>NC_083370.1:600000-1200000 GCF_029542785.1 Malassezia japonica | reverse complement strand
AGCTGAAGCAGTGGCAGCGTGCGTTCCGTGCGGAGCATGGGCGTGAGCCGTCCAAGAGCGATATGCAGCGGCATCCGGAGATTTCGTCGACGTACGATACGTGGCGCGCGCTCTCCGAGGCGACAAGCGCCAAGCCACGGCGCGAGAAGAAAACGAGCGCGTCAGAGGGAGCCATGGCCGCGCCGCCCACGACGCCGACCAAGCCGCGAAAGTATACCATGGTCGCGAGCCCAAAGAACCCATTCCGCTCGCCCCAAAAGCCGCGACGCGAGTACGAGCGAGCGCCCGAGTTTCCGTCGGCACTCGTCGAGGCCGAGGCGTACGAGTCGGACATGAGCGACGAAGAGGCCAAGCCAAAGCAGCGCACACCGGTCAAGGCGGCGGCGGCGCCGCCGCCGCAGTCGTCTATGCTTTTTACGCCACGGACCAAGGCACGGAAACGGCTGCGCGGCGAAGACGTACGCACGCCGCCCAGCGCGCGTATCAAGCGCACCGACTCCCAGGCGCGCGCGCTCCTCGCGCAGAGCCCCCCAAAAGACGAGGCGCCACACGCCAAGCGGCGCATCTTTTCCGCGCCGCAGGCGTCTCTCGACAGCGATATACCCATGGAGACGGCCGACGAGGTGTTTGCGCCGTCGCCACGCAAGGGCGCGCAGGACACGCGCTCTTTCCGGCCCCTCTTTCGCACAGCCAGCACGGCCGAGCGCTCGCCGGCCGCGAGCCCGGAGCGCCCGGTGGCCTCGTCGCAGGCCTCGTACGCCACGCCGCAGACCTCGCAGACGTCGGCCACAACACAGGCACCGGCCGTCGCGCCGGGCGCACAGACCCTACAGCTCGACGACGACACGCCCGATGGCGCGGCCATCATGGTCCTGCCGTACCAGCGCTTTGGCTCGGCACGGACGCGGCCGGCGCACGAAGACGAGCGCGACGAAATCGACGCGCTGCACTACTCTCTGCCTACGCACGATCTATCCGACGACGACACGCCAATGCCGACACTCACCGGCATCGAGGGCCTGTCGCTCGTGTCGCCCGCGCGGCACACGCAGCGTGCCGCGCTGCGTCGCCGCGAGAAGAATACGCGCCTCACCGACGGCCTATTTGACGCGGATACGACCATCACAGAGCCAGTCCACGCGCGCGGCGACCTCGACGCGGACGAAGCCGACTCGGACGAGTGGGCGAGCGAGGCGTCCGAAGGCGAGTACGGCCTCGGCGACGGCGAAATGGAGAGGGTCGACATTTTGTAGAAATAGTGGAGAAACGCGTCGCGTCCAACACCATGGCCGATGCCCCCTTGTTCTTCCTGGAGGGCGAGGAGGAGGCGCATGCGCCCCAGGCCGCGGCGGCAGGCGCGCCTGGGCCGCTGGAGGCATGGCGGCGGCGGTACCTCGGCACGTTTGTGCTCTCTGCCTACTCCATGACCAAAGGCAGCGACTACATCGCGCCGGGCGACCGCGTCTTGATCCTGCGCAAGAAAAAGGCCGAGAAGGCGGCGCCGAAGGGAAAGGGGCCACGCACGCGTGAGCGGCCGGACTATGTCGTGCGCTTCAGCAACATGCGAGGTAGGTCGTGTGACTCACGCAGGATTCGAGGTCGGGCGCATCCCGGTCGACGTCGCGGGCTGGATGGCGCGCCTGCTCGACGACGGGCTCGTCGAGTTCGACGGGCAGGTCGTCGACTGTCCAGTTCCACTCGCAGTCGGCAGCGATATCCTCTTGGAAATCAAGGCGTATATCGTGCGCGACGCGTTTCGGGAAAGCATAACGCGCCTCGCGAACCTCCAGGCAGAGGACGCGCCACCGATGGCCGAGGAAAGCGCGCAGGAGCGCCACCTGCGCCAGCGCAAGGTCTCGCTGCACCGCCTCTTTCGCGCATGCGACCTCGCGCCCAAGAAAGCTGCGCAGGCTTCGCATGACGACGAGGAGCGTGCCAAGCCGGCCGAGCGGCAGGAGGGCGACGACGGGACAGAAGTGTCGGAAGGGCGCCTAAACGATATCTATGCGCGCGCACAGCAGCACGACGCAACGCTCCCAGAGGCCGAGCCGCCCGGCACATTCGCACTCGAACTGCGGCCCTACCAAAAGCAAGCGCTCGGCTGGATGCAAGAGATGGAGTCGACAAACAGCTCGTCGTCGCGCGAGGCGGATCTGCATCCGCTCTGGGAAGAGTACGTCGACTGGCTGACCCAGGTACCGCTTTCCGCTTGCCGACGACGCGGACGCCGGCTTTGAGCCATTTTTCTACAAGTACGTCTCTGGCCTAACGCAGCCCATATATTGGCGACCTGAGCCTCACGTTCCAGCCAGCGAGCCGCGGCGCGCGGGGTGGAATCCTCGCGGACGAGATGGGCCTCGGAAAGACCATCATGCTCGCGAGTCTCATCCACACGAACCGCACCATGGACGAAGCCTCGAGCGCGCCGCCCCCCAAAAAGGCACGCACGCTCAAGCAGGCGTCGCTTGCGTCTGCTTTTGGCGCGACGCGCACCCAAAAATCGAACGCGACGCTGGTCATTGCGCCGATGAGTCTCTTGAGCCAGTGGCACAGCGAGCTGGAGCGTGCGTCGGTGCCAGGCACACTGTCTGTCCACCTATACTATGGCGAGAACCGCGACCAGCTCGCTGCGGCACTCGACCAAGGGCGTGCGGACGTCGTCGTGACGTCCTACGGCACGCTCACCAGCGAGTACCGCCGCGAGATGGAGCGGCGCGGCTCGGCGCTCCTTTTCCGGCAGGTCTGGCACCGCCTGATCCTCGACGAGGCACATACCATCAAGAACCGCAGCACGGTTGCGGCGCGTGCCGCATGTCTTTTGCACGCCGACCGGCGGTGGGCGCTGACGGGCACGCCGATCCAGAACCGCCTCACGGATCTGTACAGCCTGCTGCGCTTTTTGCACGTCGAGCCGTGGGGCGACGTGAGCTTCTTCAACAGCTTCCTGGCGAAGCCGTTTGCGAGCCAGAGCGCCAAGGCACTCGACATTGTGCAGGCGATCCTCTCGTCCATCTTGCTGCGCCGTGAAAAGAGCACCAAGGACCGCAATGGGCGCCCGATTGTCGACCTGCCCGAAAAGACGCTCGACACGCAGTACCTCGCCTTTTCCGAGACAGAGCGCGAGATTTACAATAGCGTGTACGACCGCGCGCGGGCGCGGTACAAGCGCCTAGCGTCCCACGGGCTCGTCGGGCGCAACTTTAGCCTGATCTTTTCGGTGCTGATGCGCCTGCGCCAGGCCGTGTGCCATCCGCTGCTTGTGCTGCACGCTGACCGCAGCAGCGCGACGCTGCCCGAGCCGCTGAAAGACGAGGCCTTGGACGAGGAGCAGTACCAGGCGCATATCCAGAAGCTTATTACGCAGTTCCAGGCGGGCGAGTCGGACGGCAACGCACAGTACGCACTGCAAGTTCTCGACGAGCTCGTGCAGTCCGAGCCGGGCGTCGAGGGCGAAGAGTGTCCGTTTTGCATGGAAAACAAGCTGTCAAAGTGCTTCCTGCCGCTGTGCATGCACCACGGCTGCCGCGACTGCCTCGTGCAGTTCCTGCAAGCATGCGAGGACCGCGGCGAGGAGCCACAGTGCCCAGTGTGCCGCCGGGGGCCGGTGCAGGTCGAAGACCTGGTCGAGTCGGTGCGCCCACCGCCCTCTGCGCCGAAGCCGAAGCGCGAGGCGCCGCCGCCCCGCAGCAGCACCAAGCTCGATGCGCTCATGGCGCAGCTCGGCACACTCACCAAGGAGGATACAGCGCTAAAAGGCGTCGTCTTTGTACGTTGCGTGCCTTACCCAGTCGCAATTCACCGGATTCCTTGACCTGATCCAGGCGACGCTCAAGCACTATGGCTACAAGTACGTGCGCCTGGACGGCAGCACGCCACAGGCGGAGCGTGCGGCCGTGCTCAAGACGTTTGCGGAAAGCACCGAGCCGCTTCTGATGCTCGTTTCGCTGCGCGCCGGCGGCGTCGGACTCAACTGTACGTCGCGCATCTCACGCAGTGACCGCCGCGAACCACGTGTGGCTCATGGACTGCTGGTGGAACAGCAGCATGTACGTTCGTCGAGCTAACGCAGCGAGGACCAGGCCGTGGACCGCATCCATCGCGTCGGCCAGACGCGCCCAGTGACTGTGCACCGCTTCTTGGTGGAAAACACGATCGAGGACCGCATCCTGACGATCCAGCGCCGCAAAAAGGCGCTGGTGAACCATGCACTGGCGCAGACCGCGCCAAAAGAGGGGCCGTCCGAGGCGCTGGCGAACCTTGCCTTGCTATTCGACTAAGGGCATGCCGCACGTTGGCACACATAGAGCGCAGGCGCCGTACGCACCACGACGGGGAGGAGCGCATGCCACGCGTCCGCCAGCGAGCGCGCTCGAGGAAGACGGACGAGGTCGGCGAGGTACGCTTTCGGGGCCTTGCGCTGCACGCCCGCGAGGCCGTCGATCGGCTCGCCGAGCGGCGCGAATGCGTCGCCCGCCCACGAGCAGGGGTACTCGGTGACGAGGTGCGTGTACTGGCACCAGGCGTCGGTCGCGTCCTTGGCAATCCCTTCGGTCTTGTCGTACGTCCACGCCGGGGTCCTGCTCGGCACCCACGATGCGGCCGGGCGCGCGAGGTGCGTGCTCTGGAAGAGCGAGACGCCCGTCATGGCCGATAGCGTGTCGATGTGCAGGCGGACCGGGTCCGAGGCAATGCGCGTGTGCGCCGCATGCAGCGCCGCTCCGCCGGGGTAGTTGTGCATGCTGACATGGGTATACAAGGCGGAGAGCGCAAACGATGCCAGCACGAATGCCGCTGGAATCAGCCATGCGGCGCGCCCGACGAATGGGCGCACGCGGCGGACGATGGTCTGTGCGCCGACGGCGCTCGCGGCGTTCCAGAGAGGAAGGGTGTACAGGACAAAGCGCCACTCTTTATGCGCTAGTGCGCTGAGGAGCGACGTGTGGAACGCCGGCACAAACAGCACGCCGGCGCGATTCCATCCACGCGACACGGCGCCTGCGGCCAGCATAGGCAGCGTCGTAGCCAGGAGCCGGGGCAGCTCGATCGCCCAGTACGCGTACCACGGCGAGGTGCCCCACTCCGCGCTGTGCCCGTCGACGACATTAAAAAAGAGCGCCTGGACTTCGGGCCAGACGTAGCGACCGAGGCCCGGCAGCTGCTCGGCGCTGACGACGTGCCAAAAGTACGAGTCAACGATGAGGGACAGCAGTGCGCCTGCAGCGCAGCTCGCGACGCCGACTGCGAGCGCGGTCGCGAGCGTAATACGCCCGCTCAGCCACGCCCACAGGTACGCCGGCGCCGCGAGGCCGAGCACTTCGAGGCGGAGCGTCAGCGCGGTCGCCGCGAGCACCGCCAGTCCGCTGCGAACGCGCTGGCCGCCCAACACGCATCCGAGCGCTGTGGTGACGAGCGGAAACGCGATGCTATTCGGCGTCGTGCGCGCCGTCCAAAACGTCAGGTGAAACTCCCCCGCGCAGATCCAATAAAAGGTCGTGCGGACGGCCCGTGCGCGGGGAAAGACGCAGCGCGCAAATCCCACGAGCGCTGCCCATGCCGCGAGCGCGAGCGCGAGGCGCACGGCGACCTGCATGTCCCCCGAAGATGCCCCCATCGCCCGAGCCGCCGCCATCCCCGGCGATGCGGCGCCTGCCAGGAGGAGCGGCCCTACAAAAGAGCGCGGCACGGCGCCTGGAAACGTGGCGTGGTCGTACTGGGTGAGCGAAAATGCGTACTTGGGCCAGTCCCCCTTTCGACACGCCGTACGTCCAAATATCATGCACGGCCTGCAGCGTAAAGCTCTCTTCTACCTTGCTATAGGGCGCGGAGATCACCTGTGCGGCTATCACGGACCCCAGCGCGGCGCCCCCGAGCGCCTCCATGGCGGGAAGAATGTGGAGGGACATGTGAAACCGGTTCGAGCGAAACGCATCTTCCGACCCCACACCATGTCCGCCAAGACCGCTCCTCCCTCGCGCCCCTTGGTGACGTTCTACCTTACGTGCTACAACCTCCTTCAGTTTGTGGGATGGTTGCGTATCTTTATCGGCATTGTGCTCTTCTTGGTGCACGGCTCGGATGCGCGCAAGATGGTGTACCAGTCGGTAGTGGACTTTGTGCATAAGTACACCCCCGACGTGGTTGCCTCGCCTGCGGTCTCCTTTGCGAACCACCACCCGGTGATTGCGACGGTGCTCGGCCGCATGTCTGAGATGCACGAGTACATCGGCACCCTGGTCGTCATCTTCCAGACGCTCGCCATCCTCGAGGTCGTCCACGCGATGGTGGGCTTTGTCAAGTCGAGCCCGGTCACCACGTTTATGCAGGTCGCCTCGCGCCTGATCGTCCTCTGGTTCGTTACGGAGAAGTACGAGGCGGCGGCCAAGAGCCCGTTCTACACGGTGATGGTCTTTGCCTGGTCGCTCTCCGAGGTGACGCGCTACCCCTTCTACGTGAACCAGCTGCTGGACTCGCCGTCGTTCATGGCGCTCTGGGCACGCTACTCGTTCTTTATCGTGCTCTACCCCATGGGCGTGATCGGCGAGATGCAGTCGATCTGGGCATCGCTCCCGCACGACGTCGCCTGGCCCTGGGTCGACGCGACGGGCTGGAGCGTGCGTGACCTCGTGTTCCTCGCGCTGCTCCCGCTGTACATTCCCGGCCTGTTCTACCTGTACACCTACCTGCTGGCCTCGCGCCGCAAGGTGCTTGGCAACGACTTCATCGGCAGCAAGGGCCGCGCCGCCGTCCAGGCGAAGCGCGACGCGTACCTCGCGCGCTTCCGCAAGCTCCACGACAAGAAGGAGCAGGACAAGGAAGACGCCGAAATCAACCAGTCGTGGCAGTAGATTTGAATAGACATACTATGGTATAAGCCGAAGCTGGGTATCACGCTTCGCCAGCGTCACGCTGCAGCATGTACTCGGCACGCATCGCGGCCTGCGCAGGCTGCAGCAAGGGAAAGTCGAGGCGCTGGATCTGCCCTTCGCGGATCAGCATCGTGCACCGCCGCAGCAGCGCGACGCCGCACTCGTCCGCGCGGGGAAGCGCAAGCTTCTCGGCGAGCTCGCCACGCGTGTCGCTCAGCAGGGGGAACGGCAGACCGAGCGTGGCGTGCACCTTACTCTGGCACGCGGGGGGGTACATACTCAGGCCGTACACGAGCAGGTCCGGCTCGCGCTGCCGCAGCGCGCCGAGGTGCTCTTTAAACGAACACAGCTGCTGCGTGCTCGGCTGCGACGGCGCGCAGTCGACCTCGACTTCGTCGCCCGCCTTTTTCGAGGGGAAGGAGAATGCACACAGAAGAACGGGGCGGCTCAGCGACACGAGAAACAGGTCGACGCTCGGCGCCGCGGCATCCGTGCTGACCAGCGACACAAACGCAGGCAGCGGATGCCCGGGAAGGTGGAAAACACCGTCGTCTTTTTCGACGGAGTGCTCACTCATCACTGCATTAGCGTGCTCGCAAATGAAGGGCCACTCAGGACAATAACGCATATTGGGCGCCCAGCACCTTTCGGTGGCGTCGCGAATTACTCTGTATGGTGCTCATCTTGGTGGCCGGCCGGACTTACCTCTGTATTAGCCTGTCCGGACAGTGGCGAGATCAGTGATCCTTGTGCAATCATCGGAATCTCAGTGGATTGACAGATTGATTATAGAAAGGAAGCTCATCCTCCTCGCCGGAAAAACGTACCTCGTTGTGGAAGGCGAAAATTGATTACGTACTTCTACGATGGAGGCGCGGCAGGTCCATGCGCTGGTGGACGGCCGCCTGGCGCCGCTGCCGGCGCCCAAGTACAAGGCGGCAGAGAGCGCACCGATAGAAGGACACGGTGCACCGCCGCCGGCCATCTGGGCACGGCTTGCGGCGCGCGCGCCGGCGGCGGCGCCGCCGCCGCCGAGCGAGAACGGGGCCGCTGCGCTGCTGATCCGCCACATGGAGGGCATGTACAGCGACCGCGCGACGCTCGAGCGCATGCTGCAGGGCGCCGTCGACGCGCTGCGTGTCTCCGATGCGGAGCGCGGCGCGGAGCAGCTCGCGGAGCTCGTTGGGTTCGAGCACCTCGAGCTCGTCACCGCGCTGCTGGCGAACCGCGAAGCGTCGGCGCTGCACGTTGCGCGCGAGCTCGCGCAGCGCGCGTCCGGCGTCGGCTCGAGCCACGAGCCGCTGAACCTCGCGCCGGCCGTCGAGGCGGAGCAGTACCCCAATGTTTTTACGAGCGGCGAGCAGAGCAACGTGCTCACCGCCGGCGGCTCGCGCTTCTCGCTGCCCGTCGGCACAACGCGCGTGCACGAATCCTTCTTTGAAGAGGTCACGATCCCGCCGAGCAGGCCGCTGCCATTTCGCACCACCGAGCGGCTGGTCCCGCTCGAAGAGATGGACGCGCTGTGCAAGGGCGCGTTCAAGTCGTACAAGACGCTCAACCGCTTGCAGAGCGCCGTATACCCGGTGGCCTACCAGTCGAACGAGAACATGCTTGTCTGCGCGCCGACCGGTGCGGGTAAGACGGACGTCGCGATGCTCTCGGTCCTGCGCTGCGTCTCGCGCTTTGCACGCGTAAACGGCGAGTCGATCCACGTCGACCGCGACGCGTTCAAGATCGTGTACGTTGCGCCGATGAAGGCGCTCGTCTCGGAGATTGTCGGAAAGTTCTCCAAGCGCCTGCAGTACCTCGGCGTCAAGGTGCGCGAGCTGACCGGTGACATGCAGCTCACCCGTCGCGAAATCGCCGAGACGCAGATGATTGTCACGACGCCGGAAAAGTGGGACGTAGTGACACGGCGGCCGACCGGAGACGGCGAGCTCGCACTGTCGGTGCGCCTGCTCATCATCGACGAGGTGCATCTCTTGCACGAAGACCGCGGCGCAGTCATCGAGACGATCGTCGCACGCACGCAGCGCCTCGTCGAGTCGACACAGAGCATGATCCGCATCGTCGGCCTCTCAGCGACACTGCCCAACTACGTCGACGTTGCCGACTTTCTCGGCGTGAACCGATACCGCGGCCTGTTTTACTTTGGCTCGTCGTTCCGCCCCGTGCCGCTCGAGCAGCACTTTATCGGCGTGCGCGGCAAGAATGGGTCGGCGCTCGCACGGAGCAATCTCGACCGCGTCGTCTACGAAAAGGTGCTGGCACTCGCCGAAGAGGGGCACCCCGTCATGGTGTTTGTCCACACCCGCAAAGATACCGTAAAAACTGCCCAGGCCCTCCTCGAGCTCGGCAAGGACGACGGGCTGCACAGCCTGCTCACCGACGACCGCGACAGCACGCGCTTCGACCGCGACATTGCGCAGAGCCGCAACCGCGAGCTGCGCGAACTGTTTGAGCACGGCATCGGCATCCACCACGCGGGCATGCTCCGCAGCGACCGCGACCTGGCAGAAAAGACGTTTGCGGCAGGCGCGACGCGCGTCCTGTGCTGTACGGCGACGCTCGCGTGGGGTGTTAACTTGCCCGCCTACGCAGTCATTATCAAGGGCACCGACGTGTACAATGCCGAGGCCGGACGCTTTACCGATCTCGGCATTCTCGACGTCCTCCAGATCTTTGGTCGTGCAGGTCGCCCACAGTTTGAAGACGTGGGTGTAGGCTACATCTGCACCGCGAACGAGAAAATGTCGCACTACATCGAGGCCATTACCTCGTCGCATCCAATCGAGTCGCGTTTCCTCCAAGGCATCGTCGACGCACTCAACGCCGAAGTCGCACTGGGATCCGTGTCGAGCATTGCCGACGGTGTGTCGTGGCTCGGCTTTACCTATCTGTACACGCGCCTGAACAAGGCGCCGCTCGTGTACGGCATCGACCTCCCGGACCTGGTCGCGGACCCCACGCTTACCGTGCGCCGCGAGCACTGGGTTGCGGCGGCCGCACGCGTCCTCGTCGAGCACGAAATGGTCGTGATGGACGCCAACGGGCGCCTGCATCCCACCGCGGTCGGCCGCATCGCCTCGCGCTACTACCTGCACTACAAGACCGTGGGCATCTTCCAGGAGCGCCTGCGCAATAACCTGCGCGAGGCGGACGCACTCGACCTCATGAGCCGCGCCACGGACTTTTCGCAGATCGCCATGCGCGACAGCGAAGAGCAGGAACTCGACGGGCTCCTGGACCGCATCCCGTGCGAAGTTCCGGGCGGCTCCAAGACGTCGCAAGGCAAGGTCAACATCCTCCTGCAAGCGCATGTGTCTAATCTGTACATTGACGACTTTGCGCTCGTGTCCGACTCGCGGTACGTCGCGCAGAATGCAGGGCGTATCCTCCTTGCCCTCTTTGATCTGGCGCTCGATCGCGGCTACGCAACGGCCGCATTCTCGTTTTTGAACCTCGCCAAGTCCGTCGAGCACCGCCTTTGGCCGTTTGACCATCCTTTGCGCCAGGTGTCGACGCTCAATGCCGACGTCCTACACAAGGTCTCACAGTACACTGACGAGCTCGACATGCCACAGATTCGCGCACTGCCGATCCACGACCTCGGCGAGCTCCTGCATGCCAACGACCGCATCGCCCACCTCGTGCACGACGCGGCGATGCGCTTTCCGCAGCTGCTGCTCGCAGTGCGTGTGCGCCCTCGCCCGGATGCGCACGTCCGCCTAGAGATTGCGGTGCGCCGCGACTTTCTGTGGGACGAACGCCTGCATGGCGGCTCGATGCCAATCATTGTCTGGGTCGAAGACGGCGCACAGCGCGTCGTGTACGCAGACCGCATCACGCTGCGCAACACGGTGCAGCCGCCGGGCGACCCAAACGCACCAGATTGGACGCTCGAGGTCGACGTGCCGTGCGCGCCGCCGGCCGAGCGCCCGGCAGCGCAAGAGTCGTACTCGGTTGCGTGGTCGTCGCTCAGCTGGCTCAGCGCAGACGGGTCCGTGGACGTGTCGCTGGAGGACGTATGGTGCCCGTCGCCTGCGCCGACGACGCCACTGTACAACCTGCCGCTCCTTGCGCTCGAGTCGTGCATGCCGACCGCACGCGCCGCTGCCTATGCTCGCGACGGCATCGTGTCCTGGAATGCGATCCAGACGCAAGTCTTTCACACCGTTGCGCACACCTCGGGCAGTGTGCTTCTATGCGCTCCGCTCGCATCTGGGAAGCGCACCGTGGTCGAGATGGCACTGTGGCGTGCCAGAAAAGCGCTTGTTATCGTGCCTGACGACGTTGCGGCGCGCGCGTACGTCGGGTGCCTCGCCGCGCATGCCCCGCAGGACGTGCGTGTTGGCCGCCGCGACGCCGAGGTGATTGTCACGACGCCGTGGTCGCTCCCGAGCGACATGCCGCCGCTGGTCGTGCTCCTTGACCTGCACCGCCTCGACGCGGCGTACGAGCTGGCGGTGATGCAGCTTGTGCGGCAGCGCCCACAGCGTATGATTGCGACATCGGCCTGCATTGCTACGGCACAGAGCGTCGCGCAGTGGCTCAATATCCCGCCGCGGCACACGTACACGTTTGCTCCGGGCGATCACCCGTACCCCGCGACGCTCGCGCTGGATACCGTGGACGTTGCGTACTCGGATGCACTCGTGCGTGCGTTTATCAAGCCGGCCTACGACCACATCAAGGCGGCGGGCAGTGACGACGGGCCGGCCCTCCTCTTTGTGTCGTCGCGCACACAGTGCATGTTTGCAGCGCGTGAGCTCATTGCGCGCCTCGCGACGGACCCGGGCGGCATTCCCATGCTGGCTGATCCGGACAGCGTTGCGGTGCGGGCGCACTCCCCTGAACTTGGCCATCTTTTGCGCCAGGGCGTCGGTGTGTGGCACCCCGGCTTTTCAGCCAGCGATCGCCAGCTCGTGGAGGAGCTGTGTGCAGCCGGCATCGTGCGTATCGTCCTGTGCCCCCGCGAGACAATGTACACTCTACCCATGCGTGGCCACATTGTGCTCGTGCTCGGCACGCAATACATGGTCCACTCGCGCGAGCACCGCAAAGCGCACGTCGCAGAGTACCCAGTGTGTGATTTGCTGCAGATGCACTCGCTAGCCGTGCGTCCCGCCGCCACGAGCCGCGGCCAGTGCGTCGTGTTGTGCCAGCAGACGCGTGCCGCGACGCTCGCACGGCACCTCCGCACGCCGCTCGCGCTCGAGTCGAGTCTGGAGGACGGCACGGCGCTCCTTGATGCGCTCTGTGCCGAGGTGCGTGCGAAGCGCATAAAAAGCCGCGAAGAGATTGTTCACTGGCTCGGCGTGTCGTTTTTGGAGAAGCGCATCACGGCGAATCCGGTGCACTACGACGTCGCCTGTGCAGCACAGCAGGCTCCCCGCGCAGACGTCGCGGCAGCGCTGTCTGCGCGTGCCGACGCCCTCGTGCTTGCTGGCACCGGCCTCGGCGTGCTGAGCGAAGAAAAGACGCTGCACCTTACGCGCCTCGGCTCCATGGCGCCGAAGCGCGCGATCGAGCAATGGTCTGCGCTTGCCGAGCACGTCCGCACCTGGGAGACGCTCCCAGAGGCAGTCGCCAAGTTTGTGCGCTCCAAGTCGTACACCGACGAAGAGGCGCCGGTGTATGAAGCGCTGCAAAGGTCGATTCCCCGGCCGGTGCTCGAGGCGGTGGGCGCGACCGGCGAAGTCGGCGTCGAGCAGGCCACGGCACTTGTCCTCGGCAGCTGGCTCGCGGACACGCAGCGCACGCACGCACGCACGACCGATGCGCTCGTCGCCGCGGTCGGTGGGGCGTCGGCGGCAAAGATTGCCGAGGCACGCGACAAGATGCTCCTCGACCTGCTCACTGTCCAAAAAGAAAGTTCATAGGGTATCTATTTCTGCTGGCCAAGGCCAAGGTACTCTGCGACAAACACACGCATCAGCTTGGACCATGCAAACAGCGTGGCATAGTCGAGCGCATGCACATTGTCTGTGATCTGGTGCCAGACCATGGGAAACGGCACCGGAATCAGGTGGAGGATCGGCACGCCTTGGGCAAGGAACGGAAGGTGGTCATCCTCGATGCCGGCAGGCCCGCGGCGCGCGTCCATGATTGGACTGCGCTGCTTGTCATCGGGGTAGAGTGCGTGGCGGCTGCTGAGGCGCGTCTCGATCTGCTGCAGAAGCGTATGCAGCCACTTGGTCTGCTCGAAAAAGTAGGGCACCCGGGGATTCGGCGCGCCGAGCAGGTCGAGCAGGACAAAGTTTTCAATCTGCTGGATCGCGCGCACGGCAAAGCCCGGGCGCGTCGTGTGCCGCTTGTTGTGGGGCACGACCCAAGTCTCGGCCCAGCTGTTGGCCAGGTCACGAGCGCCGTAGACCGAGTCCGTATGCGTCCAGCTGTGGAACGCCTCTTCGCCGTCCAAGAAAATCAGCTGTAGTGTCACGTCTCTGTCGCCGGACGAGCCGGGGTGCGCCATGCGCCACTGCGCCATGCGCTCTGTCTGCTTGTCCAGGTACGTGTCGAGGGCGACGGCCACGTCGAGGAGCACGGCGCACGGCGCCGCGCTGTCTGTCGCACCAATGAACCCTTCCATCGGCCCTGGCGGAAAGAACTTGGAGTCGTAGTGGGCTGCGAGCACCAGGCGGCGCGGCGCGGACGGATCGCGCGTCGCGATCACGTTGGTCATTTTTCGCACGCCTTCCGGTGTCTGCGCCTCGAAGGACGGCGTCTCGATGTGCCACTTTTTACTCCCCTGTGCGTCTCTGAGCTCCGAGAGGGTCGATACGATCGCCTCGCGTGCAATCGTGCTGTTTTCTGTGCCCGGCACCCGGGGAATAAGCAGCCGCGACAGGACCGTGTTTGGGTTGCGAAAGTCGAGGCGCTGCGCGGGATCAGCCGCAAGGATCCCGTTCAACTCCGCACTCGTGAGCATTTCTGCACGATCGGCGAGCGCCTGTGCGCCCAGCGCACACCACGCCAGTCCTGCGCACCATCCCCAGCCCAAACGCATGGCGGTAGCCCGATAAGTATCGGGCCCGATCTCTATCGGGCTCCCACGATGGACGGCCAGGGCATGGGGGCGTCGTTCCTGCCGCGCCTGGAGGCGACGTTCCTGGCGATCTTTCACCCCGTGGATGGCCCCAAGGTTTTGTTCCAGATGCCAGAAGACTCGTTTTTGAACCACGATGCGCCATTGCCGCCGCAGGCTGCGTCGCAGCGCCGCCCGATGCTTGACTTTTCGTCGCTCTCGGACTATGTGATCCCCAAGGCGCCGCTGTGTGGGCGCCTGATTACGTGCGAGGTGCGCTCGCACTCGACTGCGCCACATTCGCCGCGGTCATACAAGGTCATGGGCTTCCCGGTGCTGCTGCAGCAGGCGGAAAAGTACCAACGCAACAACTTTATCTTTAATCTGTGCTTTGTGTTTGACAGCCGTGCGAATGTGAGCGCGTACGAGCCGATTGTGCGCAAATGCGGCCGCTCACTGCGCCTGCTCGAGGTACGTCGCGCGCCTAACCCCAGGAAGAAAGCTCGTTTGTCTCGCGCCTCGAAAACTTGCCGCGTCTCTACGGTATTGTCGAGCAGCTGTACGAGGACTTGAATGTGTACTACGAGACATTTATCGCACTTCCCGAGCTGTCTGACGATAATGGCATGTTTACTGCGCCGAAGCCGGCTGGAGAGAACAACCTCACGCTGGTCGACCCTGCGGAGCTGGATGCGCTCATTGCACAGGCCTCTGGCCCATTAGCGCGCGTACGCGACCAGGCAGGCAAGTGCCCACGCGGCGATATGCTGCGCTCGCTGTCCTTTGAGACGCCCACACGCACCGACTCGCAGGCGAGCTTGGGAAGCGATACAGGCGAGCCTGGCGCAAAGACGGAGTCGCACAGCCGCTCAAAGCGCACGCCTCACGGTCTGGGCCGAACCGTGCGCGATGCCATCAACCTTAAGCTCTTTCCTTCCTATCCCAACCCCCCAAGTGTGCACGACTGGGACGTCCCTGTGCTTTTGCTGAATCTCGACAAGCACGTGAATGGCAGCTGGGACCTGACGCTCGTCAAGCTCCTGCCCCATATCAACGGCGTGAACCACGCGAAACGCATTGCGCAGCTCGCCGATACGGATCTGCTCCTGGTGAAGCAGTGTATCGAGCATCTTCTCTACTACTCGTTTGCAATTCTGATCGATATTTTTCAGTTTTCCAACATGTATGCCATTCGCCCCCAAGCTGCACGCATGCTGGACGACGAGGCGATCGGCCACGAGTGTGCCGCGTACGTCACTGCGCCCAAGCAGACGCCGCTGCCCGTTCCCCAGCTGTGGCGCATGTACTCGATGCTGCGCCAGGGCCGCACGCTCTATGAGTGGGCAGACGAGCTGGGAGACTGTACGCAGCGCATCGATATCCGCCGGTTTGTCACGTTTGGCATCATCAAAGGCTTCCTGCGCCGTGTGCACCGATACCCCTACCTTGTCTTTTCCGACGAGGACCGCACGGCCGAGGTCGAGGCTGAGTGGCCCCGCCGCAACGCCGAGGTCATTGCGCCGACGTCCGCGGCGAGTGCCGCGCAGCACGCCGGCACGGCATCCGCGCGCTCTGCCGCGTCATCGTGGCTGCAGTTTGCGGGTGCGACGCCGGTGCTCGACAGCGCTACTGACAACGAGTCCTTCTTTTCGATGAGCGCCTTTACGCGCCCCGAGACGTCGCGGCGCGCACAGTTTGCCGCGCGCCCCTCGGCGCGTACGTCGGCGCACCGCCCGACCGTGACGGCGATGGACGTTGCGAGCCTCGCGTACGGCGCGGCCGAGCCCATGTCCTACCGCGAAGAGTCGGGCTGGTCGCGTTCGGCGCTGCGTTCCCCCCGCGGCGTGCTGCCGATGCCGGTGCCCGCCGAGTTGCCCTCGCTGCTCGACGGCCTGCATTCCGACGACGAGCTGTGCGTGCGCTTTGGCATGAGTTGGGGAGAGATGAACCGCATGCTGCAGTGGATCGGCTCGCCCTATGCGGCCGTCGATGTGAGCCGGATGCTCTATGAGGACGGTGCGGAGCGTTCCACGATTCATACGCCGGATCTACGGATGTCCTGGCCGACGCACCGCACCAACAGTGGGCGCAGCTACGATTCGGGCAGCTACTTTAGTGCGATCCCCGGGCGCACGCGTCCCGGCGCGCACGAGTCCGCCACGTCGCTTTCCTCCCCCAACGCCGCCCTGGATCCGTTCGCGACGCGTGAAGTGCCGAGTCGCGTCAAAATTATAGCCCTATAACTTCCGGCGCAACCCGGTGCCAATAATCGCGCTGCATTAGTCATCGGGGCAGAAGTGCCGGTCGTGCGTGCAGCGTGTCGGTCTCTGGCCAGCGCGATGGTGTCGCGCCTAGAGTCGCTGTACCGGCAGCGGCAGCGCCTCTTTTATGAGTTCGCGCAGGAGCACCCCACGCTAGCCTCGGCGGGCCCTGCGTCGCTCGTGTCGACCATTGCGTCGTTCCCTGTAGGTGCCATGGCTGACCCAGTTTGATAGCATCAAGAGCCGGCTGCAGGTCAAGTACTACCCCAGCGCCTGGTCGTGTGCGCGAGCCGTGATCCGTGAGGAAGGGTTACGTGGCCTCTTTCGCGGTGTCACGATCCCCGTGGTCACGATCACGTTTGTGCGCACGTCGTCGTTCAGCATCTATACCAACACAAAGTCCTGGCTGGCGGCGCGCTTTGGCAAGGACGAGAATAAGGATCTGCGGCGCACCGCACTCTATGGCGCGCTCGGAGGTGTGACGAGCGGCGCGGTGATCAGCTGCGGCTCGGCGCCGTTTGAGCTCGTCAAGGTGCAGCGCCAGCTCGAGTTCTTGATCCACTCGCAGAAGCAAAAAGGGCTCGCGCCCGGCCAGCCTGCGGTGCCGTTCAAGCCACAGACCGGCGCGCAGGCGGCGATGGATATCTTCCGCACGCATGGTGGCCTGCGTGGCTTCTACCTCGGCTTCCCGCTGCATATGGCGCGCGACACGCTCGGTACTGCACTCTACTTTGGCCTGTATGACACCATTCGTGCCGTCGGCGACCGCCTCGAAGCGCGGAAGCAGACCCTGGGCATTCCTTCGCCTGTCCTCTCATTTCTCATCGGCTCCACGGCCGGCATTTTGTCGTGGCTGCTCGTGTATCCTGTCGATTTGCTCAAAACGCAAGCACAGCGCAACGCCCTCGCTGGCTCGCCCAAGGTGAGCGCAGGCCAGGTGTTTAAGCAGCTGCTCTTTGAGCACGGGCCGGATAGCGCGTCTGCCGCGACCGGCGCGTCACGGCGCCAGGTGATGGGCGTACCCCTCTACCGCTTCCTGCGCCTGTACCGCGGCCTGGGCATCAGTGCCGTGCGCAGTTTCATTTCGCACGGCATCACGTGGATGATCATCGAGACCATCTCGCGCCACCTCGAGGAGGGGCCGCAAAAGTCGTGGCATCTCCTGGATATCGACTACCTCGACTACCAATAGACAAGATACCAATGCGAACAGTTCATGCATTGTGCTCTAGATGCTGTGACGGCTGAGCTAGGCCCAGCCTTTTCCGTGACGGCATGCACACGCAGGTGCGCTTACTTCTTGCTGCGGCGGGCGCGGCGCTCTTGCACGTCGATGTCGGCGAGCGTCTTGGCCGCTTTCCAGAACTGGACGCAGTTGATGATCTGCTTGCCCGCGCACACAGGGAACGTCACCGCGCCAAGGATCTGAGGCCAGGTCAACGAGGGGACGTAAGAGTGCAGAACATAGTACACCCATCCGCTCTTTTCCGTCGCAATCGCAGCCACGAGGGACTTGGGCATGATGGCGAGCACGTCGAGGTCCAACGGCTGCTTGTAAAACGCCATCAGGTACAGGCACACGAAAAAGAGCTCGTTGCCGGCACAGAAAAGGAAAAGCACACGCTGGGTAAGTCGGGCGACGTACCGTGTCGGTATAGTACATCGAAAGAATACGCGAGCGGCTCGAGTCAATGACCTTGTGCGACTTGTTGCCCGTCACGAGCGTGCTGTACATGTGGATGTAGTGGCTGCTAAAGTCAAGCGTCACCAGGAACATGAACAGCAGCGCACAGCGGGGGTACGCGGCGCCCAGGAAGCACAGCAGACACGACGTCGTACACCTGCGTCAGAACCGCCACATACCGGTCCGTGACCATATCCAGCACAGCTCCAAACTTGGTGCTCTGGTCCAGGCGGCGCGCAAGCATCCCGTCAAACACGTCCAAAAGGCACGAGACACCGTAGAGCACAGTGCACACACGAGGGTTGTCACGCATAAAGTAGAGCGAAATCGAAGCGAGGATCACTCGCGCATAGCCGATCAGGTTCGGCACAAACAAAAAGACATTCTCCGCCTTTTCGTGTACAACAGCCTGCTCCGCGCTGGCCTTACGGCGCGGCGTGCTCTGCTTTCCGCGCTTCGCTGCCGGCATGTCGATCGTCGCCGCAACGAAGGTCGCTCGGCCGAATTGCCCCGCACGCGAAGGCGACGATGGAGGGGGGGCTCGACACCGAGGTAGGTGGATTGGCTCACGCAGCCGATCACTGTGTATTCCTACGAGCCGGGACATGCGGAACAGCCGGTACTCCCAGGGTTTGAGGCGCTCGAGCGGGGGCGGTACGCAGCAGACGCGCGCTTCGACGCGTTTCAGACGTGCTGGAATGCCGCACGGTCGCAGCTCGAGGTAGGTTCTGCGGCTCACACAGGCGCTGGTAGAGACGCTCTACGATGCGTATGCGCACGAGGTGTGTGAAAAGCTCGCGAAACGGGGGACGTCGGGAGTAAGAACGCTTGCAATCGATGGTACGTCGCTCGACTGACGCAGCTTCGGGCAGCGCGGCCTACGAGCAGCTTCCTGCCTTGCTGCAGCGAGTGCTGGGGGAGCAGGTGTGTGTATCGCTTAGCCCCGCGCAGTGCCCAAATCTCGCGACGGGCCTCGCGTCTTTCGTCGCGGAAAGCATCGCGCAGCTCGCCGAGCACTGGGAAGGCCAGGATCTGGCGCACTGGGCGCTGGCCGACCTCGACGCGCGGCGCGCGGCGCTTGCGGCACTCTGCGAGGAGCACGACCCCAGCGATCTTGATCTGCTCGACCGGTACGCTGCGCAGACGGGCCAACGCCAAGCGCCGATCGTGCTCCTCGTATGTAGCCCTGAGCGCTTTGCCGCCGCGCCGCTCAACGATGTCCTGCAGGCCGTGCTCTCATGGAGCAGGGTGGCGGAGCACGTCGAGCTGCGCGTCGCGTTTCTGTATACGGCAGCACTCCCTGTGCTTCCCCGCGCACGGATGCCGTCGGACCTGCATACACCGACGCTGTGGCTCTCGACGACGTGCACGCCGCGTGTCCTGCAGCTGATGGACATCGCATCATGTGTTTTTCCCGACAAGACCGCGTTCTGGGAGCGCGTCGTCTGCCCGTTCTTTTTGCGGCCGACCTCGGGGTTGTGGCTGGGCCGCAGTGTCTTTGAGCTGGTGCGCCGCCGCTTTTGGCACGTCGAGCCGAGCTGGGAGAGCGTCGCACAGGTCGTGCGCCTTGCGTACTTGCACCACTTTTCCACGCAGCCCCTTTCGGCGTGGGTCAAGCGCATCCCGACGCTCGACCACCTCGAGCGGCACTGGACGGATGAGATGACCGCGGCGATGCGCCTCGCCATGGTCGCGCCGTGCATGGCCCAAGGCGGCACGCTGCCGCCCAACCTAAAGGACACGCTGCGCAGCCCACAGAACATGCTCGACGCGCTGCCGCGGCTGCATACCGAGCTTGCTACTGCCGCGGCGCTGCGCATCGTGATGCTCGCAATCGTCCAGTCGCTCTTGGAGCACACGCACATGTCCGACATGCAAGGCACGCGCCTCAGCTACTCGGCGTGCATCGCGACCGCGTTGGAGCTCCCGGTGCCGTATACCGACTTTTCCATGGGCCGCGAGCCGGCCTATGTGCTGACGCCCACGACGCCGAGCTCGGCCCAACTGCGTGCGCTGCTCGAGCACCTCGCCGGCACCGTACCGGCGTCCGAGACCGAGGCGCTGACGCACACGCTCGATGCGCAGCTCGCTTCGTATACCCCCGCGCTCGACGCGGATGCTGCACAGGTTGTCGAGGACGCGCGCCACGAGCTGCGGCGCCTCACGTCCAAGAAGGCCACGCGCACCTTGGCACAGTACATTGCGCAGACCTGGGCGCAGATGCAAGACGCGGCGCCGACCGGCCTTGGCGCGGCAATTTGGACGTACGACTTTGCCGAGCCCCTGTCGTGTGCGCTCGAAGGCGCCGCGCGCGCTGGTATCCTGCTTGCGCTCGACGCGCCGAGCGAGACGCTCGCGACGATGCGCGCGGCGGCCAATGTCGCCTCTGGCCAGCGCCTCGCCGACGGCGACGGAGACTGGCCGGAAAAACTCATGGGCATTTCCGACGTCGACGAGCTGCGTGCGACGCTCGCCGAGACGCGCGGCGCCGAGATCCCCGACGTGTGCCGCCTCTACTCGCTGTACAAGGACTCGGGCAAGTTTATCAACCTTGCCGACTGGCTCGATGCGTTTGTACAGTCGCTCGAAGGCGATGCGCGGCAGCAGCACACCGAGCTCCACCTCGATGCTCGCGCGGTGCAGGTGCGCTTTGCGCTTGCGATCAACGAGCTCGCGTACATGGGCTTGCTTGGCCCCACCGGGCGCAAGGTCGAGCACCTGTGCCGCACGGTTTGGGACCTGCCCGTGGACGGCGCGCCAGAGTAGCGGATGCGTAGCGATCTATGTATAGTACAGGATTACCAACGGTCCTTGCCCCGCTTGGCGAAGCTCTTGCGCGGCGCGCGGTCGCTGCGGGGGCGTGCCCTGCCGCGGTCCTGGCCGCGGTCCTTGTTGGGGCCGCCAAAGATACCCATCTGCTGCAGCGCAAACGACGAGAGCGTCGGGCGCTCGGTGAGGCCCGACGTGCCGACCATCCACTCGCTGATTGCGTCGAGGAGGTTACGCTTGTTCGTGCGCAGCTCCTGGATGTGGCTCATGTAAAAGCCAAGAAGGCTTGTAAACATGCGGCGCGACGTCGGCTCGTCCAGGAGACTGTACCGCGCCTCGTCGACGGCCCTGCGCAGCACCTCATCGGTGAGGCGCGGCGCCGCCGGGCAGTAGTCCTGGAGCTGCACCGGAACCTCGGTGCGCTTCTTGCCCCGGAAGAGCTTGGCGCGGGGGCGCGGGGGCTCCGCATCGAGTGCCTCGGCCATGCTTGCGACCTCGGCAGCGAGCTTACCGGCAGCGAGCGGCTGCAGCGGCATGTCCTGCAGCTCGAACGTGACAAAGCCCGACTCAAAGTCGGACACGACGAGGTCCGAGCGGCCGTCGCTGCCGCCACGGCCAGTACGACCGACACGGTGCACGTACAGCTCCTTGGAGCTCGGGATGCCGAGCTGAATGACTTGCGTCACGCCGGGGTAGTCGACGCCACGCGCACTCACGTCACTCGTCACCATCACACTCGGATTGGCCTTGCACATGCGGAAGCGCTGGCTGATCTTGGAGCGCTGCGCCTGCTCGCGCCCACTGTGGATATCAAAGACCATCGTCTCGTTCTCCGCAGGGAGCTGCGCACGCACTTCCTGGAGCTGGAGCGAGAGCGCCTGCGTGACCTTGGTCGTAGGGCAGAAGAGCATCACCTTGGACTTGGCGCCGTGCTCCAGCTGGTCGCGCGCAATGAGGCGCAGGACATGGGGCAGGAGGTCGGCAGCGTCCGCAATCGTCGTGACGTACTGGGGAATACGGGTGTGCACATTGTCCTCGCCGGGCGGCACGCAGTCGATGAAACGGTGGTTCGGATGGAGCGTTGCGCGGGCGATGCGCTCAATGTTCTTGTTGACCGTCGCACTAAAGAGCATCGTCGCGCGCTCTTCGGTGCTGGGGAGGTAGTTGATAATCTTTTGGATATCTTCGCGGAAACCCATCTCGAGCAGCATGTCGGCCTCGTCCAAGACAAGCGTCTGCGTGGTACCGATTGCATCCGCAAGCTTCTCGTCCTGCAACATGTCGAGCAGACGGCCCGGCGTCGCGACGACCACGTCGCGGGGCGTCGTCTGCCAGGTCTTGCGCTGCATGCGCGGGCTTTCGCCACCGACAAAGAGCTGGACACCGACGTTGGACTGGTGCGAAAGCAGCTTCTTGGCCTCGGCCGCGATCTGGCTCGCGAGCTCACGCGTAGGCGAAACGATCAGCGTGCCAACGGCGCGGCGTTGAAAGATGGTGCGGAGCTTGGCGAGCTGCTCGGCCGTACGTGCCTCGAGCAGCTTGTGGTCCTCGTGCTTCGACACGTAGCGCGCAAATGCCTCGGGCACAGTGCCGTTCCGGAGCGCCGCCCAGGCATTGCGGCGCGCCTCGGTAGCGGGCACCAAGAAACCGAGCGTCTTGCCGGTACCGGTGCGGGCCTTGACGAGCAAGTCGCGGCCTTCGCCGTCGGCAAGTGGTTCCGAAGTCTTGACCAGGCCACCGAATGCGACCTCGGGAAGCAGCGAAAACACCTCGCGCTGCACCTCGGTGAGCGTAGCGAGGTGAAACGGCCCCTGCGTCAAGGCCTGGAAGGTCTTGGGCTGGATTTTGTCCGCGAGCGCCGATACGGGGAGGTCCTGCACGGCCGGCACCGCGCCCCCTTTCTTTGCGACACTTGCACACGTTGAAAACGAGCGTAGGGCGGTACGAGCGGCCGCCAGCGGCGCACCCACTCCCTGCCATGATCCACGCCACATGCAGGAAGAAGAGAACTTTTGGCTGACCAAGCAGTGTGGAGGTGTGCGCCGCTTGCATCTTCCCAGCATGGCCGATCCGCGCTTCCTGGACGCGTGGATCCGTGGGCGTACTGCACCAAAAGGCCCGAGTACGCTGCAAGTGCGTCTTGACGCGCCGGGTGGTGTTACGTATGCACCCGACCAGCGTGATCCACACAACTCTGCCAAGCGGACGTTCCTGGTGCCACCGCTTCCGGAGCCCGAGGACGCGCTGCATGACTTTGAGAGCGAGATTCAAGGACATTATCGTGCTATTCGTACAGAGCCTACGTTTGTGATTGGTGATGAAGATTGCGAAGGAGACACGCCTGCGCAGCAGCTTGCTGCGGAATACCGCGCCGCGGAGGCCTCGCAAGCCGAGACGCAGCGCAGCGGTTCAGAAGCGAGGGAGGGAGATCGTGGGGTAGTGGAGCTTAAAGGCATTACTGGCGACCGGGAGGAGGGTGGCGACAAAGACGAGCGCGAGGGCGGAGGTCGCACTAGCCCAGGAGCATCCTTGCCGCCCCGTCGCGACACAGATTCGCTCGATGGCATGGCCCAGGTGGACGTGGATCTCGGCGATGCTAAGAATGAGGTTCCCGAGCTGGACAATGGCGTGCCCGAGCGGGCCGGGTCCGATGTACCCAAAGACGCGGGGGCGGTCGCCGACAAGACACCCGTCGAGGTACGACCGCAAGGCGCAGTACAGGATGCAGATGGGGCAAAGGCCACATCCAGTGATGACCCCAAGCGAGACGAGACGGAACCCGTCGATCTCACCCCGGACGCCGAAGAGGCTGTACTGGAAGGTACAAAAGTCAATGAGCGCCCCGAGCCCAAGTCCGCGGACAAGGTCCGTGGACAGGAGGAGGAAAGAAAGGGGGGCGACACCGAACGTGCTGGCCCCCACCACGCTGAGGCCCAGCAGAGCGATGGAGAACATGTCGGTGCTCAGCCGACGCTTGAGCCGGCCGAGCGTGCCAAGCGACCCCAGGGCGTAGAGGGCGACCCACGGAGTACCGTGGCACATGATGCCAAGACCGAGCGCCAGCAGGTCAATGACGTTGAAGCTGCTGCGGATGGTGTGAAGGCCGAGGATATCGAAGCTGGAAGCGTTTCCCGCGATGCCAACGAGGAGAAGTGTGTCGACGAATCGCATGCACAGAAACCTACTTCGAAAAAGGCACGAGCCAAAGCGGCAAAGAAGGCACGCAAGTCGCAGGCCGCTCAGCAACCAGCTACGTCGGACGACACTACGAAGGCGAAAGAGGCCGTGTCAGAGACGTCAAAGTCTCATGGCCCTGACAATGTGATCACTCCTCCGCCCGCCACCAAAGATGGCCAGAAAAATACGAGAGCAAGCGAAGAAACGACAAAAATGGAAACTTGTGCGGAGGCTGCCGATAAGCACGGAAGTATTGGTCACAATAAATCATCGAGTGATCTGGCGGGTTTGAATGCAAAGTCTGACAGCCCCCCTGAGCCCATACAAAGTGTGACGGGCGCAGATGCGTCGAGTGGAGTGGCGGACGTGCATGGTATTTCTGGTGAGGTGCATGGAAAAGATAAGGACACGGCTTCTGGGGCACAGAAAGTGGACCAGGAGAAGGATGAGAGCAAGACCGTGGACAAGGATGTGTCACGCGCCAAAGGTACAGGCAAGGACACCACGGCCGCCGAACAGGCTGCAGCCGACGAGCCAAAACGGTCCGAGGATGACGCACCGAATGTGTCCGACACGGACAGCACTCCTGCGCCAGGTACCAAGGGCAGCAAGAATGCACAGACCAAGAGCACGGGTGCTTTAGATGCTACCGATGTTAAAAACGCCAAGGACGCTACAGACAAGGGCAGTGCGGACAAGAACGCCAAGGCCAAAGGTACCAAGGCCGAGAGCAGTGCCGCGGACGCCAAGGCGGACACCAAAGATGTCAAGGACAATGTCGAGGCGGACAGCAAGAATGCCAAGGCCGAGGCGGATGCCAGCAAGCACGGCCAGGGTCCGCGTGACGCCAAGGCCGATGATGCCAAGAGTGCCAAGCCAGAGAATATCGGTAGCACCGATGCCAAGATCGCCGGTACAGAGGATCCCAGCGACAAGAAGACCGATGCACAGGGCACAAAGGCCGCATCCCTTGACACGGAACGCGCCAAGGAGCCCGCCGCCGAGGCCGCGGACGCCAAAGGCAAGGCCCCGGCCGAGTCCAAGGAGTCCACGGCGTCTGCGGCCGGCGCCAAGGAGCGCGAGGTCAAAAAAGAGCCCGAAGCAGAGGAAAAGGCGCCGAAGGACACAGCCGACGCCGAGGCAAAGGGCGCCAAGGATGCTGAGCCCGCGGCTGCTCCCAAGGACGCGTCGCGTGACGCGCCCGCCGTCGGTGCGAACGTCACCCCCGCCGCTCCTTCTGCCCCCTCGATCACGACCAATGCGCAGCGCCCTGCGGATGCACGCTCTTTCCGCAGCACCAAGTCGCTCACGCCGAGCATGGCGCCCAGTCTTGCGCCGAGCGTGTCGCAGCTGAGTGTCGTGTCCGACATGCGCTCCGGCACGCAAAAGCCAGAGATGTCGCGCGTCGTGCGCCAAAACATGCATCTCAGCACGACGGCGATCCCGCCTAGCATTTCCGATCCCAGGCTGAGCAAGAAGTCGTGGAATGCGCCAACGTTGACGTCGTACCGAGCGAGCGAGACGCTCTCTCACCAGACGCCCGGCCGCGATGCGGGAACGCAGTGGGAGCGCGTTAGTGGCAACGACGGTGCGAACCCCGAGCTCGTCGCGTCCACCGGCCCCATAACGTTTGACACGATCAGCATGCTCTTTACGCCCGACCCCCGCCCCTGGCGTCCGTACCGCTTTGTGCGCCGCAGCGATCCGCGGCAGCTGCTCCTCTTTTCTGCCGGTACGCTGCTGACCGGTGGCCAAGTCCGTGCGGCGGAGCTCGCGCAGCGTGCGGCGTCCGATGGAAGCGCCAAGGCGCTTGACCGCCGCTCGATCGCGTCGTACTTTGGCACGACGGAGAACACTGAATCGCAAGCCGGCGTCGGTGTCGTGTACTCCCCTACGCCCGGTCTCTGCACGTCGCTTGCGGAGAAGTGCGAGGACGAGCGTGCGGAGCTCAACATGTCGCGCCGTCTTGAGCGTCCCGACTTTTTGAACCGCACGACGATGCAGCGTGCCGCGCTGCGTGCCGTGATCGCTGCGCTGGAATATGTGCGCTGGGAAGAAGAAGGCTTTGACAAGATTGTCATTGCGACGCACAATGCCTGGCTCGTGCGCGGCATCACGCACGACATCTGGGAGTGGCGCCGCAACGGCTGGACGCTCACGCGCCAGACGCCGCAGGGCCTGCCTGGCGATGCGGTTCCCGATCGCGATCTATGGGAGCTGCTGGACTACACGGTGCGGCAGTACGAGGAGATTGAGTACGTCACAATGCTTACGCAGTTGCAACTGCCGGTTCTGGCACATTCCCAAAGACACCAACCTGGAGGCGGTGCGCCTCGCAGAGGTCGGCGCGGTACGTGGCTCGGCTAACGCAGCTCAAAACCAACCAACACCCCGGCCTCGTCCGCTGGAGGAAGCACGTAGCGCCTCAATAGTGTATTTCCCCATATCTCAGCTGGCTGCCGACCGCGATGACCGACACCCCGCGGGCGCATGCAGCGTCGTCCGCGAACCCGGATGGCGTCTCCTCGCTGCGCTACCAAGCGCTGAACAAGGACTCGTACCGTCTGGACTCGCCGCCGTTCACCGGTGCGGCCGTGACGGGCGCAGGCCCCGTGACGCAAGGCCTCGACCAGCCGGTGCCGACGAGTGTGCGTGCGGCCGGCAGTGCGTCGCAGGTGCCGCCGAGGACGCATGCGCATAGCACGGCCGCGCCGGTCCACGGCCGCTATGACCGCGACGTGCCGGCCTGGGCGCTCGATCGGCACACGAGCGAGCCCGGCGAGCTCGATGACGAGCTCGACGAGCACGAAGATGCAAAGGCGCCGCCGGAAGAGGAAGATGCTTCGATTAAGTCGCCCTTTACTGCGCCTGTTCCCCGGCAAGGCGAGTCGATGGTACGTTGGATGGCTAAGACAGGACACCTACACCTTCCCCCGGCATCGTTTCCCCACAAAGATGCGCGACGAGCGCAAGACCCCCCTGGTGGTCGTGGCCTGTGGCAGTTTCTCACCCCCTACCTATCTGCACTTGTGCGTACCCAAGCTGACCCAGGCGCATGTTTGAAATGGCAAAAGATCAAGTCATCGAGAGCGGCGACTACGAGCTGTTGGCCGGCTACTACAGCCCGGTGTCGGACCAGTACAAAAAAGACGGCCTGGCCAAGGCGACGCACCGCGTGCGCATGTGTGAGCTTGCCGTGGAGCGCTCTTCCAACTGGCTCATGGTCGACGCATGGGAGTCGCTGCAAGGCGAGTACCAACGCACCGCCGTTGTCCTCGATCACTTTCACGAGGAGATCAACGGCGCGCAGAACGAGCGTGGGATTCAGATGAGCGACGGCAGCCGCAAGCCGATCAAGATCATGCTACTGGCGGGCGGCGATCTGATCCAGAGCATGGGCGAGCCCGGCGTGTGGGCGGATCAAGATCTGCACCACATCCTCGGCCTGTACGGCTGCCTGATTGTGGAGCGCACGGGTGCGGATGTGTGGTCGTTCCTCTTGTCGCACGACCTCCTCTGGAAGCACCGCCGCAACTTGATCGTCGTGAAGCAGACGATCTATAACGACATCAGCTCGTCCAAGGTGCGCCTCTTTGTGCGCCGCGGCTATTCGATCAAGTACCTGCTGCCGAACAGTGTCATCCAGTACATCGAGCAAAATGCGCTGTACCTCTCGACGGAGCAGCTTGGTAAGAGCTAGCGCTGGGTATGTAGCTATGTACGCCGACTCGACACAATCCCTAGGCCCAGTAGCAATTCCACGGCCTGACGGTCGTTTTCCGTAAAGTTTGGCATAGCATGCTTCGCCGACTCGGGCGAGGAGTGCACATCGATCGTGCTTTGCGAGCTCTCGTCAAAGAAGCCACTGTCGTCGTGCTCCTCCGACTTGGCCGGCGCAGGGAGCGCATCGCTCCGCGCGCTCGACTCGCGGCGCGTAACGGGAATAGGCGCCGCACGCGGCCAGTACGCGTGCGCGTCCGCCCGCAGCGGCATACGTGCCGAGGCGGACGTCGCGCGGCGCAGCGGGTGCAGCCCACGCACCGGCGGCACGTTCTCGGCCCCGAGGCGCGGCCGCCGCATCGCCGGCGGCCGCGCGGTGGGCGCCTGGATCGGCTGCAGCGGCGCGCGCACCGGCATGCTCTCTGTGCGGCGCAGCGCCGGCTTGGACTCGGGCGGGGACGTTTCGCGCGCCGCGGCAAACTCGAGGCTGAGCGACGCGTGGCGCTTCAGGCCGCGCGCCGCCGGCGCGTGCGTGCGGCGCGTGCTGGCGCGCTCCTGGATCATCTGGCGCGCGTCCGAAGCGTCCGTCGCCTCGCGCTTGCGCACGCGCTCGTTGCGGCGCTGCGCCAGCCGACGCAGCGTCATTTCGTCCTCGTCTTCGTCGTGGGACCGGTCCGGCGACGGCTCGTCGAAATCACTCGAGCCGCTCCATGCGCTCGAGCTCTCCATGCGCTGCCAGATCGCGCAGTCCTTCTGCTCCTCTATCGGTCCGAGCTGGGCGTGGCCGTGTGCGTTGGTCGTGAGCGAAATGCACGGCGAGCTCTTGACACGCTGCATCGTGCCCTGGCGCTGCGCTGCGTGCGGCAGTGGTCCGACCAGCTTGGCGAGGTCGCGGTGCACCGGCGCAGCAGCATTAGGGGGCACCTCGGTCACCGGCACGCGCACGCCAAGCGCGTGTGGGCTCGTCGCGCCGTAGCGCTGCGAGCGCTTCTTTTCCGCCTGACGCCGGTTCTGAAACCAGATAGAGACGGCCCGCGGCGTCATGTTGACACTCTGTGCAAGCCGCTCCCGCGTCTTTTCGTTCGGAAATGCGTTCTGCAGGTAGGCCGACATGAGGATGTCGACCTCGTGCGGACGCGTACGGCGCCGACGCTTCTTCTCGCGGAGGTCCTGGCTATGCCCGCCGGCAGGATGCGCCTGTGCCTCACGCAGCACGCCTTGCACACCCTCCACGCTCGCCATCCTATACTCTGGCTGACCCTCGCAGTCGCAAGCAAACCCCGCCTTGCTCGCCCGAGCGCGCTCGTGATCGGTGTTTGTTTGGCCACGCGCGACGCGCCGGCGTGTGGAGGCACATGCCTGCCATGTGCACCACGCAGCAAAAAAAGTTTCCTCCACGGACCATGGCGGGGGGCAAGCGGCGCGGCGCGCACGGGGCGTCGATGCGCCAGGGCGACTTGCCGTGGAAGAGCATGCCGCTTAGTTCGCAGGCAGAAAGCGTGAATGTAACGACCGACGACGGCTTTGATGCGCTCGACCTCGACGACGACGGGTTCATGGGCCTGCAGGCCGTCGAGGGATTCGACGTCGTGTACGAGAAGGATGCCACTGGAAAAAACAAGACCGCCAAGATTGTCAAGGCGAAAGGAAAAGAAGGAAAGGGAGAGGAGAGAAAGAAGGGTGATGAGACAAAAGAGACAAGCAAGAAGGCCAAGGCGGGCAAGAAGGCCGAGCCGAGCAAAAAGGCCGAGCCGAGCAAAAAGGCCGAGCCGAAAGGCAAACGCAAGGCGGCCGAGATCGACGACGAGGAGGACGAAGACGAGGACGGGATCGATGACGAAGAGGAGGAGGATGCCGAGGAGGAGGAGGAGGAGGACGCCGAGGACGCCACCGAGGCGTCTTCTGATACCCAGCCGCGCCCCCTGTCCTCCAAGGACCGCCGCGCGGCGCACCTCGCCGACGACGGCGACCTCGATATTAATGCGGCGCTGCTTGCAGCGCGCGAGCAGTCGCTGCTCGAAGACGACGACGCAGGCGACGACGACCAGCAAGGTGCGGATGCGGCGCTTCCGGGCTGGAGCGTTTTCCCTCTTTTGGCGCCCATCAAGCGCGCGCTTGCCAAGCTCGGCTTCCAGACGCCGACGCAGGTGCAGGCAGAAACGCTCCCCCTCTCGCTCGGTCTCGACGCGACGCCGCGCGACGTGGTCGGTGTCGCAGAGACGGGTTCGGGCAAGACGCTTGCGTACGGCCTGCCGATCCTGCAGTACATTGCCGAGCACCCATCTACGTCGTTCGACCGCCCCTTGGAGGCGCTGATCCTCGCGCCCACGCGTGAGCTTGCCCTGCAGGTGGGCCAGCACCTGCAGGCCGTGTCGGACGCGGGCGGCCGCTTTGCCAACATTGCCACGATCTGTGGTGGTATGGCGATCCAGAAGCAGGAGCGTATGCTGGAGCAGCGTGGCGGTGCGCACATTGTCGTCGCGACGCCCGGCCGTCTGTGGGACGTGCTGAAGCAAAACGACGGCTTTGCGCGCCGCATGCGCCAGGCGCGTTTCCTCGTGATCGACGAGGCGGACCGCATGGTCGAGGCCGGGCACTTTGCCGAGATGGACGCGATCCTGCGCATGGTGCGCCGCACGGCCGGAGCGATCCCTGCGAATCCGGATATGCAGACGCTCGTGTTTTCTGCGACCATGGCCAAATCCCTGCAGCAGAACCTCAAGAGGAAACAGTGGCGCAAAAAGAAGCGCAGCGCCGAGCCGACCAACACGCTTGACGACCTCTTGAGCCGCGTCGATTTCCGCGACGAGGACGTGGCGATCGTCGACCTCGTCACGGAGAAGCGCGTCGCCTCCAACCTGCTTGAGGCCAAGATCGAGTGCATCGGCAAGGAAAAGGACGCCTACCTGTACTACCTGCTCATGCGGTATCCCGGCCGGACGCTCGTCTTTCTGAATGCGATCGACGGCGTGCGTCGCCTGACCCCAATTCTCACCGCGCTCGGCCTCGACGTGTATCCCTTGCACGGCCAGCTGCAGCAGCAGCAGCGCCTGCGCAACCTCGACCGCTTCCGCCGCGATGACGGCAAGCCCAAGGTGCTCCTGGCGACCGACGTCGCGGCGCGTGGTATCGACGTGGAAGGCGTCGACCACGTCGTGCACTTCCAGCTGCCGCGCTCCGCCGACGCATACGTGCACCGCTCCGGCCGTACGGCACGTGCGGGCCACCACGGCATTGCCGTCGCGCTCGTCGAGCCGAACGAGCAGCGGCTGCTGGCGGCGCTGTGGCGTGCGCTGCAGCGCGCCGACCCTCTGCAGGCGCTCCCGATCGAGTACACGCTCCTCGAGCCGGTGCGCGAGCGCCTGAGCCTTGCCAAGCAGATTGATGCGCTGCAGCACAAGCACAACAAAGCGTCGCACGAGGATGCCTGGATCAAGAAACTCGCCGAGGAAGTCGACATGGACCTCGAGAGCGACGACGAGGACCCGGACGCGGACACCGCCGCGAGCGGCCGCAAGAAGAGCGCTGCCGCCAAGGACGCGCGCCTCGCCGCGCTCAAGCAGCAGCTCGCCGCGCTGCTCGCGCGCCCGATCACGACGCGCGGCGTGAGCCAAAAGTACCTCACGAGCGGCACGCGCCCCGAGCTGCTCGAGCGCCTGCTCGAGGGTGACCGCGAGGTGCTCGGCATCAAGCGCTCGACGGCGCATGCAGACATGTCTGCGGCAAAGAAGCAACGTCGGTAGCTACGTATGTATCTAGAAGCCGTACTTGGCTCCGCGGTAGAACGACGGCGGGAGCGACTGCGCCAGCGCAAAGTACGGGCGCTCGATTACGAGCAGCTCGGCCTCGGGGCGCAGCAGCGCATGCACCGAGAGCAGCGGCTGGTACTTGAACGTCGTGCGCACGCTCCAGACGTCGTGTGCGGCCGGCGCCTCGCTGCGGCGCTTGGTCCCGCCGGCGGCCGGCGTCGCGCGGTGGCGCGCAGTGCAGATCCACGTCGGGCCGTACAGGACGAGCGTCGCCTCCTCCTTGACCGCGCCCGGGAGCCAGACGCAGCCGACCACCGGCTCACGCACCTTGGCAAGCTGCGTGTCGAGCTGCGCACGGAGCTCCTGCTCCCACGCACCGGTACGTCCCCCTTCCAGGTCGTAGAATGCGACCTGGTTCGTGGGCAGCGTCACGGCGAGCACATTGGGGTGCTGGGGATGGAATACGGCCGAGGTGGGCAGGCTCGCGGGCGACGCAAGCACGCGCTGGTGCGAGAGCGTATCGAGGTGGAACACGTGCATGCGGCGCACATTGTCCACGCTCACGAGCCACTGGCCGTCGGGCGACACGAGCGCCAGGACGATCGTCGCAAAGACGTCGCGCGCGAGCGCCTCGCGGTCCTTGGCATTCCGCGCGCCGGCGAGTACACGCCCGCCGCGCCCCTCTTCGGGCGTGTAGCGCTGGCGGTGCTGCGTAAAGGAGCGCAGCAACTGCAGCTCGCCGAGCGCCGGCAGCTGGACGAGGTGCACAAACGCGCCGTGGAGCGTACCGAGAATCAGGCGCGTGCTGTCCGGCGTAAAGACGAGGACCGAGGCGCCTGGCGCCGGGGCGTCGGTGCCGTGGATCGCCGCGCCGAGGCCCTTGACGCGCCGCGGCTGCAGCCCGTCGTCTGAAGGCGACAGCGCAAAGAGCTTCGTCTCGTACAGGTCCGAAACCGCGAGGTACGCACCGTCCGGCGAGACGGTCGCTTCCACGAGGTTCGAGCGGGTGCGCAGCTCGAGCTCACAGAGCTTGTGCCACGGCCGCTCCGCATCGTCGCTCAGCGCCCAGACCGCGACGCTCGTGTCGCGGCGCAGCACAATCCAGCGCCGTGCATCGCACATCTTGACCACGGCGCCACCCGCGACGCCCGCGCGCGCATTCTGCGGCACAAACGGCACGCGGCGCTGCGTCGTGTCCGCAAAGCGCGTCGACGCGCTCGACGAGATCGGATTCGCAAACGACGGCCCACGCTGCGGCGCGGCCGGCGTGAGGACCAGGTGGAAATCGATGCCGCCGCTCACGAGCACCGGCAGGCGCGTCGGCACGATCGCGCTCGTGCTCGCACGCTGGATATCAAAGGGGGGATCAACCGCAAGCGCACGGATATCGTGCGCGTGCAGGCGGCGCGTCGCCGTATGCGCCCACGTATGGCCGACCAAGCTGTACTCGGCCACCTTTTGGTCGACGCCCGCACTGTACACAGTGCGTCCGTCGGTGCTCACACACAGGCTCAGCACGTCTGCGCCGCCGGTGTGGCACTGGAACGTCGCGCCGGACACGGGCACGCGCGTGCGCGCGTCGAAAAAGGTAACGCGTCCGGTCGAGTCGCCCGTGACGAGTGTCCCGTCGCCGAGCACGGCGACGGCCCAGACGATCGTGTGCTCGTTGCGGTTCTTCATCACCGTGAGGCGCGAGCGCAGCTGGCCGCTCTCGACGTCCCACACGGCCGCCGTCGAGTTGCCGAGGCCGCCGAGGAGGAATCCCTCGCGCCAGATTTCCTCGTCCTCTTCCTCCTCCGAGTCCGAGTCCGAGTCCGAGTCGGCCGTGCGGCGCGGCGCCGGGCGTGTCGCACGGCGTGGCGGTCCCCAGGCGAGGGACAGGATGCGCGAGGCGACGCGCGCCATGCGGGGCGCGTCGGCCATCTCGCCGTTTTCCGCGCGGATGCGCGCGCCGTGGACGTGCTCAAACGCGTCCCCCGTCACGTCAATGAGGCGCACTACGCCGTCCTCACAGCCGATGGCGAGGTACTGGTTCAGCGGCGAGGCGGCCATGCTCCAGATTGCGCCGCCGCCCGACGAGAGCGTGCGTGTGGCGGCGTGCACGTCGTGGCGCTTGCCGCCCTCGGTCACGCACGCGATCGACCACGGCAGGTAGTGCTCCGTGACGATGCTGCCGCCCGACGTGGAAAAGAGGCGCAAGCGCTCCGCGCCGTCCATGGTGCTCTTGGTAAAGGCGAGTGCCTCGATCTTGTAGTTTACGTCGCCAAACAGGGTTGTTTCGACCATCCAGCCCTTGGCGAGCGGCGCGCCACTCGTGCTTTCCGCAGCTGCGTCCTCGCACCAGGTGCACAGGTCGATATTCCCGTTCTCGCGGCCGATCGCCAGGACGCACCGCGGCGTATGCGCCTGGTGCGCCGCGCCGCCGGCCGCAGGGGCCGTCGGCGAAAAGGCCAGCGCCGTGATAGATGACGGCGACCAGTCTACAAAGCGCACGCGGTGCAGCGGCATCGGCCGCGCAGCCGGCTCCTGCACCTCGTTCATCGCGGCACAGAAAAAAGTGATGTCACGTGCGTTGCGCCGTGCGCACCTCATGACTCCAGACGCTGCTGGGAAGACGGTGGTGGTGAAGCTGGGCACGTCGTCGATTCTGTCGGAGTCGACGATGCAGCCCAAAATCAAGATCATGTCGTCGATCGTAGAGACGGTGCTGCAGCTGCGCACGGCCGGGCACCGCGTGATCCTCGTGTGCTCCGGTGCGATTGGCGTCGGCCGCGTGCGCATGGGCATGACTGAGCGCCCGAAAGACCTCGGCGAGCGCCAGGCGCTTGCGGCGCTGGGCCAGCTGCGGCTTATGACATTGTGGGACAATTTGTTTGGCGTGGTAGGCATCAGCGTCGCGCAGGTGCTGCTCACGCGCGCGGACCTCGCCGATAGCCCACGGTACCACAATGCGCGCACCACGCTCGACACGCTGCTTGCGCCGCAGTTTAACGCGGTGCCGATTGTGAACGAGAACGATACCGTGTCGCTGTACGAGATGCGTTTCGGCGACAATGACTCGCTCTCGGCGATCACCGCGGGGCTCGTCGACGCCGATTTTTTGTTTCTGTGCACGGATGTCGACGGGCTGTACACCGACAACCCGCGGACGTGCCCCGAGGCGTACCGCCTCGGTGTCGTGCCGTCGGTCGACGAGGCCCGAAAAGAGGCGAGTGTCAAGACGCTCGGCTCCTCGTTCGGCACGGGCGGCATGCAGACCAAGCTCGTCGCCGCCGAGCTCGCGACTGCAGCGGGCGTCACGACCGTCATCCTGAACGGCGAGCACCCCGAAAACATTGCGCGCATCGTCGACGCGGACCTGCCCAGGACGCTGCAGCCTGGCGAGCGCCCGGCGCTGAACGATCCGCCCCACACGCTCTTTCTCCCGAGCGGCGTGCGCTTGCCCGCGCGCAAGTGGCGTATCCTGCACGCGATGCACCCCGCCGGCGCGCTCGTCATTGATGACGGGGCGTACGAGCGCATCTCGCGCAAAGACTCGGGCGGGCGCCTCCTCCCGGCCGGCGTCGTGGGCGTGCGGGGCAACTGGGAGCGGCTCCAGGCGGTGCGCCTGGTGGTGCAGCGCGGCGGCGACGAGATCGAGGTCGGCCGCGCGCTCGCCAACTATGCGTCGATCGAGTGCGAGCGTATCAAGGGTCTGCAGAGCTCGCAAATCTACGAGGCACTGGGGTGTGCCGACTCGAGCTATATCACCGACCAGATCGTCCTGTCGGAGTCCGCTCAGAAGCTTTTGTATACATAGATTAGCCGAGGTAGTCGACCGACTTGCCGCCCATCGTCGCCTGCGACGGCGTCGCGCCGCCGGACGAGGCAGGCGGCACGAGCTCGCGCAGCTTCTCGCCGAGCTTGAGCGTATTCCACTTCACCACGCGGGGGTCCTGGCGCAGGCGGTCGTTGAGCACCTTGAGCGTCGGTGCATTGGTATCAAACTGCATCAGCCAGTAACTGGGTCAGCCATAAAAACCTACTCGCCGGCTGTGTGGTACTGCTGGTGCCGCCGCGCACGCTGCGGCAGCGTGCGCTTGCCCCAGTACTGCACGTTGCGCACCACGCCGCCATGGTTCAGCACCAGGCGCGAGGTCGACTGCACCAAATCACGTAGCGGCGCCGACTCTGCGGACGCGATCGCCACACAAAACAACTCATACAGACTGCGTCAGCCAAAAGCACCTACGGCATCGTCGCGAAAGTGAAGATGACTAATCACTACGAGCGAGCGCCTGGTGGAGCTGCAGGCCGAGGCTCAGCAGCTGCAGCGCCTCGTTCCCGCCGTCCATCAACGCCTTGTCGGTTTGGCCAAACTGGATGGCAGCGCGGGTCTTTTGCCGTGCGTTGAGCAGGGGGTGCATAATCACATAGTCGTGGAACTGGAGCAGGACCTGGATGCACGAGTAGCCCTCGCGCACCACGTGTTGGACCGCCGCCGAGACACGGTCAAACGGCGTGCCCGCCGGCTTGACGTCCTCGTCGACGTCCATCGACGCGGGCTCGACGCCGACGCTCTGGCCGAGCATTTCGATCACGCGGTGGGGCACGATCCCGGCGAGCTCGGCCACTGCGTCGCCCGACATATCCCGCACGTCGCCGCCACGCGCCGCCGCAAGGCGCGCGACAGACTGCAGATAGGTAATGGAGCGGCGCATGTCGCCGTCCGATGCGCGTATGAGCGCGGGGATGAGCTCGTCGTTGAGCACGAGGCCCTCCTCGCGCGCAATGTACCGCAGGCGGTCCTCGGTGCTTTCCAGGTCCAGCGGACGGAAGCGGAACTTGCTGCAGCGCGACGCGACCGGCTCAATAATGCTACATGAGCCATAGAACATACCGAGTAACATAGTTGCACACCAGGCAGAAGCGCGTCGTGCGGCTGTACTGCTCCATAATGCGGCGCAGCGCGCCCTGGGCGTCCTGCGTCATGCTGTCCGCCTCGTCCAGGATAATGACCTTGTACGGCGGCGAGGGGTAATTCCTGAGTGAGAAAAGAGCAACGTACGGGTTGGGCGCCGACACGGCCATCTTGGCAAACGACTTGATCTTTTCACGGACGACGGCAATGCCGCGCTCGTCGGACGCGTTCAGCTCGAGCACACGCGACTTCATCAGCTCGGGGCCGTACAGCTGCCGCGCAAGCGCCAGGATCGTCGACGTCTTGCCGGTGCCGGGGGGGCCGTAAAAGAGCATATGGGGGAGCTGCGTGAGACGCACGACGTACATTGGCGGTTTTCAGCGCATTACGCAGCACAGTCACTGCATGCTGCTGCGACGCCACCTCGTCAATGTTCTTAGGGCGGCTACATCAGTCAGGCAACCTACTAGCGCTCGACCCACGGCCGGTTCTCGGCCTGCAGCCCACTCGACATGGCCGCAACTCACGGCCGACGGCGCCGGCGGGATTTAAATCCACGCGTCGCGCGTCGCGTGGAGAATTCCAGCGCGTTTGCCGCCTTGCCGCCATGGCAGAAAATGAGGCGCGTTCGCCGCGTGCGTCGCTCAGCCCGGATTCCGCGAAGCGCAAGGCAGAGGAGGGACAGCAGCCGCCTCTTAAGGCCGCCAAGAAGACGCGCGCACCTCCGCCGCTCGTCACACTAAAGAACTCGCGCCTGGCTCTGCGCCAGAAAGCCGTCGGATGGGACAGGACCATGCCGGTGCTCAAGGGTAGGTCGCCAAACTAATGCAGCTGTGCTGTGCTTTCAGTCTTTTCTCGAGGAACGTGCCGAGACGCTCGACACGATCCCGGACGATCACCTCGTGATCGTCGCGAGCTTGGTGCAGGAAAGCGACAAGAGTGCGACAGAGCTCGCGAAACTCGTGCGCGCTACCGTGCTCCCGGAAGGCCACCGGGCCCTGGGAAAGGTCACCGAGGACGGGCAGCCGCTCGATGTGCTGCCAGTCGCCGTGATCCAGAACGCGATCCAGGCGATCGCCGAGCGCGTCAACTACGGCCTCGACGGCGAAAACCTTGCCCCAGCGCTCCAGCTCTGGCGCTGGGAGGTGCAAAACTTGGATCTGCTCCCGAAAGAGAACCTAGATAAGCTCATGGCACGCCGTGAAGAGCGCGTCGCCGCCAAGCAAGAGGCGCTCGCGCTCTTCGAAGCGCTGCCAGAGGAGCAAAAGGGCGCACTGCGCGAGGGCAAGAAGCTCGCCAAGCCCAAGGACGAGCCCCAACAGGCGCCGGAGGCCAAAGAGGCGCCCATGACCCCGGGGCAGAAGGAGAAGCTCGAGCGCGCCAAGCTGCGCGAGACGAAAAAGGCCGAGCGCCAGGCCAAGGAGGCCGAGCGCCAGGCGGAAAAGCAGGCCAAGGAGGCAGAGAAGCAGGCCGAGCGCCAGGCCAAAGAGGCAGAGAAGCAGGCCGAGCGCCAGGCCAAAGAGGCCGAGAAGCAGGCCGAGCGCCAGGCCAAAGAGGCCGAAAAGCAGGCCAAGGAAGCCGAGCGCCAGGCCAAGGAGGAAAAGGTGGAAAAGGGCAAGCAGGCACAGGTGCGCCTCTTCAACTCTTTCTTTCAGCAGGCTTCGCCACGCTCGCCGTCGGTGCGCAAGGACGATGTTGAAGTCAAGAACGACTTTCAGCGCACGTTTCTGCCTTGCGAATACAAAAACATGGCTGATATCAACAAGTTTTATCGCCCGGCCACAGACGCCCTGCTCCAGGAGATGGATGTTCGGTCGCAAAGCCAGCCGGAACTCCTCAAGGAGCTAACGCACTTGGGTAAGACACGGGCGCCGCGCACGACGCCGCGTGTGCGCGGCATCCACCCGCCAGCATCCGTGCGCCATATCATGAAGACTGTGCAGGAGTCGGACGTACTTGGCGGTAACGCTGAAGAGCACGCAAAGCGCGAGCTTGAAAAGCTCAACAACCGCCGCCTCGTACCGATCAAGCTCCTACAGTTCCAGTCGGACCGGCGTCCGGGCTGGGTGGGCACCTGGACGCGGTCCTCGACGTTTATTACGCCGCGCAAGCCGTTCGGCCAGGACCCTGTCTCGCTCGACTACTCGTACGACAGCGATGCAGAATGGGAAGAGGTCGAGGAGGGCGAGAACGTCGATGCAATGGACGATCGCGAAGAAGAAGAGAGCATGGGCGGCTCGGACAATGAAGACTCAGAGATGGACGACTGGCTCGAAGACGATTTGGAAGAGGACGACGAGGCGCCGCCACCCGAGGAGGTCGAGCCGCCGAGCAGCCCGCTTGCGCACACGTCCAGGGATCCGACACCGAAAGGCGTCAATCTTTTGCAGCCGAAGAAGAAGGTCAAGCTACTGGGACGCCGTTTCGACTCTAAACTCGTCCCGTATTATACTGGACCGCACTGGGAGAATACGCTTGGCGAGCCCGGACACGAGAGCTTTGCGCCGTACCGCATTCAATTCTTCAATGGTATGTCTTGCTATGCTAATCCAGATGCACATGTGGGGCTGGATCCCTTTACATTCACGTCCACGACCGTGTCCATTGCGCCTGCAGCGGACGAGGCGGCAGTGCAAGCAGGGCCGAACGAATCGGCCTCTGCTGCGCCCGCGACGACCGCAAGCCGAAGCACCAAGTTCAACTTCCCCGATACCCATCTCCCCGAACTACTCAAACTGATTCAAGGCTCTACACGATCCAAGCCTGCCCTGCTCGAAGATCTTCGCGAACACTTTGGTCCTATTGTCAAGGGTGTTAGCAAGACTGCGATCGAGGCACGCTTGCAAGAGTGCGCTGCCAAGGAAAGCAAGAAGCCCGGTGCAAAGTGGATCATCAAGCCCGAGTGGCAGAGCCAGCTCCATAGTGCGTAGCGAGGGAGCGATTGTGACGCATTGCACACGGTCCGCTGAGCCTAGACCGCAGGCACTCGTATTACTTTGGGTTTAGATAGCGACAGTATACTTCATCCTCACAACTGCAGGCAAGATGGCCGAGTGGTCTAAGGCGCAACGTTAAGGTTACCTTAATATAAGAGCTTCTAGCTTCCGTTGTCTTCGGGCGTGGGTTCGAATCCCACTCTTGTCACATTTCTTTTGGCACGTCGTTGTAGGTCACGTGATGCACCTCCACGCCGCGCGAGTCCAACACGCCGCTCTCCCTCACGGATAACATGGCGGAACAGGAGGGGGAGCCCGCAGAGCATCACCCCACAATGGCGTACGTCGGTGATGCACTAACATTTTAGCGAAATGATGCAATCAGTACATGCAGTGATGGATCCCGCCGAAGACGTCGCGCAAATTCAGGATTTGTCACAAGCTATCCACGAGGCACGTCTCGAGCGTGATGCGGAAGTACAGTCGGCAAAGGACCGCGTCGATCGTGCGTATATATATATATATATATGGGCTAATTTAGAGTTGCAACATACAGTTGCTGAGCTGCGCAAGGGCTCTACGCGTGCTGCAGCAGACTGGCGCTCGATCGAAGAGCACATGGAAACAATGACCAAGATGGAAAACGAAAAGTTTGGCCTTGCCAAGAAGATCAATGAGCAGGAAACTGCGCTCGCATCTCTCGAAGCGGATCTTTCCGCTTTCCGCGCCAAGATTGATGCGGGCGAAAGTCGTGACGTCGAACAGGACGTGGAAATGGATCGCAGCGCGTACGTACCCAGCCAAGTTCTGACCCCAAGTCTCGCGCTTCAGCTCTTCCGCAACATGGGATTTGTGCCGTTTCACGACCCTGCGCAGCCCAATGCGCCGATTACCTCGTTGCTCGTCCGTTCCGCTCGCCGGAACGTGGCCGTTTCGGTCGACATTGACGAAAAGTCGCGCAAAGAAAACAAGCTGACCTCGTTTGAATTGGCCGAGAAGCTCTGGGCCGCGGCTAGCTAGCGAGCTACGCCCCTCTCCACCCCCGCATCCCTGCTTGTACCTTAGTCTTACGTACGAATGTATTTCCCCGACACGTGTTAATTGCGCCGTGCGCACCTCAGCTGATTCCGGCACGAAGACAGAATCCAAGCCACTTATTCACCCCTCACCATGCCGAAAGTCCAAAACACGCAGACTTCGCGGCCCTCTGGCTCGTGCACCCGCTGCATTGCAGTCATCGCTACGATCTTTGCTGTGGTTGTTGCACTCTTTACCTACCTGGACGCGCACAGGGTACGTTCTTCTTCTCACCCAGCAACAATTCTACATTTTTGACCAGCAAAAGCTGCACGGCATCACCAAGCAAGCGATTGCGCAGCACGGCGAGAATGCCGATCAGATCTTTGACTACATTGTGAAGGAGCTGCGCAAGGACCCCAAGGTGGCCCCTACCCTCAACGCTCACTCTTTCCGCGAGCCGTCCGAGTGGGTCTTTAACAACGCTGGTGGTGCGATGGGTTCCATGTACATCATCCACGCTTCCATCACCGAATACCTGATCTTCTTTGGCACGCCGCTTGGCACCGAGGGCCACACTGGCCGTCACACGGCGGACGACTACTTCCACATCCTGACGGGTACGCAGTACGCCTACAAGGCCGGGGACCTTAAGCGCGAGGAGTACCCTGCGGGTGCGATGCACTACCTCCCCCGTGGTGTTGTGAAGCAGTACATGATGCCCGAGTCGGGATGCTGGGCGCTGGAGCTCGCTCAGGGCTGGATCCCCCCGATGCTGCCGTTCGGTTTTGCGGACACGATTTCGTCGACGCTCGACTTCCCCACGTTCTTTAGGACTGCTGTGATCACCGGCCGCGAGATGATCAAGAACCTGCTCCAAGGTATGTTGACAAAGAGGCTTCTACTTACACTTAGGCAAGTTTTAATCTATACATGCGAGCCCGTCAACGGTGTACAGCGTGTTTGCTGTGTCTTCGCAGGTAGTGACCATAGACGCCAAAGAGCATACCAATGCACGTAAGTGGCACCGAGATGCCGCCAAACATGCTCATCGCGCCTTGAAAGGTCATTGCCTCGACCATCTGCTTCGTGAACAAGGGAAATGCGCCCGCTACGGCCGAGCGGCAAAAGGTGTTGATTCCAATGACCGCCGCCGTGTTGTTGCTGTAGGTGTCCGTAAGGTAGGCCAGCCAGGAGTTAAACACAGACAGCATGCCAAATGCAAAAAAGAAGATGCCAATGCACGGACCGGACCAGTGGACATGTACAAATGGGGTGGTCCATGCAAAGATAAAGAGGCCGATCGGCACAAAGAGGATCGCCCAGACGCCGGAGCGGATGCGGAGCTCGGGTGTGTTGGTGCCTTTGTCGTAGGCGCGGCGGTACTCGATGGTCTGGATTGTGCAGCCGATCAATGCGGCGGAGGCCGTAAAGCCCGCCAGGACCGCGCCGTAGGTATAGCCGACCTGCACCGAGGTCAGTCCGCGAATGTCCTGCCACACTTCGGGGAAGAAGAGCAGCGAGCCGTACAAGAGACCATATAACATCGCCGTGTAGAAGCATACAATCATCAGCACGGGCTCTTCGACCAGCAGGATCCACGGGACAAAGAGGGATTGCTTCACCTGCGATGCGACGAGCTGCACCGTTTTTTTGCTGGGAAAGATGGACAGGAGCAGGTGCTCGCCACGGTGCAACGCGTCTTCGTGACGCAGCGCCGCCTCCTTGCGCGCTTGCTGTTTCTGCAGCAGTGCAGGCGCAAAGGTTTCTGGCACCGTCAGCGCGTACAGCACGAGCGTGGCAAAGAACAGGATCGGAATCGAGCGCAGATTCCAGCGCCAGTCGGAGTCGTGCACGGCCACGGCACCGAGCAGTGCCGCAAGGGGCGGGCCGCAGAACGTAACGTGCCGAAAGATGGTATTAAAGGGAATGCGGTTGCGCTCCGTCGTCATATCCACAATGCTCCCAGCGACGTTGCAAAACGTCGCCGACGCCGAGCACCCGGCCAGCGCACGGCAGACGAGCAGCGACGGTATAGAGGGCGAGAGGCACACGCCCAGGTTAAACATGGTGCTCCCGAAGAGCGACATGAGAAACACGGGCCGCCGCCCAAGCGACTGGCTCAGTGGGCCCCACAGCAGCGACGCAGCGGCCATGCCAAACATGTATAAACTCGTGCCGAGCTGCGCGATGGTGTGCGGTGCAGGCAGGTCCTTTTGCATCTGGTTCACTCCAGGCGAGTAGATGCCGGACGCATACGTTGTCACGATCGTAATCAACGAGTACACCAGGTTGCAGTAGATTTTGCGTGTTAGAGACCAGTTTTGTGGATTCGCCGCCTCGTCGAGCTTGGGCGCGGCGACCTGCTCCGGCGCGGGGCTCGCAGGGTCAGGCATAAATAATTCGGGCTTCTCAACGTCAGTCTCTGTATCCCGATCTAAGCTATGCATTGTGCGACGTGCGAAGCGCCATGCCCAAGCCGAGACCAACGTCGCGCCAAGACGCAACATCGCCTCCACCACGCGGACTGGGAACTATGCATCTTCCGGCGGCTCGCTTGGAGTGGGTTTCTTGGCGAGCGAGGCGCGTGCCTGCGCTGCCAGGTCGGCATAGTGGCCGCGATGGGTATTCTGCGTGAGTAGGAGGACATACAAGCCAAGACTGGTACTGCCGTTCGTTTGCCACGACCTTGTCCTTGTTGTGAGACGCGACTTCGTCCTGCCCCCGGTCCCACGCCTGGAGGTGGCGCCGGAGGCGCGCGAGCGACTCGCGATTCGCGGGCGACGCGTCCAGGTTGGCGTTGTACAAATTCACCCACTGGCGGTGACGCTCGACCAGGCGCTCTTTATTGCCGTGGCTCGGCAGGTCCAGCGACTGGGTCAGCCACGCGACGTACGCTTAGCAGTTTTCGTAGATCACGCTCCGACTTGAGCTGGTACTGTGGGCGTGTAAGCCTTTTTGCGTTCGCAAAAGGATCGTGCGCCGGCGCGCCGAGCCAGTTGCTCGGCGGCGCGCTGGGGTCGCATCCCCGGTCCAAGTGCGTATTGAGGTCGGCTGCGGTGAAGCTGCGCGAGCAGATAGGGCACTGCACCGTGTCCGCGGCTGCGTCAGATGTGCGGCGTACCTTGTAGTGAGCGGTAGTCGACGTCTGGCGACGCTGGCTCGGCGAGCGAGGCGCGTGCCTGGCGCGGCCGCAGCCGCCGGCCGCCCTCGTCCTCGGGGGCGGCGCGCTTGGGCGCCTGCACGCGCCCCTCGGCGATTTCCGCGCGCAGCGCATCCCGGTCGTCCTGGAGCGTCTGGGCCTCGTTCATTTTCTCGACGAGCGCGTCGCTGGGTCAGCACAGTGACGTACCGTGCGTTGCGCCAGCCATCTGCCGCCGCCTCAAGCGCAGGCTGTGGCATCAGCTCGCTATCATACGCCTTCTTTTGGCGGCAGTTTGGGCAGAACGATCCCGAGCCGCCCGGCTGGTTGATGTGCGTGCGGATGCACGACGAGCAGAATACGTGCGCGCATTCGCGCAGCGCGACGGGCGCGCGAAAAATATCCTGGATTAGAGTGGTGACCTACATAGCACAGCCCGCACCGCAAGCTTGCGTCGAGCGGCCGAAGGAACGCCCATGACGGCGGCCAGTCGGACGGGTCGCTGGCCTGGGCGAGCAGCGCGTCCATGGAGCGCGACGCGTGGCGTAAAAATACCTCCACTTGGCGCTAAGATAACTATCGGTGGTGCCGGAGGCGTTCGTGGCGAAGCATGGCGTCTTTTCTTGAGAAGGTGGCGCCGCACACGCGGCACGTCCATTCGAGTTCGGCAAGTGCCTTTTGTACATCCACCTCCTTGCCAAGGACGACACACTGGTCGACGTTGAGCATGCCGTCCTTGACGAGCTGCGCCTCTTCGCGCAGATGCAGCGTAATGCGGTGTCGTGCCAGATCGTACATGCGATGAAAGATGGTCCCGCACGTCTGTCCTGTGACAGGGGATACATAGTCGCAGCGGATTGCGGACGAATTCGGAGAGGTTGTCGCCTGCGCGTTGCGCGCGGCGCCGGCGAGCACGCCCGAGTAGGCGCCGGACGGCGGCGGCTGCGCGTTGCCGGTCGAGCCCGTGGCGCGGTGGCCCGACGCGGCGCGTGTCTGCCGCCCACGGCGTGCAGAGGCGCGCGGCGTGGGGTGCGAGAGGTGCTGCGACTGCTCATAGTCCGACTCGTCGTTCTCCGGGTCGCTCGACTCGGACGAGGGTGGTGCTGCGCCGGACAGGGACGCTTCGCGTGCGTTGCGTGTTGCATCGGTCTCCTGGCGCCGTGAATTACTCGAGGACCGAAGCTGGCGCGGACGACTGGTATCTGGGGAGCGCGCGCGACGAGGTGCCGGCGCCGGCTCCTCGTCCTCGCTGGGGCTCGGCGCATGGCGCTCGGACGCGGGCACAATGGCCTGCGCATGGTTCAATATCGAAGGACTGCGGTTGCGTCCCGAGTTCCCGGGTGTATCACTCTCGGTCATGCTCACCGACATGTGCGAGCCAGGCATCGACTCCGAGTCGGGGCTCTGCATGCTCATACCGCTCTCTTGGCTGCTGGGGATGTAGCCATAGCCGCCCAACGCGCCCGGCACCGAGGCCTGGAAGTTGGTCGCGTTGCCCGCGTGGCTGCCGCGTGTATACGGTGGCACCGTCGGCTCCTCGTCCGACTCACTCGACGTGGACATGGCCGAGAACGAGGGGCCAGTCACGGGCCACTGCCGCGTATGCATCGACTCGGGCTGCCGCCCGTTCGGCGCGGCCGGGTTCACCGGAGCATACATCGAGCGGCTCCACTGCTCGAGCAGCTGCTCGTTCGGCGCCATGGCGCCCAGCACAGAGCCGGCATAGGTTGCCGACGGAAACGGCTTTTCGTCCTCGTCGTCCTCCTCCTCCGTGCTCGATCCCGTCTCCATGGCGCTCGACAGGCCAAAGGGCGTCGGCACAGACGCCGGCTCCTCTTCGGCACGTTCGGGAAAGAGCGAGGGGTAGGGCGTCTGCGCAAGGCCTCGCCCCGGATCTGTGCGCGCACTCGGTGTCGCGGTTTCTTCCTGATCGAGGTAGAGGTCGCGCGGGGAGACGGTGCGGTCCCCGCTCTGTGCCTGTCGCCCGCTCGCCTCGTTTGCGGCGCGGAGCACGTCAGCATTTGCGGCCATTGGAGGCACCATGCCCTGGCCCTGGTTGTTGCTCCAGAACTGTTTCCAGTTGGTGAGATCCGCATTTCCTTGCTCCGTGGACGGATTCCACAAAAAGGGCGTGCCGTTTTCGTTCTTGGTCTGCTGCCACCGGGGCGTCTCGGTCCCCTGCGGCTTTTGACGTGTATCCCGTTGCAGTTCGTTGGTCGGATCGGGCTGTGTGCCAGGAAAGAGCGCCTTGTTGTTGTCGTTGTTGGCGCCTTGGAGAGACAGCATGGTGAGCGGCGCGCCGAGCGTGCCGCTCGACGGCTGAGGAGGCGGCGTCGTCGGCGATGTCCCAGCGTGTGTATGGGGCGACTCTTGGAGCGGCTGCTGGACGTATCCCCCGCCTTGCAGCGCACGCTGCATCAGCGTCGGGTCCGCCTGGCCGAGCTGGCCGAGGTGCCCATACGGCGCTTCTTCGAGGAGCGGAGACGTATCGTTAAATTGTCCACGGTGCTGCAAGAAAGAAGACTTTGTGAATCCGGGCGCCACGGCACCAGAAGTGCCGGCCTGCTGGGGATACGACTCGCCCTCGGGCGCATCGTCAAAAAGCACAAAGTCGTCGGCCTGCATGGCGATAAGATGCGCACAGTCCTGCGATCTCACCGGTCCACACGAGGCAAACTATCTACAACGTCACGATCCAACAGCAAAGTCCGGATCGAGGGACGCGGCGTGCGGTGCGCCGAACACGAAAGCGCGCGCAGAGATCGGCGCGCAACGTATGACTAGACGCTCCGGGGCTTGCCCGCGGCTCGGCCGAACAAAATTTCGCCGTGTCCGTGCGCCCCGGGACGAGCAGGCGACGATGCGACGCAGCCCATGCGACGAGGACTCGACCGCGATCCAGGCGCGCAAGGAAAGAGAGGCGATCGCGATGCATTCTACCCATAGCCTCCATGACCCGTAGGAAGCCCAGGTTCCGCGTCGTAGTCGAGCCGCTGCGCTCGTCCGTGACACCGGCCGAGATCGCGTCGCTGTTCCACCCGCTCGAGGTGCGCAGCATCGTCCTGTCGCAGCACGGCGGGTGCTTCAGTGCTACCGTCGCACTGTACACACAGCGCGACATGGACATTGCCTGCCTGCGAAACCACACAATGTTTGGAGGACACCAGCTGTACGTTGCCCTTGCTCACCAGACGCGTCTACTGTCCCGGCACCGAGCCGGCCTCGCCGACGCACAGCGAGGCGAGCGAGGGGATTGACATGCCCCAAAAGAACCTGTATGTGCTCAATGTCCCGTTGGATGTCACTACTGTACAACTCGAGCGTCTTTTTGCGCAGTACGGCACCGTACGCCACTGCGTCATTTTGTCGATGCTCGACGGCCAGGCACGCCGCCGCGGGTTTGTGGACATGGACTCGCCGCAGGAGGCACAGGCAGCGCTGCATGCGACCGACGGCAAGGTGTGGTTCGGCTACCCCCTCGAGGTCTCCTTTGCGCGCGTCCAGCGCAGCGGCGCGCCGGTCGACGCCGAGGCCGCCGAGACGCCGTGCAGCACGCTGCTCGTCCGCGGTCTCGTGCCGGCGGCTACGATCGACGCGGACGACGTGCACGCGCTCCTTGCCCCCCACGCCGCGGTCGCCCACGTCGAGTTTCCCGAGACGGCCTGCGGCCAGGACACGTTCTCGGTGCGTGTGACGCTCGTGCGCCCAGAAGATGCGCCGGCCGTCCACCGAGGTCTGCACGGGACGGTGGTCAATGGCCAAGAGGTCCACATAGAGTGCGATAGGAGCTAGGAGCGCCGTGTCAAGATGAACGGCCCTTCATAGCCGTGCAGGGCGTGGGGCGTGTATGCGTCGCGCCAGCGGCCGACCATGGTGCTACCAGCCAGCGAATAGCCGCGGTACATCCACTTGCCTTGGCGCCCTGGCCCGTACTCTTTCAGGAGGACCACGAGGCCGTCCCACGCGCGCACGCGGCCACGCACAAAGAACTTGCCCCAGGCCGAGTGTCCGGTGCCGTAGAGCAGCAGCTCGCGCTGGTCGCCGTCGGCCGGAGCCTCGTCGTCGCACCAGAACGGCAGCTTGCGCCACTCTTGCAGCATGGTCGCGGCGTCGGTCGGCGGCATGACCTCCCCATGGCTCGCGGTAATGTAGGGCTGCTGGCTGCCGCTGCGCGTCGGCGCAGGAAGGGAGTGCGCCTCGGCACTTTTGTGCGCCTGCGCAATGTGCTGCGAAAACGTGTCGTTGGCCATGATCTCTTCGTGGTAGCGCGCGACGCCATCGGACGACATGCACACGACGGCTTCCGAGAGGCGCAGGACTTGGGTCTGCTCGCCAAACGTGCCGTCGTACAACGCGGACGTGCTCCCATCGAGCATCTCGCGGTAAGCGTCCATGTCAAAGAACGAAAAGCGACCCTCCCACACGCCGCTCAGGCGCCCAATATGGTCCTCGAGGCGCAGGCCCGGTGCGGAGCGTGCGTCGTAGCACAGCTGCAGGCGCCGAAAGTCGTGGTCGTAGTCGCGCGACGACTGCAAGCGCATCGGCACCGACCCAATGCGCTTGTCCAGTCGCGCGGTGAGGTGCGCCGTCGGCATTGCATGCGCGGTGCACTGAAACATGAGAGATGTTGCGGCCTGGCTCACGGGCGGCACGGCGAGCGTCAGCGTCGTGCCGCAGTGGCGTACCGATGCGTAGGGCATGCTGCCTCCCCCTCCTCCGTGCGCACTCGAGAGCGGAAGGGTGCGCGCCGTCCACGGCCCAAAGAACATGTCGTATTCGTGTGCGGCAAACACAAACGGCTTGAGCAGGAGAAAAAGTGAGTCTTGCTCGTCGCTGCTGTCGTCGTCCGTCGGCGACAGCTGCTGACCCCTTGACAGCATATGCCGCAGGTGCATTGCGAGCGCCGTGACTTGCGCCTGCGTCGGATAGGTGCGGTGGACGTGGTGCGCGCACATGGTCTGTACAGCGTGGATATCGGTATACGCGCTAATTTTCGCCCAGTACAGCTGGCGCACGTTGTGCTCGTCATGCTCGAGCGCCATCACGTACGCCTTCCAGAGGTCCTGGCACAGGCAGTCCTGTGCGCAGGCGTGCGCGGCGTCGAGAGCGCCTTGCGTCGGGTCCGCCTCGTACAGCTCGACGTAGCGGCGCAGGCGTTTGAGCACAGCAAAGCGGTACTGTAGCTCTTCTGTCAGCTGCGTCGGCGACGGCATGCCGAGCCGCCGCACGATCGCTGCGCGGTCAAACACGCCCGCAAAGAGGCGTGCGTACAGCGCCGTGTTGATCCCCGGCGCGAGGTGGTTATACAACGTGCGGCTCGCGCACAAGAGCAGAAGGAGATCGCTAGGTGGCCCCTGTGGCGTGAGCGCGACATAGTACGCAATGTGCGTAAGCACTTCGTGCGGGAGCTGCTCGAGCGTCGCCACCATCATCCCCGCGCCATCGCCGAGGCAAAAGCTGACTAAGCTATTTCCTACCGAGGCGGCGTCGCGCCCGGCGCGAGGGCGCCGCGAGGTGCGGCGTCCGGGCCGTGGATATCAAAAGGGGGGCCAGCGTAGGGCATCGTGGACACGCCGAAGCGTGCACCATCCCCTCCCGTCGGTCCATAAGACGGGGGCAGGATGGGGGGTATGCCGTCCACAGGGTTCATTAGCACTGGTGGCCTTTCTGGGCCCTCGGTTTTTCCCACCCGCAGGTGCGTCGGCGACATGCGCGCCGTGTCTGGGAGAGCCAGGCCGACCTGCTCGGCGAGGCGGCGGTACGCCGGCGCGCCCACGAGGTCGTGGCGCAGGAGGATCGCGGCAACCGCGTCGACGCACTCGGTGTACGCGTCGGGCGACAGCACTGGGCTCTGCAGCGCCTTGGCGACGAGCTGCGAGCCGTGTACGAGATCCAGGAGGATCTCCTCGAGGACGTTCGCCTGGGGCAGATCAAAGATGGAGCGCAGCAGGAGCGTCGCGGCGCCCGGCTCGGCGCTCTGGCAGACGATGCGCAGAATGGTGACCGACGCGAGTTTGTGCGTGCAGAGCTGTGCAAGGTGCGGCACAAAGCGCGGCGCCAGCTGGCTCATCGCGCCCTCGAGGCCCGACGTCTCGAGGAGCCAGGTGAGGAGCAGCGCGCCGTTGGCGCTCGTCGCGAGCGGCACGCAGTTGAGTATGACGGCCATCGCGACGCGCTTCAGCTGCACGCGCGGCACCGAGGCGTGTTCGAGCACGGTGCGCATGCTGCGTGCGCCAAAGCGCCCCTGCGCAATCTCCCAGCAGCGGTCGACCATTGCATCCAGGATAAAGGTCGCGCGGGGAAAGCCAAACGGCAGCACGCACTGCACGACATAGTTGCCAAACTGGTCGAGGAGCAGCGCAGGTACGTAGGGCTGCAAATGGCGAGTGATGAGCAGCTGCTGCGCGTCTGTCTTGGCACAGTCGATGATCTTTTGGGCGGCCCATGTGCCGTTTTTGTGCGTGCCAATCGTCGCGAGGTGCGGCGCGATGCGCTCGAGCATGCGGGTCTTGACCTCCTCCGAGCACTGTTCGAAAAAGCGCTGCACGACCGTGTTACCGATGTAGTTGCTCGACAGCTCGACAATCACATCAAGGTGCTCGGTCGCGACCGTGTCGGCCTGCGTCTGGCTCATCTGGCCGCTCTCCATGTTCTTGCGCAGCTCGCGGAAGCGTGCATTGTCAAAGCGGCGGCTGGGACGCCCCCCGTCGTTCACAGGCGGGATGCTTGCGTGGTACGTGCGCGTCTCGGACGTCTCCAGCGATCCGACCTGGGGGTCGGAGCCGGTGCGGAAGTGCAGCGTGTCGCCAACCGCACGCTGCTGCTCGGGCGCAAGCGCCACGACGTGCTCGGCAGGCAGCGGGATCCCGCCCTTGTCGCTGCTCGGCACAATGCTCGCCGTGCCGCCGTGCCGCGCGCGGGGCGGCGGCGTGCCGTCGGCGGCACTGTGCCGCGACCAGTCGCCTTCGGCGCGCGATAAGAGCGGCGGCTGGCGCTGGTCGCTCAGCAGCTCCGCGAGATAGGGGCCGATAAACGCGACACCGGCATCGTGCGCCGCACGCGCATGCTGCGCGTCGCGGAACTGGATCACTGCGCCATGGTGCTCGGGGAAGAGGAGGATATCGTCAATCACGCCGTACGGCTCAAATAGACGCAGCAGCACACGCGTCGACGCCTGACCGCTCAGCTGCGAGAGGTACAGATTGCGCTCCGCATCGGCCGCGCGCGGCGCGGCGCCGCTCGCGATCGTCATGCTGCGCGTGCGCGGACCACCCGCAACGCGCGAGAGGGGTTGTGCGAGGTGGCCAAACGAGTCGTCTTCGCGGTGGCCATGTGCGGTGCGCTGCAGTTCGAGCTCAGTGCGCTGGCGGCCGTCCGGCCCGCTGAGCGCGGCGATGGTGTCGGCACGCAGGCGCCCGTGGCCTGGCGCACGCGCCGGCGAGGCGGCAGCCGCCGGCGACGGCACGCGGCCGATCGCGACGCCCGGCGACGGCACGCGACCGATCGCGACGCCCGGCGACGGCACGCGGCGCACGTCGCCCACGTCGACCGACGGCCGATCGAGTGTGCCCATGCTTGTTGCGCGCGGGCGGTTCTGGTCTTCCGAAAAGACGTCCTGTGCGCCTAGAGGCAGCTGCGAGAGGCGGTGGCGCAGCGTGTTCGCCGTCGCTGTCGGCGGGCGTGCGAGGAGCGGCGCACGCACCGGCCCGCCCGGCGCGACCGACGTGCGAGTCGGCCCCAGGATTGCCGCGTCAGTCGCGGCGCGCTCGCGCGTCGGTGCAAGTGCCCCCGGCTCATCCACGGCCGGGGCGTCGCTCAGGCCGAGGTAGTCGAGGGTCTTGACGAGTCCGCTGGTGTCTGCGTCGCTGAGCGAGCTTTGCAGGAGCGTAGGATCCGTCTGCGCGCGGTCCTCCGGGAGGCGCGCAAATGGTTCAAAGGCTGGCGGCAGGGGTGCTTGCATCATGTCCGGCACGGACGCAAACATGGGCGGGGCAAACGGGTCGTTTTGTGCGAGGGGCGACGTGCGGGGAAAGTACCAGCGCCCCGCGCTCACCACCTCGTCGTGGGGCGTGCGCAGCCCCGAGGTTGCGGGCCCAAAGCGCGACGGGAGGGTGCCCGCGCGCGCGCGACCTCGGTTCGGTGTTGGGTCGGGAGACGGGTGGGGAACGTGTGGCGGCGTGGCGTTCGGCCCCAAGGACGACATACTTGCCGCCGGCGTATGCTTCGCGCGTGGGTACGACGACTGCACCGCGGTGCGATGGAGGTGGCTCTGCTCCCCGCTGGCAGAGCGGGCGGGGTGCGTATTGAGCGGCCGCGATGCCGCAGACGTACCCACGCTGCCCTGCCCGGACGCGGAGCGCCACAGGCCCGGACGGCGCCAGGGTTCGGCTGGGCTGTCGCTCGGCTGCCCAGGCTCGTTCGCAGTCATGAAGCTCCGCAAGCTGTGCGTGTCTTTGAGGGACCGTGCTTCTTCAACGTCACTGCCCCACGCACCGCCGTTCGGCCGTGCTGCGGGCGATGTTTCGGCCGAATGCCACGTGCTTATCGGGCGGGCCGATCGGCGGGACGCCGCGGCGCCGTTTTGCTTCTGCCGCGCCACCGACGACCGCGCCGCTGCTACGATCTTCGTACTGCCGTGGCGCGCTCTGAACGTCTTGCCACGGCATCCGCTTGGCATAAAATTATCCGGCGCGCAGTGCGCCGTTTGACATGATGGGCGATACGCCGCTCGTCGCGCCGGCGGCCGCACTCGAGGAAGAAACGCCGCGCCGTGCGCCCCGCTCACGAAAACTCCCCAGCCGCCTGCGCTCGCCGTCGCCGTCGCCTGTGACGCCGATGGCAAAGGCGCCGCGGTGCCGGACAGAGACACCAAAAGAAACAAAAGACTCGCCCGCGTTCGCACAGCGCGCGAGCGCGCCTGCTGTGCCGGCGCACACAGTCAAGACGTCGCCGGCGCCGAGTCCTTCGCCCGACCCCGAGGAAACGGGGCCAGGGAAGCGCCACCGGCGGCCGAGCACCATGTACAAGCCCCCCGAGGCACTTACTGCGGAACAGGCCAAGGCAGCGTCGGCTTCGCCGCCGATGCCCACGCCACGCACCAAGAATAGCGCACGGAGCGCCAAGAGCCCTGCGCCGCAAGTGCGGCCAGCGCCGAAGCGCACTACGCCCGAGCCGCTCGAGCGGCCGGAGCACGCGCCGGCGACCTTTACGCGCCACGGCGAGCGGATCGTGCCGCCGCCACGGCGAGAGGCGCCGCGGCCCGCCGACATGTCGGGCATCATGAGCCCGAAACCGGTACGTACCGCAACAGGCGTCTGGCGCCCGCTGCCTGTGACGGTGGACGAGGAGGAGGACGACGACGACGATGATGACGACGAAGGCGACGTCGTCCAGCGCTCGGCGGACCTCGCGCACCAGGCGTGGTCGATTGCCGTCTTTGGGCAGCCCAAGCCGGGTGCGGCCGTCAAGAGCGTAGTCTTTGCCAGCGACCACACCTGGCCGTCGAACGCCGCGCCGTCGAACGAGTCGGACGGCGAGGAAGACGACTTCCACCGGACGATGCTCCACGACCCCGAGCTCGATCTCCTGACACACGTCCCGTCGCCATCGCAAGATGGGAGCGATGCGTCGGACGGCATCATGACCGACGGCAACGTTACGACGCCCGCGTCGTGCACCAAGGAAGGCTCGCCGTTGACCAGCGAGCCGTTCGGTACGCGCTCGCCGTCGGTGAAGCAGTCGTCGCCCGACCACGCCGAGGTGCCGAGCAATGCCGTGTTCCAGCACGCGCTCCCGGTGCCGATGCGCACCACCGAGTCGGCGCACGCAGGAGCGCTCACCCTCTCGTTGCCGTACGACGCGCTCGCGGCGCCAACGCCGTTGGATACAGAGTCGCGCGATCCGGCGCTTGATGCCGACGGCGAGACGCCGCTGACGCCGATCCACACCATCACTGCACAAGAGATGGCGGAGCGGTCCGTGCCAAAAGACAAGAGTGCGTCGCCCGTGACGCTCGCGGCGCTCATTCCGCCGTCACTCCCTTCGGACGCCGCGCCGCCGGTGGCGCGCGAGTCGCTGCACGACGCCGCGCCGCTCTTTGACGCATCCTCGAGTGCGACTGCGCCCGAGCCGAGTGCGCCCGAGCCGGCGCACTGGCTCGACCCCACGCCGTCGCAAATGGCGACGCACGCCTCGCTGCACCTCACGATGCAGGAGGCGCAAGGCGACAGCGACGTCGACACCTACTTCAGCTCGCCGGAGGAGATGATGGCGCTCACCGACCTCGACCTTGCGTGGGACTCGGCGCACCTCCGCGACGAAGACAAACGCGCGCCGCACGCGAAACGCGCGCGGCGCGCCGACGCCAAGTGCGCTCCGGCACGCCCCGAGACACGCCGGATGCCGCGCCTGCGCAATCGCGCTTCGTAGCGCATGTACTGTAGCAACGGGCTAGGAAAGGCTCGTAATGTACTCATGAATGACTAGGGACACATGGGGTGCGCAGAGGGCATTGTCTCTGCGCGGATGAGGGGACGCCGGGCAAAAGCCCGCATCAACGTCGGCGGCGCCGTGCCGCCGATCGGCTCGTCGGCCGGCGGCGCGGGCCGCCGGAAGGTCGCGGCTGCGCAGGGCGAGAAGGAGGCGTCGGCCTCGAACGACGAGTCGCCTGCGCTGCTAAAGCTCGTCTCGCGCGGGTCTTGGGGCGGTGCGAGTTGCGATGGCGCCGGGGGCGGTGCGCCGCGCTCTGCGCCCGTGTTCAGGCGAGAAGAGAGCATGGCGAGAGCGGAAAAGTGCTCGTCGCCGTATGCAAAGCTGCGGTTCCGTACAAACTGCTTGCGGTAGCCGGTGAGCTCCTCGGAGCGCCGGCGGTTGTAGCGGGGATCGTCCATGGGGACGTACGCCTGCGGCTCGCACAGGTCGGGGCAGCTCTTGAAGAAGTCGGCGTAGCCGCCTTGGAGGACGTACACGTCGGGGAAGTGGCACTTGGGGTAGTCGCTCGCCAGCGAGCGGTCCGCAGCACGGAGCGCGAGCGCCATCGACGGCGCGCGCTTCCAGCTGAACTCGCAGTGGAATATGAGCACAAACTTGCGCGCGTCGCCGTGTTCGTCGGGCATGCCGCTCTGCGTCCGCACCGGCATGTTCCGTGTCTGGTGGAAGCCTTGGCCGGGCGTAAGGAAGTGCTGCTGGACCTGCTCGACCGTGTTCAGGTTGATCGCGCCGGCAATGTGCCCGCCCTCGTGCTCGTACGCAAAGCGGCAGTCGACAATCTGGAAGCCGTGGATCCGCTCGTCGTACTTCCCTTGGAGCAGCTCGCGGATGGTGTGGGGGGTAATGCGCATCAGGCCGTCGCTCTTCACGGGGAAGCACGGCAGGATTTTGCGGTCAATCTCAAACGTGCCAAAGCCGGGGAGGCCGGGCGACACACTGATGCACGGCGCCGGCGCCTCGTTCTCTTTGTCGACGGGGGGCGGCAGCATCGCCGTCGTCTGCGTACGCCGCGCCGTCATGCCCACCAGGCGGTTCTTGCGCAGCGACGCACGCACGGGCGAGCCGCGGTGCGCGTGGGGGGGTTCGGGCATCATGAGCGACTCGTCCGAGTCGTCCAGCGGGGACTCGACCGTCTGCACCAGCTGGATATTGTGCACGGTCGACACGCGGACGCACGCGCCATCGCGGGAGACCGGTAGCCCGTTGCCGCCTTGGCGCTCGCTCGAAAAGAGGCCTTGGGGCAGCGCCGAGCTACGCAGACACGGCGAACTCGACGGCGAGCTCGACGGCGAGAAGGACGGGGGTTGCAGCAGGCCACCACTACACATCCCGTCGGCCATCCCGACCTGGGGGGACTCGGGGTGGAAAAAGTAGTCGCCCATGCCCCGCGGCGACGCGGCCGCTTTGCCCGACCACGCAAGGCACGGGCGCTTGCCCGATTCGGGGCCGGAAAACGACCAGGAGTCGTCGGCGGGCTCGGTGCGCACCACCGGCACCGGCGACGGGTCCATCTGCGGCGGGCCGGCGGCGGGCATCGGCGACGGCGCGTTGGTCTGTTGGGGCTGCCACCATAGAGTTGCCTGGGTTAGCATAGAAACGTACACTTTGCGAGCGTGCATGCGTGCGCACAATCGCGGGCTGCGAAAAGATCCCGCTATCTTCGGCATGGCGATCGGATGCAATCCGGTCGCTCAGCGCGTCGTCGTCGCGCTCAAAGCTGGCGTCCTGCAGCTGCCGCAGCGATGACAAGCGCTTCTTCATCGGCGGCTCGCGCTGCGGACTGCCTTGCTGCAGTTCGGCGACGGACGGGAGCAGCGGCATGGAGCGCCGCATGGTGCGGTCCGCACGGCGGGGCATGATCGGACGCACACACGGCCGCGGCGCGGGCATCGGCGGCGGAAAGGCCGCGGGCGACGAGATCTCCATCGCGTGCGGCGAGCTTTTTTGGCCGTATACGAGGTCAGCGCGCGAGCGCACCCCCCACGGCGCCTGCATTGGCTCGGAGGTGGCAGGCGACGGCGCAGAGAATGGGTCTTCGTGCAAGACGTCGAGCGTGGTCGTCACCGCACGCGGCCGGGACGGGCAGTGGCCGGGCGAGTCCAGCGAGGAGATGGACATTGATGAGCCGAACGAGTGGTCGAGCTCGTGCGGCAGGCATCCGTCACGAGCGACAGGCGACGATAGGAGATGCGGCTCCTCCATGCTCCAAGCAGCTGGCGCGAGCTGCGGTGAGGAGAGGATCGCAGCCATGATCACTCCAACTTATCCTAGGAGCGCAACTAAGACAAGGAGCACAAAGTAACACCGCCCACAATCGACACAAAGGCGCAAAGAACAATCGCCCGTCGGTCACCACCGGATCCAGTTCTGTCAAACACGGCTGCGCTGCGGACCAACAGCGCGCTTGTTGGAAATTCTACACGCGCCTCTGTTGGTTCGCCACGGTTACGCGGCTGCAGGCGCGGCCACGCGCGCGGCCACGCGCGCAGGCGGACCCGCTTGCTACGTCATATGCAGGGCCACGTGCTCCTCTCGTGCCACGCGCAGGCCGAAAAAAATTTGGCTCCACCACGCGCTCTCGCAGCAAGGACATGGGGAGCACGCTGGCGCTCTTTTGGGGCCTCGCAGGCGTAGACAAAGAGGCGCGTATCGACGCGTCCGATGCGCTCGTTCAGGCCCTTTTGGCACATCACGATGACAGTGCCGAGGCGCCTCTCCCGGAAGAATATGCGGTCGCTGACCCTTGCGCTGTGAGCGACCAAGAGGCTAGCGCGGCCGAGCAGCGCATCGACCAGTACAACTCGTCGGAAGTGGGCTATGCTTTGCGCCGCCTCGTGCGGGGTCTCGCGAGTCCGCGCGAGAATGCACGCTCGGGATTCGCGGTGGCGCTCGCCGAGCTTCTCTCACACCTGCAGTCGGTCAGCGCACAGGATATCCTCGTCTTGCTGCTCAAGCACACCGCTGTGCACGGCAGCATGAACGGACAAGAGGTGCGCGACGTGCAGTTTGCACGCCTCTTTGGCATCTACGCCCTGGTGCGCTCGGGGCTCGTGTACGGCGCAGGCTCGACGCTCGGCACGTTTGAACGCTGCTTCAACGTGCTCCTCGCGATCGCCGCGTACAAGTCGTGGCTCTCAGAGTCGTGCGGGTTTGCGCTGGTGCAGCTCCTCGAGCCGCTGGGCGTCAACAACGTGCAGCGCCCAGAGTGGGCGCAAGAGGCGCTAGAGTGGGCGGCGCAGCGCGTCTGCGCGACGCAGCACCTCTCGCCCGAGCTCCTGGCGCTGCTGATCACGCTCCAGCGCGTCGACCCGAGCCTCGGGCTCGACGCGCGCGTGCCGTCGCCGCTCAAGAGCGCAAATCTCTTGGCGCCGAACAACCTGCCGGCCGTCGCACGCACGCTGCGCGAGGCCACGCCGCTCTCGCTCGACGCGGACGGCGCGCCGCCCACGGGCGGGACGTGGCACACGACCCTCCCATTCGTGTGGGACCTCTTGCTCGACGCATACTTTGCCGGCACCGCGCCGTCGGGCGCCGCGCCGTTTGCCGACTTTTTCCGCATCGCCGTCGACGAGTCGCTCTTTGCGAACCAGGCGTCGCCGGAGCGCAAGTCGTGGGGGTTCCAGGTCCTGCACCGCACGCTGCAGCGCGCGCCCGCCGACCTGCTTCCGTTCCTCTTCACGCCGAACCTGATGCGGACGTGGATCAACCAGCTCACGGAAAAGAACCGCCTGCTGCACTCGATGGCGCAAAAGACGGTCGCATTTGTGAGCGACGCAGTGAAGCGCAACCCTACCGCGGGCCTTGCGCTCGTGACGCAGCTCCTGGGCGAGCACGGCCGCCAAAACTTTGACAAGGTCACGCATACCAAGACGATCGAGTCGATTCTGTCGTCGCTCGACGAGTCGGGCATCCAGCGCTACCTCGCTTATCTGCGCAGCATCGCCTATGCGCCGACCAACCAGGACGACGCAAAGCATACCACGACGCAGCGCCAGTGGGTGTGCGACCAAATGCTCGCACTCGTGCGCAGCTCGCTCGTGCCCAAGTCCACCGCATGGATCAAGGACGTGCTCGTGTTCCTCGCGGGCTTTGGCTTCTTTGCGGTGGCCAAGGCGCCGAGCGCCCCGTGGAGCCCGGTGCTGGAGCTACCCCAGGTGCCGTTCTCGGAAGAGATGCAGGCGCTGTGCCGCCTGCGTCTCCAGGCATGCCTCACCGAGCTCAAGAACGCCGAGGTGAACGGCCACCCGTGGATCCTCGAAGTGCACGACATCCTCAGCAAGATGGCCAAGGACAAGGCGTTCCGCGGCATTGCGCTGCCTGTTGCCCAGGAGCGTGTGGACGCTGCCTCGACGACGCTCCGTGCGCTCGCCAAGGCCGCCGCGAAAGAGTCCAAGCCCGAGCAGCTCGCCAAGATCCGCGCGGTCGAGACGCTGCTTGCGGCCGTCATGCTCGTCTCGTACGAAGACACGGACGAGTCGCCGGACCTCGTCGACTCGCTTGTCGACGTCTCCAAGCTCCTGTTCCTGGAGAAGAAGAAGGGCAAGACGGGCTCGGTGAGCCCCATGGAGATGCTCATGGACGTGCTAATCGGCCTCTTGGAGTTCTCGTCGTCGTTCCTGCGTGCCGTGGCGAGCCAGGCGTTTGTCGCGTTCAGCGGCTCGCTCAATGCCGAGAGCTTGGACCATCTGATTGATCAGTTGGGCCTGAATGCTCCCGATGCGGACGAGGACGAAGACATGGATGAGGACGACGAAGAGGACGAGGAGGCCGTGGACGAGGACGACGATGACGATGACGTGGACGATGACGACGATGATGACGAGGACGACGACGAAGAGGACGATGCCGACGCCGATGCTGAAGTCGACCCCATCCTCCGCTCCAAGATTGAAGAGGCCTTCCGCGACAATGGCATGGCCGAAGATGACGACGAGGAAGAAGAGCTCTTTGACGACGACCAAATGGCGCAGCTCGACGACAAGCTTGCCGAGATCTTTGTGCAGCACTCGAGCTCGAAGCGCAAGGAGCGCGAGGCGATCCAGCGGGACACGGCGCTCTTCCACAACAAAATCCTCGACCTGCTCGAGATCTACGCAAAGGAGCAGAGCGCGAGTGTGCTGCTCGTGCGCCTTGCTGCGCCGCTCTTTGCGCTCGCCAAAGGCGCCGGCGACGTGAGTCAGCAAGTCGCGACGCGCGCGAGCCAAGTGCTGCGCAACCGCATCTGCAAGTCAAAAGACCAGCCTCGTGGCGAGTTGGACGAGGAGCTGGTCCACGATGAACTGCGTGCTATGCATGCCTACGTGCGTGCGTCGCAGGACGCCTCGCTTTCCGAGCTCGCTGGTCTTGTGAGCCAGTTCTATACCAAGGTGCTCCTGCGCAACAGTGCCTCTGGCGTGCGTATTCCCCTGGCGCTCTACAAGGAGACGCTGAGCGACTTTTTGCAGCGCAAGGCGTCGCCTGTCCGCCCCGCGTTCCTTCTGGACGCGATACGGCGCTTCCCCGAGCTCGGGTGGGCGCTGCGCGAGGCGCTGCTCGACGGCAGCCGCGAGAACAAAGCGGCGCGTGCCTTCCGGCAGATGCAGGCGCTGTCTATGCTGCAGGTCGTTCTGCAGCAGCAGCAGCAGAAGGACACCCGCCAGGCGAGCGCCGAGGAGGTGCTTGCGTTCCTCGCCGAGGTGCGCAGCATGGCCCTCGACATTGTGCGTGCGGCCGCGACGAGTGACGCTCTCAACGCCCAGCGCCTCAAGGAGGTGCTCCGCTTTGCGCTGCAGGCGGTACGTGTGACGGTGCGTGTTGCGGATGCTACGGACGACTCTGCGGCGCACGTCGCCCAGTGCTGGCCGCTGGACGAGCTGCGTGGTGCGCTCGAGGCGCTGCAAAGCGCCGAGCGCTTCCAGAGCTCAACGTCGCTGCACGGCATGCTGAAGGAAATGACCGCGGTCGTTTCCCGCGCCACGCAGACCGACGCCAGTGCCCCCAAGCCCAAGAAGCGCGCCGCGCCCACAGAAAAGGCCGAGGCCCCACCTGCGGCGCCGGCCAAGAAGACGGCCAAGAAGGCCAAGGCGAAGCGCCTGTAGGACATAGTCACGTGAACTCATCGCCACCGACTTCCTAACGTTCACGACCGAGACGATGAGCGCGAACCTGACGGAAGCCGACCAGAAAGAGATGAACGCGTTCCTGGACGCCGAGCAGTCCAAGGCTCGTGTGCAGTCCACCGTGCACGCGTTCACCGAGCGCTGCTGGGACCAGTGCGTGACCTCGTCGATCGGCACGCGCTTTGGTCGTGGTGAGGAGGCGTGCCTGAGCAACTGCGTGGAGCGGTACGTATCCCTAGACTGACGCAGTTTCCTGGACACGTCGCTGTTTATCGTATGTCACTGCGAAAAAAAACTAACTCCAGGTCAAAAAGCTCGAGAGCCAGCGTGACCTCGCCGCGTAAACCTGCCTTGCGGAATACCCATACGTTATGCGTAGAACAGAATAGATTCGAAGCCAGTGTGCTTCGCGCCGCTGCTCTCGCTGCTGCTGGACCACCGCTGGCCCCGCACGGGCTCTCCGGCCGACGGCCCCCGCCTGTGCGTGGCAAATTGAAAAATAAATTCAAAAGCGTGACTGAGCAGCCCAGCGCAGTGTGCAGGGCGGCAATCAGGCACTGTCATCAACAAACGAGCCGGACCGGATCCTAGAGTCCCCTGTGAGGCGTTGGCGGCTGTTAGATTGGAGCATTTGATTCATTTTCATTGCATCTTTCAGTGCCATTATGGCCTCTTCTCACTCTAGTGGCTCCAATGTCGTGGGCGGGCACTACCGCGTCGGCAAGAAAATCGGCGAGGGGTCGTTCGGTGTGATTTTCGAGGGTACCGACCTCTTGACCCACCAGCGCATTGCGATCAAGTTTGAGCCCCGCAAGAGCGATGCGCCGCAGCTGCGTGATGAGTATAGGACGTACAAAGTGCTCAGCGGGAGCGCTGGCGTGCCCCAGGTGTACTACTTTGGCCAGGAGGGCCTGCACAACATCTTGGTGATCGACCTGCTGGGTCCTTCGCTCGAAGATCTGTTTGACCTGTGCGGCCGCCGATTCAGTGTCAAGACCGTGGTGATGGCCGCGAAGCAGATGGTACGTGACCTGCCTAACCCAGATTACCCGCGTGCAAGCGATTCATGAGCGCAACCTGATCTACCGCGACATCAAGCCCGACAACTTTTTGATCGGACGCAGCAGCAACAAGTCCGCCAAGACCGTGTTTGTGGTCGACTTTGGTATGGCGAAGCAGTACCGGGACCCCAAGACGAAGCAGCACATTCCCTACCGCGAGCGCAAGAGCCTCAGCGGCACGGCACGGTACATGAGTATCAATACACATCTGGGCCGTGAGCAGTCTCGTCGTGACGACCTCGAGGCGCTCGGACACGTCTTTTTGTATTTCCTGCGTGGCTCGCTGCCGTGGCAGGGCCTCAAGGCGGCTACGAACAAGCAAAAGTACGAAAAGATCGGCGAGAAGAAGCAGAGCACGCCCATCAAGGAGCTCTGCGACGGCTACCCCGAGGAGTTCGGCATCTACCTGAACTATGTCCGCAAGCTCGGCTTCGAAGAGACGCCCGACTACGACTTCCTGCGCGAGCTCTTCACCAAGGTGCTCAAGAACCGCGGCGAGGTCGAGGACGGCGTCTACGACTGGATGCTCCTCAACAATGGCCGTGGTTGGGAGAACGAGGCGAGGAGCGAGCCCGCACAAGAACGCCCCACCGAGGCCGTACAGAACGGCACGGCGGCGCAGGGCGGTGCAGGCGCACAATTGACGCAGGCCGCCAATACACGACTCAAGCCGCAAGCAGACCTCGGGACCGGCGTCAGCACGACCGAGATCCGCACGGAGCAGGGCTACCCCGGCCTCGCCGAAAACACCACGCAGCAGCGCCAGACGGTACGCTCGCCCCATGCCGGCGCCGCACAGGAGACGAGCGCACGCCACGACGATGCGCCCGCCACCCGGCCCCCACCCCAGGCGCGACGTGACACGAAGCGCACAGAGGCCCGCGAGAGTGCGCAGGCGCCCAACGCCTACTACCAGCGCCCGGCGTACGCTGCGCAGCACGCGCCAGAGCGCCGCTCGTTCGGCCAGCGCTTTTTGGACTTTTTGTTGTGTCGCTGCGAGTAGGGGTATCTCCTATGCGATCCTCTGTATCACTGCGAAAACTCTCGAGACATGTAGGCTGGCGGGCACACGCCCTATACGATCCTTGTAGTTGCGAAGAACCTGAACTGCACAAATGACGTGATGGGGAAAATGCGCCCTTTTCTCCACCATGGTCGGCGAGCGGCCCGTGCGGGTGGCCGTGGTCGGTGCAGGGAGCGCGGGCCTGGCAATGGCGCAGCAGCTGCTAGAGGTCGGCAGAGAGACAGGCGTACGGCCCGTCGTGTTTGAGCGCGAAAACGTCCTCGGAGGGCTGTGGCAGTACTGTGCCGACCCGGGGCCGTGCACGGTGCATGTGCCGAGCGACACGCGGCATGCTACCGCCGGCTTTGCCGACTGGGCCGCGCACCCGCTGCGGCCGTCGAGCGCCATGTACGACGGGCTGCGCACGAATATCCCGTCGGATATTATGGCATACCGCGACGCACCCTTTCCTGCGCAAAGGTCGCTGTTTCCGGCGCGCAAGGACGTGCTGTCGTACTTGGAAACCTTTGCCAAGGACCACGGCTTGGAAAAGTACGTGCGCTTCCGCTCCGAGGTCGTGCACGTCGCACGAGCCAACGGAGCATGGCGGGTGACGAGCCGCGGCGCGTCGGGCGAGCGCTGCGAAGAGTACGACGGCGTGGTGTGCGCCCAGGGGCGCTGCACCGTGCCGTACGTCCCTGTTATCCCGGGCCTCGCGCACTTCAAGGGGCGCCAGGTGCACAGCGCATGGTACCGCACGCCGACTGTCTTTCGGGGCGAAAGGGTGCTGATCGTCGGGAACAACTCGTCGGGCGGCGACATTGCCCGCGAGCTGTGCGGCGGCACAGTACGCACCTTTCCGGGCTATGAGGCTTGGCAGCGCGCGTGCGAAGACGCGCCGCCGGTCCAGGTCTACCAGTCCTACCATAATCCAGACGAGCCGCCGCCGGTGGACTTGGATCCCCGCGATCCGGCGTCGCCCGCGTGGTGCCGGCGCATCCACGTCGTCGGGCCGATCGCGCGCGTGGACGCCGACGGGTCCGTGGTGCTTGCGGACAAGACCACCTTGCACGTCGACACGATCGTGTGGGCGACGGGCTTTTTATACCAGATCCCTTTTTCGACGCACGGCGCGCCGTTCGACGCCGCGCCGCTCCTCCCGCCGGTCGGCACGCCGGGCGTGCACTGTGCACCCGCGCTGCGCGCCGCGTCGATCCTCGACAACCTGGACGACTGGCTCCTCTTTTACAAGCACGCGCCAGGCCTGTGCTTCCTCGGGCTCCCGAATCGCATCGTGCCCTTTCCTCTGACACAGATGCAGAGCAGAGTCGTGGCGCACGTCTTGCTGAACAAGATCCCGCCGCTGCCGCGCGTGCGTGCGGACCTGCCGCTCACAGACGCCGCGCGGTGGGTGCCCCAGGACAATAGCCAGGCGCCCGGCCCTGAAGTGTGGCGCAACTTTACGTTTGGCGCCGCGTCGGAAATCGCGTACAACGATGCACTCCTCGCACTCCTTCCTGCGCCGGAAAGCCGGCAACGGCCCCCCGGCGAAGAAGCGTACCTTGAGCAGGGCGACGGCCGAGGCGGCGGACCGCATCCGCCCGAGCACTGGTACCAGTTTGGCCAGTGGCGCCGCGACCGCCGCACGAGCGGCAAGGCGCTGCGCCACGAGGAGCTCAAGTACTAGCCTCCCATAGATGCACGGTCCCGCACGACGCCGCAGATACAAATTGGCGCGCATTCGCATCCGGGCTACGCTCGGTCCACAGGATCGTCACCGGCGCGTCCGGCGCACGGCGGTACCGCACGCTCTGCGAATAGTCGGGCTTGGCCTGCCACGCCGAGCGCCCCGAGAGCATGTCCCAGGCATGCACTCTCCCCCCCTCGTCGCCTGCGAGCACCAGTGCCTCGTTCAGCGTGAGCGTCGAGTGGCATCGGAATTGCGTCTGTGCGTGCCCACGGAAGGTCTGTAGCAGCGAGCCGTCGACCATGTCGAGCAGGCGGTGCGTCGAGTCGAGCGTCGAAACGAGCAGCGCGCCCCCGTCCTTGGTCGGCGTGAGCGACGTGATCGGCTCGTCGACTACGTCGGAACGCAGCTCGCCTTTGCGTATGTCGTACGTCCGCAGCACGCCGTCGACCGACGCCGTGTGCAGCGTCGTGGGCGTCGACATGGCGAGGCACAGAATCGCATCGGTCGCCTCATCGGCCTCCATGATGGGGCGCCACGCATTGCCCGCACGCAGATCGTATGCGCGGCACACCGTGTCGCTGCCGGCCGCCCACAAGACGCTCCCCTCGTCGTTGGCACCCGCGAAGCGCACGTCATTGATGCGGCCGGTGTGTGCATTGAAGCGGCGCAGGACCTGGCCGGACGACACGTCCCACACAAGTGCCGCACGGTCCGGGCCGCCGCTCGCAAACCGCGTATTGTCCGGCGCAATGTCGAGGCACAGCACCTCGTACGAGTGCGCGCTATACCTCTGAATGCACGCCGAGCGCCCTTTCGCATCGAGCTCGTCCGGCGCGTCTGCGCGCGTGTTCCACAGGTGGATCTGCTGGTCCGCACCTCCTGTCAAGAGGTAGCGGCCTCCCGCATTGTAGCGCGCGACGTGCACGGCACCTGCGTGCGCCTGGAACGTGCGCTGGACGCGGTACGCCTCCGCCATGGTCGGCCGTATTTTCCTCCTCCACACGACTCATGAGCTTTCCGGCGCTGCCGGCCCTGGCGTCGGAGTGGCTCGACGAATTCTATTTTCTTGGGACAGGCACCAGCTCGCAAGTCCCGTCGGTGCACTGCATCCTTGATGGGTCGCAGGCCAAGAATACGTGTGCGACGTGCGCGGACGCGCTGCGGCCCGGCAGCGTGAACCGCCGGCGGTGTACGTCGGCGGTGGCCGTCGGCGCCCCCCCCGGGCGCCCCGAGGAGCGGAGTACGATTCTGATCGACTGCGGCAAGTCGTTCTACGAGTCGATCGTTGATGTCTTTCCGAAGCACGGCCTGCGCCGCGTCGATGCGGTGCTCCTCACGCACGCCCATGCCGATGCGATCCTCGGCCTGGACGACCTGCGCGGCTGGACGATGGGAGGGTGCATCCAGGACTATGTCGACGTGTACCTCACGGCAGAGTGCATGGCTACGGTGAAGAGTACCTTTCCCTACCTCGTCGACGCCTCGTTCATTACCGGCGGCGGCGACGTAGGCGCACTGCGCTGGCACCTCATTGACGCGCAGAAGCCGTTCGAGGCAGGTCCGCATCGCGTGCCGATCCTCCCCCTCCCTGTCGAGCACGGGTTCGTCGGCCCCGAGCGCCGCCCATTTGAGTGCCTCGGCTTCCGCATCGACTCGATGAGCTACGTGAGCGACTGCCACGCGATTCCCGCGCTGACCATGGCCAAGATGGCCGGTAGCGAGGTCGTGGTGATGGATGCGCTAAAAATGACGCGCCATGCGAGCCACTTTTCGATTCCCCAGGCGATTCAATGCATCCTCGAGCTCGCCTCTAAGCTCCCTGCACCGCCTTTAGCACTCTTTGTGGATCTCACACACGGCGTCGAGCACCACACGACCGAGGCCAAGGTCCAAGAGGTGGTGCACGCGCTGCGCTGTTTCCGCTCCACGCTCCCTCCTGCGCTCGAGGAACACTGGTGGACGCCGGTTTGGAACGCGGACGAAAACGAGGCTCAGAACGCTTTCGTCCTCCATCCTACCTCGGGCGGCACCGACGACCCGTGTGCCGAGGTGCCCGCGATGCACCTCGCGATCGACGGCCTGCGCCTCGTCTTTACCAAAGCGTAGCTGTAATTGACATGTGACTTGCGCAGGGGCCAGTTGGGGTGTCAGCCCCAACCCCAGCCTTCGCTCCAGAATTATGGAATTATGGCTCGTGGCGCTGGCGACGGCATGCGCGGTGGCCGCCGTGCATGGGGTTGCCGAGCGCCTGCGCCGTATCTATGAACGAAAGTCTATACTTCCGTCGTCGGAAGAACGCATCGTGATTCTCGGTGCGTCGTCCGTCAATGGAATTGGCGCGGCGATCGCGCAGCAATGTTTGGAGCGCGGCGCGTACAATATCATGCTCGTGGGGCGGCGCAGCGACGCGCTACGCGAAGTGAAGCTTGCACTCATTTCAGGCCTGGAGTCCGAGGCGGCCAAGACGCGCGCGCAAAACATTGAGCTCTTTGTTGCGGACTGCACCGACGAAGAAGACGTGCTGCGCCTCGCATCCGCCATCGTCCAAGACTTTGGGGGCATTGACACTCTCTACATTGTATTCGGTGCTATCTGCACGCAACCACTCCTTTGCATGGCGGGCCTCGACCCCCTAAGCGACCCAGCCGCGAAGGAGCCGACGCTCGAAGGGCTCCGCGCCACGTCTGACGCGATGCAGCAGTCGAATGCCGCCAACATCACCAGCACCGCCCTAATTCTCACGGCCCTAATTCCCGCCCTACAGACGAACTCGAAAGCACCATACGTCGCGGTGATTGGCTCGCTTGCCTCTCTCGTCCCTGCACCGACGCGGGGCTTGTACTGTGCGACAAAAGCGGCACAACAGATGCTTGTGCTCAGCACAGCCGCCGAGTGCGCGTCGCAGGCGCACGTCGCGGGCCGTGCGCATGTCAAGTTTGTGGTGATGGCCCCATCGTCCGTCGCGACGTCCTTCTCTACGCGCCTTGCGATCGGCGTCCCTGCCGACCGGAAACAAGCGTCGCAGTCGAAGGGGAAGCTGCTCAGCGCGCACGACGTCGGTGAGACGGTCGTCCGCTGTGTCGAGCGCGGCGTAACCGGCGTGGTTCCGATGCCCTACCGCTTCTTTTTCGTTTGGCTTCTATTCCCCCTTCTTCCTGGCCTGGTCGAGCGCGGTGCGCATCGGCGCTATGGGTACTAGATAGTTATTTGTTGATATGCGTCTTGGATAGCTCGTCCGCCAAAGCGTCCGCGGCCGCGTCGGGCTTCTCGCCGGTTTCCGCGTTCTCCGCCTCTTCGTCCTCTTCCTCCAGCTCGTCTTCCTCCTCCTCCTCGCCGTCGGGGTCCATCTCGTCGAGCTCGTCGAGCGCATCGTCGTTGCCCCACTTGGCCAGCGACGCGGTAATCTTGGAAATGCACTCGTCCTCCTCGTCGGCAAAGTTGCCGTTGATCTCGAGCTGCGTCAGGTTCTCGAGGTGCAGCTCGATCGCGTTGCCGAGTTTGTGCAGTGCGTCGCGGTTCAGGTCGCAGTACTGCACCTGGAGTACCTCGAGCTGCTTGCCGTGGCCCTGGTGCAGCGCGTCAAAGAGCAGCAGGCCACCCTTGGACTTGAGCAGGCAGTCGGACAGGTTCAGCACACGCAGCTTGGGCCAGCTCGGCAGCGCCGCTGCCACCGCACGCGAGCCGCGCAGCGTCGCCGTGTTGTCCTGCAGATCGAGCACCTCGAGGTCCGCACACTTGGACAGGCCCTGGCACAGCGCCTCGACGCCTTCCATGCGGATGCCGTTCTGGTACAGGCGCACCTCGCGCAGGCCACCGTGCGCGGCAAACGCGCGCGCCCACGCGCCCGCACTGCCGTTCTCGAGGCGGTTGCGGCCGCAGATCACGGAACGCAGCTCGCTCTTTTTGCCCTGCTTCTCGAGCTCCTGGGCCGCAGCGTAGAGCGCGTCGGCGACAATCGTGCCACCAGTCACGCCGAGACCATTGTTGCTCAGCTTCAGCGTCTTGAAACTGTGGTTGTGCGTCAGGAAGTTGACCATCGGCTCCGCGGAACGGCCGCCAAATGCATTGTCCGACAGGTTGATCTCTTCGAGCGAGGTATGGTCGACGAGCGCGTCGCACAGCGCACGCAGCGCATCGGGAATCTCGGTGATCAGGCGGCCGGTAAAGATATCGGCAAAGTCGGCGACTTTCAGCGAGGTCTTGGTGCGGAGCGTCTCGGCGAGTGCAACACACGCACCAACACCAAACGTGTTTCCGCCAAAGTGCACCTCGGTCAGCGGCTCAATCTTGTTGAGCTCGGCCAGGTAGGGCGCAATGTCCTCCTTCGTGTTCAGCTTCAGGTTCTTGCCGACCAGGTCATACACGCCCGCGGCGCTCGCCGTTGCGTCCGTCATGAGGGAAACCAACAAAGCCACGTGGCCAAATATACAAACGCTACGAATCCTGCCAGGCGCCAAGGGGATCCGCGGTGGTCCCCGGGGGCGCCTGCGGCGGTGGCGAGGGCGGCGGCGGCGTCTCGGCTTGCTTTGGGCGCGGGGGGGTGTATGCCCAGGGGTTCGCTGGATTTGCAGGGACGACCCGCGCCGGCGGCGGCGGCGGCGGCGGCGGCGAGGCGGGCGCGACGGCCTCCACTGGAATCGACTCGCGCTGCTCGAGGCCGGCGGAGCGCATGGCGCCTTGGACGCGTCCCCATCCGTCGCTAAAGAGCGAGCGCATGCGCGTCGTTGCAGCCTGCAGCTGCTCGTCGAACGCGTCCGGCTCGTGACTCGGCACATCCGCCTTGGCCTCGCGCCCTGCGTGTGCGAGGCGTTCCTGGAGCCGTTTCTTTTCCTCGGTCTCGGAGTCGAGGCGCGAATTGAGCTCCGCGTACGGCCGGCAGAACAGATCGCTGGAGAAGCGCAGGTGGCTCGTGGCCGGAAACAGGACGCCCATATCGCCGCCCGGCGCGTCGCGGTCGTCGAGCTTGGGGTTGTACTGGGGATTGGCCCAGCGTGTCACTACCTCGTCCTGGAAGAGGAGGTCCCACACGCTGCGAGTGCAGTCCACCGGTGCGAGGCCGTTGGCACGCGGCATGCGCCGTTCCCGCTCGGTGTTGTACAAAAACGTACCGGTGTCGCCCGCATAGACATGGCGCAGGAGCGCGGCGAGGAACGCGCCGTTGAACGCAAAGCGTTCCGGAAACTGCGCTTGGAGCTGCGCGACGCAGTCGAGGAACTGGTGAAAGATGGGCGCGCGCTGTTGAGCCGCGCTTCCCTGGAACTGCGCTGTGATGTGCTTGGTAAAGCCCCAAAACGAGCTGTTCCCTCCGGTCTCGACCAGGGTATCATCGATTGGCACCACCTGCCCGTCCGCGTCAAAGAGGGGTTCGTTTTGCGGCACGGTCATGTCAAATTTGTTTGCGCCGAGCCCCACGAGCCCGCTGCGGTCCTGGAAGCGGTGCCCAAAGCTGAGCCAGTCCTTTTCGATGAGCACGGCAAAGCCGTGCAGGGTGCGGTAGTAAGGATCCAGGCACAGCGCCGCGAGCGACGTGAGCTGCGCGGTGCGGTCCCAGCCGTCGGAGCAGTGCACAAGCACGTGCGAGGCATTGATGTGTACGTTGCGCACGATCAGCAGCGTCCCGTCGAGGATCGCGCCCAGGTGCTTGAGCCAGTTGGAGCGGCGCAGCGCCAGTTGGTCGACCGGCTGCGGCTCGTGGCCTTCGAGGGCCGAGCGCGCATCCGCGCGGAGCACCAAGACGGCGCGGTTCAGCGAGTCGCGCATCACATGGATATTGTCCACGCCGAGGTATACCTTTTTGCAGTTGCGGTAGTTTTCCATGTTTTCTGTGCCCGCGCCCTTTGCGATGTTGGCCATGGCATTGGTCGTGGGCCGTGCATCGATAATGAGGTTCGTCGGCGTCGCGCCGTATACCGGCTCCGGTGCGTTTCCGTCGGCCGCGCGGTGTGTCGCAAAGATGGCCTCGATCAGCTTCTCGTCCTGGACAGAGCGGTTCTGCTTGAGGCCGACCATTGGCTGCGAGCACCGCGTGATGGACCCGTGGCCCGACCAGTGCAGGTAGGTCAGCGCCGGAATGCGCGCCTTGCTCCTGTACTTGGCCGCGTACGTCAGCGTCGAGTCGCTAATGTGCGCCGGCACGACGAGCAGGGCAGGATACGTGGGAATCATCTCGTAGCCCGTGTTGATCGTCGAGAAGCGCCACGCCTTGCTCACCGAGCCGACGCCCTGCCGCTTGAACTCGGCCGCAGGATTGTAGAGGCGCCACCCCTCGCTCGGCACCGCCGGCGGCTCGAAAAACGCGTACATCCGCTCGACGGAATCTGGATGAGTCACGACACGTACCGATGCTCGCGGCCTCTTTGAGCTTCTCCATGACACGCAGCAGCACGCTTTCCTCGCTGAATCCCAGCAGAAACTGCTCGTGCGTGCAGAGGTACAGCACGAGCAGGTAGCGCACGCCCCGCGCGCCTTGTGCGGGGGCCGACGCTTCGCGCTGGGCGTGCGCGATCAATGGGATATCGAGCGTGTCGGTGCGGCCATCATGCACCAGGCAAAGGTGGTATGGAGTAATCTGTACGGTACAATATGCATACGTGCCGCCACGCAGCAGCCACACATCCCGGACCTCGTCCAGGACCGGGGGCGCGACCATGGCGACCGTCGGAGCTACACGTGATTTAGAGCCGCTTGGTCATGTCTGGGTGAGTGGAGGAGGTACGTACAAGGCCCTTCGAGCTCGTAGCCGAGGCGGCGGTAGTAGTCGCGTGTGCCGACGCCCGAGATCACCGCGAGCTTCGCGCTGCCGTGCTCGTCGCGTGCGATGCGCTCGGCCTGCTCCATGAGCAGTGTGCCAAAGCCCTGGTGCTGGAACTTGGTCGGGTCGCGCGAGTGGAGTGGCACGGCGCTGCCATAGGTGTGTAGTTCGCGCACGATCGACGACTGGCCGTCGTTGAGCAGCTCCGGGCGATAGGTACCTGCCTCGGAGCATTTTCTCAGGCGCAGCAAGGCGACGAGGATATCCTTCTCGGGGTCTTCGTACGACAAGAACGACTCCCAGCCGCCGTTCGCCGTGTAGTCGCGCCGGATAAACTCGATCTCGTCGGGGCGCACCTTGGTATGAATTTCGTGCAGGCCGACTTCGCGGTAGCGCACGTCGCGGCACGTCACGCCAAAGTCGTGCATGCGCTCGAGCGCCATCTCGCGCAGGTTGCCGTTCTCGACGCCCGACGAGACCAGGGGCATGGGAATGTCGCGCTGCACGCGGTACACACGCGTCCACGGCGGCACGAGCGCGAGGATGCGTGCAATGACGTCCACGAGGAACGACGGCGTGTAGTTCTTGTAGCGCCCGGTGCGCCACAGCTCGTACAGTCCGGTTCCGCGGATGACGAGCGTGGGATAGAGTTTGAGGCCGTCTGAGCGAAAGGCGGGGTTCTCAAAGTACTCTTTAAACTGCTCCATGTCGCGCTCCACGCCGACATTCGGCAGGTCGGGCATCATGTGCGCAACGACCTTGTAGCCAGCGTCCTTGGCGAGCTGGAACGTCTCGCACACCGCCTTGACCGTGTGCCCGCGGTTCGTGTCGCGCGCCACGTCCTCGTAAACGCTCTGCACGCCGATCTCGAGACGCGTGCACCCATACCGCAGCATCTGCGACAGGTGCGGGCGCAGACAGTAGTCCGGCCGCGTCTCGATCGTGATGCCGATGCACTTGGTCTGCGCGCGCTCGGAGAAGCGCACCGCCTCGTCCACATCGAGTCCAGTGTACCCACTGAGCGCATTGTGCAGCTGCGCAATAAACTGGTTGCGGTACTCTTCCGAGAGGCTCATAAACGTGCCGCCCATGATGATGTACTCGACCTTGTCGACGCTGTGCCCAAGCTCGCGCAGCTGCTGCACACGCCCACGGCTCTGCTCATACGGGTCATAGCGCGCGCGGATCGCACGCATCGACGTCGGCTCGTAGCCGGTATACGACTGCGTGCTGTACTCAAAGTCGGAGTCGGGGCCGCCAGGGCAGTATACGCAAATGTTGCCCGTGAGCGCAATATGGGGGCAGCGGTGGGGCTTGCACATCACCGCAACCACCGCAATACCACTGGCACTGCGCACGGGCTTGGCACGCAGCGCAGGCACGAGCACCTTGCGGTACTGGTCCGGAATCGCCGCAATAATATCGGTCAGGCGGGGCACGCCACCGTAGCCGTGCTTTTTGCAGGCGGCGGCGCGGATCGCATTCAGAGAAACAGGACGCGCCTCTTCATGCGCCTGGACAAGCTGCGAGGCAATATCCGCACAGACGCGCAGCAGGCACTCTGCCGACGTCGATGCCGTCGACACGCCCATCGCGGCAAGAGCTTTTTTTCGCTTTGTCAGCACGCACAGTCCATCGCGATGCGCACCGCGGGGTGGTGGGCCGTGGCCGGCGTGGCGGCCGCGCTGTGCGGCGTGCACGCCGACTCGAGGAATCTCGTGGATGTGATTAGCACTCGCCGCGACCTCTCGCACTTTGTCCATCTGCTGCAGCGCACCCGGCTGCTGCCTACGCTGAATCGCATGCAGGAGCTCGACGAGGGGCAGACGGGCATGACGCTCTTTGCCCCGAACAATGCCGCGTTCGAGCAAGCGATGCAGGGTGACTCGCTACGTGCCGAGTTCTGGCGCCAGGCGCTCCAGGACGAGCCGTCGGACAATATCCACGCGGCGCTCCGCCAGCAGCTCTGGTACCACGTCGTGAACTACACGCTCTCCGAGCCCGGGAACGGCATCGAACTGCACGAGACGCTCCATTTTCCGTCGCGCAAGCGCCTCGAGGAGCCCACACGCCCGGGGCCGATTCCGCAGCCGCCCAACGGGCCGCCGCACCCGGGGGCAGAGGATCAAGGCGGACTGCTCGCGGGCTACGGCCAGCTGCTGCGCATCGCCAAGGACGGGCGCACGACCAAGGTCGGCGTCGACGCAAAAGGTCGCGGCGGTGCCACAGTCACGGATATAGACCGCAGCTCATCGCGTGGCGTCGTGATGGTCACCGATGCGATCCTCGATCTGCCGCCGACGCTGATGGCGCTCCTGCAGACGGCGCCGCAGGTCGCGCGTGTCTTTTCGCAGCTCTCCAACAAGACACTGCACACACTCTCGACGACGGCACACATGACCATGTTCCTCCCGTCGGAAAATGCACTCGAGGCTTTGTCGCCGCTCGAGCAGGAGTACATCCACGGACAGTGGGCCGAGGCGGACGAGGACCGCCTTAAGCTCTTTGCGTGGCACGCGTCGAGCATCGGCCTCGGGAGCGGCAAGGTGGGGTACGCGTACCGTCTGCGCGACGCACACGACGTGGACCTCACCACCGTGCTCGGCGGCGAGATGCATGTGCGGGCCGAGGACGGCACCATTGATGTCGGCGGCGCACGCGTCGTCGAGGAAGATATCCTCACGGAGAATGGCGTGGTGCACACAGTAGACGATTTGCACCTGCCGTTTGGCGACCTCGGCATGACCCCGGAAAAGTACCTCTTGGTCCTCCGTGCAGTGCGGTTTGTGCGCTTGTTGCGTGAGACGGGCCTCGCACACTATGTCAACCAGGATCCCCACGAGCCGCCGCGCGAGGAGGCGCCGCAAGGCGCATTTACGATCGTCGCACCGTCCGACGAGGCGCTCGACCGCTGGCTCGACGCACAGCGCCGCAGCGCACTGGTCGTCCAAAACGCACCGCACCTCGACAACGCTGCGCCTGAGCCGGACATGCACGAGCTGCGGCAGCTCCTCCTGTACCATATCCTCCCGGGCCACCTCCCAAACGGCACCAAGGAGCGCCTTCTTTCCACAGAGCTGCACACGCCCCAGCTCGGTGGCGGCGCACAGCGCATCGTGCTAGAGCACACGGCGGCCAACACGACGCTCGGCGGCGTCGCGATGGACTCGGCGCCGATCTGCGCGGGCAATACGACCATGTACCTCGCGTCCGACGTGCTGCCGGTGCCGGGCAGCGTCGTATCGGCCGCCGCAGCGTCTTCACTCACGACGTACGTCGCGGCGGCGCGCGCGTCGGGCATGCAAGACACGCTGCGCACGGTGCCCAACACCACCTACCTCGTGCCCCACGACGAGGCATTCGCCGAGCTCGGCCTCGTCACCAAGTACCTGCTGCTGCCGGCGAAGCAGAGCAGGGAGGACATGGCAAACGTGCTGCAGTACCATGCGGTGCGTGGCATCCACTACAACGACACACTCGGCACGGAATGGGCGCCTTTTTCGACACACACGAACGAGACGGTGCACCTGCGCATTGCGCGCGGCCGCATCGAGGCGCAGTGGGCCGATAAGCACGTCGCGCAGTCCAGAGTGGTCGACCGCCTGACCGAGACGGGCGTGCTGCACAGCATCGACCGCGTGTCCTATCCCCCTGAGCTCTCGATCTCGATGGAGAAGCTGCTGCGGGCCGCAAACGCATCCGAGATGCTGCGCCTGGTTCGGCGCACCGGCTTCGACTGGGTGCTCGACCGCGAAGTGCCGCACGACACCGGCAGCCGCTGCGCGAAAAAGACGGTGCTCCTCGTGCCGACCGACGCCGCGTTTGCACGTATGAACCTGACGCACTATGAGAGCGACGAGATGCTGCTTAGGACGCTCGTCGCGCAGCACATTTTGCTTGTCGACGACTGCGGCAAGAAGCGGCGTGCGTCGCCGCTGCGCCTTCCCATCTCGCTGCAGGACGATGCAGTGCACGTCTCGCTCCTCGACAAGAGCGAAGGGGGAACCAGCCAGCACGGCGCGCTTGCGTTCCGGCGCGTCAGCCGCCCGAGCGCCGACGCGCTCGGCTACGTCGTGGGAGTGCTCGGCACGCGCGGCACGTCCGGCCACCGCCACTATGCCCACGTCCTCGACTTTGGCTCGGTGTACGACCAAGAGGCGTGCCACGAGGCGCTGTGTGCCGGCGGCATCTTTACGCTCGACGGCGTCATCGAGCCGTACCTCCCCGGCTGGTTCTTCCGCTGGGGTTGGTTCTCACTCGTGGGGCTATTGGGAGTTGTTGCATTATGTTCGGGCGGTGCGTATGTGTACTTGTGCATGCGTTCACGGGGATACCGCCAGATTCCCGATGCACTGGAAGGGGAAGAGGAATAGTTACCGGAATTCAAACAAGCCACTCGAGAGCGCTGGTATGTACTCCAGGGAGAGCTCCTGGTAGGGCTCCGAGTTTTCGTGAAAATAGAAGCCGCGCATATGGCCCCGATGCCGCGTCGACGGCGCACGCAGCGGGTCCATCGGCTCCTCGTCAGGCACCGTTTCTGGTGCCCGGCCACACGCGGACGCCGCGGGATCCGCCATCTCGGCGTCCTCCGACAGCGTCCGTGCGTGGTGGGGCAGCAGGTCGACGTGCGCCTCGGACGGCGGCAGGTCGCCGTCCTGCAGTGCGACACAGATATAATAGAAGCCGGCGAAGCTCGCGCCGTTAATATTCCGCACGCGGTGGTCCGGCACGAGAAACTGCTCTTTCCAACGCATAAAGACGACCGGCTGCTCGGCAGGATCAAACGGCGCATCGAGCCGCTCGAGCTGCTCGCGCAGCGTGCGGAACTCGGGGAAGCGCGACCAGTGCTTGATGTCGTCCGCCTCGGTCGCGTCCCACTTGCCGGTCACAAAGTGGAAGTCGCGGCCGATAATCTCGGCGTCAAAGTAGGTCGTGAGTTCGGGCCACTCTTTCGTCAGGCCACAGATCTTGAGATATCCACCGAGGGTCGAGGCATTCAGATCGACGTTGGTGATCTCGACCGTCACCTGGTAGCTGCTGCGCCCGTTGCGCTGCGATCCCACAAACACCGCGCCGGGGTGCAGGCACCCGCGGCACGAGGGGCGCACGCGCCGGTAGGATACGTCGCGGGGCATGTCCGGCGCGTACGGATCCTGCCAAATTGGCTCGTTCGCCGCCGCCACGCCTTTGCGCTCGGCACGCGCAGCAGCTTTGCGCGAGTGCGGCGTGTAGTCGGCGTGCGTATCGCGCAGGGCCTGCGCACTGAAGCGCTTGCGCGCCATGAGCCAGGGGCCAAAGTTGGTCCCGTCGCTGTCGCCTGCGTCGTGGAGCAGGACATCGAGCAGGTCGTGGACGTTGCCTTGCGACGAGAGCATACCGTGCTGCGAGTCGCCCGCATCAGACAAGATCTCGCGCGCGGTCTCGACACTCGGCGAGCGGGGCTGGCGAGCGTCCCCACCGTCGATCCCCCGGCGGGCGGGGTCGGGTGCGTCGCCCGCCAAGCTCTGCTGGAACGGGTTCTCGCCGTAGCGCAGCGTCAGCCGCGGCATGTTCTCGGCCATCGGCATGAACGGCTGGAACTCGCGTGCAAGTGCCTCGTCCCATTCGGCGCGACTGCGGGGAAGTGTCGATGTCATCGCCGAGGTGTTGTAAAAGTGGTGGTTCGGACCACTTGCCACCGGGTTGCCCGACGCGATGCTCGCAGATATATCGCGCATGCACCGGTCGCACACGGCATCCTGTTCCTGCAGCGACGACGAGAGCATATCGGAGGGCACGCCCCGATCCGTCGCGTTGCCACGGTTCGCGACGCCACGCGCTACTTCGACGGGGTCATTCTGAGGATTTGTATTGAAAGAGGATAGAGTGAACGATGCGCCGCAGGAGGCGCACCGCCATGCCTCCGCCCCCTCGCTCATCGCGACGAGACTGGTTGGCGTGGGGCGACCAGGAGGTGGAACGCGTTCCTCGGCCGATGGAAAAATTGGGCGATTTTGCGCAATCCGAGCTGGAGGCGAGGTGGACAAGGTGGTGTCGGCGACCCATCGAGCAACAGTCTCTGATCTCCCCCTTTTTTTCTGTACAAACTATGCCATGCTACGATAGCGATCCAATCCCGTTCTACTCGTTAGCGTCTGCATGCCAAAACAAGAGCGGCTGTGTGCAAGCTCAGCAAAAATAGGCAATATAGGTAGTCCTCGCCTCCCCGAAGGGATCAGATCAGGTCTGTGTATATTTGTTTCATCCTTGCGAGCACACAGCCACGACCAACCTACCTCTGCGTTGCGCCGGCGATGGTCGCCGTAGGAAAAGCTCCAGGAAAAGCGTGCGCGCTATTGTCACGTGCCAAACGAGCTTCGTGCACGGCCAGCGACGTGGAGCGCGGTTGACCACGATGGCGACGTATTTTGATACGCTTGCGAAGGTACGTGCCCACAGGCTCACGCCCAGACCTATAGCAACGTCCCGATCACCAGCGATGGTGTCTCGACGTCCGAGTTCATTTCTGCAACGGAGGGCGTCGTGTCGCTCTTTGACCTGCTGGGCAGCAGTGCCTTTACTGTGGTCCAGAACGACATGAACGGCAACATTGCGGTAGGTCGCCTGGCTCACCCAGAAAATCCGTACGCGCCTGCTTGCGACCGGCCCCGATACGTCTGGCACGCTCCAACTGCTGGTCCGGAATGAGGGCCAGCCGGGCGATAAGAAGCGCACCGCAACCGAGGGTCTCCTGTGGCTCCTGCGGTACGTATCTGTGCTAATGCAGCGGCCTCGACTTTACGGCCAAGGCGCTCCGCCGCTCGCTTGAAAACCCCAGCGAGGAGCTGAGTGTGAGCTTTACCAAGGCGTACGAAGCCTCGCTGCGCAAGCACCACAGCATTGTGGTGCGCCCCATCTTTACGGTACGTGCCCTGACTCATGTAGCTCGCTATGAAGGCGTGCCCCTATCGCAAGGATTTCTACGCAAAGCTCGGCTCGCCGGCTGACCGTGTGAATGCGCAGCTGAACGAGTGGCTTAGTTCGCTGGAGCGCATTGTGCAAGAGCTACAGCAGTTCTATGAGTACGTATTGTGTACCTGCAGCCTGCTGACCGTCGCACAGACAGGGCAGCTATGCAAAGGGCCTGTAATGTGTTGGTTTCCTTTGCCTGTGCATCTAGCTGCGTATGATCGGCCTTTCTCCACATGGAACACCTGATCGAACGTATTCCCGCCAATAGGCATTTGTATAGGAAGAATGCCAGCGCGTGGACGTGCACAGGGCGCCGGGTGCTGACGGAAGGCTTAGGGGACCGGCGCCGCGTAGGGAGGTGGACACGGGCGGGGAAGCCGATCGTTCGTACCACACAACTTCGACTGTAACTATCATGGGATTGCTCGACATTACCCCCCCTGGCGTCGTCTCTGGCAAGGACGTGTACAAGGTGTTCGACTATGCTCGCGAGCACAAGTTTGCCATCCCCGCTTTCAACGTGACGGTATGTATCCCCCCCGCAATTCGCGCAGAAGGCTAACACGTGTGACAGACTTCGTCGGTTGCCAACTCGGCTCTTGAGGCTGCCCGCGACGCCAAGTCGCCCGTCATCCTCCAGTTGTCGCAGGGTGGTGCTCTGTTCTTCGCTGGCAAGGGTCTTGCCAACGACAAGCAGCAGGGCTCGGTTGCCGGTGCCGTGGCCGCCGCCCACTACATCCGTGCTGTGGCGAAGGACTACGGTGTCCCGGTCATCCTGCACTCGGACCACTGCGCCAAGAAGCTTCTCCCCTGGTTCGACGGCATGCTCGCCGCCGACGAGGAGTACTTCCAGAAGACGGGCGAGCCCCTCTTCAGCTCGCACATGCTCGACCTGTCGGAGGAGCCCAAGGAGGAGAACATCCAGACCTGCCTGCACTACCTTGAGCGCATGGCCAAGATCGGTGTCTGGCTCGAGATGGAGATCGGTATCACTGGTGGTGAGGAGGACGGTGTGAACAACGAGCACGTCCACAACTCGGCCCTCTACACCCAGCCCGAGGACATCTGGGACATCTACAAGGCCTTCAGCGCCATCACGCCCAACTTCAGCATTGCTGCTGGCTTTGGTAACGTGCACGGTGTGTACAAGCCCGGCAACGTCTCGCTCCGTCCCGAGCTCCTGCGCATGCACCAGGATTACGTCCGTGAGCAGACCAAGACCGACAAGGAGAACCCCGTGTTCCTGGTCTTCCACGGTGGCTCGGGCTCGGAGAAGCAGGAGATCGCCACTGCCGTCGTCAACGGTGTGGTGAAGATGAACGTCGACACCGACACCCAGTGGGCCTACCTCGAGGGTATCCGTGACTTCATCCTCAACAAGAAGGACTACCTCCTTACCCAGGTCGGCAACCCCGAGGGCAAGGACAAGCCCAACAAGAAGTTCTACGACCCCCGTGTCTGGCTCCGTGAGGGTGAGAAGACCATGGTCAAGCGCTGCATCGTGGCGTTCGACGACCTCAAGTCGGCTAACCAGCTCTAAATGTAGAGCCACTCACTCGGTAGAGAATATTCAATAAGTGAATTTTTACTACATCCCTTCTTGCGTGGTATAGGTGGCAAAAGGCATGCCACGGGGCGAAGCGATCGATCGACGTTTTAGAAACCACGGGGGTTCACGCGCAGCGACTTGCGCGTCCATTTCGGGACCTTGTGCACGCTCTTGCGGAAGTCGACACCCTTGGGCGAGAAGACGGTGTACTTGTCGCGAGGGTGCATCTCATTCTCCTTCGGCAGGGCGAGGTTCGTGGTCAGAGCGTGGCACTCCACGCCGCTGGCCCGCACCGTTTCGATGACCGTGTCCACGTCACGCAAGCGCTGGCGGACGCGCGACTTGCGCGTACCAGAAAGGCGCCACGGGTTCTTCCTATCGTGTCAGGACAAACAACGTACCACAAAAGACCGCCAAATGCGGTGCTGCTCGGGCGGAACGCCCCTAGAAAAGACATGGCGTTGAGACAAACGACAGCGCCGGAAGATGTAGTCACGTGACAGACACCTTCCACGTGTACCAAGAAGATTCGTGGCGCGAGCCAACAGTGGTTGCGTACGCACTGCCATGGAGCAAGCCTGGACCTATTCTGTGCAGGATGCGCTGCGCCACTACGGCGTAAGCCCGGAGAAGGGACTTACAAGCGAGCAGGTGGCAAAAGCGCAGAAGCAGTATGGACCGAACGGTACGTGGGTGGCTCATGCGAGCGGTGCTAACGGTCAGAGCTGGAGGAGGACGAGTCGACCCCGCTCTGGAAACTCATCCTCGAGCAGTTCCAGGACCAGCTGGTGATTATTCTGCTTGGTTCTGCTGTTGTCTCTCTTGTCCTTGCGCTCATCGAGAACGAGGGCAGCCTCGCAAACGCCCTCGTCGAGCCGAGTGTCATCTTCCTTATCCTCGTCGCCAATGCCACTGTCGGTGTGCTACAGGAGCGCAACGCTGACCAGTCAATTCAGGCTCTGCGCGCCTACTCGCCTGAGCAGGCCATCGTGAACCGCAACGGTGAGACGGCGCGTATCAACGCCGTGGACTTGGTCCCGGGTGATGTCGTGGTCCTCTCGACCGGCGACCGCGTGCCAGCTGACTGCCGCATCATCGAGCTGCGCTCGTCGAGCGTGCAAGTTGACCAGGCGATCCTCACTGGTGAGTCGGAGAGCGTCTACAAGAACACGGACGTGGTTCCGGACAAGCGCGCCGTCAAGCAGGACATGACCAACCTGCTGTTCTGCGGCACAAGCATCGTTAGCGGCTCGTGTCTGGCTCTTGTCGTGCTCACCGGCTCGCAGACTGCCATTGGTAACATCCATACCGAGATCGGCCAGGAGAGCGACAGCAAGACGCCGCTCCAGGAGAAGCTCGACGAGTTTGGCGAGCTACTGGCCAAGGCCATCATGGTCATCTGTATTCTGGTTTGGGTTGTCAACGTGCGCAACTTTTACGACCCGGTGCACCAGGGCTGGCTGCGGGGCGCGATGTACTACTTCAAGATTGCCGTCGCGCTCGCTGTCGCCGCTATTCCCGAGGGTCTTGCTGCTGTGATTACCGCCTGTCTCGCGCTCGGCACCCAAAAGATGGCGCGCAAGAACGCGATTGTGCGCCACCTCCCGAGTGTCGAGACGCTCGGCTCGACGACGGTCATCTGCTCGGACAAGACGGGTACTCTGACGACGAACCAAATGAGTGTGACGCGCGTTTGCCTCGCGTCCGACTTCCAGACGGAGTACAACGTGTCTGGCACGTCTTTCGGTCCGGACGGCCAGCTGACGCTGGCCGACGGCCAGCCCATCAAGCACCTCAACCGGGACGGTAACGCGATGCAGGCGCTTGTCGAGACGTGCGCTGTGTGCAACGACGCCAAGATCGCTGTCGACGCCAGCGGTCAGTACAAGGCGCTCGGCCAGGCCACCGAGGCCGCGCTCAAGACCCTCGTCGAAAAGGTCGGGCACCACGATGCCGTGCAGCAAGTCCAGATCGAGGCGACGCAGCCGGCCGTGCGTGCCAACGCGGTGTCGGCCAAGTACACCGAGCAGCTTTCCCGCCTCTTTACCCTCGAATTCTCGCGCGACCGCAAGCTGATGTCTACGCTGGTGCGCGACGGCGAGCAGACTCGTCTACTGGTCAAGGGCGCGCCAGAATCGGTCTTTTCGCGCGCGACGCACGTCTATGTTGACCGCAACACGCGCCGCCCGCTGGACGACAAGACGCGCAGTGCGCTCCAAGAAAAACTGCAGGAGTACGGCCGCGACGGCCTGCGTGCACTCGCGGTGGGTGTGCGCGACGTGAAGGTGGCAAACCCCTTGGCCCCGATCGAGCCGAGCGCCTATGCAGAGCTCGAGCAGGACCTCTCGCTAGTGGGTATCGTCGGTATGCGTGACCCCCCGCGCCCCGAGGTGCGCGACGCGATCAAGGAGTGCATGGATGCCGGCGTGCGTGTCGTGGTCATCACTGGTGACAACCAGCACACGGCCGAGGCGATCTGTCGCCAGATTGGCCTGTTTGACGGCCATGGTGACCTTTCGAAGCTTTCCTTCTCGGGCCGCGACCTGGACATGATGAGCGACAAGGAAAAGGCGGAGGTGGCGAAGCATGCCGTGCTTCTCTCACGCACGGAGCCCTCGCACAAGAGCCAGATGGTCGATCTGCTCCAGGCGCAGAACGAGGTGGTGGCGATGACCGGTGACGGTGTCAACGATGCACCTGCGCTGAAGCGCGCCGACATTGGTGTGGCGATGGGTACCGGCACGGACGTTGCGAAGCTCGCGGCGGACATGGTCCTTGCCGACAACAACTTTGCGACAATCGTGTCGGCGATCGAAGAGGGCCGCAGTATCTTCAACAACACCCAGTCCTTTATCCGTTACCTGATTTCGTCCAACATCGGTGAAGTGGTGAGCATTTTCCTCACCGTGCTGCTTGGCATGCCCGAGGCGCTGATTCCTGTGCAACTGCTGTGGGTCAACCTCGTCACGGATGGTCTCCCCGCGACTGCGCTCGGCTTCAACCCCCCCGACGGTGCTGTGATGCGTCTGCCGCCCCGCAAGCGCGACGAACCCCTGGTGTCGCGCTGGCTCTTTGTGCGCTACATGCTCATCGGCTCCTTTGTCGGTGTTGCGACCGTGTTTGGCTACGCGTGGTGGTTCATGTTCTACCAGGAGGGTCCCCAGATCTCCTTCTACCAGCTGACGCACTTCCACCAGTGCGCTGCGCGCTTCCCCGAGATTGGCTGTGAGATGTTCCACGATGTCTCGGCGCACCGTGCGTCGACGATTAGTCTCAGCATTCTGGTGACGATCGAAATGTTCAATGCGCTGAACTCGCTCTCGGAAGTCGACAGTCTGCTCACGCACCCGCCGTTTAAGAACTGGTGGCTGGTCGGTGCCATTGCGCTGTCCATGGCGCTGCACATGATGATCCTCTACGTGCCGTACTTCCGCGAGCTCTTCTCCATCACGCCGCTGAACAAGGACGAGTGGTTGGCCGTGCTTGTCATCTCTTTCCCTGTGGTGATCCTGGACGAGGTGTGCAAGTTATTTGCGCGCCGCTCCATTGCGCCGTCGAGCCACGTCGCCGCAAAGAAGAATATGTAGACCATGGATAAAAAGGAAGATGCATTGTACCAGACAATTACAAACATATATATTACAGAGACTAGCGATGACGACCCCGCACATCACGATCCGGACTGCGTGGGGTTGTGGTTGATCTGTGGCAATGTAGCGCCGATATCATGGGGCATATTCGACATAGGAGTACCCTGTCCAGGGTGCTCATTAAGGCTGAACGAAGGGCGCCGGGCAGGGATCGACAGCATGAGTGAGGCGACCTGATCCTGCTGTCGCCGTTCAATCATGTTCCATAACTGGTTCGCACGCAAAGGGTCCTGAGCCATGAGACTTTGTGGCAACGTCTGCGCTGCAGCAGGCGTCGTGGTCTTGTCCAACGAAGCATTTCCACCCACAAACACCGCTGTCTGATGCATGGGCGAGGGCTGAGGCATCGAGTGGCCGTTTTGCCCAGGGTACAGATTACTGCCCGGCAGCCCGTACGTAGGTTGGCTTGCCGACATGGCATCGGGCGTGTGGGCGTGGGCGAGAATGCCTTGGTCAAGACCCATGCGTTGGAGCCGCTTGTCCATATATACTGGCGGCGTAAAGGGGAATGGAATGGAGGAAAGGACATCGGGAGCACGCGACGGCTCGACCACTTCATACTTAATCGATTCGCGCTCGAACGGCGTTTCAGCCTGGCTCATGCCTGAGCCCGGCATGGGCAGGTTGAGCATGCCATTGTTGGGCGCCGACGACGTCGGCATCATGTGCATCGATGCATCGTTGTTCTCGGCGTTGGCCGTGCGCTCTTGCTGCTCCAGGCGGCGCACGCCCTGATCCGTACCGCGCGGATCGTCGGGCTGACCAGAAGCAAATGCCTCCTGGGGAAGCACCTGCAAAAAGAACGAGTGCTCCAGGCGATGCAGCTGGCCGAGGTGTACGTAGAGCGCAGTGACACTCACCTCGCCGCTCTGCGTCGTGCTCTGGGGAATACCAGTGAGCACCTTTTCATTATCCTCCCAATGAATCCAGGACGGTAGGTTGTTGGCCGAGTACACCACCTTGATGCTGCTCGAGGACGCCTGGGGATCCCAAATCCTCAGGTTCCATGTCCAACGCTCATTGACATGAGCAACCTTGCTCGAGGCACCGGTAATCTTTGGCGAAAAGGTCCTAAAGACCCAGCCGCCTTCGGGGAGCTTCTTCGCCTCAATATTCCAGATGTGGTTGCCTTTCGACTTGGCCTTTTTCCCGTCCTCGTTGAAGCGGGAGATGTAGGGCTGTGTCCAGAGGTACTGCTTGATCTTTTTGATCGAGCAGATATTCTCGTGGATACCGCGGGCCACAAGCTCGCTCTGGAACGCATTCGTAAAAGCTTGAATACGGAACTTGAACGGCCGGAAGTCGGGCGACTCGTCGAGCCGCGCCATCTTCTTGGGCATGAGCGTCTGGTGGATCGGCTCGCCGCGGTCATCCGTCGCATCCAAGTTGGAGCAGAGCGAGTTGAGGAACTCGTGGAAGGCCTCGTCGAGGCGCTTGCGCAGCTCGGGCGGCAACTCGTTGATTCCACTCTTGTCGAGCTGCCCAATGCTCTCCCAGGACTCGTCGACATTGTTGGGGTCTGTCCCGACCATGCCCTGCAGCGCATTCTCGTCCGCCGTACCTTCGAGCGGCGTAGGGAGCATCGAGCTGTGTGCCTCGGCCGGTGCATCGCTCATGCTCGCACTGTACCCATGCTGCTCCAGCGCAGAGTGCAGAGGATCCGCTTGGATCGCGAGTCCGTGCGTGCCGCCCTCGGCCGGCACGTTGGCAAACGGCGCGTGCGGCGCCGTCACCGATTCGCCACGGCCGCGTGTCATGGTCGGCGCCGGCATGAGTGTGTGCTGCGGCTCGCCCGTCACGATGGCCGGGTGATCTCGCGACGTGTCTTCTGCGCCGTTGCCCATCAGCACCGCCGCATCCGCAAAGAAAGGGGGGTGCGTGTTGGTGGCCGGGGTCGACGACAGGTTCATCGGATTTTGCTGTGACGTTTGCTGCTGCTGCTGCTGCTGCTGCTGCTGCTGCTGCTGCTGTAAGCCGTGGAAGTCAAAGATGGGCGACTGGTGGACAGGCGTGAAGATTTGCTGCGTGGGATCGTTCGAGTTCTGGCGCGAGCGGCTGTGCTGCGCGTACTCGGGCGTCTGCTGCAGCACGCTTTGTGCTCCTGTCAGGTCACCACGCAGTGCCTTGGCTGGCAAATCGAGCACGTCCGTCGAGATCGGCCGCTTGCGGCGGCCCGGGCTCGTCTGAATCGCGGAAAAGAGCGCGGCCGAGTATAGGCGCTGCTCCTTGTCCGGGGACAGTGCCGGGTCCGTATTCTGTTGCGCCTCGAACGAGTTTGTGCGTTGCGGGGTACGCGCTCCGTCGTGTGACTGCACCTTTTGTTGGTAGTCCACGGCGGTGGCCAAACTCTCGACGCCAACATCGCCGATCGCCTTGAGGCGCGCCTTGACCTCGGTCAGGTTCTCGTTGCACTTGTCGTACTGTCCTCCATGAAATAGAGCACGCGCGCTTGCCGCCAGCTGCGCAAGATCGTCCAGCAGTCCGCCGATCTTGGGTAGATACTGCGCCGAGTCGCTCACGGGCCCCGGCTGGACCACGACCTGCGCCATCTTGGGCGGCGCCGCGGCGCTCTCTGCAATGGGTGTAGAGAACGCGAGGCGCAGGCCGCCCGGTGTGTTCATGATCCCCGCTGTAGAAGATTCGGGGACTTGCATGGCGTTGGCCGCCAAAGTAATATCGGCGCTGGGAAACGAACCGTTATTTACGCCCTCGCCCGCATTAGCCAACGCGAGTTGCGCACCGTGCAAAGCATGGGAACCCAGAGCATCCGATACCGGCTTGTGCTGCGCTCCTGCAACCGGAGTCGACGCTCCCGACATGGCCAAGTGCATCGGCAGACTGCCTGGCACGCCTGCCTGGGGCTGTGAGGCCCCCTTGGGCGCAGTATTCATCGAGCCCACCTGCGGGTTTGTGTGCAAGGAAGAATGCACTCCGTTTAGCAATGAGGGATTCACCCCACCGTCGAGCGACTGGAGTGCTGGCGTGGGATCGTATGGCGTGGTCGGTGTCGCGGGCGCCACACCGCTGAGCCTCATCTCGGCATGGGGCGTCGGAGGTTGCCATTCGTTAGGGGCAAAATTGAGGTTTAAAGGTACACCCTTTGCACCTTGCATGGCAGATAGATCAAAGACATGGTTGGACGCCATCTTCGTCCTCACCCGCGTCCGCTGTGTGGAGCGGATGGGAAGCGTTGACGTGCGTCAGTGCGTCTTGCAGACCGATCAATACTCTGTATTGGCCGCGTCTTTACAAGAACGATTCGCCTCGACGATATCTAGAGAATGGTGCTGTTACAGCGCAAGTAGTAACTTGTGGATCCAACCCAGTGGTAGTCCGAATCGCCACGCTGCTACTTTCTGTATCCTCCGCAACCTATCGTGCAATCCTTAGTCACGCCTACGTCAGCAAAGGGCCGGCCAGGGCCGGCCATAAAAAGGATCTCCACGTGCGCCCATACTGGTTGCGTCTCGTTGGCTCGGCTGCAACTATGCACGTGTTTTATCGCTTGATTGGGTCCAGGGCACGCGCGAGGAAACCGAAGGCCGATCACTTGGCATCGGGCGCTACGAGGTCCAGACATGGGTGCGTGCACGGGGCGCACGAGGAGCCGATCGTACTAGTGCGTCCGTCTGCGGGGTGGAGATCCGTGCGGCGCGCTCCGGTGTGTGCGGCACAGGAGGATGTGCTTCTGCCAGTGGGCCGCGTCCAGCGCGGGCCATGGCGGTGTGTAGAGAAGTGGCACTGCGTGCACGCGACAGCGTCGGGCCTTGGAGAGGCGTCACAGGGCGTGTGGATTTTGCCCCGGTCTTGACCTTGAGCGGCGAGGAGCTGGTGGCAAAGGTGAATGCATTGCGCGTGCGCGATGCGTCGCGGGGGGCCGAAGTAGGGGGCTTGGGGCGCGTCGGTGTATCGGGCGCGTCCACCGCGCCCACGTCCGGCGGCGGCGTCGCAGCTTTGCGGGGCGTGCTGCTCTGTGCAGGTAGCACAAACGAGATGGTGGTGCTCGTGTCATGGCTCGAGTCGCCATACGCATCGAGAATGTCGTGGCACATGGTCGATCCTCCTTCCGTGTCCACCGTGGTATCCGGCCGCGGCTTCGCAGGCGCTTTGGTGTGGTCAAAGACGAGGACGACATCGTCGTTGGTCTCGTCGCCCAGCTCGAGCGACGTATCTTCCATAGGGGGGCGCAGCGCCTCGCTGTCGTCCGAAAGCGACAAATCGTTCCGCCGACGGTCGTGGTACCACGACGCACGGGGGCGGATACTCGGCGCCATTTGCGAGCCCAGCTCGATGCCGAGGCCAGCAGGCGGCGTCTCGGTCGCACTTGGTGCGTACGGTGAACTGCGGCGCGCAGTCGCACTGCGGATTGCACTGTTGATAAAGTCCAGCGAGCGATGGTGCTGCGCGGCACGCGTCGACGGCGGCGCAGCCGCAGCGGGCGACGGCAGCAGGTGGCCCGAGGCCGACATAAAGGCGCGCGGGCTGCGCAGCGCCTCCATCGACCGCACACGCTCGACCATCTGGCCTTGGTCCGGCACCATGCCCAGCGCGTGGTCCAGCAGACCCGCGCCAGCAAAGCTGCGCTTCATCGGCGGAGGATCGAGCGAGACAAAATGCACGATGCGCACCGGAAGCTCGACCAGCACGATCGGCGAGGCGCCGCTGCCCACACCGAGGCGGAGCTTGTAGCACACCTCGACATGCCGGCTCTTGTCAATGGTCAGCGCGTCGCTCGGCAGCACGACCGAGTGCCCAAAGTGCACCGGCGCGCCAGGGCGCACGCCGGACCACCAGTGCCCGGCCGGGCGGTCGGCGCTCGCATCGAGCGTCTCTTGAAGGAGCGTACGCGTAGACGACGCTGCGCTGTAGTCGCCGTCGCTCGCGTCGCCGCGTGCGCGATACAGGGTCTCGGTGCAGAGGAGCGAGACGTGCAGGTGGTGCATCGTATCCCGCATGCGGTTCAGCACACTCATGTCAAAATACACGCGCTGGCCCGCGACCCACGTCTCCCGGTGCAGCGCCGCAGCGAGGCGCACCGACTCACCGTTCGGCGTCGTATGCACCGCCTGCTCGACGATCGGGCGCATCGCGCTCGCAAGCACCTCGGTGGGGTTCAAATAGGGATAAAGCTGCATCTTTTGGAAGCAATGCGCGATGCCGCCCTGCTGCTCTGCAAACGAGCGCACGCGCACCGAGGCGATGGCAATGTAACCCACCTCGGCGTTTTCGCTCCGGTAGCTGCCTTTTACGCCGCGCGCCATCGGCAGCTGCAGCGTGAAAGGGAGGACGTGCGTGCCCTCCTTGCCGAGGTAGAATCCGTCGGCATCTGGCAACGATGCGTAGCAGGGAAGCTGCGGCCGCACCGTACCCTCTGGCTGCGACACGGCTGGCGAGCCGTGCAGCACGTACGGCTCCGATGGGCCGTCGACGCTCCGGTCACCGTCAATGACCGAGGCGTGGTGGTAAAATACATGGCGGACGTCCTCTCCAGGGAGCGTCTCGAATCCGATCAGGCGCACACGCGGCTGCGCAAGGAGCATAGCTGTATCAGGGCTCGTGTGCTTGGGCAGTTGCAAGCGGATACAGCCCTGCAAGCATCCCCCCTCGACTGCCGTCTTTTCTTCCAAAAAGATCTCGATGCCCACGCGCCCGTCGCGCTCCAGCGGCAGCATCGGCGTCGTCTGGGGCTTGCTAGGCAGCTCGGGCGCCACGCGCGGCTCCTGCCACTGGAGCGCAGCCGGCAGGAATGGCGCGGCGGTTTCCGCATGTGTGATCGTGAGCGGCGTCAAGGCTTTCTGCACGCCGTGCACCGAGATATCACTGCGCGGCGAAGCGCCGTCGCTCGGTGTGTCCGCGCGAAGCATCACATGCGCATGCTGCACATCCTCCTGCGCTGGCGAAACGATACACGCAGTCGGCTTCGGCGGCAACAGGTGCTGGACGGGCGCGCTCGCGAGCGGCTTGACGTAGTGTGTGTTGGTCACGCTCCTGTTCTCTCGCAACGGAGCACAGGGAAGACGCGCCTTGGCGCGCTCGCCGTGTGTCCGGCTCGTTGTGCGACCACGCGATAGGTGCGCATGGCGGCGTGTGGACCTGGGCGCACTCTGTGGTGCATCAGGCACTGCTGGATCACCCAGCGACCCAAAGTCGATCCCCAGTCCTGCCATCCGACCTTGACTCTGTTGCAAACAGAGAAAGCGTGTTGCTTGTGTTGATGCCGGTACCTGCACCCTCCTGCACCTCGCGTAATTGCGCCAACGAAATTTCGCACAAAGTGTTGGGTAACTTCTATTTTCTCCACATGACGCGCACGCTTCCTTTTGCGGCCGGGCAGTGTCAGGGCGTTGCGCTGCTGCTGGCACGCTGGATACGCGTCAGGGCCTGGGTCGCAGTGCTCGGCACCCGGGGCGTCGCGAGTTTTTGTGCGCTGCCATCGACGGTGAGCGCAAGCTGAGGCGCGTCGGCGCGTGGCTGCCATGGCGCAGCGCTGCCGCTCAGGCTGCTGCTGCGCGACGTCCGTGCGGCGCCGTGAAAAGGGTCCGAGACGCGGCGCACCGGGCCGGGGGAGCGCAGGAGCACCGCAGGGTCTTCGTAACCTTCAATGTCGAGCAGATAGTAGGTCGTACCTGCACTCATGCACTCGTTGCCAGGCTGCGCAACACACGTCTCGACCGAGGTGATGCGCGCGACGAGCCACTCGTGTTTGGCCATGTACTGTGCGAGGCTGTCGGTGGGGCGAACGTAGTAGTTGGGATCGCCCACGTTGAATGCAGCCCAGTAGTTATTGGAAAAGCGCGTGGGAAGAAACAGGGCAAGGCACCCTGGGGCAAAGTGGGCGACAGACAGCTTCTCGCGTGCGGCGGCCGCGAGGACATTGTACTTTTCCTGCGTGCTCCGGCTCGACTTTTGCCAGCGGCGCGCATGGGCGACGAGCCATTCCAGACGGCTGTACATTTCGGTATAAAACTGGGGCACATCGAGCGTGCGTAGCGCCGCGAGCGTCTCGGCCTCGCTCATCTCGGCATCGTCCACCTCCTGGGGGAGGTCGGCGAGGTTGAGCGCGTCGGGCGCGCGCGCATAGGCATGGAGCGCTTTGGTGCGTGCGACCAACGGGCGCACGTCTTGCCATAGACTCGATCCCTGGCCCAGCTGCGCCTGTGCATTCGCAAGGTCCGTGCGCAGCCGCTCGACGTCTTTTGCATCGCCGTTCACCTGCAAGGTCCGCATGCGCTCGCCCAGGCGCGCGAGCTGCGCCGCGACGGGATCGTTGATCGACTGCGCAAGGTCGCTGCGCACGCTCGCCTCGAGGCGCGACTGCGCCGTATCGGCCGCGAGCTGCAGCGCCTGGCGCTCGTCGCTCCATTCGGCAGTGCGGCGCGCGAGCTCCGCCTCCAGGCGCTGGGTGCGCTCGTGTGCCAAGACCAGCTGGCGGCGAAGCGCCTCGTCATCGCGCTGCGACCGATGGGGCGATGGGGGGGCACCGCTCTTTTCCGAGCCGTCCTCTGTCACGTCGTCGTCGTCGAGCTGCAACTCGCGACGCGCAATGGTTGTAAAGGTGTCTTGTGCGTGGTCGAGGCGGTCTGCGAGCTGCTGGAGCTCGTAGCGCACCTCGCTCACTGGACTCCAAGACCTGCTTGGGTCTGCGTCGCTGATCTCAGCGTCCAGTGCGTCGAGCTGCTGGAAGAAGCTCGTGATATCCTCGCGGTCAAACGTATGCGTCGACCGCGTCTCGCGCCGCTTGGTCGAAATGTCGAGCGCCGGGGGATGCGTGTCGATGACCACTTCCCACGGCAGCTGTGCCATGACGTGCACTGCATGCTCCTTCCTCCGCATGAGCTCCGCCTCGGAGAACTGGGCCATGAGCTCGGCGAGGCGCTGGGCCTTGTCCATAAAGAGGCGTGTAAACTCGCTGCGGCGCACGCCCTCAATGAGCGACGCGCCGTACGCCCACAGCATCTTTTTGAGGCGCGTCAGGTGCTTGAATCCATCGAGCTTCGGTGAACTGAACGCAGCGTCGATCTCGGCGAGCGCTGCGCCGAGCTCCGCATAGTCGCTCTGCAGACTGCTAATGTCCTGGACCAAGTTCAAATGGCGGTGCACCAGTTCGTTGCGATCCGAGGTGAGGCACTCGAGGCTCTGTACAATTGTTGCCTCATCGTCGCTTACGCCCTTGGCCATCGTATTCAACTGCGCCACGTCGTCTGCCGAAAGTTTGTCGGCGACCGGCCATCCATTGTCGTCGGGCAGGCACTGTGCCTCGATCTTGTGTACCGCCTCCAGCAGGCGAGGGTACGTGCCCTGGATCTGCGTTAGCGTCTCGGTCGAGGGCCCGAGGTGCGTCTGCTCGACCTCGGACACGAGGTCTGCCAAGTCGACCGAGAGGTGAAACTCGGTCTGGAGCGTCGCGGCGTAGCGTTCCTGCAGCTGCTCGAGCTCCTTGCCGCAGACTTCAGCGACCATGCGCATCTTGGTGGCGCTCACATAGTCGCCGAGTGTTCGCTGACGCGTCTCGCTTTCCTCGGGCGCCTTGCCAAGGAGTTTCGGGTGAATGACGATGCGCGACAAGACGTAGAGGTCGAGCTCGTGGCGTTTGAGCAGGTCCTCCATCGATGCGAGCTCTCGCGAGGCAATCTCTTCGAGCTTGTTCACTGCGTTCTTGATCCCATCCGTGTGCGACTGGAGATTGGCGAGGCCGACGCAGGTACTTGCGTGGATGCGTTCGATGCATGTATGTAATTCGACCGCCGAGGCATGCCGTGCCTCGCTCGCGAGCTGCGCGTCGCGCGCCCACGCAACCAGTACATCTAGTGAGCGCGGCGTAGGCGGCATCGGCAGCACCGGCGGCGGCACACTGATCCGCGGCTCGAGCTCCATTTCCAGCTGGGGCACGATCGCGTCGACATCCGCGTACAGTAGCTCGCGGTCGTACACGTAAAACTCCTGCTGTGAGCAACAATACCTACAAAGTCAGTATGGAGCTTTTGTTGGAGCAGCTCGTCCATCACATCCTCATTGACCTGGACACCCTGCTTGGTGATGCAGATAATGGAGTCGTAGAGGATTCCGGTCGCGAGCGACACGCAGTCCAGAAAATGATCAAAACTGAATGAGATGCACGACGTACGTTTGGAACTGCCATAGCGTCTGTTTCACCTCGATTTCACGCCCGCAGTACGACACTATCAACCGCATCCTCCGCGCGCATCGAGGGCCGTGCGGTGTCGCGTCGTGCTTATCCACGCTGACTAAACACGAAAACGGCCGTCTTCCTGCTCACGATGGTTTGGCGTGTGGGAAGCGCTGCGGTGCGCGCGTCTGGACGCACGGCGAGAGTCCTCGGGCGCCGTATGGAGTCGACCTGGAAACCTGCTGTGCAAAAGGGTGCTCTTCCTGTATACGACGAGGCGCTCGCCTACGTCGAGGCCGACGCGGCCGCGCAAAAAGCCCGTCTGCAAGCCGTGAAGCAGAGCAACGAGAACGCGGAGCTGGTCGACGCGCTCGAGATCGCGTCCGAGATTAACCTCCCGCATATCCGTTCGGAATTCACGAGCGGGACGTACGACCTGCGCCGGCCCGTCTTTCGGCACCTGCGCGAGCAGGCATGGCGGCTCGGCGGCTCGCTCGACCAGCTCGTGGAGCGTGCGACGCTGATGAATGTGCTGCCTGACGTCGTGCCCGAATTTACGCCGACGGTCGACCTCCAAGTGCTCTTTGGCAGCGGCGCCGGCATCGGCGACCATGGCGGCAGCGGCGGCGACATTCTTCCCGGCATTTTCCTGTCGCCCGCGCAGACGCGTGCTGCACCGCAGATCATTGCGACGGCCTTCCACAACGACGAGCGCAAGTACACCGTGATGTTGGTGGACCCCGACTCGCCGAGCGACGTGTCCGAGACATTCCAGACCTATGTGCACTGGCTGGTGCAAGACGTGCCGCTGTCTGCGTCGCAGTCGTCGCTGCCTGCGTCGCTGAACGATGTGCTGCCCTACATCCCCCCCCACCCCCAGCAGGGCACGCCGTACCACCGCTACACGATGCTTCTCTTTGAGCAGACTGCGCCGGTGTCGCTTGGCGAAGTCCCTCGCGAGCAGATGGACGTGGCTGCCTTTGCTGTCCAGCACCAGCTGCAGCTGCGTGGCCTGCACTTTTGGCGCGCGCGCTGGACTGAGGCGAACAAAAAGGAGGTGTCGGCGATCTACAACGACATCCTCCAGATTCCCGAGCCGCGGTATGGCTACGTCCCTCGCCAGGACAAGCTGAAGGACGCGCTCGGTGTGCGTCATAGCAAGTACTATTAAACAGGTAGACTAGAAGAACTGGTTATCTGCGCTCTTGCCGCGCTGCACGCGTCCCTCTTCAAAGAGGTTCTGGGGGCGGAAGGGCCACTTTTCAAAGACGACCGCCAGCGCCGCCCACTGCTCGTTGGTCAGGGCGACGACGGGGGTATGAGGCAGGATCACGTCCTGCGGCCGCTCCTTCATGGAGGGGTGATCCGGCGCAAGGAGCTTGAGTATATTCGCCGCGCCGGGCGCGACGTGCTTGAGCGCTTCGGCGATCGGCTTGGTTTTCAACACAAAGAGGTTGCGCGTCAGGAACTCGAACGCGTCGAGATCGCGGCTGTCGACCAGCAAATCTTTCAAAGGGTCGATGCCGAGAACCGCGAGATTGCGCTTCGAGAGGCCGGACGAGATGTTCGCGTTGGGGATAAATGTGTTTGTGATCGGCACGCGTGGGCCGATCGACGGCGTGGGGGGAAAGAAGTAGTCCGCGTACGGCTGCAGCTCCTCGGTGGGAATGAGAAGCTCGGGCTTCGAGAGGCACTGCACCGTCGTGCCCAGCTTCGCGCGGTCGCGCTGGTCGGCCGGCGTCGCGAGCGAGCGCGTGGCGACCGTCTCGCCACAGACAAAGACCATCTTTACGCGGCCGTACTTGTAGAGCCAGTACCCCGAGCAGATCGCATGCACGAGCTGCGCAAAGAGCTGCTCGCCGTGCACCGAGTTGGGAATCTGCGCGACAAACACGATCGGACTCGGCGCCGCCCAGTCCATCGGCGGCGCGTCCGCCCCGAGGTTCGGAATCTTGTTTTCGAGATTCGCGAGGTAGCCGCCATCCACGAGCGTCTCGTACGTGTCCCACGAAAAGCCAGATTCGGGGAGGATGTGCAGCTTGTCCTGCACCGCTTCCAGCGTCGGGTCGACCTTGAGCCGCTCGAGCCACGGCAAAAAGGTCGGTGCATTCTCCAGTGCGACGACACGCTCTACGCTCGGATGCTGCATCAGCTGGCGCGTGAGCGTGCCGGGTCCAGCATATGCCTCGACTATCGTCGCTTTGTGCCCGTTGCGCTCCGCATCGTCGAGACCGATCTTGTCGACGATCGCCTGCGCGGTGTCCTGGCGCGCAACAAAGTAGCGATGCCGCGCAAACTGCTCTTTCGTAAAGTTAAACACACTCTTCCACTGCGAGGGGTGGGGCAGGTGCTTGTGGCAAAAGGGCTCGTCCGCCTCGGGAATCACCGCGTCGCACGCGTACAGTGGCTCGCTTGAGAAAGGCGTCGCGGCTTTTTTGCGGCGCGGCCGCGGCGTCGTGCCGTCCGCCTTGGCGCGTGTGCGCCGCTTGGGCGCTTCGGGCGCAGTTGCAAGCATACGCACCGGCGCAACGATCCGCGGCACGGGCCGCAGCACACGCGCCGCCAGGCCAGGCACCCGTACGGCCCACATCGAGGAAAAAGTCACAGTTTAGTCATCGCTACGACGATGGACGCGGGGGCGTTGCTGGATGCGTTTGCCTTGCTCGGCATCGAGACCGATGCGACTGAGGCGCAGATCCGCACTGCCTACCGCAAGCGGTCGCTGCAATGGCATCCCGACAAGGTCAGGGACCTGCCGCAGGACGTGGCAGCCGACCGATTCCACAAGCTCTCGCTCGCGTACGAGCAGCTGATGAACCCGGGCACGCGCGCCGACCTCGCGCAAAAGATGGAGCAAGAGCGTGAGCGGCGCGCGCGGCACGATGCATTTGACTCGCGGCGCAAGCAGATGGCCGCGGATCTCGAGGAGCGCGAGGCGTACGAGCGCCAGATCAAGGCGCAGCGCGAGCGGGCGCGGCGCGAGCACGCCCAGCGCGTCACGGCGCTGCGTGAGGAGGGGCATGCAATGCGTGTCGACAAGCATGAACAGCTCCTGAAGGAATGGCAGGCGCGCCAGGCGCCGACGAACTCCTTGCCCCAGAAACGCAAGGCGGACGTCGAGCTGCCGCCGCTGGGACCGATGGACACGACGGCCCTGCTGCGCTTCCCTGTCGAGCAGCTCGATGAGATGGGGGGCGAGGCGCTTTTCGAAAATGCACAGACGACACCACTCGCTGCGGCGCTCGTCACGTCCTATGGCCCACTGGCGACGCTGGCCGTCAAGCCGCCCAAGAAGCGCCGCGAAGTCTCGGCGCTCGCGACCTTTACCGATATACAAGCCGCGTCGCGCGCGGTCGAGCAGGGCAGTGCGCTACGGTGCACGCACCCCCTGCTCGAGGAGACGTGGATCGGGTGGGGCGACGCCAACTTCAAGGCGCGTGCCTCTGTCCCTGAGCGCGTCGCGTACTGGCAGGCGCACCCCACCGCGCCACGGGATGCGCCGAGCGATGCTGCGCCTGCGCCTGCGCCTGAAGCGCTGCCCAAGGCGGGCCTGCTGGACGCCGAGTACGAGGCTCAGACGCTCCAGCGACTACAGAGAGCTGCTGTGTCCGGTGCTGCGTAACTACTGGTCCTCGAGGCCGTGCGAAGCCTTGCGCCGGTATATTCCCTATACCCATTAGTACTTCAACATACCTGATCACGGAGCCACTGGCGGTATTGCTTGATCGAGCCGATCTTTTCGCCATAGTAGTCCGGCACGGGGTTGTGCACCACCTGGCGCGTCGGATCGACGCGCATACGGCGGATGTGCTGGTAGAACTCATGGTCACGCTGCGCGATCTGTGCGGCCTTGCTGCGGTGCATCAGCGACCAAACCGCCGTGCCGACCGACGGCCCGATGAGCCAGCCGAGGCCCGTGCAGGCGAGCGTCGCGCCGATGTGCACAAACAGGGGGTCGATCTGCGTGAGTGCGGCGACGTACCCCCATGATCGTCTGACTCGGGTCGAGCTCCTGCGTCAAAAAGTAGGATCCCGATGCGGCGCCTGCGAGAATCATGGCAGGCACCGTCGAAACGAGGCCGGCGATGCGGCGCTGGTTGCGCAGGCGCAGGTCTTGATGAGCAAAAAAAAAGGACGTACATGTTTCCCACGGAAGGTACTCTTTTCCATTCGACGTAGCGAGCGTGCGCACGCCGAGAGCACGCGGCTTGAGCGCCGCCGCGGCGCGCAATCCCACCTGCATGGACATCCTGGTGAACGCAGGGGCCCTGTCACGTGTAAGGGCACGTGACCCGACCGGTCCTTTCTTCAGACCCAGAGCGTGAGCGACGTGGGACAGGCTCTACTTGCGTGTGTGAAATAAAGATATGGCGACGTCCGCGCCGAGTGCGAATGGGCCTGCCCAAGTGCAGCGCCCACCGAAAGATGTGCGGCCGCAGACGGAAGATGTGACGGCGACGAAGGGAAATGACTTTGAGGACTACTTTTTGAAGCGGGAGCTGTTGATGGGCATCTTCGAGGCCGGTTTCGAGCGCCCCTCGCCGATCCAGGAAGAGGCAATCCCCATTGCACTTTCTGGCCGCGACATTCTTGCGCGTGCCAAGAACGGTACCGGTAAGACGGCCGCGTATGTGATCCCGACGCTGGAGCGGGTCAATACCAAGAAGAATAAGATCCAGGCGGTGCTGCTGGTGCCTACGCGTGAGCTTGCGCTGCAGACCAGCCAGGTCGCCAAGACCCTCGGCAAGCACCTCGGTGCCGAGATCATGGTGTGCACCGGTGGTACGACGCTCCGCGACGACATTCTGCGTCTGGGCCAGACCGTGCACATTCTGGTCGGTACCCCCGGCCGTATTCTCGACCTGGCTGGCAAAGGCGTTGCGGACCTGAGCCAGTGCACGACGTTTGTTATGGATGAGGCCGACAAGCTGCTTTCCCCCGAGTTTACGCCCGTTATTGAGCAGCTCCTCGCCTTCCTGCCGAAGGAGCGCCAGGTCATGCTCTTCTCTGCGACCTTCCCGCTGATCGTGAAAAACTTCAAGGAGAAGCACATGGTCAAGCCTTACGAGATTAATTTGATGGATGAGCTGACCCTGCGCGGTGTGACGCAGTACTACGCTTTTGTCGAGGAGCGCCAAAAAGTGCACTGCCTCAACACGCTCTTCTCCAAGCTGCAGATCAACCAGTCGATCATCTTCTGCAACTCGACCAACCGTGTCGAGCTGCTGGCCAAGAAGATTACGGAGCTCGGCTACTCGTGCTTCTACTCGCATGCCAAAATGCTTCAGGCGCACCGCAACCGTGTTTTCCACGACTTCCGCAACGGCGCGTGCCGCAACCTGGTGTGCTCTGACCTGCTCACGCGTGGTATCGATATTCAGGCCGTGAACGTGGTGATCAACTTTGACTTCCCCAAGAATGCCGAGACCTACCTGCACCGTATCGGCCGCAGTGGCCGTTTCGGCCACATGGGTCTCGCGATCAACCTGATTACCTACGAGGACCGCTTCAACTACTACAACATCGAGCGCGAGCTCGGCACCGAGATCCAGGCGATTCCCGCGACGATCGACAAGCGCCTCTACGTCTCGCCCGCCCTCATCGAGGAGGCCGACCAGCGCGAGCGCGAGGCCAAGGCGAGCGGCCGCCCGGTGCAAGGCCCGAGTGTCATGCAGCAGGGCCTGCCGTCCATCCCCCCTACGCAGGCTGCCATGCACTCCGTGCCGGTCAACCAAAATGCCAACTTTACCGAGAGTGTGCCGAACCGCCGCGGCCGTCGTGGACCGCCGCGGAACGGCGGCAACCGTAACCAGCAGCAGACCGCGTAAGCGACCTCCTGGCGCGGTGATTGTACATGACCAGCGCTAACGACTTGCCCCGCCGGCTTGCCGGCACGACCCCTCCTCTAGCCGTATTCGATAGACACGAGCGGCACCTTGGCTTTGCCAACCCCTCTAAAAAAAACCCTTATATATTATTATACACATCGCCTAAAAGGTGTGCTCGAACTCCATCACGTCGCGCACCGGGGCCTCGGTCCGTGCCGCGCTGCTACGCTCCTCGGCGGGGGGCGGCGCACGCGCGCGGGGTTTGTACGCGCCCGAGCCCGCCTGGCGGCTCGCACGCACCGGCGGCATCTGCTCCTGCGTCGAGAGGCCCATCAGCTCGCGGTCGAGCTCGTCGAGTGTGTCCGTCGGCGCGGTAGATTGCTTAGTGTTGGGGCGCGTGTAGGGCTCGTCGACCGATTCCTCCTGGTCGTCGTACGTATGGTACCCGATGTTGTTGCGGCGCTGGTGCACCGGGTCGCCCATCGCGTGATCGATGCGCGAATGGCGGTCCATCGACGGCGCGCTGCTCGCGCCCCCGCCGAACAGCTTGAGCGTGCGCGCTTTGAACGACTTGGGCGGTGCATGCCATGCGTCGCTGCTTCCTGCGGCCGTCGGGACGTCCTGGTTGTAGTACGACGAGGGCTTTTTCGACGCAAAGTAGCGATCGGGCTCGATGAGCTCGCTGCCGTTTTGCACGACCTCTTCCTCCTCCTCCGGCACGCGCGGCCCAAAGCGCGGCGCAGCCGGCGCATCAAACTCGTCCGTCTCGGGGTTCAGGTAGTAGGCACGACCCTCCTCGTCGTGCTGCACGAGCTCCGGGACGTACAGATAGCGGTCCGCCCACTTGGTCGTGTTTCCGCGCGTGTTGCGGGGGTTGACTACCAGCCCGTACTTGAGCAGCCACGACGGAGTGCGCTGCTTGTTCGAGTTATCGCGTACGCGCTGGATAAAGAAGTTGTGCAAGTGCCCCGGAATGTACCCCAGGATGGTCAAAATGACGTTCACAAAAAAGTCCATGCCAATTCCGAAGCGCATCGCAACAGCGAGCGGGGGCACGAGGATACTAAACAAAACCAGAAGTCCGGTAAATGCATGCCGCGCATTCGGTCGCCTGCGTTAGGTATGCTACGCACAGCTCGCGACGGTTGCCCGTCAGGCCCATAAACGCCATGGTGGCGAGAGTGGAGGTGCGTATCTACGACCTACTCGAGTTCCGCAGCATCCACGTCGCCCTCGGCGGGCTCGACGATGGACGCGGCGGGCTGCCAGACCATCACGATATTGTCCTCCGCCGCGGTAGCCACCTTCCACGGGTCCTGCGGCGACCAGGCCATGTCCGTCGGCCGGCTCGTGTGGCCGCCGTGCACAAACAGCAGCTCCGCCGGACCGTCCTCGGCGTCCTCCGAGGTCTGCTCCTCGCCGATGCGGCTCAGGTCCCAGATGTTCACACGGCGGTCCGCCGAGGCAGACGCAAGGACCGTCTCGTGATGCGGCGACCAGGCAAGCTGCAGCACCTCGTCGGTGTGCGCCTCGAGCGAGTGCAGACGCACGCCGAGGTTCCGCAGATCCCACAGCGCGACCGTCTTGTCGCTGGAGCCGGTCGCGAGGATGTACTCGCTCGCGGGGCTGAACGACACGGCATTCACCTCGCTCGTGTGCGCCTCGACACGCTGCTTGGGCGACTCGCCCGACTCGCGCGTGTCCCACAGAAGCATCTGGCGGTCGTCGCCGACCGAGGCAAAGAGGTGCTCGTGGTGGTTGTGCCACGCGACGTCCTCGACGATAGACGAGTGGCCCCGGTACACCTTGAGCGGCTCGAGTGTCGCCGTCTCTTTCTGGTATGCATTAATGTCCCAGTGACACACGGTCGTGTCCTCAGAAGCGGCCAGAATATGCCCTTGGCGAATGGGGTTCCACGCCAGACCGTAGCCCTCCTGGGTCTGGCCACGGAGCGTAATGTCCGGACGGCACTTGCCGTCGCTGTCCGGCTGGTTGCTGTGCTTCGTCCGGTCAAACACATAGGTCAGGCCGCTCACGGCACGCGTCGCGATCAGGTCGCAGTTCTGGGGGCAGTACCGCGCGCGGTTCACCTCGCCTTCGTGGTTGATGCGCTGCGTAATCTGGATGCGAGTCGAGGTCGAGGAGTACGATCCAATCTCGCCTTTTTCCTCGTCGTAGTCCTTCATCTCGACCTTGGCATCGGCGCCGCCCGCGTCGCTCTCGGTCAGGGGGAGATTCGCCGTGGCGATCTGGAGGTAGTTGTTGTCTTGCCCGGACGTGTGCGTGCCGAGCAGCATGCGGTGCCGCGCAAAGCCTTTGCCCGCAAACACCTCCTTGTCCGGGAACCACTGCATGGTCAACGTCGGCCACTCGAGCGCGTGCGTAACGACCATGTCGTACAGGAAGGGCGAGTTCTTCTTCCATACTGGGTAAGTGAAAGCGACCTACTTTTGTATTCCTGCGTTAGTCGCGCAACGTACCTCATTCGATATCATGGCCATGTTGGCCGACGCCTCATCCTCGGCAATTTCCACGTTCGACATCGCGGCACGAACGACGCGGCGGGAGCGCGTCACAGAGACCACGTGGCTCCACGTGCACTACCATGGCGCCGTCCGAGGGCGAGGCGCGTGCGTTCCAGGCCGTGCGCCCGCTGTGCGTGACGCTCTTGCGGCACACCGCCGCGCCGAGCCTGGCGAAGGAGGCGAATGCGACGCTCGCACAGCTGGCGAACGCGACGCGCGCGGCACAGGCGGACGCGCCGCTGCAGCCGGCGCTCATCCATTACATCTTCTACCCTTTGTCCCAGCTGCTGCGCATGCGCGATAATGGCTTGTACGGGCTGCCGGACCGCGTGCGAGAGCTGACTTTTGATGTGCTGGGCACACTCGCACGCGACTGGTGGCGCGCGTGGACCTGGGACAAGGTCCAGAACACAGAAAACCCAGCGATCGGCAGCGTGCAGGCATGGCAAGTCTGGGAACAGTTGCTTCTCTTGAGCGTAATGGCGCTCTCGGCGAATGGAACAAACGCCGAAAAAAACTCGGACGCGACCGTGCTCGCGATCGCGCGCTTTCTCACGCAGTTGCTGCAACCACGCCAGCAGGCTCCAAGGGAAGAACGCGACTGGGAGTGGGACGGCGTGTCGGACTTGCCGTCGCTCGACGCGATGGACGAGGACGGGAACGAGTCGCTCACAATCCAAATCTACCCGTGCGCACAGCACACCAACGCAGCACGCGGCAGCCGCACTTGCGTCGGTGCCCTCTCGCACTTGCTCAAACTCGCCATGGACACGGCACGCGAGCCTGCACGGCCCGCATCACTCCGTACTGCGATGATCGACGTCGCAACAGCCACAGGCATCGCCTGGCTCGGCGGCGATACCCATATTCTCCACCACGGGCCGGCCTATGCGATGCAAGAGACAGCGGCCTACTATGCCACGCCGGGCTGGGACAAGGAGGCGGTCGCCGTACGCACGACGCCGATCCTGCCGGGCATTGTGAGCTCCATGCTAAAAATCGTGGCCGGCCACGCGGCGCCAGGGCCGGTGGTCGCTAGGGCACTCACGCTGTTGACCGCAACGCTCGTCGCGTGCCTCGCGGACGTTGTCACGGCGCCGCTGCGCACGCCACCGCCCGCACCGCCGACGGTGCATCGCCTCGAGGCGTTCGCACACTCGGACGACGAGTCCGACTCGGACATGGCCTCGGTGTCCGACGTCGATACCCCCGCAACGAGCGTCGCAGACTCGGAAGCGCCAATACGCGATGCACAATGGCTGCAGCGCTCCATGCGGCCTGTGCTCATCGCCCTTTTTACGCTCGACGTGTCCCAGACGCGCGACTACGCCGAGGCCGAGCACGCGCTCATTGACTGTGCCGCATCTGCGCTGCAGCTTCTGCCGGACACGCTCACACAGGCATGGCACCATGCGGTGGGCGAACCAAGTACGCACGACCCTCTACACCGTCTCTTGCGCATGCTGCTCGACCTCGCCAGTGCCGCGCGGCGCAGGAACGTGATGGAACACGCACGCGCCGCAATCAGCGGCCTGGTCGAGCGCGCGCCAGCGCTATGGCTTGGGCGCCTTGGCGAAGAACTTGTCCTGGCGCTCGAATCGCTGCCAGGCGCAGTCCGCGGCGTGCGCGACACCGACGTCGTACACCACGCCGAACGCGTGGGGACCATTGCCGAAATGACCGGCACTGTGCTCGCCAAAGTACAGCTGGAGCATGCAAACCTCGCATTCCTCGCCGAGTTCCGATCAGCAAGCGATGTGCGCCGCTGGAGCGAGGCGCTCATGAACGCGCTCAGCATCCACGACCGCATGGCACCGGCTGACGCAGACGAGGCAGACGGCCTCGGCCTCCGGCCGCAGTGCCCGCCGCTCGAGCACGGCTCGGTCGAGGCAATCGGTCGGATGCTGTACACATGCGGTAGCGCGGTCGCGACCTTGCTGGTCGGCGCAGCACGAGGAGGGGCGACCGTGCGGTACCAACACGCGTTTGCAGCGCTGCTCGCGTTTGTGCAAGATGGATGCAAGGCACGGACGGCATCTGGCACAGCGCAGCGCAGCGCTATCGCGAGTCTATACGCGGCAAACGAGCACCTGCGTGGGCTGGTCGCTGAAATCGCCACGCCGGAGCTCGAGGCGTACATTGCACGCAACGAGGGACGTAGTCTGCGCAAGCCGGTACACGCCCTTGCACGCTTCCTTACGCAGCAGATCCTCGGGGCATGGAATGACGACCGTGACGAAGAGCTTGCGCCGGACCTCGCGCAAGACGAAAAAGCGGTGGCGACCACCGAAGACACCGTGCCGGAAATGGTGCGTGGCATGCCGAATGAACGCGACAATACGCCGCGCCTCGAGGCTGGTAAGGCTCTTGATGTGGCATTTGTCGATAGTGTGCGTCTCGACCAAATGCCGGCAGCGGCCCCTGAACGCCGCGTCGAGCAGCGCGTCGCGCTCGGCGGGATGGGTGATGCGCTTCTCCTTGCGATGCTTGCCGGTGCAGCCGCGCTTCTCGGAGCCCAGTTCCGGCCGCAGCTGCTCCATGCGCTTTATCCGGTGCTCAGCGCGTGTGGCAGTGAGGACCGCGTCGTACAGACCACCGCGCGGCACGCGCTCGACCGCATTGCCGAGGCGTGTGCATACCCCAATGCCGCGAGCTGCGTGCTGCACCACGCAGACTACGTCCTGGGCGCCGCAAGCCACCGGCTGGTCGCCGGCCTTCATGCCGAGCTACGTGCGGGCCTTACGCAGATGCAGCTGGCGCAGTCGATGCGTGGCGCGCGGATGCACAGCAGCTTGCTGGGCGCGCGCGCGGCGCCTTGGGTGCTCGTGCAAGTGCTCGAGATGCTTGGCTCCGAGGTGCTGCCGCTCGTCGAAGATGCCGTGGACGAAGTACTCGATGCACTCGATCGTTTCCACGGATACGACGATGTATGCGACGGCTTGCTTGCTGTCCTTGCGCGTGTCTTGCATGTCCTCGCCACCGAGCAGCCTCCGGCGCCGCAAGCGCCGCCGGCCAAGACCGAGCGCGACCCGGTGGCCGATTTGGTGTCGTGGCTTGCGCAGCGTGCTGCACCTGAAGAGCCGACCGACGCCCCGATCGACGAGGACCTGAACGAGGACCCCAATCCTCCGGCGGCGCGCCGCGAGGCGGTCGTGGCGCAGATCGTGTCCCGCTGCGTCCCGTTTTTGAGTCATGCCAGCCCGATCCTCCGTGCGCGTGCGCTCGCCATGCTTGCCGACGGCGTATGCATCCTTGCCTCGGCGCAGCGTACCGCCGACTTATACCCTGTCCTGCACCGCGCGTGGCCCATGATCATGGCACGCCTGGGCATGAATACCACCCAGCGGCGCACACTCCCTCATCTCCGTGGCCACGACACGCAGCAGCGCCTGCGTGAGGCACTGCCGAGCGAGCAGGACGCCAACGTATGGATGCAAGCGACGTCGCTGATTGGCACGATTAGTACGTACGCCTCGGACGTCTTTGGCAAGATGGTTGTCGAGCAGGCGTGGCCGCGTTGGGCACGGCTGCTCTATGTCCTAGAGCAGCTCACGGCGGTGCGCCCCCATGCGCGGGCACTTCCCTCTGGCGCCCAAGGGGATGGTGCGCTCGCCCCCAAAACGCAGCACACGTTTCGTGTGTACGACGTACACGGCACGCTAGGCCAGGTCCTCTTGGCGATTCTTGCCTCGCTGCGTGCCTTGCTCGTGAGCCGTGGCGAACGTGTGCCGAGCGACGTGGTGTGGGCAATGGCGACGCAACCCGTGCTTGTCGACACGCTCGACGCACGCCAGCCTGCGGCGGTAAGCCAGGCGGGCCTCGCATTGTACCGCGCGATGGCGCATACCGATGCGAACCTCGTGTGGGTCGTCCTGCGTGCGGTTGCGAGCGATGCGGCGCCTGCGTACCTGCGGCGGGATGCGATGCGTCTTGTGCCGCTGGCACCTATCTGGACATAGTATGTACATTACAGCGTAAACAAAAAGCGCAAATCGTCCACCGACAAACGCCCCATGGCCGAGTCGTCGTTTCCAATCGCCGCCTCGATCATCGCACTCTTCTTATTCTGCAGCTCGATGATGCGGCTCTCGATGCTGTTTTCAATAATCATACGCTTTACCACGATGGGACGGTGCTGTCCGAGACGGTGGATGCGGTCCATGGCCTGGACCTCGACCGCGGGATTCCACCACGGGTCCATGAGGTAGACGCGCGACGCCTCGGTCAAATTCAGCGCAACACCACCCGCCTTGAGCGAAACAAGAAAGACGGTCACGCCAGGGTTCTCCATAAAGTGCTTGATGGTGCGATCGCGCGCTTCCGGCGTCATGTTGCCCTCGAGCCGGCAGATGCGGAAGCCAGCGCGCTGCAGTCGGAACGCGATCAGGTCCAGAAAGTTGACAAACTGCGAAAAGACGAGGGACTTGATCGAGCGGTCCGGCAGCTCGCGCAGTTTGGTCAGCTCTTCGACCAGCGCCTCGATCTTGGTGCTCGACCGCCAGTTGGCGAGGTCCAAGCGCGAGAGAATACCCTGGCGCTGCGACTCGCCTTGCACAGCCTTGGGTTGCGGGGGCTCGAGCGCGGGCTGTTCCAAGTCGATCGAGAGCACCGCGTGGCAGTACGGGCAGTCGGGCGTCACGTCGATCTTGCGGCCAGTCTCGTCGGGGTCGCCTTCCACACTCTCAATGTACTGCTGAATACACGCACGGCAAAAGACGTGGTGACACTTGGAAATGACAGCATCCTCGGCCTCCTCGGTGCACAGCTTGCACACATTCACCTCGTCTTGGTCGCCCAAGAGACCCGCCTTGGCGCCCGTGTTGGAGCGTAGCACCAAGTCGGGGTGGTTGGACATTTGGCGCATACGCGTCAAGAGTGTAAAAATGTTCGAGTAGTTGTTGAGCACCGTGCCCTGATCGAGGAACGTAGAGAACTTGCGTGTCGTCGTCGAGTACAGGCTCTGGTACAAGTCCTCTTCCTCTGCGTTGAAAAAGTCGCGGCGCACTTCGACGGTGCGCGGCGGAAGGCCCATATCATCCGCACGCTCGAGCTTGGTGCGCCGCAGCATGATATTATCCAGAAGAAGGCGCAGGTGCGTGAATGCCTCTTTTCCGTCGCCATCCTCGGTACCGTCGCGCTGGATCGGCCGCAGGATGAAAAAGTTCCAAAAGTTGATGTGCGACATGGGCTTGTGGTGGCAGTCGTCGCAAGTTCGGCGGTCCGTAAACGCCCAGCGATGCGACTTGCACGGGCACTCTTTGCAGAAGTAGTACGAAAATGGATCACCGCCCAGGAAGCGGATCATGGAGTAGAGCTCACCAACACGATTCTGCAGCGGCGTACCGCTCAGACACCAGCGAAAGTCGCTCTGCAGCGCAAAGGCACTGCGCGCCGTGTTTGTGGAGCGCTCCTTGATATGATGCGCCTCGTCGAGAATCACGCGGCGCCATGCAATGGTGTGCATCAAACTCGGCTCTTTGACGCGCCGCCCGCGGCGCTGGAAGCCATAGTGCATCTTTCGGTAGGCGTTCTCCAGCACAGAGTACGAGGTCATGACAACGTCTGCACTAGAAAGCTCTTCTGCGTCCTGCGTGCGCTGAGCGCCGTGCCACACGACAATCTTCAGGTCCTTGGCGTACCGCTGCATCTCGTTGCGCCACTGCAGAATGGCCACTGTCGGCGCCACGACCAGGTTCGGGCGCTTGCGATCGGAGACCAGCAGTGATACCATCTGGATCGTCTTGCCCATGCCCATCTCGTCGGCCAGCAGGCCGCCGTGCCAGATGCTGCGCTCCTGCTGCTGGAGCCAGTAGAGTCCTTCGCGCTGAAACGGCAGCAACGGCATCGAAATGCCTTCGGGCTGCTCGGCCTTGGGCGGCAGCCCTTGCCGCGGCTCGCGGCGGAGCGTGTCCCATACCGAGGCAAGCTCGGGGTGCGAGGCCACCAGCGCGAGGATCCGCTTGTGATAGGCAGAGAGCTTTGGCGCCGCCGGCTTTTTGGTGCGTTTGGGCTTCTTTTTCGAGTCACGCAGCTGCTGCTGTGCTAGCGGCTCGTCGTCGTCCGTCTCATCCGGCTCGCTCTTGAGCGCAGACTCCAGCACCTCGCGCTTGGGCCGGGGTGTGGCGTCCAGGTCCTCCTGCTTGAGTGGCGGCTCGCTATCTTCGCGCTTCACCTCGCTATCGCTCGTGGCCCCGGTCGTGATTTGTGACTCGGCCTCGCTCTGCGACGGATCTGCATAGAGCGACTCGTTTTCGGATGATACGCTTTCGGACAAGCTCGTATCCTCGCTTTTCGCTCGCGAGACACGCGGCTTTTTCGCGGGCGGCGTCTTTGTAAACGCCTCGTCCTCGTCGGTGGTGTCGCCTTGAAGTACCTTCTGCACCTCGGCCCACTCCTCTTCGCTCTCGCTGCCGTCTACCTGCTCTGCATACGCAGGACGCGCGCGCACGGCCCGAGCCGATCGGCGCATGAAGAGACGAGACTACCTCCACTATGGACGGCCGCCGTGGAAGCGCTTCGCGGCGTAATCGCCGTGGTCGTCGCCTTCTGGCGCGCCGCGTTTCTGGCCGCCACGGCCTGCGCGACGGTCGGAGCGATGGCGGTCGCGTTCGCGGCGGCTAGGGCGGTCACGCGAGCCGCGCGGCGCGTCGTCGTGGTGCCGGTCGTCGTCGTGACGTGCCGGCGAACGACGGTGCCGGCGATCGTCGTCGTGGGGGGCGTGCGAGCCGTAGTCAAGCGCCTCGGCATCCCGGTCACTATACCGGTCGCGGCGAGGGGCACTCGGATGGTGCTCAGGCGCGTACGCATCATCCTCCTCGGAGCGGTCGTCGTGGCGCCGACGGTCGCGTCGTGACCCCGAGCGGGGCCCGCGGTCGCGGCGCGAGCGGCCGTGTGCGTCGCGGCTGTCGCTATCGGTCCCCCGCGCATCTTCCTGCGCAAATTGGGGCGCGGGGGGAAGGGGATGGCCGCCGGTCCACCCGCTCGGCATATTCGCCGCGTCGCCTTCGCCTTGGGGAGGCATGCCCATCATGCCCATCGCGTCGGGCGCATCAGGTGCACCGGGCATCATGCCTTGCATCATTGGCCACTGCATGCCGGGCATGCCCATCATGCCCGGCGCAAACATCGCGGTGAGGTTCGCCATGGGGTTCTGGGCATCGTCTTGCACGTCAGGCGGCGCGTAGGGCGCGTCCGCGCTGGCATCTGGCGCACCGTCCTTGAGGATTGTAGTGAAATCGGTGCGCGTCTGGTCCATGCGGTTCTTTTGCGCACACCACATGGCCCAGGTCGTCTCGTCAAAGCCGTAGTTGAACCAGTCGCTCATGTTTGCGCCAGGCCGACGCCACGGTTTTTCTGGCAGAGAGTCAATGTCGACTTGGTATATAGTCAGAGGGTTTTGGTCCTGGCCGGGTACCGCGTCGTATACCGGCTCGGTGGGCGGGTATTGCAAAGCAGACGCGCTCGGCTCCAAGTTGAGTTCAGGCGCGGTCGATGCGGCGGGCACGGCAGGCCCTTCGGGCGGAAGGTCTGCGGTAGACTGCACAGGCACAGGCGCGGCCACAGGCACGGGCTTTGGCGCGATCGGCTCCGTGGCAGGGGCAGGCGTACTGGGCACCGGCACTGGCTCGGCAGGCGCTGGTGCAACCGGCGCCGCAGCCGGCGCGTCGGCCGCCTTGCTAGGGCTCGACTGCGGCTGCGTCGGTGCATAGGTTGCAGAGCGCGGCGGGGGTACGGCGGGTGCATTGGGATCGATAATGAACTCAATATCCTGCGTTAGAGCGGCACACGCACCGATTCGTCGCTGTCTTCCATCCCCTCGTCCTCCTCCTCATCGGCCGCGGCCGGCGCCGCAGGCTGGGGTGTGGGCGCCGATTCCGGCGCGCTAGGCTCGGCCACCGGCGCAACAGGCGCAGCGGGCGTGTCGTTCCCGTACAGGAACGCCTCGTCGTCGTCCATCGCGCTTGCAGCAAAGCTCGTGGCTCGCAGCGCGGCGCAAGCGGTTGGGAAATATGTACATATTTCCTACACTTGGGCGCGTCGCCCCAGCGATCGGGTAAAGCTCTTGAAGACACCATGGCAGCGGCAGGCGCGAGCAGCCGTTTCAGTGCGTTTTGGAACCACCCTGCGGGGCCCAAGACGGGTATGTATCTGTACTTATGCAGTCTTTTTCTGGGCGCCGATGATGAAGTGGGGTATGGTGCTTGCGGGTATCGGCGACCTTTCGCGCCCGGCGGAGAAGCTGTCCGTGCCCCAGAATGCGGCGCTCGCTGCGACGGGCATGATCTGGGTCCGGTATGTCTGATACGCTAATGCAGTTACTGTTTCGTGATCACTCCCGTCAACTACCCCCTTGCGGCTGTCAACTTCTTTGTCGGCGTCAATGGCCTGGTCCAGCTCGGACGTATTGCACAGTACGTATGGGTGTCTAATGCAGCTACCGTTTCACGCACCCCGAGGCACAGGCTGTCGACGCATCGCCGGACGCGAAAAAGAACTAGGACTGTACGCAATAGCGCTGGTAGAGGCGCAAGTTTTATATGGACGGAGGGCGAGCAGCATCGCGAGGCACGAGCGCATCGGCGAATTCCACGTAACCTTCATACACGTAGCAGCATGACGTGTCCTTCGCGACACGCGCGGGGACCAAGGCACCCCAGCAAACCACCCACTGGGGCTCCCGACCATATCACGTGGAGGTAGCGGCGTTGCGCTTGGTGCACCGTGCTTCTTCCCTACGATGCTCTCTTCTTTCCGGACGACGGGCCGCAAGATTGTTGCGTAGGTCGTGCCGCTCACGTAGAATCGGCCGTAACTTTGCTGACCATGCCAAGGAGCTCAACAATGCCGTGCCCACCGAGCCCTTCTTCTTCTTGAAGCCGACGTCGAGCTACATTGGCACGGGCGATGCGATCGAGATCCCCAAGGGGATCGTGGCGCACTTTGAAGGTACGCAGTGCGCCTAATGCAGTCGAGCTCGGCGTGGTTATCGGCCAAAAAGGCCGCGATATCGCTGCGAACAACGCGAAGGACTACATTGGCGGCTACGGTACGTGCACCCCCTAACGCAGCGTTGGCGATCGACATGACAGCGCGCAACTTGCAGGACAAGGTGAAGAAGCAAGGCCTGCCGTGGTCGGCCGCCAAGGGCTTCGACACTTTTACGCCTGTGAGGTACGTCGTATGACTCACCTAGCGCGTTTATCGGCAAGGACCAGATCCCCGACCCGAACGACGTTGACCTCTGGCTCAAGGTCGACGGCGAGACGAAGCAGAATGGAAACACGAGCGACATGATCTTCAACATTCCCCAGCTACTTGAGCACGTCTCGTCGATCATGACGCTCGAAGCGGGCGACTTGCTCCTGACAGGTACGTCTAGTTTCTTACGCAGGCACGCCCAAGGGCGTCGGACAGGTCAAGGCCGGTCAGAAGATCGACGCTGGTCTGCAGCTCCCTGGCTCGTCCAAGATCCTTGCCGAGCTCCAGCTCCAGGTCAAGGACCGCGCCGGTGGCTTTACGTTCCGCGAGTAGATACAATACATGGCTATGCACTTGTGCCCTGGCGTTGCTCCAGTGCAGACACACGCTCCATCAGCCGCTTGCGCTCCGCCTTGAGCTTTTCGAGCGCCCGCCGGTGCTCGTCGAGCTCCGCTTGGTTCACTAGCGCGGCGACCGACGGCGACTTGGTCGTGTCGCCCAGCACGGAATGCGACGAGCGAGCCTCGACCTGCGCAAGCTCTTCGGTGGCCTTGTTCCGCAGCGCACGCGCGTGCCGCTCGTCTTCGGTGAGCGCATTCTCCGCGCGCACAATCAGCTCACGGAGGAGCGGCGCAATTTCGCCAGCGACGTGCTCGCGCGCCTCACGCACATCGTGCTCAGAGACAAGATCAAAGTGCTTCGATTAGCAAAGATACGTACCCTTTGACTCGCCATCGCGGTGCGCAGGCGGTCAAAGTCGCCTGTATGGTGCTGAAGGACGTGGTTCGTCGCGGCGATCTGCTGTGAGCCGGTAAGCGTACCGTGCCGCATGCATCCTGGACGCTTCCAATGCACGCCTGAATGCTATTGAGCTGATTCACGCTGGCATTGGCACTAAAATACACCGACTGCCGAGGGACATGCGCCATCGTCGTACCGGCGCGTCGCGCTGCGTGGAGGAACACAACACTTTGTCGGCCGAAGGTTGCCCTCCATGCCCACCTTGCTCGAATGGTTGGGGCAGGCCGTGAGCTCGCCTGCGTGGCAAGCGTATGTTTCTGAGAAATCCGTCGAACAACGTTCCTATCCCGATATCTGTTACTATAATATACGACAGGATGGCGTGAGCTTTCAGGTGGATCCCGCGACACAAAAGATTCTTACGATCGATCTGTACAATAGCCAGGCACGCTGGGGCGCCTTTCCCCACTATCCCCTCGAAATCACGATTCGGGGCTCGGATGGCGCTACCTTTGTGCTGCCCATCACACCCACCACCACAGCGATCGAACTTGTCCGTACGCTTGGCGAGCCGTCGCGCAAGGGAGGGGGGGATGCAGGAGGCACAACCGCGCGGGCGCTTGGGCCTGCCATGTGGACCGAATGGGCGTGTCTCTCCAAGATCGGCCTTTCCGATTCCCTGACACCGCTTTATCTCCTGGCAGAGTACGGCGGAGAGGCGGCTCGCGCCAAAGACCGCTGGGAACCGGGTCGTGGGAGTGAGGCGCGATGGGCGACGATTGCGCTCTCCATCGTACCTCCTCGTGCTGCTTGAATGCAGGACGAATCCAATTACTATTCAATGTCTATAGGGTCGGCATCGAATCAATAGATGCCTGGGCAAAGATGAGACTCACTCAATCAGCATTACAGTGTCAATTTATTAGAAAGGCGATATGGAGCAAGTTTCAGACGAGACATTAAAAGTCAGTCGTCCATTTAAGACGACCAGGGGGCACCGCCGCTGTAGGTCTCACCCTCGACCGAGCGCTGGTGCGAGCCGAGGTTGAGGAGGCCAGCCTCGTCGATCGAGCGGGTGTTCGAGGTGAGCACACCGCCGCCCTTCACGAAGTCCTCCTTGCGGATGGGCTGGTGGGCAGTCGACTCGTGCACAATCGGGGCCTCGTGGGTGATGTGCGTGGTCGGGATGGTGGTGCGGATACGGTGGTACTCGTGGGTCTCCTTCTCGATGATGGGCTGCACGATGTTGTGGATGTGGTGGTGCACAATCTCGCGGACGGCCTCACCCTTGTCGATGATCGAGCGGTCGGTAGCGGCCTGGGTGAACGAATCCTTGGGGTTGCCAGCAACCGAGCGGAGCAGGGCAGCGTCCTTGTCGGTGTTGGCGTGCACCTCACGGATGGTCGTGGCGGGCACAACGCGCGAGTGGAGCTGCTCAGCAAGGTGCTCAGCGTCCAGCACGGGCTGCACGTGGTGCTGGATGTGGTGCTGGTGAATGTGGTGCTCACGCTCGCGGTGGAGCTCCTCGATCTCGTGACGGTGGGCAATGTGCTTGGTCACGGGGGCGAGGTGCTGGACGTCCTGGTCGACGTTGCCGGCAGCCACGTTGACACCCGAGTTAACGCTCGAGGTCTGGGTGAGGTTCGAGCTGCGGTTGGCGTAGGCCGACTCCGAGGGGTGCACACCAGTAGTGGCAGTGGCCGACTGGGGAGCGTTCGAGCCAGTCAGGCCAGTCGAGGCGCTCTGGTTGTTAAGAGCGTGGGTGGCAGCAGCGCCGGTCGAGGTAGCGCCGGTCGAGGTGGTGTGCGCACCCTCGGGGGCAGCCTGCTGGTGGTTGCCGAGGCCGGGGACGATGCCAGTGACCTTGTCCTTGGCGTCACCGAGGACCGACTCGCCCTTGCCGGCAGCACCGGTAGTGGCATCCTGGCCCTTACCAGTGAAGCCCGAGAGAGCATCCTGGCCCTTCTGGCCGAAACCGCCGAGGCCAGACTTGCCCTCGCTGGTGGTGTTGCCAGCGTCCGAGGCGACCTTGGAAGCCTCGTTCTCAGCCTTGTCGGTGTTGAAGACCTTCTTGATAACGTTGCTCATGATAAGTAATACAGATGGAGGGAAAGCGGGATGATCCTGTTTACCCCTTTTATATATGTCGGACGCCCATTTCGGGACGTTTGCGGCGGCGGCGGCTGCGCGGGCCCGAGCGATCCGCACTGTTCGCGCGCAAAACGAGCCAATTGCGTCAGTTACGAGAGTATGACGTACCATGACCAATAGCAGTGGAGTTTACAGCCCTACCGCGGAAATCGGGGCTACAAAAGTCAATTGGACCAATCAAATGTACCCATCAAGGCTAATCGCGGCGGTCTATTGATTGCCCCGATGCGCCTAACTGCACCCGACGCCCGTTCGCCCGAGCGTAATTGGTGCCCGATCATGCCGACACTGCTGAATGACCTTGTCCTGCGCCCCGATGTACGCGGTAGATGTTCGTTTTGGTTTGACCGAATGCGATCTCCGCGGCGGATTGCCAGGGAAAGTCATGGAAAACAGGGCAAACTCGCCAGCTGCATGCAGCTGCGAGAGCCATATCTCACTAGGGTTTACGGAAGAGCACCGCCTTGGCATGCGCCCAAAAGACGGATGCAAGTGGATAATACCCGAGCTGCAGTAAGACGCAGCTTTTGTCGCTTAAATTCATTTTGCGCTATCCGTGAGCTTGCGTTTTCGCCCGGACGAGTCAGGTACGCGCGCTCCAGGCTGCACCGTGCGCGGCCCACGTTGTTCTTTATTGGTGCCTGAGCCGGACGATGCAGCGGGCGTAGCCACGGAGATTTGCGAAACAGCTCCGCGGAAGGTTTGGCGAGTCTCTTCGCAATTAGTGCTTTTCGGAATACGTACGTGCACGGATCAGGAGCGATCGGCAGCTCGCACTGAGGGTATCTTTGGCTGCCGCAGGTGTCATGCCAATTAGCGTAGCGCTGCACGTGTTAGTTGGATATCGAGGGAGGGAGACATACAGGTTCATCACATCATAGGGTGCACGGAGGCCAAGCGCAGTTCGCGCACTGCTCGAAAATATGACCCCTTTCCCATTGGTCACACGCAGCAGATCGCGTGCCCCACTAAAAAGGTTGCGACGCAGCGTGGATACATCGCGTGCCTCGCCTGCATCATTGACCGCGTTGCCAGGATCCACTGCAGAGCCATACGTAATCTCAAAGACCACACCATTGGCCAATGCTGCGCTGATTGTGCTGCGCTTCAGATGGAAGGGCAAACGAGGGGCTGCAGCCAAATCCAGCGAGATAATATCGATGCTAAAGGGTTTCAGCTCGCTCAGAGTGATGCACGCATGCTGAAATGCTGCTTCGGTCAGTGGAGTCACCGATAAAAGGTCGTATTGCTGCAACGCATGGCTGTTCGCAGACACAAAGCCGGTGCCAGACTTGATGACGCTGTCCTTGTCCAAAATAATGTTAAGACGGCTCAGCTGCACAAGGGGGGCAGATGCATCTCCGCACGACGGTCCACGCGTGCGCGGATCCAGCTTGGGAAAGGGGGGATTAGGTCGCTGTTTGTATGGCCGTAAAGGGTTCTGCGCGGTAGGCTCAAACTTGCTATACATTGTTTGTGTGTATGCAATCGTCCCATAGCCAACTAGATGTCAGATCTTAGAGAATACATACGCGACTTCAGCTCGTAGGTGAGTTCCGACAAGCGAAGCTGCTCGTCGGACGAGAGTTTTGCCAGCGGGTCGACGGGGCCTTCCTCTGTAGGCGAGGTAGATGTCGTCTGAGCATTGCTTTTCTTAGATTTTTTTGACGGTGCGTCACCTGCTTTGGCAGGGCCCGGCCACGGTATGTTCAGATCATAAAACATGGCCCTGCGACAGCGACGCAGACGCGAATGGTTGCTCCACATCCTCGGACTTCCTGCGACAGATTTTTGTCACGTGGCTGTGCGGCGTAGAAGTGTTGGACAGTGGAGAAGGCAGTGCTTGCCAGCGACCCATCATGCCGCCTGCGTACGTCGTTGTGCGGCGCGCGCCGGACTATCAAAAGCTCGATCCTACTACAGACCAGAGGAACACGATCATCGTTGCCTGTGTCTATGCGCTCGCGATTCTCCTCCTGGTACGTCCTTGAACCGTGCGCATGGGCCATGTACTAACACCTACAGTGGAATATTCCGATCCTCAAGGTGGTGCTCTACCCCTTCAAGCTTTTGGTACGTATTTACATCTAATATCAGACGGTTGGATTCCATGAATTCTCGCACGCGTTCGTCGGCCTTTTGACCTGTGCCAAAATCGAGTCCGTCGAGCTCGACCCTGACGAGGGTGGTGCGACGCGCATGCGCGGTGGTATTCACTTCTTGACGCTCCCGGCAGGGTATCTTGGATCTTCGCTTATTGGCGCTATTTTGATTGCCTGTGGGTTTGACGAGCGCGCGAGCAAAGTGGCCAGCATTGTGGTGGGCATCTTTTTCCTCTTTATGCTTTGGTGGGCAAGGCGCAACTTGCTGTACGTGAACGCTGAAGACTAATGCAGTACATGGGTTCTCATTATCATCATGATTGGACTATTTGTATTGTTCTGGGTACGTGCTTACTCTAACCCTAGCTCGTCGAAAGTTCGATAGCTTTGCGCTACTTTGTTCTGTTCATCGTATGTATTCTGCTGGAAACTGACCTCTAGGGCGTGATGAACTGTCTCTACTCTGTGTGGGACATTTGCGATGACCTCATCTTCCGCAAAGTAAATGAGTCGGATGCGACCGCATTTGCCAAGCTTGTGGGCTGCTGTCCGCCGCAAGTGTGGGGCTTCATCTGGCTCCTAATCAGCATCGCGTTCTTCGCAGGGGGTATCCTGTACGTAAACTATGAAAACACTAATCCAGCGTCGGTCTCGTCGTCTTCAAGACACCTGTTTCAGAGCAACAATCGGACGACTTCTTGCGTGTTCCGACACGCTAATCAATTTCATCTTTTGTACATAGCCATAAATCACATCTTACGCTGTCTTTGCCCTCAACATATCATGTACAACCTGGGTCAGTGACGGCGCGTACCTCATCGAGCACTTTGTATATCAAGTGTTTGTTTAGCCGTTGGTTTTGGACCACGGCGACCATCTTTCGAGCCCCGGTCCGTGCTCGGTTTCCGCCCAAGACATTGTCTGCCAGGGCAGGCACAAGCTTAGACATCGTCTCGTTGGTTAATTTCAATGTTGCGCGACGCTCGCTAGGTGAACGTTCAGGGCGAGCGCTGCCCTGGAAGGCAGCACCATTCGGCCACATCATTTCTTGGAGCTGCGCCACGTAGGTCAGCATCACTGCCTCGGTCATGTATCCTGCGGTCAAATCACGGAGCCAAGTCTCGATCGTGCTGCCCAACAGTTTTTGAAGCACAATGATAATGGCGCGGCGCCGAAGCCAATCCGCCTTATCCTTGAGGTGGAAAAGCTCAATGACAAAGTCACAGAGAGGTTCTGTGATGTACGAAGGCCGTGTCAAGTCTTCTGGGACGCTGGGCGGGCTAGGCGAACTCCCTGGCGTATTAGCGAGCGAGTCGGACGCCAAAAGCTGTTGCACCACTGCATCAAACATGGGCGGTCGGAGTCCACCAACCCAGTCGTCCAAGTTGTCTGCAAAGCCGGTAACGCCTTCTAGTACGCGTTCAATAAGCGTCGTTGCGTTTGCATCGCTCAAGCCATCGCCGAGATCAGGGGTATCGGAGAGGAAAGCACGCAGTTCGTGGCTCAGACGCACATCTTGAATTTCCATCACCGCTTGCAAGTACCGCTCGAGTGCAGCGCGGCGCTGTTCAACAAATGCGCTGCTCATAGAGCCAACCAGCTTCTTTCCCGGAAATATCGACTCGAGGGGCCACACTTGACGGAACTTGCGCTTCAAGCACTGGTGCAACGTGCGGAATTCCGAGTAGCGCCGCAGCACAACCCACGTTTCTTCCTCTGCATCCTCCTTGTGGACACGCACCAGGATATGGTATAAAATGTACTGCCGTTGGTCTTCGTCGAGGTGGATTTCTGTTTCGCGGATCGTGGCATGCACAATCGCATTGCGTGCATCAAAAAAGTGCCGGCATTCACGGCGGAGCTGCTCCAAGTACTGGATTTCCCAAGTCGCAGCGCGTAAATCTCGCTGCACCGACCGGCTCGAGACACTAAGCAGACGCAGCTCGCCAGAATTCGCGCCACTCAGCTCTGCCTTGTGCGTCAGCATAACCAACAGTTCTTCGTGCTTCTGGAGCCGCTCCGCAATCTGTTCCAGCTCCAGCAGACGTTCACCTGCAATACGGTAGCGGTCCTTTTTGTCCGGCATGGTCTTGGCCAGTGGCTCCTCTGGCTCTGGCCATATGGGATCGATGTCGACAGGGTACAGATCAGGACTTGTCTCCTCGGTTTCCGCAAGTGACTGCATCGCAGGGCCTGTACCATAGTCCGATGTCCACCCTTGTGCATCATCGTTGAACAAAGGGTCATGGTCAAAGAGCGGCTTGCGCTGCCCAAACAAACTGTCGCTCTTTGACCCGTCTCCGCCGCCCATCAGGAAGCCGTAGCGGAGCGGAATGCGGTCATCCTTGGGCATTGCCGGCCGCTCGGCGCGAACTCCATCCGGAGACGAGTCGCGAGAGCGCGTCTCCAAATCACCGAGGAGGTCCGCGTCCATCTGCTCGTCCGGGTCTTGGTCCGGGTGTGCAGCGTCCACCACCTGGAAAGCCGATTCATTTGCCAGCTGATCCATGGCCTGGATGTACAAATTGCTCGACAAGAATGACTCCCAGTCATTCTCAAGCATTAACTGCAGAGCGTCGTGCTGTGCCAACAATGCACTCTGCCGGACCATGTGAATTTGATCCTGAGTTGCGCGTTCCGCATCCAGTGTATCGACAAAGCGCCGTGCCACGTCGATATACTTCGCCCGCACTTCCAACAATGGTGAGTCGTAGAATTGGTGGAGCAAGATCTGCATGGTCTCCTTGAGCGAACGTGCTTCCGCAGAGCGCTGCTCGTCGACCTCATGCTCGTTATCCGATGAAGCGAGAGCGCTGGGCCCCACGACCTCGGCCATGTCCAGGTCGGCCTCTTCGAGCGGGTTCTTGAACGAGTTCACCGTCACCCAAAAATGCACAAACAGCGCCCGTCCGCGTCTCTCCATAAACTCCATAAAATACGACAAGCTCGAAGGGTTGGTCAGCATATCCTTCAGGCTCGCATCTGCCCGCCCGCCCTTATCCATGTCTGGCGTACGCAGCTGGATTTGCGGCGCAGCTTCCGTGCGCGTCTTACTTAGAGCGACAATGTGCTCGTCGACCAGCGTTAGTGCCTGGCGTAGCATATGAAGATACTCCTTGGTGTGGCCGTCGGTGCGCTCTGGATGGAGGGCTGCGTTAGTCAGGGTACATACACATGCGCTTGTTGGTGCGCTGGATTTGGAGGACAATGCTTGTTCGCATATGCCGCGCCTCCATAATCGATGTAGTGCTCTCGATCTGTGCAAGGAACTCTTCAAACTTTTCGGCATGGAACTTCGCCCCGGTCACGCGCTTCTGGTTCCGGCTTGTTGATACTCCTGCGCGGCGCTTGCGCTGTGACTGCACGCCATGGCTCCGCTTCGCTGCTGGTGTCTCTTCCGAGTGGCTCAGAAACTGGTCGAGCGAGCGCCGATCGTCGAGCGCCTCTCGGAGTCGCTCGACACGTTCCTGCTCCTGCATGGTCGCCGTTGCTTTACGTGAAATTAGCTGGTTGATCCAGTCTGGCTCCGAAAGCAGACCAATCACAGGGTGTAGCACCGCACACGCGAGAATTTCGCGTACAAAGACACGCCCTGTCGCACCCAGCTCAGGGCCAGGCGGGAGACATGCGTCCAAGATCTGTGCGGCGAGGAGGCGCAGGTGCGCACGCTCCGACTCACGCGTATCCATACTAGCAACATTTCCGACGGCCGGATGCAATTTTCCATCGTTGTACTTTGCGGCAAGAAAAAGCTCGTCGTACCCCGCGTCCGACGCGAGTTGTGAGTTGCCATACATGACCGACTCGGCGCGCTCGTACAGTTCCAAATGCTCCTTTAGTACAGGAACCACGCGTAGCATAACGAGCGCTGTTACATCGATACTGCGCAGTCTGTCGAGTGCGCTCGTGAGTGTATGCGCAAGGAGTGTCGTGATTGTGTCGGGAAACACGGTGTCCTCTTCACCCTTTCTCTCATGCACCAAAACTGTATACCATGTCGCAATAAAGTCGCGTACAATTAGGCGTGCAAAGTCGAGCACGCGCTGCGGCACGCCCTCGCACCATTGCGCTTTGGGCGCCGGCGACGCGTCGAGGACCAGAGGACGTAACGGACGCGTACCACCCGGCAGCTGCACAAGCTCTGCGTTCCATAGCGCGATGAGCCCAACGACCGCCGCTACGCCTAGCGCTTTGGTTGCGCTCCATATCCACGGCACGAGCACCAGCGCGAGGAACAGCGCGAACCACATCGTGGCTGCGGAGCATGCACGGACGCAGCTCTGACTAAGCAAACGGACCCTGGCTTATGCTTCCGGGGTGTCGTGCACGGTTCTTGCAGCAGTCACGATTGTACTTGGGAAGACTACCTATAATCTGGCATCGGACGATCATGAACCCCTCGACTCAGCAGCTGAAGGAGCTGGGCCCGTTGGTCGCGCAGAAGTTTGACACGGCGCTGAACGCGGGTGATGCGTTCTTCTTTGACTCGGCCGTGCACGTCACCGGCGACGATGTGAAAGAAGGCATGCCGGCCATCGCGAGCGTACCGTGGCAGGTGCGCATCGTGCCTGCGCTCTTGAAGAAGCCGAATGCAAACAAAGAGGAAAAAAAGGATGCGCCGAAACAAAACAAGCAGGACGTGTTTGCGCCACCGTATGTGCCGAACCTGCTCGTGGCCGAGTTCCCCGACTACACGGTGCTGGTGCGTGCTTCTACTAATGCAGCTGAACAAATTCTGTGTGCTTCCCCGTCACTATCTGCTCGTCACGCGAGGTACGCAGCGCGGCTGACGCAGACTTTGTCAAGCAGGAGATGCCTCCTTCGCCCGAGATGATCGCGACGGCCTACCGCATCATCCAGGCGCACGAGCCGTCGAGCCCGGGTGCGGAGATGCTGACGTTTTTCAACTGCGGGCAAGACAGTGGCGCGTCGCAGCCCCACTGCCACTTTCAGCTCGTCGAGCTCACGCCGACGGAGGGCAGCGCGGCTGCGGTCCCGGTCGAGAACCTTTTGAACCGGATTGAACGCGACGGAAAAGAGCACGGTGCGTACCCTGGCTTATACAGACTTTGTGCACATGCTCCCTGTGCCGTGGCAGCACTTTGTCGTCCTGCTCACGCCGCCAGCTGACGAGGCGCAGCTCGAAACCTACATCGGCCAGCGCTTTACGCAGGTCCTCGACGCGATGTTTAGCGCGGAAGACGATCTCGCGAAGCTCACCGATGCGCCGCCCCGCCGCGGCCTGCCGAGCTTCAACATCCTGGTGACGAAGCAGGCGCTGCATGTCATTCCCCGCCGCCGCGAGGACTTTGACCTGCGCACCACCGACTGGGCGCCGTTTGCGAGCGGCGACGCGCCGGAAGGCACCGGCACTGTGAGCGTCAATGCGCTGGGTGCGTTTTCTTAGCTGACGCAGGGTACGCGGGCCTGTTCCTTACGCGGCACGAGTCGGAGCTCGAGGCGCTCAGCGCCGAGGGCAATGCGCGTATTGCGCACGTCCTGCAACAGACCGGCACGCCTCTTCCGGTCGTAGACGCGCCCGGGGCGCAAGCGTAGATCTATACGTATTACAAACCTTGGAAGATTTTCGAGATGTTCACCGTGAGCGCCAGGACGAGCACAATGGCACCCCACACGCCCAGCGCCGTCGCAGCCGTGTATAGCGGGGACTTGGCATCCTCTCGGAAGATGGAGCGATAGAGCAGTGCCGGCAGGATAAAGCTGATCGTTGTGCTGCCGACCGAGCCGACAATGCCGAGCACCACGGACAGGTCGTTGACCAGCATGCTGATAAACAGGCCGGCGCTCATCAGCGCAAGCGTCAGCACAGTCCAGCGCCGCTCGCCGATCTCGCGGTGGAGCACCGGGTCCATCTCGCCGCTGCTGGCACCGAGCATCGACTGCTCGGCCTCGGTGGCCGAGAGCACGTCGACGTTCACCTCGAGCATGTTGAGGAGGCTAGCGCGGCAAGGATAGAGCTGCATCGGATAGCTCGTGAGCGTCAGCGCAATGACCGACAGCTTGCCGAAGCACACAAAGAGATTCGTGTCGGGGTACATGGCGATGATGTTGTCGCTCACGTTTGAGCCGAAGGTGGCGTAGCCCACGAGCGCCACGACAAGGTAAACGAGCGCACTGGCGCCGACTGAGATGACTGTAACGAGCGTCGAGCGCTCCACGGTGCTGTGTTGCAGCTCGTTGTACACCGGCAGGATGTTCTGCGCACAGGTGTATGCAAACACCATGATCGGGAAAGTGCGCAGGACATCGGTCGAGACGAGCACCGCGTCCATTTCGCCGTGCGACGGCAGGTGCGCCGCCGAGCTGTTCACAAAGTAGTAGAACAGGATGAGCAAGAGGTAGGCAACCGCGCCCATGTTCAGGTAACCGATAATCCGGAGCGAGTCCAGCTTGCGGTAGAAGCATGCCGGCGCTGTGTCAGACAAGCGACGTACCCATCAGCGTGAGACACACAAGAATCCACAGCGGCGTGCTCAGGAGCCAGCTCGGGACGCTCTTGGTACCAACTCCCAGCGCGCGCGCAAGGCTCAGGATGACCTGCGGTATGAGGTTCCCGCTAATCATTAAGTACGAGACACCGACGCCAAAGCACTGGGTGAGCCATGCCACTTACCTTGACAAAGATCGTCGCGTCAAAGTACCACACGGCCGACGGCATCACTTGGCTCGTCATATCGTAAAAGCTGTTCACGCGCTTGTCCATACGGTCCGCGCATAGCTTGATTAGGTAGAGACCAAAGTTGGTCACCACCGCACAAAGCACGACCAAGAGCGAGCCCTGGAGCCAGCCCATCTTGGCGTATGCGTGCGGCAGCGCGAGCATGCCCGCGCCGATAATCGTATTGGTCAGGCCACTGATGCTCGAAAGCATCGTAGCCGAGCCTTGATCTTCCTCGCCATCGTCGCCCAAGGCCACCGCGCCGCGGCGTCGATCTGCACTGGCCTCTGGCATGGCGATCGTCGGGAGTCAGCCCGCTGCTGATTGGCCCTGTGCCACGTGGGCGCTACGCGCAAGTAACACTCCAACACGCGGTGGCAAAGCGACGCGCGTGCGACGATGGCCGACGCGATGGAGCACGCGGGCGTGCCGAACGAGATGGACGCGCTTCCTGAAGAGGTGATGGGGCCCTTGCCGATCAGCAAGATGGAGGTATGTTGCATGGCTTACGCAGGAATTCGGTATCTCGGCATCGGACTGCAAGAAACTCAAAGAGGCCGGCTTCCACACGCTCGAGAGTCTCGCGTTTACGCCGAAGAAGACGCTGCTCACGATCAAGGGCATGTCGGAGCAAAAGGTCGACAAGATTCTGAGCGAGGCCGCTAAGCTCGTGCCGCTTGGCTTCACCACCGCGACCGAGTACCACCAGCGCCGCTCGGACCTGATTACCATCACCACAGGCTCCCCTGCGCTGGACCTGGTCATTGGCGGCGGCATGGAGACGGGCAGCATCACCGAGCTCTTTGGCGAGTTCCGTACCGGCAAGAGCCAGATCTGCCACACGCTCGCCGTCACCTGTCAGCTCCCGATCGACATGGGCGGCGGCGAGGGCAAGTGCCTGTACATTGATACTGAAGGCACCTTTCGCCCGGTGCGTCTCCTGGCTGTGGCCGAGCGCTTCGGCCTTGACGGCGAAGAGGTGCTCGACAATGTCGCGTATGCGCGTGCGTACAACGCCGACCACCAGCTCGAGCTGCTTGTCCAGGCGGCAGCCATGATGGCCGAGTCGCGCTTCGCGCTCTTGATTGTCGACTCGCTAACTTCGCTCTATCGCACCGACTTTTCGGGCCGTGGCGAGCTGTCGGCGCGCCAGACGCACCTGGCCAAGTTCCTGCGCACGTTGCTGCGCCTCGCGGACGAGTTTGGCGTCGCGGTCGTGATCACCAACCAGGTCGTCGCACAGGTCGACAATGCCGGCTTTGGCGGTGGTATGGAGACCAAGAAGCCGATTGGCGGCAACATTGTTGCCCACGCCTCCACGACGCGGTACGTCCTTCCCCTGACCCAGTCTCTCGCTGCGCAAGGGCCGCGGAAATCAGCGCATCTGCCGCGTAGTCGACTCTCCGTCGCTCCCCGAAGCAGACGCGGTGTTTGCGATCAAGCCCGAGGGCATCGCCGATCCCGTACGTCGCGCGCCTAACCCCAGGACGAGTAGTGTATTCTGTAGTTGCCTCCACATTCACCCCACGATGGACGCGGAACGTCGCGGGCTCGCGGCGTACGGCGCACGAGATGCGGCGCCGCGATTCCAGTCGCTGTGTGCGTCTACATTCGCAGTGTTGCAAGAGCGTATTCGTCTTGCGCACGAGATTGCATCGTCTGCCGAGGCGAGCGATCATGCCTTTCTCCGTACCTTTCCGTACTTTGCGCGCGACAAGACGATCGCCAAGAACCTGCATACGCTCATGGATGCGCTGGATGCGTGGAATGCGGTGCATGCACGGGGCGACCTGATGCAGGACGACGACGTACCGACACCGGAGCAGCTCGGCGACTGGACCGGCACCGTCCACCGCTTGGTCCACCTGCTGGGCCAGACGAACAACGAGCTGAACGACCCGCGGGGGACAGAGATCGTGCAGGACTTGCGATCATTGTACGTTGGTCTTCTCACACAGGCATCCGCACGTCTTTGGTCTCGACACGCCGCTCGACAAGCCCGCGCCCGAGCCAGAGGCTGAGCCGGAGGAGGCGGAGGCGATGCCGGCCGAGCGCCTATCGCGCGTCGAGTTCATGACACAGGTCGACGACCTCCCGGAACAGGATTCCTCGGCACGGTACGCACCCGACGACCGCGAGGCCGCTGCACAGTTCGCGCTACAAAATGCGGCCTTCCGCGACCAAGACACCCATCTCGACCATCTCAGCACCTCCATCTCGCGCCAGCACGATCTGAGTCTGCGCATGAACGAGGAGCTGGAGCTGCACGCAGGCCTCCTGACCGACCTCGACCGGGGCGTGGACGATACCGAGCTGCGGCTGGGGGGGGCAAGCAACCGCCTCGATCGCTTCCGCGCGAGCATGAAAGAGCACGGTACGTCGATCGGCTGACGCAGGCTCGGTGTGGATCATCTTTGTACTAATTATCGTGCTTGTCCTACTCATTGCACTGTTCAAGTAGGGTATCGTGGTATTATTCGCTCAGCGGACAGCACTGCGTTAGTAGAGACACCTACCAAAAACTCGACAAAGGCATGACCCGACGACGCGACCGACAGGGGTGGCGCGGTGCGCGGCACAGCAGCCGGCACGCGGTGGCTTGCGATCATGAACTGGGCACTCAGCATTCCCTGCTCATCGACACGCAGCGACGTTTTGATCGACGACTTGCTCGCCTGCAGCATGTACCCGACGCATTGCAATGGGTAACCGTGGTCGGCCGCTGCGACACAGTCAAACTTTTCCGTCACCTGGCTCTCGTGCGAAAATGAAATCTCGGTGCTTCCATAGCTCCCTTCTGTGTTCAGCAAGAGCGTGCCTTGGCCGCTACGCGCAGGATTGCTGGGCGTGAAACGGACCTGGACGCGCGTCTCGCCGCCTGCGTCCAGCTCCTGAAACGCGCGCGAGAGCCATTCGGACTGGATGAGCCGTGCGACGTACCTTCATAATGACCTGGGCCACCGTGTCGTCGGGCGAAAACTGCAGGCTCGGCGTGAGGCTCGAGTCGAGGGTGCGCAGCCGGAATCCCATCTCGAGGCGCCCCGTGTGCATGCGCAGGCACAACGGCTCACCAACTGCGCGGTAGACAATCTCTACATACTCCCCCCGCCGGCGCGCGACGTCCGCAAGGCCCTCGCGCGAGGTCGCGTTGCCCATCCTGCTCTCAAACAGGCCAAGGCACTGGACAATGGTCGACGCATTCACTTCGAAGCAGATGTACGGCTGCGTGTCCTCCTCCTCGTCGCTCTCTTCCTGCGTACGCCCGAATTCGTGCCAGTTCTCCGGGGGAGTAAAGGTGTACTCGTCAAAGATCGATGCGTAGAGGTACGCGTGCGCCTGCACGGTCTGGTTCATTTCCGAGACAACTTCCAGGCCGGATGCCGAGATGGACACGGTCGCAAACTGCGTCAGCACATCGACATACCGATGCAAAATTGACTGCCTTGAGCAGCGCCATGAGCATCGACGCGTCGGCAAGACGCGCGTGCAGCACATCGCCCGCCGCCGTCATGGCCAATGCGAGGGGACGCGATCGATCACGTGTGCCTGCCAAGCCTCGGCGCTGCTCGCTACGAAGACGATGGCTGCGAACGCCCCGGGTCCAAAGGTAGGTGTTCTGGCTGATGTAGACTGCTCCGTTGACGTGTCCGGGCCACACGCGTCCTGTTGTGCATCTGGAGCACTCGGAGAAGCAGGATGATGGGACCTACCTCATGTTGTCGAGCTGCAAAGACAGCAACCCCATGTACGCCCCAACACTAACGCAGGCTTCGCGACTGGCTCGGTGACTGGATTGGGACATTTTTAGGTACGTCTTCTTTCTAACCCAGGCCACAAGGGTGCCGTTTGGAGTGCCAAGCTCTCGGGTGGAGACGCGGCGCGTGCGGTGACGGGCAGTGCTGACTTCTCGGCAAAGGTGTGGGACACCTATACTGGGGAGTGTGTGCAGACCTATTCACACAATCATATTGTGCGCAGCGTGGCCGTGAACCATGCAGGCACGCAGCTGCTGACGGGCGGCCACGAAAAAAAATTGCGTCTATTTGATCTGCAAAAGGCAGGCACTTCCGCAGACGACGCACAGCTGTTCAAAACGAACGACCAAGGCACAACACACGACGGTGTGATTCGCAGTGTCGTGCTTGGCCGCGGCACGAATGGCGCGGAAAATGTGGTGGTGACGGCTGCAGAAGACAAGCTGATCCAGTGGTGGGATCTGCGGACGCTTGAGCCCGTGCACGAAATGACGCTCGACGAGCCGTTTGTCTCGATGGACCGTTGCACCGGTACATTTGGCGAATACATCACGATTACCGCTGGGAAGGATGCCATGTTTGTGGATTTGGCAAGTCACGAAGTGGTCAAGAAGCATACACTCGACGTCGCCCCCTCGTCCGTGTACCTGCACCCCACGCAAGCCGACCGCTTCGTGGCAGGCAGCACGGCAGACGAATGGGTGCGCGTATACGACTACAACACCGCCGAGGTTCTCGAGCTGAGCAAGGGCCACCACGGTCCGGTGCACTGCGTGAGCTACTCGCCCGACGGCGAGGTGGCGGCCAGTGGCAGCGAGGACGGCACGATCCGCCTATGGCAGGCCCACCCCGGTACCAAGTATGGTCTGTGGTCATAGCTACCCTCTTGTACATACCCACGTGGATCTTGCTGACGATGTCATGATGCGATTGCGATGTTACACAGGAAGCGAGGGTGATGTGGGCGCTACGGGAAGCGAGGGCGCACCCCGGCTCCTTCCTTATGGACGATTTCAGTACGTTGCTCTATACTCATAGCAGACATCTTTGACGAGCATTGCCGCCTGATCGCCAAGCCCAACACTTGCACGTATGAATCGTGCGGCAAGAGCTTTGCGCGCAGGTCGGATCTAAAGCGGTACGTACACTGACTCACACAGTCACATTCAGTGTCACACCAATGATCGCCCTTATACGTGTAGCTTCCCCAACTGCCGCCGGCGCTTCATTCAGAGCAGCGCACTACGCGTGCATATGAACAGCCACACTGGCCTCCGCCCGTACGTGTGCAGAGTGTGCAGCCGTGCCTTTGGCGACTCGAGCTCCTTGTCGCGCCACACTCGCACCCACGCGGGTATGCGGCCGTACAAGTGCAAGGAGCCTTGGTGTGGTAAGGACTACACTCGCAAGGCCACGCTGCGCATCCACGAGGTACGCAACCACCTCGAGGACAACGGCCAGGGAAGTGCCGACCGAGGGTGCAGCCGCCACGAATGTGGGGCCCACGAGCCAGAGCTTGTCCGGTGCAACCTGTCGGGCAATGTCATTTATGCCACGCGCGTCCCCCCCCGCCGCTTTGACGAGGCTCCTCCTCGTACTCGGGTACCCAACCTGCTCCACGACACTAACGTGACGCCGCCTACAACGCCGGATGTGGTCGCTAGTAATGCACCATCCTGGGCGCCTTCGCTCGCGCAGCGGCGCCCTGTGCCCATGCCGAGCCCGCTGTGCGTTGCGAACCTGGTGCAGGAGCTCCAGAGGCCATGTACGCCCACCACGCCAGTCACGGAGCATGCGAATGCCATGACGCTGCAGAACCTCCTTACAACGACCTTGACGCCTTCGCCCGTGTGCTGGAGCGCGCCTACGACGCCTGCCTACCCCACGACGCCGGTGTCGGCGCATGCGGCGCAGGTACAGTGTGACGCACACAGCTCGTTCCTCGCGCCTATGTCAGCACTAGCGACATCGGCCAAGTGCGAGGCACAGAGTCCATTCCCTACGCCGGCGCTAGCTCAAGCATCATCCGTCAAGTACGAGGACTCGAGCCCCCTCGCCACGCCCGTCTCAGCTCAAGCAGCGAACATGTACGACGCCCAGAATCCGCTGCTTGCCTCGATCTTGGCCGGCGCAACGCCCGTCAAGTACGAGGTGCAAAGCGCATTACCGACGCCACTCTCGGCTCCATCCACCTCGGCAAAGTACGAGACCCAAGACACGTTCCTGGCGCCCGTATCGGCGCATGCACCTGTCCCGTACGAGGTACACGACCCATTTTTTGCTCAGGCGGCAGCACACGAAGCGCAAATTAAGCTGGAGTCCCAAGACTCATTCATCCCTCCGCTGCAGTCGTTTGTCGACGCGCTTTCATACACGCCCCACGCTAGTGCTTCGGCCCCACGCCCTTCATCGTAGTCTGCACGACACCTCCACATATGCGCGTGCGCGCAACGCCGCGGCGGCTCGCGACCTGATTTGGCCCTAGCGCGCGGCACGTGAAGAAAGTGACACACCCGCACAGCCTGCATCGACGCGTCTGGCTTTTCCCGGTGGACGAGGGAATGACGGATGGGCAGGCCGTTAAGCACGCCAGCGTGCCCGCGGGTGATGCGGAGGACGAGCTGATGACGCAGCTTTGTCATCGGTACTACCAGTCGATGTACTACTCCCAAATCCAGGAGAGTGTGTTGGTTGCCATCAACCCGTTCCATACACCTGTCGATGTCAATGGGGACGATGTGCTGCGCGAGTATACGCGCGCGTACCGCGACATGCGGTACACGACCAACAGTAATCCTGTCCCTCCTCATATCTTTGGCACGGCGTGCAATGCATACTACTATATGCAGCGCACCGGCCAGGACCAAAGTTTATTCTTCCTCGGTGAGACGGCTAGTGGAAAGAGCGAGGCACGCCGCCTTGCGCTCCGCGCATTGCTGAGCCTGAGTACAGCACTTCCCGGCAAGCGCGGCGCACGCCTCGCAATCCAGCTGCCGGCCGCGCTGTACGCGATGGAATGTTTCGGCAACGCTGAATCGGACGAAAACGCGAATGCGTCCGGCATGGCGCTCTACTCGGAGCTGCAGTTTAGCAAGAATGGCCGATTGCTGGGCATGAAAATGCTCAACTACTACCTCGAGCGCAGCCGGGTATCGCCGCTGCGCACGACAGAACGCACCTTTCATGTATTCTACATGCTGATCGCAGGCGCCTCGCCCGAGGACCGCAACCGCTGGCGCTTTGATGATGCCCCAAGCTTCCGGTTGCTCACAACTAGTGGCCGAGGACCCCCTGCAGGCGATGCGGGTGTGCTCATCGCACGCTATGAGCGTCTGGTGAACGCACTAGACCTCGTCGGCATGCCGCCAGTGCAGCGCGCGTCGCTCTTTGATATGCTCGCTGCTATTCTGCACATTTCGAACCTTGACTTTGTGCAGGACGACGGGCCACACACTGCGGCGCGTGTCACGTCCGAAGAGCCGTTGTACATTGCCGCCGCGCTGCTCGGCGTCGGCGCCAGTGCGCTTGCGAATGCTTTGACACACCTGACCAAGGTGGTGAAGGGCGACCTGTGCACGGTCATGCTCGACGCAAACGGCGCCGCAGCGAACCGCGACGCTCTCATGCGCATGCTCTACTCGCTCGTCTTTGCATGGCTGAACGAGCAGATGAACCAGCACCTGTCCAACGACCAATTCCACACATATATCGGCCTGCTCGACTTGCCGGGCTGGGGCAACCGCGTGTACAACACACTCGATCAGTTTGCAGTGAACCTCGCACAAGACACGGTGCACCGTCACATGTCGCGCGTCTTGCTTGAGCGCCGCATCGACGAGATGGACCGCGAGGGGTTGTCGCACATGGCGCCTCTCCCGGTACCAAGTGACGAGACGGAGCGTCTGCGTCTCTTGACGCACATGCCTGGTGGCCTGGTGCACATCATGGACGACCAGACCCGCCGCCGTCCCCGCAAGTCGGACCAGACAATGGTTGCTGCGATGCAAAAGCGCTGGATGAACCACGAGGCACTCCGAATCGATACACCGGACCACCTCGGTCCCCAGGCCTTTGTTGTAACGCACTTCCATGGCAACGTGTCGTACGATCCCCATGCATGGCTGGATCGCAACGACGAATCGTTTGCCCTCGAGCACGTCTCACTGCTCCGGGGCGCCGACCGCCACTCGGATGGTACGACTGGTCTTGGCTCGTCGAATGCATTTGTGCGTGGCCTCTTCCAGAGCGCAGCCGTCTGGACGCAGCTCCCGCACCATAGCGGTGCGCCAGTCGTCGGAACACAAGCAGGGCTGCGTCCTTTGCGTGCGCCTTCGACAAAGCGCGTTGCTCGCAGCGGCACTCTGCGGGCCTCGACGTCGCGGCGCCAGCGTGCCACGGATGAGGACGAAGACACGTACGGCGCTGAGATGCTCGAAGCTCCCAAGCCGCCGCCCACGAACGAGATGCCATGCGTTCTCGGCGAGCTCCAGAACGCGCTTGGAACGCTGATGGAAGTTATCGACGAAACCAAGGCTTGGTTCGTCTTGTGCCTGCGCCCGAACAGCAACCAGCTCGCGAACCAATGCGAGGCGCGCATGATTCGACGCCAGGCACATGCCCTCGGCCTCGCACGGCTGCGGCACGGGCATGCGCGCGATTACAGCGTGACATTGACTTATGTCGAATTCTGCGACCGCTACGGCACACTCGATGGCCTCGAGCAGCTGGGTCTGCTCGGCGCGCCGTCGTCTGAAGCCAAGATGCGCGTGAGTGATGCGTGTGCGCTTATGAACTGGTCGGATGCGCACGTCGCGATGGGTATGCACAAGGTCTTTTTGTCGCACGAAGTCTTCCGTGAGCTTGAAGATGCACTGCGCTTGCGTGATCCCGAAGAGGTGCAGTACAACCTGCGCAAGGCTGCGGCAGAGGACGAGTTGATGGAGGACGGTCAGGTGGACCCGTACTCACCATATGCCGACGTTGCTGCGCCATCGGAAGACATGCCGAATCCGTTCGAGCCGATCGAGGCGTGGCACCCTGCATTTACGTACGCTGGCGAGTACGACGCAGAAGAAACGCAAACGCTTCTCAACATGGACACAAGCGAAGAGAAAGGCATCGCTGAGGATGATGCCTTGATGAGCGATGCGCTCGACGCCGGTCCAGGCGATACTGGCACAGCCGATGGTCCGCGCGTCACAGAAAAGGTCAAGGTCTCGACGCTGCGCAAGCAGTGGGTGGCGCTGACATGGCTCTTTACGTGGTGGATTCCGTCGTTTGTGTTGAAGCGCTTCAAGCGTTTCAAGCGCTCCGACGTGCGTATGGCCTGGCGCGAAAAGCTGCTCATCAACATGATGATTTGGTTCGTGTGTCTCTGCTCGATTTTTGTCATTGTCTTTTTGGGCAATGTCGTGTGTCCAAAAGAGCACCTTATCAGCAGCAATGAGTTGTCAGGCTACAAAGGCAAAAAGGCATATACCGCCATCCGCGGCGAAGTGTTTAACTTGAATGGTATCATTGACGGTCACGCCGCCGCCATTCCGGTTGTCTCGCGCAAGACGCTGCAACAGTACGCGGGTGTGGATGCGACCAAGATTTTCCCGGTGCAGGTCAACGCGCTGTGCAACGGTGTGTCTGGCACAATTTCGCCGTGGGTGACGCTCGACAATAACAACAACACTGATGCCAATGCACAGTACCACGATTTCCGTGCTTACAAAGGTGTGGACGTGCGTCCAGACTGGTACTACGAGCAGATGTGGTACATGCGCAACCAGTATCGCGTCGCAATGATTGGATACACCCCCAAGGAGATTGACAATGCGCAAGAGGACGGGCGGACTCTCGCCGTGTACAATAAAGACATTTACGACATCTCGGACTATGTCGCACAAGGCAATCGTGGAGGTGTTTTGGTCCCGGAAGGCATGGCCCCCCCTGCCAATCTCGACCGCACCATCCTCGCACCCGAGATTGTGAATCTCATTGCACAGAATCCTGGCGCAGATATTACCAAACGTTTCGACAATCTGCACCTGGATCCAGCCGTGCTCGAGCGTCAGCGCATCTGTCTGCGCAATCTCTTTTACATCGGCCAAGTCGATCATCGAGATTCGCCGCGTTGTACATTCTCCAAGTACATTTTGCTTGCGCTGTCGATCATCATGGTCGCCACCGTCGGCTTCAAGTTCTTCGCGGCACTGCAGTTTGGCAGTGCACGGCCGCCCGAGGCGCAGGACAAGTTTGTCATCTGCCAGGTTCCGTGTTACACTGAAGACACCGACTCGATCCGCAAGACGGTCGACTCGCTTGCGAAGCTGAAGTACGACGACCGTCGCAAACTGCTCATCCTTATTTGCGATGGTAACATTGTCGGTGCAGGGAACGACGCGCCCACGCCACAGCTCGTGCTCGACCTCTTGGGTGCTGACACTAGCACCGAGGTGGAGCCGCGTAGTTTCGTGTCCCTCGGTGAAGGTGCGAAGCAGCATAACATGGCACGCGTGTACAGTGGCTTGTACGAACACGCCGGGCACATGGTTCCCTACCTTGTCATCGCCAAGTGTGGCCAGCCGAGTGAGACGACGCGTCCCGGTAACCGTGGTAAGCGTGACTCGCAGCTGGTCCTGATGCGTTTCCTGAACAAGGTGCACTTTGGTCTGCCCATGAGCCCCCTCGAGCTCGAGATGTACCATCACATCAAAAATATTATCGGTGTGAATCCCAGCTTTTACGAGTATATTTTGCAAGTGGATGCCGATACTGAAGTCGAGCCCACGTCGCTTACACGCCTCGTCGCGTCGATGGTGCACGACAAGAAAATCATCGGGCTGTGTGGTGAGACGGCATTGGCGAACGAGCAGCAGAGCCTCACGACGATGCTGCAGGTGTACGAATACTACATTTCTCACTTTATGGTCAAGGCTTTCGAGAGCCTCTTTGGCTCGATCACCTGTTTGCCTGGTTGTTTCTCCATGTTCCGCATCCGCACGCCCGACACGCAACGCCCTCTTTTCATTTCTAATACCGTGCTGGACGACTATGCGGAAAACCGCGTGGACACGCTACACCTCAAGAACCTGCTGTACCTCGGTGAGGACCGCTACCTCACGACACTCGTCTTGAAGCACTTCCCCGACTACAAAACGACCTTTGTGCGTCACGCGCGCTGTTTGACGACAGCGCCGGACAGCTGGCGTGTGCTGCTTTCGCAGCGTCGCCGCTGGATCAATTCGACGGTGCACAACCTGGTCGAACTGCTGCGTACTCCGCAGCTCTGTGGTTTCTGTCTCTTTTCAATGCGCTTCATTGTGATGATTGATCTACTGTCGACAATTATTGCGCCGGTCACGATTGGATACCTGGTCTATCTCGTGATTGTCGTGACGGTGGAAGGAGGTACGATTCCCCTTACCTCGGTCATTCTCCTTGCCGCGATCTATGGTCTGCAGGCCATCATTTTCTTGTTGCATCGCCGCTTTGACATGATCGGATGGATGATTGTGTATATCCTTGCGCTGCCGGTGTGGTCGCTGATTTTGCCGCTCTACTCCTTCTGGCACATGGACGACTTCTCGTGGGGCAACACGCGTATTGTCACTGGCGATCATGGTGAAAAGCTCGTCGTGCACAACGAAGGCACCTTTGATCCCGCCGAGATTCCCCATATGACCTGGGAGGAGTACGAGAACGAGCTGTGGGAGAAGCGCTCTGGGCAATCGGATAATGCGAGCTTCGCCGAGCACCCCCGTGTGCCCATGTCCAAGTCGACGCGTGCTCTGTTGACGCGCGCGCCGAGCCTATACGGTCATGCCACGCACCCGGTTCCCGAGCTTTCGGAGCCGGAGGCTATGCGGCACAGCAAGGCGTACACCGATGGCCCCGATGCGATGGATGCCGCCTGGCTCGCCCAGGAGACCTCGTCGTTGATGGGCCACGGCGAATACGAGATGGGCCACCTCGGCAAGCGCCCGATGAGCCATGCTTCGTATGGCTATTCATCGTATGGCCACGGTTTCCCGATGGAGCCCGCGCCCGAATACGGTGTGGACCCCTACCAGGCGCCGATGCAGCCGAGCGGTTATGCGTGGGAGGCGGCTGCGCCCCGCGCGCCGTCCGCCGCCTTTGCGCCGTCCGAGCCTGGAACGCCTCCTGCCCAAGGTACCCTCATTGATACACGCCCCAACAGGCTGCCGCATGACGAGGTGATCCGGCACGACATCCGCTCGATCATTGCGGAAAGTGATCTGACAACGATCACCAAGCGTCAGTTGCGCAACCAGCTCCAGGACAAGTATGGCTGTCCGATCGATGAGAAAAAAGCCTACATCAATGCGCAGATCGAGGCCGCGCTGCGCGACGTGTAGATGTACATCCTTAGCAAATTTTACACCTACAGCCCTTAATTCTATACAAGTTTACCGAGTAATCTCCTGGTAAATGAGTTTCTTCAGTTCGGCGCGCGACAGAGGTTCCTTGGAAAAGTCCGCATCAAAGAAACTCGGGTCGAGTGGCTCGGCACCTGGCTCGTCGCTGGGGTCGTGGTAGGGTTCGAGGTAGGGGTGTGCCAGTGCCTCTTCCACAGTGATGCGCTTACGAGGCGAAAAAGTCAAGAGACGCTCGAGCAGATCCAGCGCCAGTGGCTCGGCCTGCGGAAAGAGCGCGGCAAAGTTTTTGCGCTTGCAAAAAGGCAACGAGCGAATGTAGTCGCGCGACCGCAACGAGCTGATCGCGTAGAAATCGTCGAGGGACGGTGTGCCAAGCACCTCGAGGATCAGCGAGAGCTGGTGGTGGTAGTCGCGACCAGGGAATAGGGGACGGCCAGAAAGCATTTCGGCAAAGATGCAGCCGACGGACCAGAGATCGATGGCCTTGGTATACTCCTTAAAGGTGAGCATGATTTCCGGCGCCCGGTACCAGCGTGTCGCGACGTATTCCGTCAGGAATGCCTTGCCATCCGGTTCCGGCTGATCGGCACTGCGCGCCAGGCCAAAGTCGCAGATCTTGAGATCGCAGTTGGCGTTCAGCAGCAAGTTACTCGGCTTCAGGTCACGGTGCAAGACACCAGCCGAATGGAGTGCCTTGAGGCCACGCAGGATCTGGTACACAAAGTACTGGAAGTGGTCGTTGGACAGATCCTGTGTGCGAATCACACGGTGCATATCCGTCTCCATTAGCTCCTGGATCAGGTGCACCTCGGTAAAGGTTTCCAGTGACTCGGGCTTGAGAATGTCGAGAATCGAGATGATGTTCTCATGGTGAAAATGGCGCAGCAGCCGAATCTCGCGCAGCGTACGCAGACAAAACATCTGATGATCGAACGGCGAGATTCGCTTCACCGCGACTCGGGTGGAAGTCGGCAGATGAATGGCCGAGCTGGGTCAGAAGAAAAACGTACTAGACGACGCCATAGGCACCTTCGCCCACAGCCTTCAGCAGACGATACGAATCTCCGAGCTGGGGACCAGCACTTGCAGCAGCTCCCTCATGGGCTGCGGTAGCTTGTGCGCTGCCGCCATTCTGCTGCATGTCGACCGACATGGCTCGTTTTCCGCGACAGGTACGGGCCTCGGACGAGCGTGGCTTGGGCGCCGCTCGCTGGGGTATAGGTCACGTGAACTCCGCAGAGGCTGCACCAATGACGGCCACGCGGCTGAATGCGCCATTGCCTCACCAGCGATCACTAAGCGTCAGGACGCATCGAACAACGGACGCGCGACAAGTACGTGAACCCTATTTTCATTTAGGCGGACGTCGAAAAAAATTGATACAGGCGAAGCCCTAAAGGATGCCTGCCCCTGACACGCTTCCAGGGGAGGAACATCAGCACGACATTAATGAGTCGCGTCCCGCTCCGCCCGTTGCCATGTCCTCGTCGCAGGACGGGGACAATATCACACCGCAAGCGAGCTACTCCCAATCCGGGATTAACATCCTCGATATTCTCACACGCGTCGCGACTCGTCCTTCCCCGCAGGTCGACATCGGGCCGGTGGACATGGCATGCGCCATGACCATTGCCCGCGTCCACACCGACAGTCCTTCCGAGAAGCCGCGGGTGGTTTTCTGCGATGCAAGCGACGATTTTTTACGGCTCTTTGGCTACGCACGTGAAGCCGTCGTGGGCCAGGCACCGGCAAGTGTTCTGCGCGACATCAAGTCGGAGAGTACGGAAGCCGCTCATTTGTATGCGGCGGCCGCAAGCGGTGCCGAGCAGCAGGCGGTGCTATCGATGAAGCGGAAAGACGGCACAGCGTGCTCTGTGCTGATGACGCTTATTCCGCTGCCGTGCAAACCCAAGAGCGACGACATGGTCGACGAGTCGATCGAGTGGATTGTCGGCTTCCAAGCCGTTGTTGCACCCGATTTTATCCTTGCTTCCCCCGGGGTCGAAGACGAGCTACATACCAACTTTACGACGCCCCTGGGCCGCGCAGTCGAGACGCTCGTGAAAGAGTCAAAGCATGGCAGCACGACCGGCGAGGACCATGCCAACATCCAAATGAACGACGACGCGGATACGTTTCACTTTGTCTCGTCGCGTGACACGCTGCAGTACGTCTCGCAGTCGGTCGAGCGCCTGCTGGGCTACCGCCCCGAGGAAGTCATCGGCCGGCCCGTGCAGGAGCTGTGTGACCCCAACGACATTGTTGCCCTGCTCCGTGAGCTGAAAGAGATCAAGACGACCGGCACACGCACGCCGCAGCGCAAAGGCCGTGTGCGACAGGGATCCGGGCAGGACGAGACGCTCTTCAGCTTCCTCGCTAAGACCAGCAAGAACGGCCCAAGCCGCGCGCAGTTTCCGGTGAAGCCGGTCCGTCTCGACGAGAGCGTGTCGCGCCACACGGTCCTTGCCGAGGTCAACGGCCTGCTGCGTATGCGGCACAAGTCGGGCGAGCTCATCTGGATGGAGACGTCGGCGCGTCTCGTGCTGCAGCCTGGCGGCTCGGGCCGCAAGGCCCGTACAGTGGTCGCCGTGTCGGGCCGGCGCCGCAAGAACTACGCCGACGGCCCTGAGCCACCGGCGGTGAAGAGCGAGCCGACGCCGCCCTCCCCTCGGCCGCCCCCGCCTATACCGTCGTGTGGCCCAACGTGGCTCACTCTCTCCTTTACCGGAGTCATTCTCCAGTGCCTCGTGCTTCCTGACAAGCACGGCCGCGAGGAACAGCAGAACGATATCCCTGTGCGCATCGGCTACGTCCTGCCGAACATTATCGACCAGGAGGCCATGCATGAGATCCACCGCGTGATGCAGAACGCCAAGCAGCGTCCTGTGAGTGTCGCGACGTGGATCTCGCAAACGCCCGTCATCTCGACGTGGGTCCCTCTTACGCCGAACTTGATGAGCGCCGCACTGACGCGCATCGGGGCGCGTGTGATTGTGCGCCTCGACTTTCAGCGCAACGGGCTCGACCGCCCGCCGAACCGGCTGTTTGACCCCGACCCACGCTGGCTGGTAATCCCCCAAGCGCTGACGCAAGGCGGCGCGGGCAGCGCACCGAGCAGCACCGTTGCGCCGAGTGTGTCGCAGCCTGCGCCGACGCAAGACACGCCGATGCCGCTTGGCCTCAGCCAGAAGGGCAAGATGAACAGAAACGAGTCGTTCTGGTGGAGCAGCGACGACAGCGCGTGGGAGAGCCGTGGGCACCTGCAGGCGCAGTCCACGACGAACTCCGCGTCGTTCCCAACGACCATTGCCCCGTCCTCGCTGTGGGGCTCGACGGCGATGGCCAAGGCGCCGATGGGCACGCCGGTCTCGGTCCCCCACCTCTCCTCTGCGCCAATTTCGATGGGCTCCGGCCCCTTGTCGTCGATGCCCGAGATGACCGTGTCGGCCCCGTCGCAGCCCGCCGGCACGGTGAGCATGCCTGATATCAACCTGTTCACCTCCGCGCCGTTCCACAACAGCCTGACGTCTGCCGCGCCCGCACACTCGGGCACCCACATGCATCCCCCGACGTCAATTGCAGCGAGCCAGCCCGGAACGACGCTGCCGACGTCTATGAGCGCGTTGAGCGGCCCCAATTTCTCGCTGCCGATGCAGACCGACAAAGACTCCATGCACGCACTGTCGCCGCTGCCCTCGTCCGCGCCGACGACGACCATGTCTGCAACTCCGCATTCATCGAGCCAAGCGGATCCTTACTCGCTCTGGCCGTTCCAGATGTACGACCCCTCTGGATAGCCTGCTTGTAGATTTCGATACCCTTCCTCCTTGGCATTTTTGCCACGTGGCCCTTGTGTTGGTTTCTACTGCGCTTCGTTTTGCCACGATTGCAGCGCGATGTCCTTCCTGCCGGACCTCCCGTCCGGCTTTGGCCGCGATTCTGCCTATCCACCTATGCCATCGCATACGTCGGACCCACTTGCAGGTGCGCCTCAGAATGTGTCCCCTCCGCGCCCAGTCCGGCAGGTGCGCGATAATTCGCCGCGCCCCGCATTCATGGACACCTCCGAGTACAGCGACGTGAGCCCGGCACGCAGCCCTCCGCGCGCCCTGAGGGGGCCTGCCGAGGGGCTACAGCAGATGCAGCGGCCGCCGTTCAGCCCCCCACCGCCGGGGCCGGCGGCCACCGGCACGCCGCCGGGTGGTCCGATGCGATCGTATGCCTCGTCCTCGTCGCTGCACCAGCAGGCCGCCATGTCGCCGCAGGCGGCGGCACCACCGAGTCGCCCGGTGCATTCGGCGCCGCCGCAGCGCGTGCTGCCTACCGAGCCGCCGCGTGCAGTGAGTGCACCGCGTGTGCCTTCGGCCGCGCCTCCTCCCGCTCCTGCTGCCGCGCCGCCCAGGCCGGCCGCGGCTCCTCCGACCGCGCCGCAAGCGATCCACGTCCCTCTGCCCGATTCCAAGTCGCTTGGCGAGCAGCGTGAGCGGGCCATGGCATCGAACAACACATCCGAGCAGCTCCGCTGGGCAATGCAGGTTGTCAAGTACGTCGAGCGTATGCAAGCGAGCGAGACGCAGGTCGACGAGCAGGTCACGCAGTGGGTGGACGAGGCGATTCTGCAGATTGTCCAGGCTGCATCGCACCCCGAGCCCGAAGGCGAGGCACTCTATGCGCGTGGCGACCTCCTGGCCAGCGGCGCGTTCCCTACCTACGTGTCGAAAGACCTTCGCTCTGCGTTTAGCGACTTTGAGCGTTCGGCGCGCAAAGGGTACGCCCCGAGCTGGTTCCGCATCGGCCGCGACTACGAGACGCTCGGAGATGTTGCGCGTGCGCGTAGTGCGTACGGCCGTGGCGTGCAGCTCAGCGACGTGAGCTCGACGTACCGCATGGGCATGGCGACGCTGCTTGGCCAGCTGGAGCTCCCAGCCAACATTCCCGAGGGTGTCAAGCTGCTGCGTACGGCTGCCGATATGTCGACGGTCGATGTGCCGCACCCCGCGTACATCTACGCGATGCTGCTTGCCGGCGAGCTGAACAATGTGAGCGTCCCTGTGACGGCCCTGGTCGACGGAAATGTACATGCAAAGAACGTGACGCAGGCGATGCTCTACCCCAAAGCGCGCAGCTACCTGCAGCGTGCCGCCTACCTGAACCTCTCCCTCGCGCAGTACAAGTGCGGCTGGTGCTTTGAGCACGCGCAGATTTCCTTTCCTTTTGATCCCCTGCTTAGTGTACAGTACTACAGTGCCGCGAGCCAGGGCGGAGAGCCGGATGCGGACATGGCGCTCTCCAAGTGGTTCCTCTGTGGCGCGGACGGATGCTTTGACAAGAACGAGACGCTCGCATGGACCTTTGCCGAACGTGCGTCGCGCCACGGCCTGCCCACCGCCGAGTTTGCCCTTGGCTACTACATGGAGGTCGGCATCGGCACGCCTGTCAACCTCGACGGTGCGCAGCAGTGGTACGCCAAGGCGGCCGCGCAAGGCAACGCCGATGCCGAGGCGCGCCTTGCTGCGCTCAAGTCGTCGCAAGAGGCGGTGCTCTCGCGCGCGCAGCACCAAGAAAACCTCGACAACCGTCTCTACTCGGAGCACACGCTTGCTCGTTCGCGATCGACCGATCACCCTCCCGCGCCGGCGCAGGAAACCTACCCCACGCGGACGACTGGCAACGCGGAGCTTGCGCGAAAACACACTATGCGCATGGTCGACGCGAGCGTGAGCCGCCAGCGTGTCGAGCGCGCGCCGCGTCCCCCGCGATCGGGCGATCCCGTGCAGTACCAGCGCAACCCCAGCGGACCGCCGCCGGGGCCGCCGGCTGCGGGGCCGCCCAAGAAGGGTCCCGCGACGTTCTCCGAGATGGGCCTGCAGCCCAAGCAAGACCGCGACTGTACGATTTGCTAAATGCGCGTCTTGTTTATGTGGACGATGGATCATTCTGCATAGACTAACTACCATCGATACCGTATAGGGCCTATACTGCACACTGTGACTCATCCAAGGCGAGTCGCATGCACGAGAAAGCGCGCTGCGGGTGCGTGCTTCTCACAGCATAGGGAGGCCATTGCAGGCCCCTTTTACTTGCCCTGGGGAGCCTCCTTGAAGGCAAGGCAGTGCTCCTCGTTCATGGCGGCGACAATGGTGACCATGAGGTCCTTGCCGTCGTCGAACTGAGCAGAGATCTGCTCACCAAGGTCGCCCTCGGGGACCTTGACGTCGTCCTTCGAGGTACCGTCGTTCGACATCAGGTTGAGGTAACCATCGTCGATGTTGATCAGCTGGTACTCGCGGCGAGTGACGTTGGGCACGTCCATGTTGTGGGTGGACGGCGAGATGTCCTCGTACTTGCGCTCGGTGAAGATGTCGGTAGCGACAAGGTGCACCTTGGCGTGACCGTGCTTACCGGTCTTCGAGGTGGACATGTCAATGATCTGGGTTAGCGTTGCGCTTCGGGCTTCGACCTACCTTGCAGGGGCGGCCCTTGATCACCACATGGCCGTTCTTGCGCAGGGCCGAGCACTGCTGGGGGTAAGTGAGCGAGGCACCGGCGTGGGCGGTCTCGAAGTTAACGTTAAGGCTCTCGTCGTCAGACTGACAGTCAGCGTCCCGGTCTTCCTCTACGCACCATGTCGAAATTCAGGAGTAAGAATTGTCAGCCGGGGCCCACGTTGCTTTTCTCGGGCGAAGAAGAAAAAGAGACTCTTGCAGTTTTGCCCCCCTCCCCCCCGCGTGGCCGCCCCAAACGCGCCGGTGCTGCGGCAACTCGGCCGGGGGAAAAACCGCCGCTTGCCACCTCGTCGAGCTCCTCCTGAAACGTGACTTGCACTCCCACCCGGCGTCCCGTGACTTGCACGTTACGCGCACCGCGTCCAGAGCAACACCCTATTGTACGCGTACCTTTGGCATTGAAAATGGCGCCTGCTACGGGAGCAGGACAAACGGCGCCGAGCGACGCGCCACATGCATACGTGGACCAGCAAACATCCTACGATGCCGGCGCGGACGCGGGTGCCGCTGGCAGCGCCCAGGAGGGCGACGCGACGGGCGCGAACAGCGCGCAGAACGCGGGTATTGAGAAGGATGTCGGCACGATACTCGCGGGCCTGAACCAGGAGCAGCTCGCCAGCATCGTCGCTGCTGCGGTACGTGTTTACTTGGCTCACTCAGCGCGCGTCGGGCTCCGAGGACCCGCAGTACTCGGGCACGGAAGACTTTGACTCGTCCAACGCGCTCGCGCACCTGCCCCACAGCCTCGGCCAGGCGGCCTCGACCCTCACCTCGTTCGCCTCGTCATTCAAGCGCTCGAACGCGCCGGTGATCAGCCCGGACGAGGAGATGGCCGGCAGCGGCCTCTCAGACTCGACCGGCCACCTCGGCGACGCGCCGCCGCCCCCGGGCATGGAGCACGACATGTCGCAGCAACACCACGCACACTCGCGCCACGTCGGCCACGGCCAGGGCGAGCACAAGGCGCACTCGGTCACGCACGACCCGGCGTCGACCGCCGCGGCCCTCGCCGCGATGGGCACGCTCGCCGGCCGCCAGCTGCAGCAGCACGGCCAGGCGCACGGTCTCGACGCGGGCCGCGACGGCTCGCTGGGCGACGGGCTCGACGCCAAGTTTGTCGGCGACCATTCGCTGGGTGGCGCACGCTACAAGCGCAAGGGGCCCGAGCTCGACCGCCAGCGCAAGGACAACCACAAGGAGGTCGAGCGCCGCCGCCGCTCGGCGATCAACGACGGCATTGTGCAGCTCTCGCAGATTGTCCCGGGCTGCGACGTGAAGAACACCAACAAGGGCTCGATTATCGTGGCCGCCGTGCGATACATCCAGGACTTGAAGAACAACGAGGCGAGCAACATTGAAAAGTGGACGCTCGAGAAGCTCCTCATGGACCAGGCTATGAACGACCTCAGCATCTCGCTCGACGAGAGCCGCCGCGAGGTCGAGCGCCTCCGCGCGCAGCTGGGTATGGCCGAGGCGAACGCCTCGGGCAGCGCAGAGAAGCACACGGCTGGCCCCTACGGCGACCAGCGTTTCCAGGCCCCGCAGTCCTACCACGCCGAGGACGGGGCCAGCGGCGAACAAGACTTGGCCGTGTCCCTCGACCAGGGGCACCACGATGCATCCCTCGACCCTTTTGCGCCCAAGGACCGCACGGGCGCGTCGCTGGACCACGCGAGCAACGTGCGCGTGTAAGGCGCTGTTGTGCAGTATCATGGATGACTGCCCACCCTCGTAGAGGCCACTGGGCCAATGTGTAGGATAGAAGCTCGATATGGTTGCGACTACCAAACGCGACCAGGATGGAAAAAGGCTCTTTGCGCCTCGTCCTGGAGCTCGGCAAGCTGCACCACGACCGCCGCAGCGCAGCGCCGCGCACGCGCGCTCGGCGCGGCGAGTACCTCGGGCGTGGGGGCACCGAGGCCGGCGCGTGTCTCTTCTGCGGCAAAGCACCCTTGTGCGGCCTGCTGCAGACGCGCAAGCAGGGGGGCGTGCGCTCGCACAAGGTCGAGACCTTGCGAGGCTTGCAGCGTGGCCTGCAGCACAATCAGCGCAAGCGACAGCGCCGCACCGGCGACCAGGGCATCGACGTCGGGCGTCGCAAGCACCGCGTCTACCAACTCGAGCACATCGGGGACGAGGCGCTGGTAAAAGTGCGGCGCGTTTTGCGCATAGTAGCACAGCACGGCGAGCGTCTGGAGAATGGCGCCAAGCACCGGCGCACTGAGCGCCACGTCGCCGCCGGCACGCAGCACGCGCTGGCCACGGTGCGCTTGGCAGTACGTCCAGTACCGATTCAGCAGGGGAAAGAGGAACGCCGGGAGCGCCGCAGTGGTATACGCGACCGTCGGGCGCACACTGCCTTCGGGCGCAAAGGGGAGCGGCGTATCCGGCGCGAGTGCAGAGCGCACCGCGTGCCGGCGCACACGCACCGCATGGCGCTCGGGGTCCGCCGCGGCCGTCTGGCGCTCGCCGGCCTCGCGTGCATGCATTGCGGCATCGTCCGCAAGACGCGTCGTCGCCACGTTGATGTGCTCGGGCGTGCGCTGACCGGCAAGCTCTTGTGCCGCGTACGCCACGGCGTGCAGCATCGCGATGCGCTGCGCCACGGCATAGTGGGGGAGGAACAGCTGCTCGTACAGGCAGTCGGCCACAGGGTCGGGGCACGCAATGCACAGCGCGGCGAGCGCGGCGGTGCGCCGCTCCTCAAAGGCACGCAATGAGTAGGTGTCCTGCATCGAGCACAGGGCGACGCACAGATCAACGGCATGCTCGGCAATCTCGGCGCCCCACCCCGTCTTGCGACGCAGGAGCGGCTCCGCATGCTTCAGGAGCGTCTTTTGTGCGTACACGTCGCGCTCGCGCGCAAGCGGCGCGAGCTCGTAGACGTAGACTGGCACCGGGCGCGGCTTGGTAAAGGCCGAGTCGAGCGTCGTCTTGTCGTCCTCGCCCTCGTCCGACTCGCTGTCTGCGCCTTCGTCAGAGCTCATATCGTGCTGCGGCGGCGGCGCATACGTATGGAATTCGTCTGTCGTCTCGTCGAGCACTTCAATCTTGGGGCGCGCAGGCGCACGAGGCGGCGGCTTTGCCGGGACACGCTCCGGGAGGCGGCGTGTCTTTGGCGCCGGGCGGGCGGGTGCCGATTCCGGCAACGCAAGCGATTTCGGCTCCTCGTGCAAGTGCAGCGCGTCGGTCCACGCCGCTGCGTCGACCTTCGCGTCCGCGATCTCGCCAAGCTGGAACGAGTCGGCGAGCGCGCGCAGGACGCGGCACACTTCGCGGCCGTCGCCACGGCCGTCCCATACGCTGCTCGGAAATGACAGCGGCTTGGTCGGCGGAGCGACGGTAATGCGACTCACGCGCTCGGCAACGAGCATGCCGAGACGCCGGATCGTCGCATCGGTATGATCCAAGTGCCGCGAGACGCCTTCGAGAAAGAGGGGGCTGTGCGCCAGTGCCTCCCATGCCCCTTTGGCCGACGCATCCGTGGTGTACGCCAAGAGCATCGCGGTGAGCGACTGTTCCTGTTTGACCGACGTGCGTACACACCGCTCGGCGCTGGCCCAGTACGTGACTAGGTCCTGCAAGGCGTCGTGCGGAGTCCAGGCTGCCAGCGCAAGGCTCAGCAACGGGCTCCAGAGCGTGCCGGGGTATGCACTGCCGATGTGTACGGCATCCATGCCTGCCACGTCGTCGTCTCCGCCGCCGACGAGTTCGAGAAGAGAGTAGGCCGCGCTGCGTGCGTATGTCGCTTCCGCCGAGAGAAAATGCTTGCCTTCAGACCCGGCGCTTTGCTCCGACATGTCCAGCGGCCATGCGCAGTGTGTGCGAGTGAGCAGCTGGTCGAGGTACGCGGCCAGCGCATAGAGAACGGCGTCCAGCGCCGTGCCGAGCTCGGCACTGACGCCGTGCCATGCATGGGTATATTCGTCCGTGAACGCCATCTGGGCCGATGCACCGTCCTGCCAGCGCGCAACGAGCGCCGGACCAATCGATGCCCAAAACGAGCCGTGGGGACTCGGCGCAACAAACCCGCTGCGCACGAGCTTCGCCAGGAGCTCGGCCAGGCGTTGGGGGTTGCCGTGCGTCGCAAGCGCCGCCTCCCAATCCTGGGCGAGGTGGCCGAGATAGAGGCTGGGTAAGCCGTACACCGTACCTTGTTCCTAGACATGCCGGTGTCTCGTGCTCAAATGCGTTGGCGGCGCGCGTCGGCAGCGCGACCAGCTGGCCCACGGCGTCGGTCCAGGCCAGGTCGCGTTTCGGGGCGCTCCGCTCCGCGTCGACAGCCAGCAGGATTTTTTGCACAAGCGGCTTTTGGCCAAAGCGCTCGAGGATGTGCACGAGTGCCGTACGCCCAAGCGGGTGCAGGCGTGCGTCCTGGCCCGGGCGCGCTGCGCGGAGCTGCTCGGAGCACGTCGCGAGGGTGTGCAGCCACACCCGCGGCTCCTGCGGGACAAAGTAGCCGTCGATAATCGTATCGTACAAGTGCGCCTTTTGGAGTGCGTCGCCCCACGTCACGAATGTATGCGTGAGAAGCGCATGCTGCATCGTCGCCCACCACCCCCCGAGTGCCGAGGGCGGCGGTGCGTCTGCGCGGTACGCTACGTACTTTTCCGGCAGTGCACCGACTAGCGCAAGCGGCGGCAGCACGATAGACTTGAGCTCGTCGAGGCTTGCGACCGGACGCTCCACGAGGCGCGCCCGTAGCGCCGCCGGCGTCGCGTCCATCGTCGTCGTTCGTACCTCCACATGACCTATCCTGCGCTGACGCCTGGCGGCAGTCTGGTCGTGGCGTGGCAGCTGCGTGGGCGGCGCGTGCTGCTCGTCGGCGGCGGTGACGTCGCGGCCGGCCGCCTGTTCCACCTGAAGAATGCGGATGCGCACGTCACGGTGCTGTGTCCCCCCGAAGGCCTGTGTGCCGAGATGAAGCACCGCATGGACGTCGACCATGCCGTCGACACGTATATCCCCGAGGTCTATTCCAGCGAGTCCCAGCTCGAAAGTGGCTCGTACGATATGGTGCTTACGGCAATTGACGACGCCGACCTGAGCCGCGCGATCTGCCAGTGGTGCCGTGCCCGGCGCATTCCGGTCAACGTCGCCGACGTCCCCCCCGAGTGCGACTTTTACTTTGGCTCGGTGCTTCGCCGCGGCGCACTGCAGGTCATGGTATCCACTGGCGGCAAAGGTCCCCGCCTTGCGCGCCAGATCCGGCAGCGCCTCGAGGCCGCGCTGCCTGAAAATGTCGGCGACGCGATCGAGCGCGTCGGCGCGCTGCGCAGTGCGCTGCGCCGTGTCGCGCCCGAAGCGCGCGACAGTGGCAAGCGCATGCAGTGGATGACGGACGTGTGCGAGGCATGGTCCATGGACGAGCTCGCACGGCTCGACGATGCCGCCATCGACCGCCTCCTCGCCGGCTGGCCGACCAACCAAGTGCCGACGTACCGCGAGGTGTACGGCGCGTCGGTGCGCTGGGCGCTGCCCAGTGCGCGCGATTGGCTCTCCTTTGCGCTCGGCGCATCTTCGGTAGCTATAGCAGCTCTGTGGTTCACGCGGCGCACTAACATATAATCGAATCATGACTGCCCATTAGAGGAGCGGCAGCCTACGCGGTAGGGGCAGAGTCGGCGACATAGGGAAGGTAGGCACCCACCTGGACAGCGGGCGCAGCACCCGTATGCGACATCGCGGGCGCCGCGGGCGCCGCACCCGTATGCGTCGTCACGGGCGCAGCAGGCGCGGTGGTCGTGTGCGTCGTCACAGGCTCAGCCGCACGGGCAGGCGCCTCGTACTGCGGCGCGGCCTCTTGGTAGCTCGGCGTGGGCTCGTGCGGCGTGTATAGCGAGGCCGTAGAGAACACTGGCGCGGCGGTCGGCAGCGGCGACGTGGCCGGCGGCGAGGCCGCATACCGCGCGGGGTTCGGCGCAGTAATGGGGGGAGGCGCCTGCGAGTAGGCCGGCGCGGCCTGCGGCGCGAAGCTCTGCGGCGCGGCCTGCGGCGCAAAGCTCTGCGGCGCAAAGCTCTGCGGCGCCTGTGTCGCGGCGTGGGGCGAAAAGCTCGGCACAGCGCTCGTCGGAGGGCTCGGCGCCTTGGCCGCAGCGGGGCCCGCCGTGATGCGGGGAGCGTGGGGCTCCGAGACGGTCGGCGACATCGGCTGGTAGTTGCCTTCGCCGAGGCGGGGCGACGGCATCGCCTGGGGCGAGGTGTGGCCCAGCGGGCGCAGCGCCGAGGGCGACAGGCTGCGGCCGCTCGACTCGTCGGTGGCAAACATGCCCGGTGTGCGGTTCATATCGAGGTGGTCGATGCGGGGGAAGTTGCTGCCGGTGCGCGCCGCGGCAGCCTGCAGCGCCTTGGTGCTGCCGACACCTTCAAAGTAGGCGCGGTTGCCTTCGCCGAGATCCTCAAGCGGCGAGCCGCGCGAGTTGGGCGTCGCCGAGGCGTACAGGCCGTTCGCAGGGGGGGGCGGGGGGAACGAGGGGATGGCGTCCGTGGGGTAGCCGTAGTCCATATCGTAGTTGGGGTGGTACTCGGGCTGCGCCGCGTACGCCTCGTCCTCCTCCGCGATGGGCTCGGGGAAGGCGCTCGGCTCGGGATACGCGTCGGCCTCGTGGAGCGGCTCGGGCTCGTAGCCGCTCGTACGGCTCTGCTGCTCAGAGCGGAGCGCATCGCCGTACGCGTCCTGCTCGTATCCCTCGGCGTACTCAGGGGCGTACTCAGGGGCGTACTCGTCGTCGTAGTCCTGAGCATAGTCGCGGGGGTCCTCGCTCTCGACGACCGTGGGCAGGCCGGCGGCGTGTGCGTCCTGCGCGGGCACACCGCCGAGACCCGGGGCGGTCCAGCCCTGCGAGCCGCGGCTCGTGTCGTCCGCAGGCAGCGCCGAGTCGGCAGAGAGCGCCGACGTGGAGCGGCCGTGGCCCTGGGGCCGCTGCGTGCGGCTCTCACCGGCAGCCGCAGCAATGAGGGATGCACCGGTTGACTCCTTGTGCTTGGGCAGCGTAGGCGAGCTATAGTTGCGGCTCAGCGCCTCGCTGTCCTGGCGGGGCTGGAAGTGGATCGAGTCGAGCTGGCGGATGGCCTCCTGAAGCAGGCGGTCCGTGCGTGCTTCGTCTGGGTCAGATTTTTCAACGTACTGCGATAGGGCTGGCGGCCCTGGCCAGGAACCGTGGCCACGACGGGAATCTCTTCGCTGAGCAGACGCGTAGTCTCGGCAATGACGATGCACTTCTCGCCGAGCTCCATCATACCGCCGCTCTTGAGGTTCAGGGCCTCGACAACCGTACGGCGCTTAAAGTCGCCGAGCGCAGCCTCCTCATGCGTCATCTCGTTTCGGAGAACCTCCATATCGCTGCGCATCTCACGCAGGCTGCTCGTCACCTTGGCGAGCTCCTTGTTCTCGGGGCCCATCTTGGCCAGGCGGCGCTCCACGCCTTCGATCTTCGAAGCGAGCTGGCGCTTGCGCTGCTTCATGCCCGCGTACGACTCCTCGCGCGAGCGAATCGACTTGAGATGCAGGCGCATCGTGTTCACAAAGTAGTTAAAGCGCAGCTCCGCCTTGCTAAAGTGCTCGTACAGCAGGGCGATCTTGGGGAGCACATCCTCCATGTCATCTCCCTCGCCACTGCCCCACGTACGGAGCGAGTCGGCGCTCTTCTGGATCTCGCCCGAAGCCTTGGCATTCGCACTGACAAAGAGCTTCTCGGAATGGATCAGTTCCTGCAGGTCCCTGGGTCAGAAAAAATGCACGTACTTCAGGTCACTGTTGCCGAACGTAGAGAACGTCGAGTTGTGCGCGACAGCTGTCTGCGCTTTCTTAAAAAGAGACATGGCTCCAGCCTCGCCACGACAGTCGACACGGAAATCAAGCCGCGCCCGCGAAAACTCTGGCGCGTCCGCGCTCATGCATGCCGGACCGCACCGCGCAGAGATTGCGTAAGCCGCACGTGCCTGATACGCGTGGAGGTGGAGGTTTCTTTCAGCATGCCGCACAGTACGCACAAGCGCAGTCGGAGCGCGACGCGCGCGGACCGTGCGCGCGGCATGCCGGGGGGAGGCGGCCGGTGGATCGCGACAGTGTACAAGGACTCGGAAGGTGGGCGCCAAGAGCGCACGGAGTCGATCGACGCACACCCGTTTAATCACCAGCTCGATATTGTCGTACCGGCTACCGACGACGCTTTTCTCGAAATGTTCCGAGAGGACATCGAGGGGGTGGCAAGGGGCGTAGAGGGAGCGTGTATCGCGCGCGTCCCGCTGACTCTCTTTCTCACGCCGGAATTTGTCGCCAAGTATATCCGCACAGGTACGTCGCAAGACTCACCCAGGCGAACTGGTCGCACTCAGCACGACGCACCTCGACGCTCAGGATACCGTGTGCCTCGACGGGCAGGGCATGCTTATCTTGTCACTCAACAAGGAGACGTACCAGACGCTGGGGCTCGTCGGTCGGCCAAGCCGCTTTGCACGGGGGGCATCGGGGCGCATGGGCGATCGTACCAGCGGACCAGTCGCACGATACAGTAGGTTTCGCACGCTGACACAGTTGTCGAGTTGCCGTTGCTTGCGCCGTCATTTACGCCGGGAAAACGGGGGTACGAACGTGCCTGGAAATGCCTGCGGGCTTGGGACGAACAACGCTCTTTCTCGACCGAGTCGCTGGCTTCGTGGACGATGCTCTTTGCGTGGACACCACCGGCGCGGCACGACCGCAACCCGCTCGACCCGCCGTCAGGTACAGTCGCGTTTCCGCCGCACCTCGTGCCGGCAAACAGCGTACGCATGCTTCCGCTAGAGACACGCGCTCGGGCCGTGCGCGACGTGTGGGTCCCGTGCGTCGCTGGAGGAGACGCGCCACTGGTGAACACGCTCCTGCCAGATGCCCCGTCCGAGGACTGGCGTGAAGCCTGTGCCGCGCTCATGGAGTACATTGGCCTTGCTGCTGCATCATCCCCGCGCTTACAAACCTATGACCGGTGCGAGCCCAGCCTGGCGCAGTACCACCCCATCGAGCCGAGTGCAGAAGGTTCGCTCCTCCATCTGTGCATTCGAGGGATTTTTACGCCGGCCCTAGCCGATGCGATTGTGCAGCGGATCGAGCATAGTCTCAAGCGCCACGCCAAGCAGCACGATTCACCCCACACGGGGAGCTGGGCGGCGGTGACCCTAAGCGGTTTTCCTGATACCCCCGTGGCATGGCGTAGCCGTGATCCTGGTCTCGGCCTTGCGCTAGGCTCGGGCCTTGCTCTGTACGCGCCCGAGACACAGCCTTCGCCTCCGGCTCACAAAGCGCGGAGAAAAGGGACGGTGCGCCGCGGCGAGACTGAGCACGGGATCCTACGTACGGGTGAAAACGGATGGAGTGCTTTGCTATTCCAAGGCGCGCTGACCGATACGCTGCACCGCACGGGCACCCTCTTTGTAGAGTCGCTTGAGCTAGACACGCGCAACTAGCTGCGCACAGTCCACATGGCTGACTGATCGATCGGGCCCGATTGCCGAACGGTCTGGGGTATATCGCTTGCCCTAGTACCATGACGATGCTGAGGCCTGCTAGTATTTTGCGCCGCACGGCGGTGCAAGCGATGAACGCGCGTATCTGTATGCCCCGTATTGCTGTGGCGCGTGCCATGTCGACTTCCCCGCTGCTTCAGCAGAAGCAGGACCAAGGTTTCATTTCGGTGCGTACCCGAGGCATCTGACCCCTCAGTCGATCTTGCACGGCGCCAACGATGGCAAGGAGGAGACGAACGGCGGCGACGTCGAATCGGGCATGTGCAAGGAGATCTACGAGATCCAGCGTACGTTTTTTTTTAGGCTTACACAGGTGTGAATGTGAAGCCGGACCAGATTGACGAGTACCGCCGCATGGTGTATGTATTCCTTAAGACTTATACGCAGCCTGGATATGCATCCCAAGCTCGCCGAGCATTACAAGGACATTGTGGAGCCAGCTGGCAACTGGGAGGTTGTCGTCGGTGACATTGGCTACTTTTGTTCGTGTTTGGCACTGACCCAGACCACTTTTGGAAGTTTAAGGGCTACGCTGGCTACGACAAGCTCGAGCGCGAGGTCGCTACCGAGCCGGTGAGTTATTTTTTTGTGCTTACCTCTAGCTTCTGCGCGAATACCGCGACAAACTGCTGCCGCTCATCAACGGCCGCCAGAACTGGCTGACTCAGGCCTTTACGTTCTGGACGCCATCGCTGCCCCCCAAAGGCCCTGACAGTATCTATGAGCTGCGCACATACAACCTGCAGCCCGGCCACCTGCTGGAGTGGGAGCGTGACTGGTACGTAATTATGCTAATCCTAGGCGCCGCGGTCTCGAGGCGCGCCGTCCGTTTGTGGAGCCTGTCGGTGCATGGTTCTCCCACGTCGGTGGCCTGCACACCGTCTTCCACATCTGGGAGTACTCTTCGCTGGAGGAGCGTGAAAAGACGCGCGCTGCCGCGTGGCAAGTCGAGGTACGTTGTATCTATCTAATACCAGACATGGAGCTCTACGGTCAACAAGGTTTGTCTTTGTTATTATGCTGATCCCAGACGGTTCGCTTCATTGACAACATGCATTCGCAAATCATGCGTCCGATTACCTTCCGCCAGTAAGGCAGATGGCTACGCTGCCATGCGCCGAGCCACGCAATGGTGAATGACCTCCACATTATTACATCCCTTGCAGCACTCGCCCGAGAGCTGCAGGTGGAAATTGGCCTGCGTCAGCCCCTTACGCGGCGGCTGCTCCTGTTGGACGGCAATTTAAAGTGCGGGTGAAATGGCACATCCAATGGTAGCCACAAGACTTGCCCACGCGTGGACGCGTCGCGTCGCCGCACAGCGGGCTGCGTCCAAGTTCCCAGGCTACCGCAGCTGCCCCAGATTAGAGCATAGTCCGTTTTCCCTTGCCTCACCAGCCATTGGCCAGGGTGTCGATTTAGTCACGCCCTCTCGTAGGCGTCAGGGGTATCACACAGGGTACGGGCCGATCGGATCGGGCCTCGAGCACAGCAGCGCGGCGCTGGTGGTGTGCTAGCCTGCTCCTCGCTCCTACCTACTTGCGCGTATCGCTGGTTCTCCTCTCTGTCAAAAGTTTGGTGCTGAGTGCACGGATCTTAGGTGGTACCGTCCATGATCTCCTATTCTGGTCCAGCCAGCAGCTCGCCAGGCATGCATTCTCATACTGTGGGCTCCTGGGAGGATTCTCCATCAGGGACCTTTGGCGTTGGGCCTGCGCCTGGCGCCCCAAGGCCACCCTACCCGGAAAAGCAGCACACTGTGCCATTTGGTTCGGCTCAGTCTGTCCCTGCGTCCGTGGATGCTTTGGACCTGTCCATGTCGCCCCCTTTCATGCAGCGTATGCTATCGTCCTCGGCGCAAGGGCCGATGGACTCGCCCAAGCCCTTTGCACAGAATGTTCCTCAGTCGCTGGACGGCAAACGGAGACGGACTTCGGCGGTAGCCAACCCGCTCGTGAGCCCGCCCACTCATGCAAATGACCGCGAACTTCCTCACATGGATGGAACGGTACGTGTGGCGATACCGCCTGTACTTACACCAGTTTATGCATCACTATCCCCCCGTGACCATGCCACACCACCAGACGCCGCCCAGTGCGACGTTCTGCTTCGCTCCGAACATGCTCTCGATGAGCATGCCTGAAACGCCTTCTAGTGTAACGAGCGCCCCGGCCGGGTTGCCGAACCAGGGCAACATGAGTCCGCTGGCGCACCGCGGGACTCTCCGGCCAGCTCCCGGTGAGTTGTCGCCCAACCCCATGCTGGTTCAACAGCAGCAGCAGAAACTGGGCCACGGTATGCCGCCGATGCCCTCCGCGATGGCGCACTCGGGGCCGAGCGCCTTGTATCCCGAGGCGCCTGTTGTGCGCCGCGCGAACAGCTATGGAGCAGTTCCCCCTTGGCCGGCACCTGATAATGACCTCTTTTTCAACATGCCGCAGCCGATGCCACAGGGCGCGCCGATGACCCCCGCGAATGCAGCGCAGCAGCAGGCAATGATGCGCCCCATTCCTTTGCAGCGGCAATACAGTGCACCGCAACCACGCAGCATCCGCGAGCGCACGGAGCGCAAGGCTACGACAGACGTGTGGCCGGACGATGTGGAAGTGGCCTTCTGGGAAGCTTTGCGTCTGATTCCCAAGTTGGGTCGGCGCAAGGTGCTGGTGCACGGCAAGCCGTGTGGCCGTAACGAGCTGATTGCAGACTATATTGAGCGCAAGACAAACAAGACGCGCTCGCGCAAGCAGGTCTCGAGTCACATCCAGGTGCTGAAGAATGTGAAACGCAATGACCCCGAGTTCCAGCAGCTGATTGCCGAGCCGGTGACCGAGGAGGACTACTACACGCCGGCAGGCGGCATGATGTACGCTCAGCCACTCGCCGGCTACAGCAGCGGCCTGCTCGGCGTGTCGCTCTTGTCGGCGCCGAGTGATACGACGATGGTCGTTTCGCCCTCGCCGCTTTCTTCGGCCACGCTCTCGCCCAACCCGGGACTGATGAGTCCCTTGCCGTCGGGCCACTCGCCCCGCGGCTCGCCGGCCACCGGTGCGATTGCGAATGCGCTCGACAATATGCACTTTACTTCTTCGCCGCAGCCCATGTTCTCGCCGGCGCTCCCCGCCCAGCCGTCGGGTGGCACTGTGATGCTGAGTGAGCTAGACCCCGCGCCCATGGTTCTCCCCGCGAGCTTTACGATGTGGGCGTATGCCACGACGACGGAGGACAAGCATGTCTACGCCAAGCTCGACTCGCTCTCCATGTCGCAGGTCCTGCAAGGCAACACACCGCTGCCTGTCGTTCCCGTTCATTCCCCGCTGCTGTCCTCGTTCCGCTTCCCGAAGCTCGAGGAGATGTTCCAGCAGCTCTCTTGCCCCTGCTTCCATGTAAATGTTCCGCTGTCACTCCCACGCCTCACGCAGTCCTCTCCGTCGTTTGACAGGTTCAGCGTGGCATTGTCATTGGCGAGCTCGAAAAATACACCGCTTACGTCGGTCTTGTCGATCTACTCTCACTCGAAGTGTGTCCTGTCGATGGTTGAACCTCTGGAGCCCCCCCGTCCCATTGCCTCGCGCCGCGCTGACTCGCTCAACATGCGCTCGCCACAGCCCAGTACGCCGTCGCTCGACGGAAGCAGCGCGACAGAGGTGTCCTCGCCTACGTTGTCTGACAACCCCCGTTCGCCGACGATGCCTGCATCTTCTGATCGCTACCGCTGGAGCTACCAAGCCCCGTTCGCAACCGACTTTTGGGCCGACTTTTTGTCTCGCAATCATCCGGTGCACATGTACGGCAATGGTGGCCTGGACATGGTGCCGTCGTTCTGCAAAGAGCCCAGCGAGCGTGCGGCGCTCGGCCTTGCGGTGAGTGGCGTGACGTTTGTGCAAGAGTTTGTGCTCCCCCGCAACGCAGGCACGTCGGTCGCGCATACCATCCAAAGCCCTCCCGAGTCGAGCGGCTCGCATGTCTCGCCCGGGAGCAAAGCGGGCGAGGTGGTGTGTGTTGTGGCGTGGGAACTCGAGTGTGTTGAAACACTCGCAAAGCAGCCCGGCACGCCGACGGTGTCCGTCATCAAGAGTGCATCGTCGCCCGGGCCCAACAGTCGGCCGGCTACGCCGCAAAAATCGCACCGGCTCGAAGAGCCGGATACGCCCACACCGGGCCCGTCGGCAGAGTCGACCACGATGCTGGGTCTGCAGCTGCAGCCGCCACCGCACCCTGGTCTGCAGGACCGCAACTTGCTGCGTCCCAGCACGCCGCCAGTCCCTCCCACACTCATCCGCACGCAGGCTTCGCCCAATGTGCAGAGCAGCCCCGTGAAGATGGGTAACGGTGATCGACCTCCGCCGCCCCGCCTGACCACGACGGAGCCTTCACCCCAGGCGCCGGGTCAGCGGGACGTAGACTACGGTCATGGCAACCTTCAGGCGCCTGCCTCGGCACAAAAACTCGCCAAGGCCGCACAGCAATCGCATATGTCTGCTGCCTCTACGCCCCGTACGCTGGAGAATGCATCGCACCCCTCGTACTTATCCGCGGACGACTTCGCGCCGTCCGAGCAGCACCGTCACTCTTTTTCCGCCTTTTCGAACCAGACCGGGTACGCCAGCACGCTTCTGCCGTCTATGGCGCTCGGGTCGAATGCCGGCATGGGTGCTTCGGGCGCGGGCCACGCACGCCATGGGCCTTTGTCGCATTCGATGCCGATACGCTCCAACTCGTTGAGTGTGTTGGAAGAGAACGATTCGTCAGCAACGTTGCCTAGTGCACCGCTGGGCATCTCGGCGACGGTCAACTCGTTGACGGATCCCCTGCCCTCGTATGATGGTTCAGGAGACGCATCGGTCCGCCTGGGCGCCTCGGCCGGACAAACGTCGTGGGGACTCCAGCAGGACTTTATGGATGCGTTCCTGAATAACCCCACCTCGGACACTGTCTTTGTGGGGCCTGGCTCGCCGAGCGTTTCGCCGACCGCAATGTCATTTTCCCTCCAAGATCCATCGGTGTATGCACCGCACAACGATGCGTCTATGATAACTTCATTGTAACTCAGAAAACAGGGTCCCCTTGTTTCGACATTCCTTTCCATGCCATAGCCATGCTGGGATGGCACTGCGTGCCTCCACATTTGCTTATTTCCTGTAGTTGTACACCAATTGGCCCATTTTCGAAATTGCCACCATGGACAACGCGAACCCGGTGGTGTACGCAACGCGTGCGAGCCAGCCCCGTGAGGCAGAGCGCTCTGTTGCGTCGCAGTCGACGCAGTGGTGGCGCGACGAGCGCCTTGCGCCACGCACGCACTATTTTGCGGAAGAAGAAGAGGAGGAGGAGGAGGAAGACGCCACACCTGCCAAGGACCGTCTTGATGCACGCGAAGTCTTTGACCTGATCCGCTCGATCACTGATCCCGAGCATCCCCTCACGCTCGAGCAGCTTGCAGTGGTCAATGAGAACCATATCACTGTCGACGAGGGCGACGAAGCGACGAAGCGCGCCGCGCACGTCCTCATTGAATTCACGCCGACGATTCCCCACTGCAGCATGGCGACGCTGATCGGGCTGTCGCTGCGCGTGCGCCTGCTGCGTGCGCTGCCGTCGCGCTACAAGGTCGACATCCGCATCCGCAAAGGAACGCACCAGTCGGAAAACTCGATCAACAAGCAGCTCAATGACAAGGAGCGCGTCGCTGCCGCGCTGGAAAATAAGCACCTGCTGGGTGTGGTGCACGGATGCCTCGCGTCGTCCGCGCAGCGCGGCGCCGGCACGAATGCGCCGGTAGGCGCCTCGCCCTTGCTCGCCCAGTAGAGATGTACACTAGATGCTATGACGGAAGCGGCACGTCGCTGAGCTGCGACAGCAGGCTATTTCCATTTACCACCGACGTCGTAGCGATCAAAAAGCGGCGGTCGCGCTGCTGCGAGCTCATCAGGCGCAGCGCCGCGATCTCGGCATAGGTCACGCCGCCGAGGAAGAAGACGACGGTCGTCTTGACCTGTCCCTCGCCGAGGGGCGCGGTACGCTGCTCGGCTTCTTGCACAAAGTCGAACGAGGCGCCGGGCCAGTGCACGACGGCCTCGTCGACGCTGCGCCACCCCGCGATGCGCGCCGCGGCCGGGAGCACGTCGCGTGCCTTTTTCCGCGCAAGGAGCACCTGTTGGTGCTGACAGATGGTCTGGACGAGGCGCACCGAGAGCGGGGCGTAGCCCGAGAATACGTAGCTCACGTCGCTCGGGGCGCGCTCGTCGACCTCGTCGTCAATGAGCCGCAGCGGCTTGTGCAGGTCGCCGAACCGGCTGACCTTGACGCCTTTGGCGGGCGCGGGCGTGGCGCACAAGAGTCCGAGCTGCTCGAGGTGCAGCAGGAGCGAGAGGTACTCGAATCCGTACATGTGCACCACACCCGTCTTGAACGTCTCGAGCCATTTCGGGCGGATATTTGCGCCGACGACCGACGCGAGGCACACGAGGCGCAGGACCGTCAGCGGCGGCGCCTGCAAATAGAGCAGCTCTTCGATCGCAGTGAGCTGTTGCGCGAGCTGGATACCAGCTACCAAATTTTGCTGGATCTCGAGCACGCGATGGAAGCGCTCCGTCTTGGTCGTGTTGAGCAGGTGCTCCGTCATGGAGGTATGCAGCCGGAGACTTGCGTGCTCGCTCTGGAGATTGCCTAAGCGGCTCACAAACGAGCGGATCTCTTCCACGGTGTTGGCATTGTGCCGCCCCTCGTACCCCTTGCTGATGCGCTTGGCGACGTGGTGCAGCTTCTCGCCAACAATGGCAAAGTTGTCGTCCTGAATCGCCTGGAAGAGCGCGTCGTCTGCGCCGTCGAGGCGTACCTTGCGCTTCGCCGCATTCAGCGGCGTCGACGCGCGACCCTGGACGAGCTGCTGTGCGGCGCCGACCCACGTCGCATCGACCTCGACAAACCCTGGGTCAGTGACGCGACGTACCGTTTTCCACACCGAAGACCTCGTCGATGAGTCCTTCGTAGGTGAGCTGTGTCGAGAGCGGCGTCGCCAGGTCCACCGTGCGATCCAGCACGATCAGCGCGTCGATCTGCGGCGAGAGCGTCTGCAGCGCAGCGTTCCCGGGATCCGACGCATAGTGCTCGCGGCGCTGGCGCACGAGCAGGTCGCAGAGCCGATTCGCCATGTCGCCTTTGCCGACAACGCGCGGAAACAGGCCATAGGTATTCTGCATCGTCATCAGCGCCTGCGCCGAGCGAAAGAGACTCGTCTGGTCGTTGTACAAAAAGGTCCGGGCGAACTCCTGCTCCTCCTCCAAGCTAATGAGGTCCGGCCCCAGCGCATTGAACTCGAGACCAAAGTCGTGAATCGTGATATGGCGCAAGAGCGCATGCGTGCGCAGGTACTGCAAGCACGGCTCAGTCCGGTGAGGCACAAACGCGACCGAGTACGCGTACTGCCGCGTTTCGCCGTGTGCCGCGGTATCCGCCTGGAAGTGCGCCGCGAGCGTGCGCATCCACCGGACATCAGGCCGGCACAGGTAGAGCAGGTGCCGCGTCGGTGCGCTGATGGCCTTTGCATCGCCCGGCTCCGCGGGCTCGAGCCAGAACATCTTGTCGACGCCGCGCTGCCGCAACGCGCCTACATCGGAAATGAGGCCGAGGGGCCCTGCGAGCGTCGGATCGATGAGCAACGTTTTTGCTTCAGAGACCGAGTCGAGTGTCTGTGCGAATCCATCCTGCGCAAGTCGCACCAGCGGCGCGACGTCCACGCCGTCCCACGCGCTGTGCCCCGCGTCCATTCTGCGAACGGGCCGTCGGAGCCGCGTGAAAGATGAGTCAGCAACTGGCGAAGCTTCTCCCTGTCGATGGCCCTTGGGCGCTGGGGAAAGAGACTAAGACTCTTTTCGTGGACGCGCGCAATGACGACGACTTCGAAAGTGCAGAATGCACCTACTGACTATGCCGCAATCCAGCAGCGGGCGTGGGTCGCGCCTACGCCCTCGGAGCCGGAGCCGCAGCTGCAGGTGTACAACAGCCTGACGCGGACCAAGCAGCCGTTTGTCCCGATGCGTGCTCGCCACGTTACGTGGTACAACTGTGGCCCGACCGTGTACGATTCAAGCCATATGGGCCATGCGCGCAACTATGTGACGCAGGACATTATCCGGCGCATCATGCGCGACTACCTCGGCTACGATATCCAGTTTGTGATGAACATTACCGACATTGACGACAAGATCATTGTACGTGCGCGCCAGGCCTTCCTCCTCGAGCAGTTCCGCGCGCAGTACCCCGAGCTCACGCAGCCGCTCCTCCAAGAGGTGCAGAACGCGTGGAAGGAGTACTTTGCCAAGACGCTCGTGCGCTTTGCGCCGCCCGCGCCGCCGCACGAGACCGAGTCGGACCCCAAGGCGGCAGAGGCCGCGCGGTCCGGCGAGGCCGGCTGGGAGGCCGTCGCGCAGCTCGAGAAGGACGCTGCGTGGCGCCAGGATGCTGCGCAGAAAGAGCCCAAGTTTTCGCTCTGGTTCACCGCCTTGCAGGCCTCGCGTGACGCGCAGATCGCCGCGGCCGTCGCACTCGGCGCGAACGACACGTCTGCGGCACAGGCTACTGCGCTGATCGACGCTTCGTCAGACATTCTGAGCCAGCGCCTGGACGCGACGCTCGGCCACACGGTCGCGGACCCTGCCGTGTTCCGCAAGCTCGCCGCGTTTTGGGAGAATGCGTACTTTGACGACATGCGCCGCCTGCACGTCGAGCCGCCTACGACGCTCACGCGCGTGAGCGAGTTTGTGCCCGAGATTGTCCAGTTCATCCAAAAGATCCTCGATAATGGCTTTGCGTACGTCGACGATGCGTCGGAGGAAAGCAAGAACGTCTGGTTCGAAACGAGCGCCTTTGACGGCAGCCCGTGCGAGGCGGCCGAGGCCGGTCACAAGCACTCGTACGCCAAGCTCGCGCCGTGGAGCAAGGGCAACCGCGAGCTGCTGGAGGAGGGCGAGGGCTCGCTCTCGGTCGGCGCGTCCAATACGCGCGGCAAGCGCAGCGCGGCCGACTTTGCGCTTTGGAAGCGTGCCAAGCCCGGCGAGCCCGCGTGGCCCTCGCCGTGGGGCCCCGGTCGTCCCGGCTGGCACATTGAGTGCAGTGTGATGGCCTCCGAGGTGCTCGGTAAGCAGATCGACATCCACTCGGGCGGAATCGACCTCGTGTTCCCCCACCACGACAACGAGCTGGCGCAGAGCGAGGCGTTCCACTGCAACGAGCAGTGGGTCAACTACTTTTTGCACACGGGTCACCTGCACATTGAAGGCCTCAAGATGAGCAAGAGTCTGAAGAACTTTATCAGCATTGACGAGGCGCTGCAGCGCTTCACCGCGCGGCAGCTGCGTCTGGCCTTCCTCATGCAGCCGTGGAATGCCCGGATGGACTTCCGCGAGTCGGCCATGGCCGAAGTCCGCAGCGCCGAGACGACCTTTAACAACTTCTTCTCAAACGTCGCGGCGCTCCAGCGCGAGTTCCGTGCGCGCGGCCCTGCCTTTTCCGACGGCCAGCACCACTACGGTGAGGGCGAGAAGCAGCTCGCGTCGCACCTCACCGAGTGCCAGATCCAGTTCCGTGCGGCGATGTGCGACAACTTTGACACGCCGCGCGGCATTGACCTGCTGCTGCAGCTCGTCTCGCGCGCGAACGTGTACGAGCGTGGCGCCGCGCGTGCTGATCTGAATGTCGGCGTGCTCGTCAACGTCGCCGAGTACGTCGGCGCGATGCTGCGCATGTTTGGCCTCGGCGAGGGCAGCGATGCCCAGCCGCTCGGCTGGGGCAGCGTCCAGGAGAGCGGCAGTGTGAACCGCGAAGAGGTGCTGATGCCCTACTTGCGTGTCCTGTCGACGTTCCGCGACAATGTGCGCCAGCTCGCGCGCGCGAATGCGCCGCACACCGACCTGCTCAAGCTCGCCGACAAGCTGCGCGACCTGGACCTCGCCGACCTCGGTGTCGCGCTCGAGGACCAGGAGGATGGCCGCGGGCTCGTGAAGCTCGTCCCTGCCGAACAGCTGCACGCTGCGCGCGAGGAGAAGGAACGTGCTGCGGCGGACAAGGCGGCGCGCAAGGCGCAGGCGGCCGAGCAGGCGCGCCAGAAGCGCCGCGAGCAGCTCGACAAGGGCCGTGTTGCGCCGCAGGACATGTTCCGCGCGCCGCACTACACGACCGCGCCCGACGCGCCCGCGTTTGGCACGTTTGACGAGCAGGGCATCCCGACGCACGACGTGCAAGGCGAGGCCATCGCCAAGAAGCGCCGGAAGAACCTCGAGAAGGAGTACGAGCGCCAGGTGAAGCTGCACAAGGATTTCCTTGCGGCCAAGGAGGCCGGCGAGATCGAGTAGCTATGTACGTAGATGCATACGCATCAGCGACGTCCCCTCCCGATTGTACGCCGTCCGCCGCGCCGGATCGTCGTCCTCCACATGGGTATAGGCAAAGTGCTTCTTGAGCATGACAAAGAAGCGCTTGTCGGCCTGGGTGAGTAGAAGTGCGTACCTTGCGGCGCTTGTGGTAGCTAAAGAGGATCTCGGTCGTGGGCGTCGCGAGGTCGACCATAGTATCAACCAGCGGCTGGAAGGCCTCTTCGCGATAGACGCAGTCGGCGAGCAGCAGGACGTCGGGCTTGGCCGGCACGCTGTCCGGGAGCGGCTCGCCCCTGGGTGAGACGAGAGACGTACCAGTTGAGTTCCTCGGTATGGCACGCATCGATCATCCACGTCGTATTCAGTTTCGTGTTCTCCTCCATGAGCGGCAGCATCGGCACCTGGTCGGTGATCCACGTCGTTGCACCGCACCCAATGCTCGCGACGAGGAATCCAATCAGGCCCGTGCCGCTGCCGAGCTCGACGATCGTCTTGCCGCGCCATGGGTGCGTCTCGAGCGTGCACCCGGTGCGCGTCGGAATCGACGCGATGTACGAGCCGAGCACCTCGGCGGCCGGCCAGATCGTGCCACCACACCCGCTCGTCATGTCCAGCGTCAGATAGATGGGGTACACGGTGCGCTCGGCCGCCGCGGGCGGCGCCTGCGCCGGCGCCTCTTCCGACTCGATCGCCGTTTGGGGGTTTTTTGTCGGATCAGAAAAGTAGGAAATCACAGCATGCTGCCCGATGATCGATGGGATCTGGTCGGGAATCACCTCCAGGCCATTGTTCGGCTCCAGATCCGGGGACGGCGGCGGGGAGTCGTCCGCACGCCCAAACAACCACGCCGCGTCCATTCTTCTAGGAAAGCCACGTGGGAGTAAATCTCAGCGGGCGGTGCGTGGACCCTCTCTCTGGACACCGACGCGATGGCCGCGCCCCCCCCGCCGGGCGCCGCGGCGCCTGGGGATCGGCTCCAGCCGCCGCCGCAACACCGGTCCACAGCATCGTCCCATATTCCGATACCTGCCTCGGTGCTCACGCCGCCGCCCGCACCGCCCCGGCCGGTTCGCACGCAATCCGACTCGGGCGCACGCCCGGACGAGGCGCCCCCACTTCCCCCCAAGACGAGCGTCGGACACACCCGCGACTTGTCGCTGAACGATCCATTCATCACGACGCCGTCGCCGCCGGCTGCCATGCCGCGCAGCGCCCCGCACGCACCCGCTGATGGGACTTGGGCACGGCCCACGGACTCGGTAGTGCCAACCCCACCGACGCTCGCGCCACCCGCGCGCCCGCTGGATATGAACGCACTCTCCGCGTCGCTGCCGGGCGAACGCGCTGGGGTGGCGCGCCTCGAGCCGCAGTACGCTTCCGTCGGCAATACACCGACCGAATGGACGGAGCCGATGCGCGTCGAGTGGTCGCGTGGCTCGAGCGGCGAGCAGAGCAATGATACGTGGTACGCGGAACGCACACCTGAGTCGCGCGACGTTCCCGAGGCCCCGGCGCCGATCGAGCCCCTTCCCGAGCCGGTCGTCACCGAGCCGCCCCCACGCCATCCTGCCGCGTACGCCCACGAGCCGTCGGAGCGGCGCAGGCCCATGATCGAGATCCCGTCCGTGCAGCCTGTGCGCCAGCCGGCGGTTTCGACGCCGGCTACAGAGCGGCCGCGCACCGACGCACAGAACGACACGCCACGCACGGCCAAGGCGCCAGTCGAGCGGCCGCGGCTCACACCGCATGACATGCCGCCACCGGCGTATGACTATGCCCGCATGGGCGTCGCGACGACGAACGCCGAGGCTCCGCGTGCAATGCCGACGCCTGTGCGCGAAGTGCCGAAGCAGCTCCTATCGCCCGGCGCGGAAGGGCCGCACTCGATTCCCATGCCTCCTCGCGAGGTATTTGGGCAGAGCATGCCGACTCCCGCTCGTGAAGTCCCGCAGCGGGTGCTCTCGCCGACGTCCGAGGCACCCCGCTCGATTCCCATGCCGCCTCGCGAGGTATTTGGGCAGAGCATGCCGACTCCTGCTCGTGAAGTCCCGCAGCGGGTACTCTCGCCGACTTCCGAGGCACCCCGCTCGATTCCCATGCCGCCTCGCGAAGCATTGGGGCAGAGCATGCCGACTCCCGCTCGTGAAGTCCCGCAGCGGGTACTCTCGCCGACGTCCGAGGCACCCCGCTCGATTCCCATGCCTCCTCGCGAGGTGTTTGGGCAGAACATGCTGACGCCCGCTCGCGAGGTGCCCCACGGCCTCCCCACGCCCACTCGCGACATGCCGCAGCACGCATTGTCGCCCGCAGCCGACGCGCCGCGCGAGACGGTGCGCCCATCGCCCGACGTGCCCCATGCGGCGCTGCCTGATGCGGCGCCGGTGCAGCCCACGCCGGTGTCCGCGGCTCCCTCTCCTGTATCCTCGACTGGGCTGTACGCCGACCAGGTGAATGCGCAGTCGTCACGTACGATCGACACGACCGATACCCCCACTCAGTACATGAGCAGCGACGATGACGACGAAGCGGACGGCGAGGCGGCGCTCGCTACTGCGCCCGACGCGTCCGACGAAGCCAAGAGCACTTCGGATGAAATGCTGGACATTTCGCACATGAACCGGCTGCCGCCCAGCCTGGACCCCCCGCGTAGCGTGCCGTTCAAATCGCAGATCGGCCCTTCGGACCTGTTCCGCGGGACGCTCGTCGCTGCGGTGCACGACAAGGTGCGTGTCGCAGTGCTTGGCGAGGGCCCGAGCGGTTTTGCCGACAAACTCCTGCCTCAGGCGGCCGAGCACTATATCGCACTCGGCAGCCCTGCGAGCCTCTCGCCCAATTCGCGCGAGCTGCGTATCACCGCGCTCTCGTTTTGTCCGCCCATCGGCATTGCGCCTGCGCCTGACGAGCCGCTCGAGCCCATGTCCGAGGGGCGGTTCGTGTGGTACGGCACGCAGAACGGCAACCTCGGCGAGCTCGATATCCTCACCGGCCAGCTGACGGCCTTGCGCACGACCACACACAAGGACCGCATCCTCCTTGTGCGACGTGTCGGCGCCGCGATGCTGGTCCTGGACGAGAGTGGCAAGATCTCGGCATGGGTGCCGCGGCACGGCAAGGTGCTTAGCCTCGCGCACACCAATCCCCACAGCCAGCGCATCACACTGCCGAAGCACGCATACACCACCGTGCTCGGCGACCAGCTGTGGGTGTGCTCCGTGGCACTGGTTCCCCGAGCGAATCCGATGCAGCCTGCACAAAAGGTCCAGCAAGTCCGCATGTACAATCCCCTGGCGGACGACCGCCCGTTTAATGCGCTGTCGAGGCCCATGACCCTGCCCCTCACCAAAGAGAACGGCATGGGCGGTGTGACGAGTGCGGCCTATGTGCCGCAGTGCCCTAACCAGGTCTTTTTGGGGCACGAGTCGGGGCACATTTCCGTCTGGTCGACCAAGGACTTTGCGTGCACCGACGTGCACCGCGTCGGCGACCAGCCGCTGGTCGCGATGACCGGTCTGTATTCGATGCTGTGGACTGCGACGCGTTCTGGCCAGATTACGCTGTACAAGGTCGACTCGCCGCTCTGGCGCGCGGCCAAGTCGTGGCAAGCGCACCGCGAGGCGGTTACGGCGCTGCTCTTTGACCCCTACGGCCTGGATCCGCTCCGTGGTGAGCTGTTTGTGTGCAGTATCGGCAACGACCACTTTGCCTATTTCTGGGACGGCTTCCTTTCTGACGACTGGCTCGACCAGGAGCTCGGCAAGTGCGCGCCGAGCTTTTCGTCCTCGCGCTCGGTGCGCGTGCTGGAGATGACGTACAATATTGGCGCCGCCGCGCCTTCCGACTTGTTTGGCGTCGTGGATAATATGGAGCTTTTTCAGCGTGTGCTGCGCAACTCGTGCTCGTTCAGCGCGCCAAGCGAGCCTGTGAACGAGTACTGCGACGAGTACAACTCGCCGGACGTGATTGTCATTGGCTTTCAGGAGCTGATCGATCTCGAAGACAAGCGCCTAACGGCCAAGCGCCTGCTCCTCGGCAACAAGCGCCGCGAAGGAAAAGAGTTTGACACGAACATCTCGAGCCAGCACAAGGCGTGGCACGACCAACTGATCAACTTTGTGCGCCTCGCGCTGCCGCCCGAAGCGCCCTACGCGGTACTCCTCTCCGAGAGTATGGTCGGTCTCTTTTCGATGGTGTTTGTCAAGGCGAGCATCATGTCGCGCACGCGCAATGCTACGACCTACAAAGTCAAGACGGGCCTCGGTGGCCACTATGGCAACAAAGGCGCCATCGTCACGCGGTTTGTCATCGACGACACGTCGCTGTGCTTTATCAACTGCCACCTGGCTGCCGGCCAGCGCAACGTGCGCCAGCGCAATTCGGACGTGACGGACATTATGCAGTCGATCTCTCCTACGTCCACGCAAAAGACGCGCGACGTGGCGTACGTCGGTGGCGGTGACGGCACCATGATCCTCGATCACGAGATCTGCTTCATTGCCGGCGACCTCAACTACCGCGTGGATATGCGCCGCGAGGTCGTGCTCAACATTATCCTACAGCAGCGCTACGACGAGCTGACGGCCGCCGACCAGCTGCTCACGGAGCTGCGGCACAATGTGGCCTTCCGCCTGCGCGGCTTCCAGGAAGCACCGATCCACTTTCCCCCTACCTACAAGCTCAACCGCCTGACGAACGACTGGGACTCGTCTGAAAAAGCCCGCATCCCTGCGTACTGCGACCGGATCCTCTGGCGTGGATTCAACTCGGACACGGTGCAGTGCACCTCGTACAAGCGCTGGGACGCGACGCTGTCCGACCACCGCCCCGTCTCGGCGACGTTCCGCGTGCGTGTCAAGTCGATCGACCCTGTGCGCCGCGCACAGGTTCTCGAGCAAAAGACGGCCGAGTTGGCGCAGTACAAGCACAGTGTCCTGACCGAGATCCTCCGGTTCTACCACGGCCTCTAGGCGTGGTCCCCTTTTTGTTACGTCATAGTACAGGAGGCCCCGGCGGCACTTTCTGGCGCGATGCGACGCACGAGAAGCTGTTCTCGATTGTAGATAAACTATTTAGAGGTTGGGCTTGCTGTCGATCGAGTCGCTCTTCTTGGGGGCCGAGATGTACGAGCCCTTGGCGTCGCGCTTGTCGCAGCGCGCGATGCCGTCCTCGTCACGGTAGACACCGAGCTCAATGAGCTTGGCGAACACCTTGCTGAAGTCCTCGAAGAAGAGCTTCTGGTCAGCAGCGTACTTCTCAACCCAAGGACGGAACTTGTCGTCCTGAGTGAGGGCGTAGTCGGTGGGGAGCATCATCAGAGGCTCGTCGTCCTCGTCCATACCCGGAGCGCGGGCCGAGTACTGGAAGGGGCCGTCCCACTTACGGGGCTCCCACTTGAGCTGGAGAAGCAGCTTGTAGTAGGTGTTGGCAAAGCGAGTGGGGTTCACCACCCAGGGGCCGTCGAAGCCCGAGCGGTCCGCGTGGCAACGGCCGAGGTTGTGGGCACCCGAGAGAGCGACAATCTCCTGGTCGTTGAAGCCCATGCGGTAGAAGATGTGGCGCAGGTGGTCCTGGGCCTGCGAGCCGTCGGGGAGACGGCCGCGAGGGGGAAGGTACTTGGTACCCGAGAAGTCGGTGCGGCCGGGCTTCCAGGGAATGTCGGGGCCACCCATGGCCTTGACGGCGGTCACACCGGCCAGGGTCCAGAGGTCAGCGTAGGTGATCCAGTCGTGCTTCTTCTTGATGGGCTCAAGGAAAGCACGGGCGTGCTGGAGACCGGCGTTGGCCGGGTCGCCACCCTCCTCCTCGTAACGCATACCGGCACCGTTCGAGCCACCGGTGTCGTCCTCCTTGCTGTAGGTACCGCTGGCGTGCCAGGCGAGACGGACTACGACGGGGCCGATCGAGCCATCGTCGTAGTTCTTGTTCTTAAGGATAGCAGCAACGTCGTTGCGGACGGCATCAAAGTCTCCAGGCTTCGACATGATCGAGGTAGTGCGGAGGGAACCGAGCCGGTTGCCGCCACCGGCTCAGTGGGCCTATCGCTGGCCGTGCATTACGTTCCGGTTTCGATCGGCCGAGACGTCAAACACGTGACGAAGCCCGTGCGTGGGACCGCGGGCGGACCGGCGGAGAGGGCGCATGTTCTCGCGATCTACGACTTCCCTTCGTCGCTTGGCACAGACAGCTTCTCAGCTTCGTTCGCCAGCCTCTTTGTATAGCACCGCGATGACTTCTGTTCAGGACATTCATCCCCGCGTTATTGGCGCGCCCAACACGCTCGACTACCGCGTGTACCTCGAGTCGAAGTCGACTGGCCAGCCCCTGTCGCCCTTCCACGATGTGCCGCTGTACGCCGATGAGGCCAACGGCATCCTGAACTTTATTGTTGAGATCCCCCGCTGGACGAACGCCAAGGTGGAGATCAGCAAGGAGGAGCCTCTGAACCCCTTCCTGCAGGACACCAAGAAGGGCAAGCTGCGCTTTGTGCGTAACTCCTTCCCCCACAAGGGTTACATCTGGAACTACGGTGCCTTCCCCCAGACCTGGGAGGACCCTAGCTTCACTCACCCCGACACCAAGGCCGCCGGTGACAACGACCCTCTGGACGTTGTTGAGATCGGTGAGCAGGTCGGTTACACGGGCCAGATCAAGCAGGTCAAGGTTCTCGGTGTGATGGCCCTGCTTGACGAGGGCGAGACCGACTGGAAGGTCATTGTCATTGACGTCAACGACCCTCTGGCCTCCAAGCTCAACGACATTGAGGACGTGGAGCGCCACCTTCCCGGTCTGATCCGTGCGACGAACGAGTGGTTCCGCATCTACAAGATCCCCGACGGCAAGCCCGAGAACCAGTTCGCCTTCTCGGGCGAGGCCAAGAACCGCGCCTACGCCCAGGAGGTGATCCACGAGTGCCACGAGGCGTGGCGCCGCCTGATCACTGGCCAGGCCAACGCGGGTGACGTCAAGATCGAGAACTCGACCGTGCACGGCAGCAAGAGCCTTGTCTCGCCCAGCGACGCGGTCATCACCTCGATCCCCGCCGCCAACCCGCAGCCCCCTGCCCCGATCGACCCGAGCATCGACAAGTGGTTCTTCATCTCGTCGTCGAACTAAGTATTTTTTTAGAATAGGTAGTTTGCATTGTGCTACACTCTACAAGCGAGCGCCCTGTTTCCCAACAAGAATGGCTGTGGTATTACGAGCGGTACAGCGCACGCTTCGCCACCTTGGTAATGATCTCTGGGTTGGGGAACGAAAGCGCCTCGAGGTTCGTCGCGTACGGCGTCGGGATATCCGCGCCCGTCACGCGCTCGACCGGCGCGTCGAGGTAGTCAAACGCATCCGACTCCATGATCTGGGCGCAGATCTCGCTGCCCAGGCCAAACGCCGGGAAGCCGCCCTCAACGGTGACCAGGCGGTTGGTCTTCTTCACGCTCTTGATCACCGTCTCGATGTCGAGCGGGCGGATGGTGCGCAGGTTGATCACCTCTGCCGAGATGCCCTCCTCCTCGAGCTGCTTGGCGGCGTTCAGGCCGTGCTGCACGCCGATGCTGTGCGCCACAATCGACACGTCCTTGCCCTCGCGCTCGACCTTGGCCTTGCCGATGGGCAGCACAAAGTCGTCCGAGAGCACCTCTTGCGAGACAGGGAACGACTCGCCGTAGAGAATCTCATTCTCGAGGAACACCACGGGGTTCGGGTCGCGGATGGCGGCCTTGAGGAGACCGCGGCAGTCCTCGGCGTTGAACGGGGAGATGACCTTGATACCAGGCAGTTGGCCGTACCACGACGTGTAGTCCTGCGAGTGCTGCGCAGCGACACCGGCCGCCGCACCGTTCGGGCCACGGAACACGATCGAGCCCGTGATGCCGCCGGCCGACATGTAGTGCGACTTTCCTGCGGAGTTGACGATCTGGTCAATGGCCTGCATCGCAAAGTTGAACGTCATGAATTCGCAGATCGGGCGCAGGCCCGCAAAGGAAGCACCGACCGCGAGACCGGTGAAGCCCGCCTCGGTAATCGGCGTGTCAATCACACGGTCCTCGCCAAACTTGTCGAGGAGACCCTTGGTCACCTTGTATGCACCGTTGTAGCGAGCAACCTCCTCTCCAAGCAAGAACACGCGCTGGTCACGCTGCATCTCCTCCTCCATCGCCGAGTTGAGCGCATCGCGCACCGTCATCTCTTGGCCCTCGCTCTCGGTAGCGAGCGAGCGGCGGAGCAACGGCTGCACCGCACGAACCGGCGCGGGGCGCACGCATGTACGCAGCACGCCGCTGCGCACCGCACATGCGCGACGAGAGGCACTACCAAGCATTTCCGAAACGACCATCGTCGCAGACAAAAGCCAGGGGCCCGGGCCCACCCACTTTCCGTCTAAGGATCGGGCGCCCAACAAAGCCGAAATCGGGGACCTACCAGGCCCCCCCGAAATCTTCGGCAACACGCATTCCGCTCTCCACGCGGCGGACCGAGATGAGTAGGTGGTGTAGCTGACGGCAGTGGAAGAACTTTCGTCGGGGTCGTCCGACTATGCGGCGAGCACATGGATTGCGTGGTTCCTCTCCACAAAAGGCAACGAATACTTTTGCGAGTTGGACGAGGACTACATTCTGGACCGCTTCAACCTGACGGGTCTCAATACCGAGGTGCAGCACTACATGCATGCGCTGGACCTGATTACCGATGCGCTGGGTAAGTGCATAAGCTAACGCAGATGAGCAACTGGACGACGACCAGCGCGAGCAGATCGAGACGCAGGCGCGCATCCTGTACGGCCTGATCCATGCGCGCTACATTATCACGACGCGGGGCCTCGCCAAGATGCTGGAAAAGTACAAGCACGCCGACTTTGGGCGCTGTCCCCGCGTGCTGTGCTACCAGCAGCCGCTCCTCCCGGTGGGCCTGTCCGATCTACCCTTTCGCAGCCCGGTGAAGCTGTACTGCCCCCGGTGCGAAGATTTATACAGCCCCAAGAGCTCGCGGCACGGCTCGATCGACGGCGCGTTTTTCGGCACCTCGTTCCCTCATATGCTCTTCATGGTATACCCCCACATGGTGCCGGTCAAGACGGCGACGGGCGGCCCCCATCCGACCGCGAAGCAGTCCTATGGCGGAATTTCCGCCGACGTGCTGCACCAGCGTGCGCTCGCGCTCGAGCAAAACAACTCGCTCACCCACTCACAGATGGACGAGGTGAGCAGCGAGACCGCGTCGAACCCGCCGAGCGAGGCGCGCGTCGGCCACGCGTCCAACGCCGACTCGGGCACCTCGTCGCCGCTGCCGAACAAGCCCGCAGTGCCCGACGTGGAACGCGTCGTGCCGCGCATCTTTGGTTTCCCGGTGCACGAAACGAGCCGTCTGATGGCCTGGCAGGAGAAGAAGCAGCAGCAGCAGGTGGGGCGCATCGCGCGGTTCCGGCAAAAAACCGAAGGGGGCAAGACGAGTCTCTAGCACCGTAATTCATCTCTATCTCGTAGCTAGGCGCTTATCGTCGGCACAGGCAGGCCCAGCTGGCGCGTTTTGGCAGCCTCCTCCTCGCGCTGCTTGTTAATTTCGAGCAGCACGTCGCGGTAGCGCAGATTCGACGAGATCTCGCCGGCGCTCTGAAAGATGAGCTTGCTCCAGCTCTGCTCAAAGCGCCCGGCCTCGCGCACAATCGCCATGACCTCGGCGCGGATATCCTCGTCCATCGTCTCGAGCAGCACTGCCGCATCGTCGCCGACCGAGCCGCGCTCGAGCAGCGCCGCGAGCGCCTGCTTGTCGGAACGCAGCGTCGACATATTCCGGAGCGCCGCCACGGCGCGCGCAATCAGCGCGCCTTGCAGCGTCGCACGCGGCACGATCCATTCGGGATCGTTGGCGTCGCCATCGGGGAACTCGTCCTGCACGCCGGCGAGCGCGTTATAAATGGCGCGGGGGGCGTTCACGTCCTCGTCCGCGGTTTTCGTCACTTGGTACGCAGTCTTGCGCTTGGTCTCGCGCCGCCGGTACACCTTGCTAAAGGCGGCGAGCGCAAGGAACAGCGTCGCAATGTACGCGATCGGCACAAAGACGGACAGCGCCATGGCGACAAGGGTCCGGAATGGAGGTGCGTATTCGTCCTGCCCGCGTGGCGCCCAACATGCCCGCGGGCCTCTTAGGCCCACATGCCAGACATCACTCGGCGGCGGCCCTCGGGGCGCCTCCCCACCGCCCTTGGTCCTGCGCTGCGCGACTTGGTCTCCGGCACGGATTTGACGCCGGAACCATGAAAGGACTCAAGAAAGCAATGGTACGTATTAATGCTCACCCAGAATCTGTCCCGGTCAAGACACAACGACGCCCCGAGCAATGGCAACGGCCAGGGCCGCTCGCAGCAAGGAAGCAGCGGAGGCCCGGCACCCCCCACCAAAGACCACAACCCACGCTCGTTTCTTGGTGGCTCGTCGTCGCGTCCGGCGAGTGCACCGAATGCGTCGTCGTCCGACGCTGCCTCGTCGCGCAACGTGCCGCCGACGCCGCCTGCCGGCCGCGGCCCCGCCCCGACTCCGGCCGCTCGTCCGGCGAGTGCACCGGCATCTGGCGCCTGGAGCGCGGCGGGTGGCAGCACGCCGAGCGTGCCCAAGACGCCCGCGAGCGACCCCGAGACGCTCGCAGTGCCGGGTGCAAAAGGCGCTCCTCCCAAGACGCCTTCCTTCCACCTGAATGCGGGCACGCCCAGTGCGCCTGCGAGCGGCACGGCGCCGTCCGTGGCACTGGCCCGTACACGCCAGCCCGTGCCACAGACTGTGGCGCCGAAAGATACGATCCCTGTGACCAAGACGCCGCCGCGAAAGCAGCGCAGCAGCCGTATCCAGCCGTCGGAGAATGTGACGCTCGAGCCGCTGCCCTCCTTCCACGAGGTGCCGCCGGCGGAGCGCACGGATCTGTTTGTGCGTAAGCTGCGGCAGTGCAGTGTCGTCTTTGACTTTAACGATGCGAGTCAGGAGCTGCGCGGCAAGCATATCAAAGCGCAAGCGCTGCAAGAGATGTTTGAGTACCTCACGACACAGCGCGGCGCGATTACCGAGCCGATCTACCCCGAGATGGTCAACATGTTTGCGGCAAACCTGTTCCGCACGATTCCTCCTCAGACCAATGCCGCAGGCGAAGCATTCGACCCCGAAGAGGACGAGCCGGTGCTGGAGCTCGCGTGGCCGCATTTGCAGGTGGTCTACGAGCTGTTCCTCCGCTTTATCGAGAGCTCCGAGTTGAATACCAACATTGCGAAAAAGTACATTGACCAGTCCTTTGTCATCCAGCTGCTCGAGCTGTTTGACAGCGAAGACCCGCGCGAGCGCGACTTTCTCAAGACGATGCTGCACCGGATCTATGGCAAGTTTCTGAACCTGCGCGCGTTTATCCGCCGCTCGATCAACAATGTCTTTTTCCAGTTTATCTACGAGACGGAACGGCACAATGGTATCGCCGAACTGCTCGAGATTCTGGGATCGATCATCAACGGCTTTGCGCTGCCGCTCAAGGAGGAGCACAAGGTCTTTCTCACGCGCGTCCTCTTGCCGCTACACAAGGCCAAGAGTCTGGCGATGTACCACCCCCAACTCGCGTACTGTGTCGTGCAGTTTATTGAAAAGGACAGCCTGCTCACCGAAGAGGTCGTCCTGGGCCTCTTGCGCTTCTGGCCCAAGACCAACTCGCAGAAAGAGGTCATGTTCCTGAACGAGGTCGAAGAGGTGCTCGACGTAATCGAGCCGCAGGACTTTGTCAAGATCCAGGTGCCTCTGTTCCAGCAGCTCGCCCGCTGCATCCAAAGCCAGCACTTCCAGGTGGCCGAGCGCGCGCTGTACTTTTGGAACAATGAGTACATTGTCAACCTGATGGGCGACAATATTCATGTGATCCTGCCGATCGTCTTTGACAGTCTCTTTGACAACTCCAAAGCGCACTGGAACCAGACGATCCATACCCTCGTGTACAACGCTTTGAAGCTTTTTATGGAAATCAACCCGGCCTTTTTCGACTTGGTCTCTTCCGAAAACCAGCACCAACGCGCCTCTATGGAACAGAAGCAGCAGGCCCGGGAGCGCGCTTGGCAGAAGCTCCGCACCTCGGCCGTGCGCAACTCGCAGAAACTCAGCATGCCGGTGCCCAAGTCGCTCGGCAGCGTCGACCCAGCGCCGCCTGCGACAACGCGTGCGGAGCCAAGCACGACGCGCCACGAGAGCACGTACGAGTCGCTGCCATTCACAAGCACCTTGTCGGGCCTCGCACCGCCCGCACTGAGCTTGGCCAGCTCCGCCTCGATCCTCCACGGACTGGGGCCCAGCGCAGAGCTCGGGCCGTCGGCCGGCCGCGCGCCGTCGCCGCCGAACGCGACCGAACACATGCTCGACGAACGCGAACTGTCGCCAAACAGCACAGCAGGCACCTCGTTCACCGGCGAGTTTGAAGACGCCGAGACCGGTGTCGATTTACACGACTCGGCCATCTCGGCGTACCTCGACGAACCCAGTACGCCGCCGCGATCGACACCGTCGCTCGTGGGCCGTACGAACGAGATGTCCCTTGTATAATCTAGCCGCATAGCCTGCTGTACAGCATCTACATTGCGCGGACCGAGCTGCTGGGCGTAAAGGGGAAGCGCCCTGGAGGTGCAGACGGCACTTGGTGCTGCGACGCCCACGCGGGGTGCGCGACTGAGAATGAGAGCATGCTCTGCTCCATTTCTGTGTGAGTGAGGCGACCTACTATTATCGCGCGCATCCACGTCAAACGCCGCGTACCGGCAAACGTAGCCGAGGCCAGGGACGTGCACGGTGCCGTGACGGAAAAAGTCGACGTACTTTTCCGCCAGGCGCTCCTGGCACCGCCAGAGGACGAGCGGCGTGATGAGCACAGAGAGAAGCTCGTTCAGAAAGACGTGCACTTTCAGTGCGTACAGCGCGCAAAATTCGCGCAGGACACGCGTCGAGTACATCTGTCCTTGGCGCCACGCGGGGGGGCAGTAGTGGGTATAGTGGATCACCGCGTCGAGCGCCGCTTGGGGATCGCGCACCGCATGCTCATCAGGGATCATACCCCGGAACGCTGCGAGCGCCGTGCCGCACACGCCGAGGAAAAAGAGCACATTTCGCCCAGGCACAATGTCAAAATGCACCATCACGTCGGGCTCGATCACCGCACCGAGCAAAAAGACCGCCACAAACGAGCCCGAGATGAACGCGCCAAAGCGCGCCACGCGCACGTATCGTGCGCGGGGAAATTGGTCGAGGTAGGTACGCGCGCTTGCGTAGCTCTGGTGCAGCCGCTGCTGGAAGAGGTGGGGGAGCTCGTTGTATTCACGGAACCGCCAGCGGGCGAGGAGGGTATATTGCCGCGATCCGAGCGAGGCGGGGTTGCGGTGGTACTCTTCAAAGTACCGAAAAAAGGAGTACACGAGAAGGTACACGACCAGGAACGGGGCCAGCACCGCATTCACCAGGGCCATGAACAAAAAGCGGCGGCGCACACTGCATTAGCACAAGACCGTACCTCGCGATGCTCTCTGCACGGTGCTGCGCCTCGAGTAGGTGCGGCTGAAACTGCCCCGAGGCATTAAACGCAAAGCCCAGCAGGCAAAACCGCAGATTCCACTCCAACGCGCGCGACAGCCGCGGAAACAGCGCGCCGAGTGCGCTGTGGACGAACGCGCTGTGTGTCGGGAGTGGTACCTCGGCGCACAGGATGCCGTGGTCCTCGAGCGCAATCAAAAAGTTTTCCTGGCGCATGATACGGTGCGCAACGCTGAGCGCGTCGAACGACACGCCTTCGTGATGCGCTGCGCAAGGATGCGCCTCGGCCAGCCGCTGCAGCCGTGTCACGACCTCTTCCCACGGAATCGACACGAGATCGTCCTCAGGAATGTCAAAGAGGTGCGTGTAGATGTCGCGCAGCGCAGCGAGGCGCTTGAGGCTCGAGCCAAAAATGACCGCCTGCCACGCACAGACCATGCCCACGACCGCCACCGAGGCAATCGACAGTGTCGACACGCGCGCAAAGCACTGGCCTACGAGCGCCTCGTGGAGTGTCCCCCCCATGCGAATCGCCGAGTAGTCGATGCAGCCACCAAGGAAGGCGGCAAAGACCACGACAAACGCACAGGTAAGCACGCTCAGTACGCGCCCGAGCACGATGCTTGTATACCCCTGCCCCGTATAATACTCGTAGATCTCTTTCAGAAAGCCGTCCATGTCCACGACATTCACCCAGTGCCACAGCGCGCGCTCGTGCGCGCTGGGAGGTGCGTGCGCCGCGCGTGGCGCACGCGCGTGGCCGAGCAGCGCCGCGCGGTCGCCCTCCTCCTCGTCGACCGGCGGGAGTGCGGATTCGTCAAATATGCTCTTGCTATGTCCGACACGCTCGAGGATGAGCGACGTCGGCGGCCCGCAGTCTTGCGCCTCGTCGGCGCCGCCCCCCCGCGTCCATACCTCCATCCTGATAAGGTGTGGGGAAGGTGGAGGGGGGCTGTCGTGGAGGTGTGTACTTCGTTGCCGGCGCGGCGCGGCGCTATGGTACATTACGCGGGCACATTCGCGCGTTCGATCGAGCGCACGAGGTCGTTCAGGTGCGACTGTGCCTCGGCCACCTGCTTTTCAAGGAACTGCGTCAGGGTATGCAGCGTACCTTTTGCTTTTTCAGCAGCATGTCGGTCTCTTCCGAGGCCGAGCCCTGTTTCCGCTGGATATCCGACGTGAGGTCATCGTAGCTTTCTTGCATGAACCTGGATTAGTGCATAGACCTACATCTTGCCCACGGCCTCGTACATGCGCGTTTCGGGCCCCAGTCCCTTGAGCTGCTCGAGCGTCAGCTCCTGGAGCTTGATCTCGCGCTGTCGCGCATTCACCTGTGCGCGCACAATGCTCAGCTGGCGCTGCGACTGCACCAGGCGCGTCTGTACTGTATTGAGCAGCTACATCAGATCAGGCACCTACCACCGGCAGCGACTCTTCCGACATGGCGGCGTGCGACAAAATCGCACACATAATTCCCCGACTACGCGTCGTCCGCCAGCATGGCGAACCGTACAGGAACGCGGGTGGTGTTTGGTAGGTGGCTCTGCTGAGACAGTCGGAAACATCCCCTATGATATTTCGGAAGAGCAGCTGGTCAATGTGTTTTCCGAGGTGGGCCGCGTCGTCGCCTTCCGCCTCGTGAGCGACAAGGAGCAGGGCAAGTTTAAGGGGTACGGATTCTGCGAATACGAAGACGCAGAAACCGCGGCGTCGGCGGTGCGCAACCTGAACGACGTCGAGGTCGGCGGCCGCCCCCTGCGCCTCGACTTTGCAGAGATGGACCCGATGGTGAGCGGCGGCGAGACGCGCTCGAAACCCGCGGCGCTGGCGCCGTTTCCGGCGGGCGCGCCGCTGCCGCCCGGCGTGTCGTCGACGGATGCCATTACGCATGCCATCGCCTCGCTGCCGCCGCACCAGCTCATGGATATCCTCACGCAGATGAAAGGACTCGCTGCCACCGCGCCCGACCAGGCTCGGGCGCTGCTCCTCGGCAACCCCCAGCTGGCTTATGCTGTATTCCACGCAATGCTCATGATGAATGTTGTGGACCCAGTCGTGGTGCAGCGCGTGCTGGGCGAGTCTGGCGCTGCACATGCCCCCCCCGCGCCGCCGATGCCGATCAAGACCGAGACGCGGAGCACGCCGACGCCCACACCGGCGCCTGCGCCTGCGCCGGTCCAGGCGACGCCGACGCCCGCGCCGGGCCCCCAGCTCGACGACCAGCAGCGGCAGCTCCTCAACCAGGTGCTGCAGCTGACGCCGGACCAGATCAACGCGCTGCCGCCTGACCAGCGCGCGAGCATTCTGCAGCTCAAGGCGCAGTTTGGGCAGTAGCCATGTACATACTGCTATAGACTCGGGCGTTGTTGGCTCTGTGGCTCGGCCGGCGGCAGCATGTCGAGAGCGAGTGGGCGCAACGACGCGTGGTCGTGTTGCACGCGCTGCAGCACACGCTGCGCCTCGGCACGCACCACGTCGTACACCTCGTCCGGCGTGCCGGCGGCGTTGACGCGCGTCCAGACGCCGCCGCCGGCCTGCACGAGGTGCTCGACGTCGGCAAAGGTCTGGCGCACCACGCGCTGGAACGCCAGCTTCTCGTAGCGCTCCTCGCCGTACGCACTCCGCGCCGCGGCCGTCGCCTCGTCCAGGTCAAGGAAGAGGGTCAGGTCCGGCATCGGGATGCCGACGTCCGGCGCGAGGCACCAGCCGAGGTCGAGGCCTTTGGCGCGCGAGTAGGCAATGCCGGAGAACGCATAGCGGTCGCATACCACCGACTGGCCGGAAGAGAGCGTCTGTACAATGCTCTGCATCACTTCCCAGCGGTTCGCGGAGAACAACAGGTGGATCGCCTCGTCGGGCGTGTCGCGCGCATTCGTCAGGTACGCGTTGATCATCTGCCCGATTTCGGTCGTGCGATCCGGGAACTTGACGAGGCGCGCGTGCAGCAGGTCGACGAGGCGCGCAACCTGCGTCGACTTGCCCGCACGATCGAGGCCTTCAACGACGATCAGCGCGCCCCGCGAGCCGCGCGTCCCTGCGGTCCACGAGGGAGGCGCGGCCGGCGCGTGCTGCTGCGCCGCGAGGCACGTCGCGCGCCACTTTAGCACGCGTTCGACCATATTCGCACGGTACGCACCGGAATAGTTGTGGTCGCACCCCTCGATCATCTGGAGCTGGACCGTGCCCGGGCGGCGTGTCGGCTGAGCAGTGAGCGCATTCATGTAACCGGCCGAATCGACCACCGGCACGACCTTGTCGTCGGTCCCGTGCACGATCAGCACCTGCACCGACGTCGGGAGGCGCGCGGCGTGCTGCGGCGTGGGGTATTCGCAGCCGGCGATAAAGTCTTCGCGCGTCATTTGGACAGCGCGCATGCCGTTGCGCGTCGGAATCTGGCGCTCAAAGTGCCCTTTTTGCTGGAACGAAGGTTCGAACTCGTCGGCGCGTTCTGTGTGAGCGGAGCGACCTACCATAGACGCGCTGGGTGAGTAGGGCAACGTACCGACATCCAAAAGCGGCCCGAGAACATGGCCATCAGCGCCGGCGGGCGATGGAGGCCCGGCTTGGTGCAGAACTTGGACGCGTACGCATAGGTAATCGCGACGCTCTTGGAGTGCGCCACAATTAGCTCGATCACGTAGCCAAAGCGCGTGACAAGGTACTCGACGACGTGCGCGACTTCCGCCGCATAGGTCTGTGTGAGGGAGGCGACGTACATCGTACTGGCCATTCGTCCACTCGCCCGGCGACTCGCCCTCGCCGCGGTGGTCGAAGCGATACGAGTCGATCGGCAGCGCGTGCGCGAGCGGCTTGAAAAAGACGGCGTTCTTGTGGGATCCCATGCCGTGGAGCAGCAGCGCGAGCGGGCGCCCGGCCGTATGGCTGCGCTCGAGTATCGCGCCGCTTTCGGCTGCATCTCTCTGGATCAAGAGACCGGAATAGTGGGAATCGGGCTCGGACGCGAGACCCGCGTCCAGGAACGGCACGTCGACACGGTGCTCGGCCATGGCGCGACGCGTCGAGCCACGTGGGCTTTTCCTCTCGCCATGGGCAGGAAAGCGGAGGTGCAGCGCGTGGCGCTCGAGCGCCTGATGGGCCCCGAGGGTAGGTCGCACGGCTGACGCAGTGATGGGCACCGCGGACAAGGATATGCACTTTACGGATCCCAAGGTGTGCCGCAACTTTTTGTGCGGCGTGTGCCCCCACGACCTGTTTAGCAACACGGTACGTCGTGCTCCTGACCCAGAAAATGGATCTCGGCCCGTGCCCGCAGTCGCACCTGCCGCGGTACAAGGAGCTGTACGATGCGGCGGTCGCCAGAGGCGAGAGTTTCCCCCAGATCACGGCGGAGCACCAGCGGAATATCCACCTGTTCATCACAGACATTGACCGAAAGATTGCCGCAAACCGCCGGCGACTCGACCAGACGCCCGAGGAGATGGAGCGCTCCAACGCGATCATGCGTGATATCAACGAGGTCGAAGAGGCGATCACCGCGGCCACCGCCGAGATGGAGAAGCTCGGTGAGCAGGGGCAGGTCGAAGAGTCGCTCAAGGAGCTCGCCAAGGTCGATGCACTCAAGGCCGAGCGCGGCGAGAAGGAAAAGGAGCTCCAGGTGCTCCAGGAAAACAGCGGTGCAAGTGGGCACCAAAAGCTACGTGTGTGCGACGTGTGCGGCGCCTACCTCTCGATCCTCGACTCGGACCGCCGCCTGGCCGACCACTTTAGCGGGAAAATGCACCTGGGATACATGCGCCTGCGCGACCTGCTCACCGAGTTTGAGCAGCAGAAGAACAGCGCACCGCAGCAGCGCCCGGACGCGGCGCGCCGCCGTAGTCGCTCGCCTGTATAGCCTACATACGATCTACTCGCTGGTGGAGGCGACCCGGTGGAGGGTCGTGGAGGCGAGCATGGCGTCTGGGGCGTGGAAGTCGTACGCGGACACGGTGCGCGCACGCACACAAAGTTTCTTTAGCAAGGCCGATGCGCCGAAAGAGGCGCATGTGCCGTCAACGGCGCGGGTGCCGGCCGACGCGACGCTCGTCGCGCCGATCAGCGAGAGCGACGATCCCCACCCCCCGTTTCCCGTCATCCCCGAGGCCAAGCTCCAGCGGCTCTTTCCCTCGGCGGGGCACGACGGCTCGAGCCAGTACTCGTGCGTACGCTCGGCGCTGCGCGAGATGGAGCGTACGTCTTTGTACTCACACAGTCGCCTACCGCATGGACCCGTGCCTGGTCGGTGAAAAGAGCGGCACGGTGCGCGGTTACTGGGCGCTCGCCGAGCTCGTGCGCCGTGTTGCCGTCGAGCCCGACACGGCGCCGCCCAAGATCGAGCAGGGCGACATTCCGCTGGCCCTCTCTGCGACGCAGCAGCGCGCACCGTCGGCTACGCAGCGTGCGCGGCGCCCGTACGAGCCCCACGACGTCTACGCAGCGGTCGAGCGCAAAGATATCGACACGATCATGGCGATCCGCGACAAGGACTTTGCGCTGCTGCTCGGCGGCGACGAGGCGCGCACGCCGCTCGAGTACGCCATCTCGCTCGGGCCGGAGTACGACCGAGTGAGTCTGTTCCTGGCCGGCGCGCTCTCGCGCTTTGTGAACCAGCTCCCGGACCAGGTCGCGGACGCGGGCGAGGCGACGCTGAGCACGCTGCGCAAGGTACGCGCGAACCTCAAGCTCGCGATCGACCACAGCCTCGACCGCGAGCAGACAGCACTCTTGGCATCCTATATCCAGATCCTCGTGATGGCCGAAGGCGTGCGCTGGATCGCGCAGTCGACCAAGGCCGTCGCGCACGAGCTGCGTGCGGCGGCGAGCAGCGACGCGTACGCGCCGCGGCCCACGCACGTCGCGCGCGATATCGTGAGCCAGTTCCTCACCGCGAATTTGCGCATGCGCCGCAAGCGCGACCAGTACGTCGTCGCGGCGATCGAGGACTACATTGCCAACGCCGCCTCGGACCTCGTGCTCCTCGCACTGTGGGAGCGCGTGCGGGGCAGCGACGCGCCGCTGCCGGATTATGCGTTTGCGCGCGACGACCGCATCGCGACAGCCTACTGCGAGGCGATCGCCGGGGCGCGGCACGGCGGCGCTCGGCAGCCCCAGCGCGTGTGGACGCTCGCGCAGCGCGCCGCCGACGCGCTCGACGAGGGCCTCCGGCGGCGCACGGCGCATGAGCGCCTCGAGATTCTCGCACGCATCGTAGATTCGTCTATTTCCTAGCAGCAGAAACCGGGTCGTTGCTCAGAAGCGCCGCCCAGCGGTTGCCCTTCTTGGACTGACCCGCCGAGGCCTGGCGCTTGTGGCGCTTGGACCCACCGGCGGAGGACAGCGAAGGGGTGGACGTCGAGGGCTGGCCGTAGCCTTCGCGCACGCTCGGCGCCGAGAGCACCGGGGGCTCCATCGAGGGGTCCGCGCGGCGGCCGGGGCGGCCAGACGCGGGCTCAGTGTAGGCCGAGGTCGGCAGGCCACGCTTGTGCAGCGGCGCCATCGACGCGGACTCGGCAACGCGCGGCGGGCGCTTCGCGTAGCCGTCGTACGACGACTGTGCCAGCGAGTCGTACGTCTGGCCGGGCTGCATCGCCTGCGCCTGCGGCGGGCGCGGTTGGGTGGGACGCTGGGCACGCACGTCCGCCGCCGGTTGGGTGGGGCGCTGGGCACGCACGTCCGCCGCCGGTTGGGTGGGGCGCTGGGCACGCACGTCCGCCGCCGGTTGGGTGGGGCGCTGGGCACGCGCCTCCGCCGCCGGCTGCGTCGGGCGCTGCGTACGAGCCTCCGACGCGGGGTACGCCTGCTCGTAGCCTTCGTAGCCCTGGGCGTAGGGCTGCTGTGGGTACTGCTGGGCGTACTGCTGGTCGTAGCCGGGGTAGGCGCCTTGCTGCTCATAGTTCGCGTACTGGGGATCGTACTGCTCGTAGCCGGCGTACTGCTGCTCGTAGCCGGGGTACTGTTCGTAGCCCGGGTACTGTTGTTCGTAGCCCTCGTACTGCTGCTCGTAGCCTTGCTGGTACGGCTGCTGAGCGTACGGCTGCTCGTACGCCTCGGCGGGCTGCTCGTACGGCTGCGCCGGCTGCTCGTAGCCGGCGTACTGCTCGTACGGCTGCTGCTCATACGGCTGCTGCTCATACGGCTGTTGCTCATACGGCTGTTGCTCATACGGCTGCTGCTCGTACGGCTGCTGCTCGTACGGCTGCTGCTCGTACGGCTGCTGCTCATACGGCTGCTGCTCGTACGGCTGGGCGGTACGCTCCTCGTCCACCTCGTACAGGGGACGGGCGCCACCAAACTGGTCGTACGGCACGCTCTCGCGCTTTGCGGCAGGCTTCGTCGCCTCGTACACAAACGGCGGCGCCTTGGACTCGTACGCCGCAGGCTCGGGCGCTTTGGGCTCGTGCGCTTCGGCAGGGAGGTCGGGGAGCGCGGTGTGCGTAATGTGCACGTCGCGCTCGTGCTGATCCATGACGGGCTCGCTGGGCATCTGCGGCGTCGTCTTGATCTTGTGGGCCTCCTCGAGCTCGTCAAGGTTGAAGAGGTGGGTGTCGATCGGCTCCGAGTCCGACGAAAGGAACTGGTCAAAGAGCACAAAGTTGCTCCCGGTCGAGTTCATGCGCGACAGACGGCGGCCCGCCATCGAGTCGCGCTTCGCATCCACATCCTTGGGGGGAACGGGGGGGAGCGCAGAGTCCTTGGCAAACGTAGGCACGTACTGGCGGCGCGCCTTGAGGAAGGAGTCAAGGTCGCGCTGCTGCTCCGTGCTCGCGCCACGCACCTGGCTGCGCAGCCAGTCGTCCGAGTCCCACTGCACACCCTTGCCGGCAAAGCGCTCGCTGGGGCGCAGCGGCTCCTCGACGGGGCGCGTCGGCGCAACCGCGGGGGGGGCCGCAGTCGGAATGTTGCTGGGGATCTGCGACAGGGGCACACCGAGCGACGAGGCACGCACGACCGCACGCGAGTAGTCCAGCTCGTCCATCGCACTGAGGAAGTGCGAAATCGACTCGGGGTCGTACGCCGCCGAGCCACGCAGCACCGACGGCGTCGAGACAGGGGGGGCGACAGACACCGCAACAGGCACGGGAGGAACCGAGTCGTGCGCGTCGGCGTATTGCGCTGGCTGGCTGACGACACTCTCGTCGACCTCGGGCACACCGGCCTGCTCCTCGCTCTCGGGCACCGTCTGCAGGTACCGCGGGAAGCCCTCCTGCACCGGCTGGGGGTCGTACGGCGCCGACACCGGCGCGGCGACCGGGACAGCGACCGGCGCGGCGACCGGGACAGCGACCGGCGCGGCATCGAGCGACGTCGCGTACTGCGGCGCAGACGCGTGCTGGCGCGCAAGCACCGTATTCACGTCGTGCTCGTCGGCCTGCGCATGCTCTTCCTTCTCAAGCTCGTGCGTGGCGAGCTGGGGAGCAAGCAGCGCCTCGACATTGCCGTGGCTGTGATCGTGGGCGTGCTCCGCGGGCGGCTCCGTGTCGAGCTGAGGCGCAAGCAGCGCCTTGAGGTTGCCGTGGCTGTGATCGTGGTCGTGTTCCGCAGGCGGCTCCGTGTCGAGCTGGGGCGCAAGCAGCGCCTCGACATTGCCGTGGCTGTGATCGTGGGCGTGCTCCGCAGGCGGCTCCGTGTCAAGCTGAGGCGCAAGCAGCGCCTCAACCTTGCTGTCGTGCTCCTCCTGCTCAGCAGAGGGCTGCACGTCGTCGAGCTGCTTCGCATACGTCGGGCGCACAATATCGTGCTGCGTCGCATAGGTAGGCTGCACCTGGTCGAGCTGGCGCGCGTAGCCTGTCTGCACATTATCGAGCTGGCGCGCGTAGCCAGACTGCGGCGCAGTCGACAGCTCCGTCTCGAGCGAAATGTAGCGAGGGAGCGACGTCTGCGCGGGCGCACGCACGGGCTCCATGTACTGCTGCACAGGCACCGCGCTGTACGACGCCGGCGCAGGCACGTTCACCGCAACCGGGACCGGCGCAGGCTCGGGCACCGCCTCGGGCTCCTCGGGCACAGGGGTCGGCTCGACGCCGGTCGGGGCGTGCGACGTCGGCGGGTCGACCATCACGGCCTGGGGAACGGGCGCGGGCGCAGAGGTCTCTGGGAGCTCCATCACGGGCTCCTCGGCAGCCTGCTCCGACTCGCGCATCGCAAGCGGTGTCATCGAGACGTTCGCAGGGGCGAGCGTGTTCGGCACCTCGGGCTCCTCGAGCTCGGGGGCCGGCGCACTCGGAGCTGGCGCCGCAGGGACAGGCGGCAGCGCGCTCGGCGTTGTCGACTTGGGCGCCGATGCCGACGTGCGCTTGGGGGTCTTGGGCACACCCGGCACAAGCGGCTTCTTCGGCGACGACAGCTCCTTCATCGACGGCGCGGTCGGCACAGGCGGCATCTGCGGCAGCTCGGCGTCGCTGCCGGGCAGATGCCTGCCGCTGCGGTCTGCGGCGTCGCGCATCGAGACGCCCGAGAGCGACTGCAGCGCAGAGAGGCGGTTGGGGTCCTTCTGCGGCACCTGCGGCTTGGCGCCCGTCTCGGGCTCCGCCTCGGGCTCAGGGCCGGACGAGACCGAGCTGCGCTTCGAGTGGCGCGACAGGAACGGCACGTTGGCAAAGAGGCCCGAGTTGCGGTTGTCGAAGCTAAAGCGCTTGCTCTTGCGGCGCGGCTTTTTGTCGTCCTCGGGCGAGCGCGCAGGCACGGGCTCGGGCGCAGCGACGGGCGCCGTCGCGAGGTGCGACGGGACCTCTGCCTTGGGCGTCGTGCTTGGCTTGGGCGCAGAGCTCGGCGTGGCACCCGTCTGGGGCACCGACGAGCTCGGCGTGGCGCTCGTCTGGGGCACCGACGAGCTCGGCGTGACAGTCTCGGGCTTGCGCGGCTCGACCAGCAGGTCCTCGGGGCGCGCCTCGGAGGGCGCCGAGGGAGCCACAGGCTCGGGCACTGGAACCGGCGCAGGCGCAGGCGCCGACGTGGACGCAGGCACCGCCGTAGCGGCAGGAGCCTCGGTCTTGGAGATCTCGGCGGGCGCATCGACCGACTTGGTCGGCACGTCGCTGCGCTTCACGTCGTGGCCCGGCAGGAAGGGGGGAAGGAGCGTCGTGGAACCCGTCGAAGTAGGCGCCGTCGAGGTCGCCTGGGCAGCAGGCGTCGTCGAGGCATACGGCAGCGTAGGCGCCGTCGTCGAGGCGTACGGCAGCGTAGGTGCCGATGTAGGTTCCTTGTCCGTGTCGCGCTGCTCGGCACGGGGGCCGAGCGTAGCGTTCTTCAGGTAGGCCATGCCGGCAGCAACACCCGCAGCAGCGCCGGCAGCGGCGCCGCCGATCGTCGACGTGACCGTGTCGGACTTGTCGGCGGACTCGGCAGAAGTCTCGGTAGTGGGCTCGATAGCGGCCTTGGTGGGCTCCGCAGTCTCGGTAGGCTCCACGGTCTGGGTGGGCTCCACAGGGGTCGCCTTGGCAGGCTCCACCGTCTTGGTGGGCTCCGCAAGGGCCTCCTTGACGGGCTCGTCGGTCTTGAGAGGCTCAGCCTCCTTAACCGGCACAGCGGCCTTGAGAGGCTCAGCCTCCTTCACAGGCTCGGTCTCCTTCACAGGCTCGATCTCCTTCACAGGCTCGGTCTCCACAGGTTCGGTAGCCTTCAGGGGCGCAGCCGCCTGGATAGGCTCAGCGGCCTTGACAGGCTCCGAGTCCTGCACCGGTTCCTCCTTGGCAGGCACCGCAGCCGCAAGCGCCTCCTTGGGCTTAGCCGTCTCCTCGATAGGCGCGGCCACCAGAGGCTCCTTCGACTCGGCCTCCTTGGCGAGCGCCGCAGGCACGGCGGTCTCCGCCGGCACGTCGACGGCGTCCTTCGCCAGGGGCTCGGTCGTGAGCTCCTCCGGCTTGGTCGGCAGCGCCTCGGTCGAGACGACCTCTGCCGGAGCGGGCTCCTCGAGCTCCGTCTTCTCGGCGATCGTCTTCTCTGGGACAACGGGCGCCTTGCTGGGCACCTGCGGCACGGTCTCCTTCGTCTCCGGCAGAAGCGTCTCGGGTGCATCCGGCAGTGGCGACTTGTCCGTCACGACATCCGTCACCGAAGTCGGGTCGTTGGGGATCTCGGGCGCGGCCAGCGGCACGGCCGGCACCTTGGCCGGGACCGCGGGCGCCTTGCCCTTGTCGAGCGTGTCCTTGGCAGGCACCTCGGGGAGCTGCGCAGTGGCAGGCACGCTCGGGACCGTGGCGTTGTCCTGGAGCGCCGACGGCATCTCGGGCGCCTTGCCCTTGTCGGCAGCCGTCAGGCGCGGCGCCTCCTCGCTCTTTTCAGGGAGCGAAGGCACAGTTTCCTTGCTGGCCATCTTGCCCAGCGTAAAGTCCTTCTTGGTCGGCGTCATGGTCGAGCTCGAGAAGCCGGCCAGCGGGCGCGTAATAGGGAAGGTCGACGTGGGCTCGCCCGTCTTCTCACTAATCATCGACGGGCGCTTGCTGTCGGTAGCGTCCGACTGCGAGTACAGCGAGTCGGACTCCTCGCTCGGCGCGGCGGCCGTGGCAGGCGCAGCCTTGGCGCCCTTCACCTCCGCCTCATCGTCCTCGAGCGGCGCGTGTTGGCCGCTCGCCTGTCGGCTGCCGGGGTACAGCATCGACATGCCGGCCGTGGCAAGAGCACCGAGCGACATGCCACCAAAGAGACCAGCCTTGGAGGAGTCGGCGTGCTCCGTGTCCGCCGATTCGTCGCCGACCTGTGTCTGCGTAGCACGCGACGTGTCACCCGTCTTGTCCGCCACGTCCTCGTCGAACGGCGGCGCAGGCGCGACGCGCGTGTTCTTGGGGTCGAAACCGTGCGCGACCGACGCGCTGGGCGTCTCGAGATACTCGTGCGCGTCGTGCATCGGCAGCGTGAACGCAGCAGACTCGACCGTGCCCACATAGCTCGAGGCAAGCGAGCGCGCGTCGTCATCGTCGTCGTCGTCTTCCTCTTCCTCCTCGTCCTCGTCCTCTTCATGGTCCTCGGCGGTGACGGCCGTGTAGCGCGAGTAAGCGGGCGACGGCGGCACGGCCTTGACAGGCGTAACCTCTTTAACCGGCTCCGTCTCCTTAGCCGCCGAGGTCTCCGCCACGGGGCGCTCAATCACCGTTGCGGCCGAGCGGTCGGCCTCGTTGCTGACGCGCGGCTTGGCCTGCAGGAAGCTGGGAAGGATCGTGGTCGTCTCCGGCTTGGCGGAGTCGGTCGAGACGTCGGCCTTGGGCGTCTCGGTCTTGGGCGCGTCGACAGGGGCGGCGCGCGTCGTCGTCAGGTACGAAAGAGGGGCGGACGAAGTCGTCAAAGGCGCCGACGACGTCGGGACGGCCGGCGACGACGCGCTGCGCAGCGGCGCAGAGGTCGTAGTAGTCGTAGTCGTAGTCGTAGTCGTGGGGCTCATCGGGCCCTTGTAGAGCATGGCGCCCGCAATGGACGGCGCGGCGCCCGTGGCGGTAGGCGAGGTCGACACCGACGACGTGGTCGCAGCCGGCAGCTGCGTCGTGGTCGAGGTGTCCTCCTTGGCGTCCTTAGTGGCATCCTTCGCTGGCGCGCCCCCCTGTGTGAGCGCGGCAATGCTCGGCGCGGCCCCGGTCTTGTCCTTGTTCGCGTCGAGGTCCGACGGGCTCGGCATAAGGAGCGTCTGCTTTTCCTTTTCGTCCTGCGTCGCGGTCGCGTTCGCGTTGCCCTTCTCGCGCATAAAGGCCGGCAGGAACGGCACCGGGGGAATTACGCCGCTGCTCGCGGCACGCGTCTTGGTGCTGGTCGGTGTCACGTTCTGCGATGTAGAGCCCTTCTTGGAGTTCGGGGTGTTGAGCAAGTCGACGGTGCTCGACGACGCGTTGCCCGCGATATTCTGCCCCGACTTGTTGCGGCGGAACGGCGCAAATCCGCCGCCCTGCTTGCTGTTGAGCGACATGCCGCTCGGCATGCGGAGGCGGCGGCGGAAGTCGAGCGAGTGCGACCGCGAGTGCCCCGACGCGGTCTCCTTCTCGGCAGTGAGTGCCTCCTTCTCGGCGGACTCGGCGCCGGAGGCGGTCGGCGCCTTGCCCGCCAGCGTCTTGGGCGCATCCTGTGCCTGTTTCGACGCGTCCTGCGCCTTGCCCGTCAGTCCCGCAGGCGCGTCCTTGGCCTTGCCCGTGAGCCCCGCAGGCGCGTCCTTGGCCTTGCCAGTCAGCGCATCCGTCGCCTCAGTGCCCTTGCCCTTGAGCCCCGAGGTGGCGGTGGTGGCTGCCCCACTGGGTTGGGTCGCAGCCGTCGAGGCCTTGCCCTTGGCCTCGGTCACTTTCTTTTGCACCTCCTGGCCCTCTGCCTTGGCGGCAGAGGCGGCGCCCTTGGCGCCCTTTCTGTTCTTACCCCGCTTCAGGTCAGAGAAAAGGGCCATGGTAGTGTCCCAACCTGAGTCTCTGCGAGTTGTAGCACGAAAGAAAAGGCCCTACGCGCGAAAGAATAATAGCTCGCGGTACGCGACTCGGGGCTTTCCCGCACGCTTCGCCCGGCCTGTGGCATGCAGCGCGCGGCGTTTCCACGTGGCTCTTCCGCGTGGCTAGGCGGCCCCCGAGAAAATGACGCGTGTCCTGCAGCCTGCATACCGGCGTACACCACGTGTTCGGCACGTGTTCGCAAACCCAGCGGGCGTGGCGACGAGAAAAGGCACGGACGACCACGAAGATGGCTGGACAGCAGCCGGTGTTCGTGGTGAACGCAGGCCCTGAGCGCCAATCAGGCCGCAAGGCACAGATTTCCAACATCAGTGCGGCTAAGACGGTGTCTGATGTGATCCGCACCTGTCTCGGCCCCAAGGCCATGCTCAAGATGATCCTCGACCCGATGGGCGGTATTCTTCTGACGAATGACGGCCACGCGATTCTGCGCGAGATCGAGGTGGCGCACCCGGCGGCGAAGAGCATGATCGAGCTGAGCCGCACGCAGGACGAAGAGGTCGGCGACGGCACGACAAGCGTGATTATCCTCGCCGGCGAAGTGCTCGCGCACTCGCTGCCGCTCTTGGAACGCGGCATGCACCCGGTCGTGATTATCTCGGCGTACAAGAAGGCGCTCGCGCGTGCGCTGCAGATCGTCGAGTCGATCTCGGTGCCGGTCAAGGTCGAGAGCGACGACGAGATGCTGGCGCTGATCAAGACCTCGATCGGCACCAAGTTCGTGCAGCGCTGGTCGGACCTCATGTGCCGCCTCGCGCTCAAGGCGGTGCGCACCGTCGCGAGCTTTGATACGAGTGCGCCGCGCGCGAACGACGGCACGGCGGCGACCGTCGACCTGAAGCGCTACGCTCGCGTCGAAAAGGTGCCGGGTGGCGAGATTGAGGAGAGCCGCGTGCTCGACGGCGTGATGCTCAACAAGGACGTGACGCACCCCAAGATGCGCCGCAGGATCGAGAACCCGCGCATCATCCTCCTCGACTGCCCGCTCGAGTACAAAAAGGGCGAGTCGCAGACCAACATTGAAATCACCCGTGAAGAGGACTGGAGCAGGATTCTCGAGATCGAGGAGGAGCAGATCAAGCAGCTCTGCGACCGCATCCTCGAGTTCAAGCCGGACCTTGTCTTTACGGAGAAGGGCGTCTCGGACCTTGCGCAGCACTTCCTCCTCAAGGCGAATGTGACGTGCATCCGCCGCGTGCGCAAGTCGGACAACAACCGCATTGCGCGCGCGACCGGCGCGCAGGTCGTGAACCGCGTCGAGGACCTCCGTGAGGGCGACGTCGGCACGCGCTGCGGCCTCTTTCACATTGAAAAGATGGGCGACGAGTACGTTTTATTTTTATGGATACGCTAACACAGATACTTTACCTTCCTGGAAAAGTGCAAGGACCCCAAGGCGTGCACCATCCTGCTGCGTGGCCCGTCGAAGGATATCCTGAACGAGATCGACCGCAACCTGGCCGACGCCATGTCGGTCGCGCGCAACATCATCTTCCACCCGATGCTGGCGCCCGGCGGTGGTGCGACGGAGATGGCGATCTCCGTCGGCCTCGCACAGTACGCCGGCCAGAACCTCGAGGGCGTCGAGGTTGGTGCGGTGGACGCGGTGGCCGAGGCGATGGAGGCCATCCCGCGCACGCTTATCCAAAACTGCGGCGGGAACGCCATCAAGACCCTTACACAGCTCCGTGCGCGGCACGCAAACGGCGAGCATTCGTACGGCGTCGACGGTAACTCGGGCAAGGTGGTCGAGATGAAGCAGTACGGCCTCTACGAAAGCGCTAGCGTCAAGATCCAGACGCTCAAGACTGCCATCGAGTCCGCCTCGCTGCTCCTCCGTGTGGACGACGTGGTGTCGGCCAAGCGCGCTGGCCAGCCGGGCGGCGCGCCGCAGGCCCAGAACATGGCCATGGCGGGCGAAGAAGCGATGGGCATGGGCGCGGCCTAACGGTGCCCAGCACATAGCGTGTGGTGTAGAGTGCCAAATACCCATTTCTCGGTAGCGCCCTCGTGAAGAGTGTCTATTAATATACATCTAGATATCCATTACGCAAAAAGCGAGTGCTCAGACACTCGCTTCTGTACCAGTTTAGCACACCGTCACCAGCACAGCGGCGAGCAGCGCTGCCGTGGTGATGGAGAGCAACGACGTCTGCACAGCAGTTGCGGAAGAAGAAAAGGAAGTGCTGGGGTCCTGCCCCGCGGAACCGGCTTGCGGCGTCGTCGAGTTCTTCGGCGGAATGGGGAACGCTTCGCTTGGACGCCAGCCAAGGTTGATATTGTCATTGTCCAGGATCGCCGAGCAGCCCTGAGGACTGCTAAACACCTCGCCAACATCGTGGGTGGCATTGGCCACAATCGACAACTTGACATTAAAGTCGCCGTCAAACGCCCCGCTCCAGTCGGGCAGGCTCGACGAAAAGTTGCCGGGGAACAAGGAGACGTCCTCGTCCGTGCGCGCCAGGAGATTGATGTACTTCCACCACGCGAGGTTGCGCCCAATACGTTGCGAACCGCCCTGGATGAGGGCCATGCACTGCTGGTCACCGTTGAGCTCGGTGTCCAACAGTCCGTTCAAGTTGACCACATCGCGCGAGACGTAGTTGGAAAAGTAGGTCTTGGCGGTCTTGCCGCTGTACGGCGCAAGCTCGAAATCGTTGAAGCCATAGCGCCAATTGGCGTACAGCGAGCAGTTGTTCTTGTCCACGTACGCGGGGTCCGTCACCGGACGGTCGCGCGTAAAGTAGGCCGACGAACTGGGGTCCGCAACCACGTAACGAACAGAGACGTGCTTTGGATCAGTCGGCACCACAGATGCGTAGCGGCTGACAAACTGCGCGCCCCCACTGTGGCCGATCAGCGTGACGTTCTTCATCTTGGGGTACATCGTGCGGTTATCAAAGTGCTCGATGAGCGCCTGTGCAGCCGCAAACGAAGAAATCTTCACATTAGCAGGATTAATGGAAGGCACTCCGATTTGCCACAGGTTGGTATCGCCCCAGGCCAGTTGGTTCGGTTGGTAAAGGCCGCTGTTGAACCTTTTGGAATAAAACTCCGGCGCGGTGATAATCAAATTAGGATCGACGTTCTTGTTACCCCAGGCAAGCTGCTGCTGCATGATGCCATTCAGAGCCGTCCAGTACGAATCACCATCGCGCAAACTGCCATGGATAATAATAAGCGCATGGGTCGCACTGTCATTTTTAGGATTCTCAGTCCAATACACAGGCAGATCTGCCTTGCTGTTTACCCGAAACGACGCAAGTACAGATCCGCTGGGCGGTGTTGTGGGTTGATGCCTCTGCAAGACCGGTCAGTACCTCGGCCAATCATAAAAAAAAAAAAAAGTAGCGCGTGGGGCCACGATACGTACCTCGCCCTCCTTACTGACTTTGTTGCCTAGACTTTCCGTATACGCATCGCGAGGGAGTAGCTGTTTAGCATGTGCGGCCGATACTAGCGCAAGAGCTATAGCAACAGCCCACTGCCATCCCAACGCAAATGTGTGTACCATGAGGTCTTCAGTTAACTTTCATGCACCGCAATATCTACATACCAACTCTTCGTAGCCAGCGTAAATGTAGGACGCGCGTCCTGATTCGCTCTATAGCACTTTAGCAAACGCGCGCTGCATATCTCGCGTACAGCCTCATCGGGCACAACGCCAAGTGGCATCACGTGATGGTCAACGCGTTCGCCATCGGGAGCGGAAGGCCAGCGGCCATAAAAGCATTCAAAATCGAGGGTCCCGTGCGAAGATCACCCAGAAGAGCAACAAGGGCGACGCGTCGCGAAAGCTTACGTTGATCATTTGCTCGGGCCACAGAATTCCGTGCGCCAGCGCGCGATATCCGCCAAGCACCGAAATCCGTGTACAGAGGCTACATCACATCGCTTTCCTGCACTAGGCCCGAGCGCTGCGGGTCCTCGGCCTTCGATGATGCGCGCCAAATAAGTAATCATGCGCATATATCTGCATATGCATTATGTTATTTACATTTTAGTCGGTTTCCACATGCGTCGCTAAGGGAATAATATAGGCGATTTCACTGCGGCACCCAAGCGGCGTTAGTAATAGGCTTTCGAAAACACATATACGTCGTTGGATGCGAACGACGCAGAAGTTCTGCCTGCAGCACTGCGCAGGAATCGGCTGTTCGGACATAGGCGTATCGCGCGCACCAGCTCACCGGAATAGGACGGTGCTGCATTGGGCACAAAACCTATTCGCCCGCGCTTGCCAACAGAGTGAACCATAGCAGATTCGTGTAAGCAAACGGGACTTCCCTATAAAATGATAAACGTGCCCGCGACGTAAACAGTCTCTTTTACCCTCACCCTTGACGTTTAACTCGTCTCTCTGTGTGCCTTCCCGCAGTGTTTCAAGCAAACAAGCGCTTGTAACTGCATCACCAGGTAACTCAAGAGCGTAGGGACACCTCAAGGCCTTTAGAGAATCTCAGGAGCCATGTCCAACACCGAGAGCGGACAACACGGCCTTCCGCCGCCCATCGTGGCGGCTGACCGCGCCTACACCCAAGAAACCCCTTTCACTCAGCCCACCCACTACGACGGTACTGAGTACAATGCTGAGCCCGGTGCGACCAACGTCCACTACGAGCAGCTCCAGCAGCAGCAGCAGTACGACGCTGCTCAGCAGCAGGCTGCCTACGAGCAGCAGCAGCGCGAGTATGCCGCTCAGCAGCAGCAGTACGCTGCTCAGCAGCAGCAGCAGCAGCAGCCCCAGCAGCAGCAGACTGAGAAGCCTGCTGAGCAGCCTACCGAGGGCCAGGAGGAGGAGTTCGGTGAGGACGCCCCCCAGGATGAGTATGGCCAGCTCGTTGCCTTCATCCGCGCTCAGAAGAAGAGCGGTGGTGATGACGAGGAGGACGACGGCACCCGCATCGTCAAGAAGCGCAACTGGCTCATGCCCTGGAAGGTGCGTGAGATCCGCGTGAACAAGAACGGTGAGGAGGAGACCGTTGCCCCCAAGGTCCCCGAGTCGTGGCTCGAGACCGACGTGTTCCAGGGTGTCAGCGAGTCGGACGTCGCCCGCCGCCGCGCCCAGTTCGGTTACAACGAGCTGGAGAGCCCTCACGAGAACATGTTCCTCAAGTTCATTGGTTTCTTCCGTGGTCCTATTCTTTACGTTATGGAGCTTGCTGTTGCTCTTGCTGGTGGTCTTCGTGACTGGATTGATCTTGGTGTTATTTGCGCTATTCTTCTGCTTAACGCTTTCGTCGGTTGGTACCAGGAGAAGCAGGCTGGTGACATTGTCGCCCAGCTCAAGGCCGGTATTGCTCTTAAGACCACTGTTATCCGTGACGGTCAGGAGCGCGAGATTGAGGCTCGTGACCTTGTTCCCGGTGACATTGTCGTTGTCGAGGACGGTATGACCGTTCCTTGCGACGGTAAGGTGCTCGCTTCGTACGACGACAAGGACCTGTCTGAGGCTACCAAGATCCGCCAGCGCATGGAGGAGACCAAGCACGGCAACGAGGACGCTGAGGACGATGATGACACCGGTATCGACAAGGGTCCCGCGATCATCGCCTGTGACCAATCGGCCATCACTGGTGAGTCGCTCGCCGTCGACAAGCACATTGGTGACAAGGTCTTCTACACTACTGGTTGCAAGCGTGGAAAGGCTTACGTTCTCTGCACTGAGTGCGCCAAGCAGTCGTTCGTCGGTAAGACCGCTGCCCTCGTCACTGGTGGTGACGGCGGTGGACACTTCCAGAAGGTCATGGGTCTCATCGGTACTACTCTGCTTATCCTCGTCATTGTCTTCGTGCTCGTCATCTGGTTCGCCGGCTTCTTCCGCAACGTTGAGATTGCCCGCCCCAAGGAGAACAACTTGCTCGTCTACACCCTGATCTTCCTGATCATTGGTGTTCCCGTCGGTCTCCCCTGTGTTACCACCACCACCATGGCTGTCGGTGCTGCCTACCTCGCCAAGCGTGAGGCCATTGTGCAGAAGCTCACTGCCATTGAGTCGCTTGCTGGTGTCGATGTTCTCTGCTCGGACAAGACCGGTACCCTGACTGCCAACAAGCTGTCGATCCACGAGCCCTTCACCTCGGAGGGTGTGGACGTCAACTTCATGATGGCTGTCGCTGCCCTTGCCTCGTCGCACAACATCAAGTCGCTCGACCCCATTGACAAGGTCACCCTGACTACCCTCAAGGACTACCCCGGTGCCCAGGAGGAGCTCGCCTCGGGCTGGTCGACCAAGCGCTTCACGCCTTTCGACCCCGTCTCGAAGCGTATCACTGCTGAGGTCTCGAAGGACGGCAAGGACTACGTTGCTGCCAAGGGTGCCCCCAACGCTATCCTCAAGCTCTGCGCTCCCCCCCAGGACATTGCCTCCCAGTACCGCAAGGTCGCTGGTGACTTCGCCTCGCGTGGTTTCCGTTCGCTCGGTGTCGCGATCAACGAGGACGGCAAGTGGCGCCTGCTTGGTCTTCTGCCCATGTTCGACCCTCCCCGTGCCGACACTGCCGCTACCATCGCCGAGGCCCAGTCGCTCGGTGTTACCGTCAAGATGCTTACTGGTGACGCCGTCGCTATTGCTAAGGAGACCTGTAAGATGCTTTCGCTCGGCACCAAGGTGTACGACTCGCAGCGTCTGATTGGTTCGGGTGGTATGGCCGGCTCGGCCATCCACGACTTTGTGGAGGCTGCTGACGGTTTCGCTGAGGTGTTCCCCGAGCACAAGTACCAGGTCGTCGAGATTCTCCAGAACCGTGGCCACCTTACTGCCATGACTGGTGACGGTGTTAACGACGCTCCCTCGCTGAAGAAGGCTGACTGTGGTATTGCCGTCGAGGGTGCCTCGGACGCTGCCCGCTCGGCTGCCGACGTCGTGTTCCTGGACGAGGGTCTGTCGACCATCATTACCTCGATCAAGGTTGCTCGCCAGATTTTCCACCGTATGAAGGCCTACATCCAGTACCGTATCTCTCTGTGTATCCACCTTGAGATTTACCTGCTGCTGTCGATCATCATCCTTAACGAGTCTATCCGCGCCAACCTGATTGTGTTCATTGCCCTGTTCGCCGATGTTGCCACCATTGCCATTGCCTACGACAACGCCCCTGCCGCCCACCAGCCCGTTGAGTGGCAGCTGCCCAAGATCTGGATCATCTCGGTTATCCTTGGTCTGATCCTTGCTGGTGGTACTTGGATTGTCCGTGGTACCCTCTTCCTGAACGGCGGTGGTATCATCCAGAACTTCGGTAACACCCAGGAGATTCTCTACCTCGAGGTCGCTCTTACTGAGAACTGGCTCATCTTCGTCACCCGTCTCGGTGGTGGTGAGTCGGAGATCACTCTGCCCTCGTGGGAGCTGGTTGCCGCTGTCGGTGTTGTCGACATCATCGCTACCCTCTTCTGTCTGTTCGGCTGGCTCTCGGGTGCCGAGCGCCGCAACCACATCACCGCGCCCATGGGTGGCTGGACCGACATTGTTACCATTGTCCGTGTCTGGGCCTTCTCGTTCGGTGTCATTGTTGTTTGCGCCCTCGTCTACTACGTCCTGTGCCGCATCCCCGCCCTGGACAACATTGGCCGTCGCCAGCGCTCGGTCAAGAACGAGGCTGTGGAGGACTTCTTCACCAACCTCCAGCGCCTCACCCTTGTCCACGAGAAGGCCGAGGAGGGCAAGAACGTCTACGCGTTCGAGACCCGTGTCGACGTCAACGACGAGTAAATGGTCTACGTGCCATGCACTCCGCATTCGTCTGTAAAAGACGTTGGTCAACCTGGACGGCAACAGTCAAGATTGGGCTGTCTAATTGATTCGTTGTCCGTTTGTTCCGTATAATCAACACCTGACGTTGACCGAAACCGTCTCAAGCCCTTGCTGGAACACTCAATGGCAATTGTTGTGGTTGGGATGGGCTCTCTGCGTCACGTAGGTACATGCTTTTGGTATGTTTTTTATGATTGTCGTAGACGAGTAAAGGTCAAGCGTTACATGCCCCTAGAAAAAGATTTTTGTGCTTTGTTTGTTGGCTCGGAAATGGGCCAGGGTGGTGCTCGTTTGCATTGGCAAGTTTCGCTCGTTTGGCAGGCCGAGCAGACCGTGTGAAGCTCTCGGTAGCGAGATGTGCCTCTGTCCGTGTCCTGGTCCACCCTTGTGGCGGTGACGAGCGTGTAGCTGCCCATAGCGTTCCCTTCGGCGGCGCGCTGGGCGCCGCCGCCTAAGCACAAGGCCTTCGAGGCCTATCCACGTGGCGGAGCGTTCGTGGCGGAATGTGCGAATTTGCGCATTTTAGTGCTTACGAAGATTGGTCGTCATCGTCTACGGAGATGTCGACGAAGATGCCGCTCGTTGCGCCAGTGTACCTGCCTGGGCAGGAGCCGCTTGTGCCGGGCATGACAGAGGATGACCGTCACCAGATGCGCGAGATGCTCAAGTACCAGGGGTATACGACGATGGCGATGGAATCGTGCGCCTTCAAGTCGGTCATGTCCGGCGTGCTGGGCTTTGGTCTAGGTGCCTTTTTCAGCCTTATGAGCGCCTCATTTGCTCTGGACGACCCCGTGCGTCAGACGATGGCCGACCAGATTGCGATGGAGCGTGCGAAGCGCCTTGAAGAGGCTGCAAAGAAGGAAGGCAAGGCGGTTCCCGGCGCCAAGCCTGCTGTCACGCCCTCGCCCGCGACCGCGCCCGCGCATGCTACCGCGCAGGCCAGCACGCCTGCTGCGTCGATCAAGCCCGCGCCCACGGTTGCCACGGCCGGTGCGCCCGCTGCCGGCAGCGCTGCGCCCCAGTCGGGCATCCTGTCCAAGCTTCCTGGCAGTGGTATGTTTAAGGACGTGAAGCCGCCGCCGCCGCAGCTCCCTGAAGTGAACACGATGCAGAGCACGAAGCAGTTCTTCGTGCAGACCGGTAAGAGCATGTACTCGAGCGGCCGCGGATTCGGTAAGGTCGGTGCGCTCTACTCTGGCATTGAGTGCCTGATCGAGGGCTTCCGGGCGAAGAACGACATTGTGAACCCCGTTGTCGCTGGTCTCTTTGCCGGTGGCATTCTTGCACGCAACTCGGGCCCCCAGGCGGTGGTCGGCGGCGCGGTGGCGTTTGCCGCCTTTAGTGGCGCGATCGATCTCTTGTACGTATCTCTACTCACACAGCCTCCGTCGCGAAGCGGCCGATGACCCGTAGATGGACGCAATGCGTTCACGATACCTCGTAGAGCCACCTCGTGGCGTATATGCTGCATGTACTACATCCACACTAGAGATACAGGCCCTCTGGCGTGCCCTCGTTCTTCCGATCGATGACACGCTCGCGTGCGGTGCTAAAGTCCTTTTTCGTGACGCGCATGCGGCGCTCACGCAGCGCGAGCAAGCCAGCTTCGGTGGTCTGGGTTAGCCAAGCAACGTACCAAGCTCTTGATATCGGCGCCGCTCAAGTCGTCCTTCATCGCGACAAACTCTTCGAGGTTCACGTCCGGATCGAGGTTCATGCGGCTCGTGTGCAACCGGAAAATATGCCTGGCGTTAGCAATGCGACGTACATCTTGGTCTTCTGGTCCGGCAGCGGGAACTCGATCTTCCGGTCGATACGGCCCGGACGGATCAGCGCAGGGTCCAGGCTCTCGATCTTGTTGGTGGCCATGATGACCTTGACGTCGTGGCGCGAGTCGAAACCGTCGAGCTGGTTCAGCAACTCGAGCAGAGTACGCTGGATCTCACGCTCACCGCCCGACGAGGAGTCGTAGCGCTTCGAACCGACAGCGTCGACCTCGTCGATGAACACGATACTCGGCGCGTGCTCGTCGGCGACGCGGAACAGCTCACGCACGAGCTTGGGGCCATCACCAAGGTACTTTTGGATGAGCTCCGAGCCGACCACGCGCAAGAACGTCGCCGAGGTCTGGTTCGCAACAGCCTTGGCCAAGAGCGTCTTACCGGTACCCGGCACACCGTAGAGGATGACACCCTTCGGGGGGCGGATACCCATCTCTTCGTACAGCTCGGGGTGGGTAAGCGGCAGCTCGACCGACTCCTTGATCTCCTGGATCTGCTGCTCGAGACCACCGACGTCCGCGTAGGTCTCCATCGGCGCCTTGTCGAGCTTCATGACGCTGACCATCGGGTCGGTGTCCTCGGAGAGCACACCGACAACCGCCATCGCCTTGTGGTGCAGCAGCACACTGCAGCCCGGCTCCAGCAGGTCCTTGTCGACGAAGCTCATGATGCTCACATAGTACTCCGGACCCGTCGAGCTGCTCACAATTGCGTGCTCGTCGTCAATGATCTCCTCGAGTGTACCGACAGCCATGGGGCTGCCGCGCAGATCATCGACACGCGTACGCTCCTCTGCATCGCGGTCGTCCTTGGGCTTCAGGCGGTCTTGGTTCATCACAAACTCCTCCTCAAGCAGGAGGTGATCCTTGATGCGCTCCAGCTTCAGCAGCTTGAGGCGACAGCGCGTAGTGGGGTACACAGCAGGCAGCTTCACCGCCGCCTCGGAGTGCTTCTTCCTCTTGCCCACACGCGTAGGCAGTGGCGGCTCCCACTTTTTCGGCTGGTCTTTTTTCTGCGGTTAGGGCAGGCACGTACCTTGTCCTTGTTCGGGCCACGCCCGGGGGCACCTCCGCTCGGAGCCTGTCCCTGTAGGGTAAGCAATTCACGCAAATGCACATACCATAGTGCCAAGGCAGCGTCGTGGCAATCGCACCGCTTAGGCCGCGCGTCGATCGCCGCCGGTCCGTGACGTGCACGTGACTTCCATGGTCAGCGTGGACGAGGCGAGGGGCCGAGGGGACGCCGCCGGTGGGGGGCGGCGTGCGGCTGTCGTAGTGCCTGTGGGCCGTTATGGGGCCAGAGGGGAAGGATTACGGTACGTCTGTCCAAGTCCCGACCCGATCTTTTGCGTGTGTTTTCCGCAGGGCTTCTTAGCAAGACCCTCCCACGCCTCCTGATCCTGCCGTAGATCCCGCCTGCTCCTTGTATCTTCCCTGTCGATAGCTCCAGCACCCATAGGTACGCCCTTCTATCTATCGCCCCATCTGCGCAAAACCACACCTGGCCAGCCGCGGAGCGCCGACGGTTCGTGGACCTCCACGTTGTCTTTGCACACGATCTCGGCGAGCGAGTCGCTCGGTCCGCCGCAGCTGCTTGTCGCCCGTATCCTGCTCGTGCGCACTCCCTGCGCGACACTTTGCTGATCGCTGAGCGATGAGCGTGTCGGTCGGCGTGAGCGCTACCGGCGGCACGGAGCCGATGCCTGATGCCGTTAAGCTCGAACCGACCGAGAACACTCCCCCCGCAGCCTCCCCCCGCCGCTCTGCCATAAAGCGCGAGCCGCATACGACGCCGCCCCGTGCCAGCCGCCCACGGCGTGCGCCCGAGCTCATCTCGTGCCGCGATCTCGGCAAGTACGTCGACGGTGTCGACTCTGAGGTCCTCCAGCGCGAGGCCGAGGCGGCGCGGTCCGAGCGGAAGAGCAAGACACAGGCCCTCTCTGCGATGGCGCGCGGTGCCATTGATGGAGCCTCGGATGCATCGTCGACCGGCCCCTCTGCACAACGACATGCAACACGCAAGGCAGCGCGCATGCCCCGCCTCCCCCCACTCGTGTACGACTATATGAATGCCGCCCAGGCGGACGGCGCTCCTGCGCCGATTGCGACATCTGCCACGACACCGCGGCACGTATCGCGCACGCAGCCGCGCGTCTTTGGCCTGGAAGAAGCGCCGACGTTCTATCCGACGTGGGATGAGTTCCAGGACCCTCTCCAGTACATCGAGTGGACCGCGAGCCCGAGTGGCGGGAACGGCGTCGAGTACGGTATCGTCAAGATCGTTCCCCCAGAGGGCTGGAAGATGGACTTTGTCGCAGACGAGCAGACCTTTCGCTTCCGCACACGAGTCCAACGCCTCAACGAGCTAAGTGCCGAAGGGCGCGTCTCGCAAAACTACCGCGAGCAGCTCGAGCAGTTCCACGCACAGCAAGGGCACGGCAAGGTGAATGTCCCTTTCCTCCACGGCCGCGCCCTCGACCTGCACGCACTCAAGCGCGCCGCACAGGCGGCGCACGCCGGAGCGGCGAGCAGCGGCCCCGAGTGGCCCGCCGTTGCGGAGGCGATGGGGTATGACGAGGCGCATGCAGCCACGCTGAAGAACGTGTATGCACGCCTCATTGCGCCGTTCGAAGAGTACCTCGTGCACGCCAAAGGCCGGCGGCCCACCGCTCCTGTGCCCACAGCGCCTGTCGACGACACGGCGTGCGACGTGTGTCGCGTGTCGGACAACGAGGCGCGTGTGCAGTGCAGCGACTGTGAGAAGCATTTCCACCTCGGGTGCCTCACGCCGCCGCTGGCGCACGCCCCTCGTGGCGACTGGGTGTGCTCCGCGTGCCTGGTTGGAACAGGTGGCGACTTTGGCTTTGACGATGGCGAGACGCACTCGCTGCACAGCTTCTGGCAGCGGTGTGCCGCCTTCCAGCGTGCCTGGGCGGCGCGTGCGAGCAAGCACGGCGCGCCTGAGGATGCGGAAAAGTGGGCGCGCCTTCCGACGCGCAGCAATGCGGACGCGACGCTTCTCGAGGACGAAGACTTGATCGAGGCCGAGTTCTGGCGGCTGGTGCACAGCACGCAGGAGCTGGTCGACGTCGAGTACGGCGCAGACGTGCACTCGTCTACGCACGGCAACGCGGCGCCGACGATGGAGCGCCAGCCGCTGAACCCCTACGCACGCAGCGGCTGGAACCTGAACAATTTGCCGATCCTCCCCGCGTCCTTGCTGCGGTACATCAAGTCCGAGATTAGCGGAATGACCGTGCCCTGGATCTACCTCGGCATGATGTTTTCGGCATTCTGCTGGCACAACGAGGACCACTATACCTACTCGGTGAACTACCAGCACTGGGGCGCGACCAAGACCTGGTACGGCGTCCCAGGCGCGGACGCGGCCAAGTTTGAGGCAGCCATGCAGCGCATCGCGCCCCAGCTCTTTGAGGCGTGCCCGGACCTCTTGCTGCAGCTCGTGACGATGATGTCGCCGGAGCTGTCGCGTGCCGAAGGCGTGCGGACGTATGCGTGCAACCAGCGCCCAAACGAGTTTGTAATCACCTTTCCCAAGGCGTACCACTCCGGCTTTAATCACGGCTTCAACCTGAACGAGGCCGTGAACTTTGCACTGCCCGACTGGGTAATGGACGGACTCGCATGTGCGCAGCGCTACCAGACCTTTGCGCGCCAGCCCGTCTTTTCGCACGACGAGCTGCTCGTGACCATTGCGCTACACAACCAGCAGCTGAGCACGGCTGTGTGGCTCCAGAGCGCGTACCGCGACATGGTCGACCGCGAGATGCAGGCGCGCGCGGCGCTGCGTGCGCAAAACATCGCCGAGGAGCTCGTGGAGCACGACCGGCCCGAGGCCGAGTACCAATGCGCGCACTGCAAGACACTGTGCTACCTCGCCCAGGTCACGGCACGCGATACAAAGGAAGTCGCATGCCTCGCACATCCATCCGAGGTGTTTTCGTGCGACAAGGACCAGTGGACGCTCCGCCTGCGCTTCCCAGACAACTACCTCGAGACGCAGGCGACCAAACTCTCGGAGCGCGCGTCGATTCCCCAGTCCTGGCAGGACCGCGTGCAGAAGCTGCTGATCCAGCATCCCCGCCCACCGCTGCGCACGCTGCGCACGCTGGTCCAGGAAGGCGAAAAGATTGCGTTTCCCATGCCGGAAATGGCGCAGCTCCAGACGTTCCTCGAGCGTGCCACGCCGTGGGTCCAACGCGCGCAGGTCTTCTTGTCGCGCCGCCAGAAGCGCGGCGAAAACGCACCGAAGCGGAGAGGACGCGCGCGCGAGCCGTCGCCACCGCCTCCCGAGAGCACGCAGGACCGCTCGCCGGAAGCGCTGCTACGTCTCTGTGCCGAAGTGCCTTCGCTGCCGTTCGAGGCGCCCGAGTTTGCGAGCCTCGAAGGCGTGGTCGAGCAGATGGCCGTCTTTACGCGCGACTCGGCGACGTTCCTTGCACTTGATCCGCAGGCCTCGGATGCGCACCATCGCATCGACGATGCCGAGCGCGTGCTGGACCAAGGCGCACTCCTCCAGGTCGACGTGCCCGAAGTCGAGGCACTGCGGCGCTGGATCGCGCATGCCAAGTGGTTCTCGGAGCTCGACGACATCGGCGAAAAGTTCCTGACGCTCGAGGAGGTCAACGAGCTGCTCACCGAGGCGGAGCAGGCCGGCATCGATGTGCGCCTGCCGCAAGTGCAATCGCTCTTGCAGCGGCGCCAGCGCGGCGAGGAATGGGGCGTCGCGGCCCTGGCGCTCCTGGATGGCACGCACGTATTTGAGCGCTCGGCCATTGACGAGCTCCTCGACGTGCCGGCGAACGTGGCTACGTCGAGCGAAGTGCGTGGCCGTGCTACTGCACTGCAGCACAAGGCCGCACAGTGGCACGAAGTGGTTACGGATATCTATAACCATACGCACCCATCGCCGCAGGTGCTGCAGACGACGACCGAGGAGCCCGCGCGCCTCTCCGAGGCCCGGCAGGTGCTCGCCGATGCGGCCGAAGCACGGATCGAGCTGCCATTCGCCAAGGACCTCGCCGAGGGCATCGCATTGCACGACCGCTGGAACAAGGAGCTGGCGGGCATCCTGCGCAAGGCACATCCCAAGGCCAAGGGCGGCGATCCCGTCGAATTAGCACGCCGCTTCTGCGAGCATACGAGAAATGCAGCCGCAGCAAATGCGCTGACGGAGTGGGAACAATATACCGCCTTTCAGAAGGAAAAGGTGCGCGCGGAGGAACAGCAGCGCACCGACGCAGTGGCAAACGGTGGGGCCAAGATGGAGGATGGAGACGCACCAGTGTCGCAAAATGGCACGTCTGAGGCAGCTGTGCCGCCGACGGAGCAGCCGGCCGTGGCGCCAGAGCCGCAGGCTGTACAGCCCGAGTCGCAGCCTGCCCAGGCTGAGGTACACCCTGCTCAGCCTGCACCTGAGCCCGCGTCGCAGCCCTCGCAGCCCGCGTCGCAGCCTGTACAGCCGTCCGCGTCGCAGCCCGAGTCCTCGTCGGCTCCGGAGGCTGCTCCGCAGCTCGAGCCGCAGACTGCTCCGCAGCCCGAGCGCCAGCCCGGGCACCCACCCACTCAGCAGCCCGAGCCGCAGCCTTCCCAACCCGAGCCCAAGGCCGAGCCCGAGCCTGTCCCGTCCGATCCGCAGCCTGCCGAGCCTGTTCTCCCCAACGGCACCCATCATACCACGACCGCTCCCTCGGGATCTTCAGAGAGCGGCACCCCGGGTCTCGCTGAGCCAGCAACCACCAGCACACAGCCTGCCGCGGCGGACGAAACGCCTCCCGAGCCGCCCGCGCCCGCGCCCTGCATCTGCTTTGAAAAGTCGCGTGAGCGTACCGTGACATGCAAGACGTGCGAGATGCCCTTCCATCTCAAGTGCCTAGACCTGCGTCCCAAAGGCCTGGGCCGGCAGTGGCAGTGCCCCTTTTGCGATACCAGCAAGCTGCTTCCCCTGTTGCAGACGCGCCATGCCGTTTCGCAGCTTCCTCTGGTCGCTCTTCTGCAGAACGCGGCGTTCCAGCGCGATAAGTTCCGCTTCCTGCCGTCCAACTACACGGCCCTCCAAGCGGCGATCCGCGCTACTGTCGAGTTTGGTGTCGCAGTGACGATGCGCTTCCGGCACGGGGCACTCCCCTCGGAGCTTGTGAATGAGCCGCGCTCGGACAAGGTCGAGATCACGCCGCTGATCCGCGAAGTCACGCGGCGTGCAATCGGGTGCCCAGTCGACGTGCTGCTCATTGCCGACGCAACGCCGAAGCAGAATGTGCCGTCGGTGCTCGATGCGCTCATCCCCGCCTTCCATCTGCAGCGCGAGGTGAAAGAGGCGAAGCCCGAGGCGCCGAAAGCGCCCGAGGCCCCTCCAAAGGCGCCTGCGCGCCGTTCGAAGCGCGCGCGCCTCACCTTCCGCGAAGAAAAGCCACCGACGCCCCAAGGCGATGTACCGGTGCACTGCTTCTGTGGGCAGCCGGATACAGGGACGATGGTGCAATGCGACAAGTGCTCGCTGTGGTTCCACAATGCTTGCATGTACATCGATGACCCCGAGAGCCTGCAGGAGAAGTGGTTCTGCCCGGTGTGCTGCCTGCGACTGCGCCGGCGCTATCCCCATGCCGAGGTGCGCATCCAGGACGCAACGCCGACCGCGCCGCAGCCGCCGGTCCCGCCCAACTTCTTCGTGGATCTTCCGGCGAGTCTGCGCTCGGAAACCAAGCCGGTGAACCGCATGCAGCACTGGACAAACGAGCGCCGGATCGTCTTGCACCTCGTGCACTTTGAGCCCGCGGTGCTCGTCCAGTCGGAAAAGACCAGCGAGCCAGCGCAGGAGCCACCGGCGAAGCGCGTCAAGCTCTCGCCGGAGCACGACCGCCATTTGCAAGGACGCATCAACTTGCTGCGCCGCGGCGTAAGCGACGCGATGATGAACCGGTATGCCATGGGATGGAATGGCGATGCGATCGTGTGCCAGCTCTCGCCGGACCGCCAGGTGGTCCTGGGACCGACGATCCGCTTGGCGCCGGACGACTTGGACGGCACGCGCCTCTTGCGCATGGCGCTCGAAGCGGCGTGGCAGCGGCCCGAGGTCCGCGACGGGCCATACCGTCCCGAAAGCGAGCCGCAACTCCCTATGCGGCCGCAGGAGCGGTACGCGCCAGGCGTTCCGATCGCGCGGCCGCCGATGTCGTTCCCGAGCGAGCGGCCGACGTCGATTCCCCCTGGCGAACGGCCAATCTCGATCCCCCCAGGCGAGCGGCCGATGACTCTGCCCCCAGGCGAGAGGCCAATGACCATCCCGCCGGGCGAGCGGCCAATGACTATCCCTCCGGGCGAGCGGGCGGTTCCGCGGCCGATGAACCTGCCGATGCCCCCCGGCGAGCGACCGATGGGGTTTGCGGGTGCGCCGCATCTGCCGATCGATCGCCCGGGGTACGTCCGCGATCCCGTGCGCAATCCTCTGCTGCACGACGAAGTGCGTCGTTCGAGCCTATCGCCACGCGAAGAGCTGCGCCGCCCGATCCTCCCCCCCCCGGGTCCCATGCCCGGTCTCGGGGGCGACGATGCGCGGCGCGCCGCCCCCTTGCCTCTTCCTGCGCGTCTCCCGGAAGGCATGCCCTTCCCTCGTCCGCCGCCGAGGTGGCATCCATAGTGTCTACCGTTCTACCTTGTTTGGACTAGCAAGCAGGCTGCAGAGCCGAGCGAGCGATTCGTTTCCGTCGCCCTGCAGCATCGCATGGGCGACAGCTGCGAGGTGCGCGCAGATGCTCATTAGTGTCATGGAGATCGCAGCGTGCATCGGGGCGGGTGGGGTATTCAGATGCTCCTCGATCGCGACGAAGCACGCACGGCATCGCCGCTCGAGCTCCTCGACTGCCTCTTTTAGCGCACGCGCCCTGCGCAGCGCACGCACAAACGGCCCCTTTTTTACCGCATGCGTCGGCGGCGTGCTAAAGCGCGGCAGGCTCTCCCATGTACTGGCCTCTTCGCCCCACAGCGACGTGTACGCCTGCGCGAGGGCAAGGAGCAGCTCAGTGCCGAGCACCTGCACGTCGTCGTCCAGCGCGACGTACGCCGACTCGGTCGCGTCACCACGCGACGAGCCCATGCTTCCTGCGCGCGGCACACTCCCGCGCAGCGGCCCTGTCGCGATGCGGCAGCCGAGCTGGCGCACGGGCCGGACGCGTCGCCACCAGGTCATGTGCCGCAGTTGTGCCTGGTTCTTGTACCATAGGCGGTGCAGCGTATGCGTTTCTGTTGAAACCTTGCGCAGCTCTGTAATCAAAAAGCGCTGGTGTTTGCGCAGCGCCGCCGGGAGCGCCGGGGGAACGCGCACGCCGCCCTCTGGTCCTGGCTTCGGCCCCCGCATAAAAAGGCGTGGTAGGCCCGGCTGAGTCAGCAGAGGCGCGACGCGACGCGGCGCCACCCAACACCACGATGGAAGGTAGGTTGTGCGGCTAATGCAGGCTATTCGGAAAATCCGTTTGGGCAGAACTATTCTACTGGCGGTGGAAACACGGGCGGTTTCTTCGGCGGCGCGAACGGCAGCCAGGAGGGGGGTCGTGTACGTATTCCCCACTTACCCAGCGCGTCGGCACCAACTCGCTGCGCCCCGTGACGATTCGCCAGGTGCTCAACGCGTCGCAGCCGCACTCGGATGCGCCCTTTACCTTTGACGATGCGGAGCTGAGCCAGGTGACGCTTGTCGCGTGGATCCAAAACATTGCGCGCAACGCGACCAATGTCTCGTACACGCTCGACGACGGCACGGGCCAGCTCGACGTGCGCCAGTGGATCGACAACTCGGCGGATGAAGGCGCGAAGGTCGACGAGTTCCAGTGCGTATTTTCGCTGACGCAGAACAAACGAGTTTGTGCGCATCCTCGGCGAGATCAAGTCGTTCAACAACAAGCGCAGCGTGACGGCGGCGTCCATCTCGCGTCTGGAGGACGGCAACGAGTACCTGTACCACCAGCTCGAAGTAATCTACACGCACCTTCAGCTGACCAAGGGCGGCTCGGTACGTTGCCTGGCTAACGCAGTCGACCAAGCCCTCGGCCGGTGGCCACGAAGCGTCTGCGTACGACGACACGTCGGCCGCTGCGGCGGACAGCACGTCGACGGACCTGTCGCGCCTTGCGCCGCTCCAACGCCGTATCTACCAGGCGATCGCCGCCGAGGCGCCCGACTGGCCGGAAGGCGTGGACGTCGCGCAGATCCTTGCGCGGAACAAGAGCACGGATCCTGCGCAGGTGCAGTACGTGCTATAACTGACAGCAGGGACGCCATCGACGAGTTGGCCAACGATGGCTATATCTATCAAGCCAGCGACGAGACGCATTACTTGACCACGGCAGGGTAGTTATGCAGCATTGAATAGTATGGTACAAAAGACTCGTGCACGTCGCACCAGTGCTCGGCGCTGCAGCGTACAGCAGCACACTAGTCAAAGAAACGCACATCCGACCGCTTCGGTTCTGCTGTAAGAGACGCCACGTACGGATCAGGGGATGCAGCTGTGCCATGTACACACAGAACCACATAAGGTAGCAGCAGGAAAGCGTCAGGAGAACGCTCGAGCGGATCAGACTGCATTAGTCAATCAACCTACACTTGGTTCGGCCCCTTGGGCGTGGTCACCCACGTAGCGGACCCGATAATCACCGCAACAATCAGCACCCAGACCGTCGTCCAGCCCGACATGGTTGCGCTGCTCGACAACGGGCGAGATCACGTGAGTCCGGGCCGTTCTCTGCGCACGACCATCAAGTGGAGGATGGACCTGGGGCTGAGCCGTGTGCAGGCGCTCCTGCGCCGCGTCGGCTCGCCGCACACCAAGTTTCCCGTGATCCACGTCGCGGGGACCAACGGCAAGGGGAGCACGACGGCGTACCTCGACGCGCTGCTCACGCACGGCGCGGGCGTGCGCTCGGGGCGTTTCAACAGCCCCCACCTCGTCGAGGCGCGCGACAGCGTGCGCGTCTCGGGCGGCGTGCCGATCGACGGGCCGACGTGGGAGCGTGCGCGGCAGCAAATTACACAGGCGGATGCGGACGCGAGCGGACGCGGGTCGGATGCGATCCACGCGACGCCGTTTGAGCTGCTCACTGCACAGGCCCTGCTTGCGTTTACCATGCTGCCGCCCGACACGCGCCCCCACGTCCTGCTCATCGAGGTCGGCTTGGGAGGGCGCCTGGATGCGACCAACGTCTTTCCGGACGAAAACGTCCTTGCGAGCGTCATTTGCCCGATTGCACGCGACCACGAAGGACTGCTCGGTCACGGCCTCGCGGCCATTGCGCGCGAAAAGGCGGGGATTATCAAGGAAAATGGGCTGTGCGTCGTCGCCGACCAGCGCGTCGGTATGCTCGGCTCCGTTTCCACAGCAAACGTGCCCAACGCGGACGCGGCGCTCGTCGAGTCGCTGCAGCAGGCGTGCTCCGACAAGCACGCACGTGTCGCGCCTGCGCTCATTCCTTGGGACGCGGTGCGACGCGGCACGCCGCCGACCGGCAGCGATGTCGCGCGGCTGCGTGCGCCTGTCTCGTTCTCGTTTCCGCTGCACGCGACCGGCACGGCCGTCGGCGCTGCGCCGGTCGACGCGCACGTCGACGTGTCGCTCGAGGCGACGCTCGCGCGCCTCTCTGGGTGCACCACGGCCCTACAGACCCTCTGGAGCATCGCGCACGATACCACGCACGCGTCCGATGACGGTGCGCCCGCGCGCCAAGCCTTGCGCGATGCGATACGCACGCGCCTCTTTGGCGGGGACGCGGCGAGCGAGACCCGTGTCCAGCGCGCCCTTGCGCACTACCACTGGGAGGGCCGGAGCGAATGGCGGACACTCGGCCAACATACCCCCCTGCTACTCGACGGTGCGCATAACGAGGCGTCGGCCATCGCGTTACGGCAGTACCTCGACCAGTGCCTGGATACCTACGCGTCGATGGCGGCACGCCCCGTCACCGTGTCGCTGACGTGGATCATGGCCTTTTCCAAAGGCAAAGACGCGACGGCAATGCTGCGTGCGTTGCTTGGCACACGGCGTGGCGCCGGGGCGTGGGAGTGCACGTCGCAGCGCGTCGGCCTCGTCCCCTTTTCGACGCCGGTCGAGGGCATGCCGTGGGTGCAGCCGGCGCCCCCCGCCGAGCTCACCCAGGCGCTGCACGCGTCCGACCTGCCGGTGGATCGCGTGCACACCTGCGATGCGCTGCGCGATGCCCTCGCATGGGCACTTGCGTCGAAATCCGAGTCTTCTGCATCGCTCGACATTGTGGTCGTGTGCGGCAGTCTCTACTTGGTCAGCGACTACTATCGTGGGTCGGAGCATGGGATGCATCAGGGGCAATAGGGTTACATAGACATACACAGGGCAGGCCGCGCCTACCACGCACGCGACGGCCCCGAGACGTTTTCCATCTCGGCGTCCTCGCCGAGCGCGGGATCGGTACGCAGGGCCTGCGTCAGCATTCCCGAAAAGAGCTGACTGGCAGGCATCGCCAGCGCCGCTTCGGGCGCCTGCGATGCGCTGTACGCGTCGTAGTTGCGGAGGTTGTTCGTCGAGAGACGCGGTGCTTCCGCTGCATGCGGAGCATCGTCCATCGTCAAGTCGCTCGCCGAGATGCTATTGCTCAGCAGGCTCGACGAAATGGCACGTGCCGTACGGTGGCGGTTGCGCACACTCAGTTGGCGTGACATGTTCCAGGACGTGAGCGCACTGACGCGCCGGGCGCCGTACGCGCCGTTCGCCTCGTCACTGCCGGGGCTAGAGGGAGGGAGGAGCACGGGGTTGTTGGGGAGGTGGATGCCAAGGTCGTAGTCTTCCGGCACGCCCCGCTCGTGCGACGACGGGGAAGCCGGAGGGCGGCCCTGCGCAGGCCACGAGGCGGCAATCACCTCGAGCACGCCGTGGTCCTGCACGTCCTGCACTTCGTGCTCGCGCAGCGTCGTCGCCGCAGGGTCCGACTCGTGCACATTCAGCGACCCCGCAATGATCGGGGGCGGCAGAGGGTGCCCGTTGAACGGACCCCCGGTGCGCGGCGCCAGCGCGGGACTCGGCGCGTCCGACGGCGGTGCGGTCGGCGGCGCGCTGTCGCTCATGTCGGGGTCGATCGTCTCGACACTCGCGGCGCTGACGCCGCGCATCTGCGGCATCTGCTGCGAGGTCGAGCGGACCATGGTCGACGGGAGCGCACGTGCGCCGAGCGGGCGCATATAGTGCTGGTGCTGCTCAGCAGGCTGTGCAGGCACAGGGGGGGCTTGCGGCACAGGCTCCGGCGCGGGGCTCTGGGCGTGCATCGGGGTGCCGACCTCCATCTCGGGCTCGGGGTGGGACGCCGTACGCGGCGCATCCTTTTTCTTCACATCACGGCCTTCCGCGTCGTCGCGTGCGCTGCACCAGAAGCGGTGGCCCATCTGCCAGCCCTTGCTCTGGCACTGCTTCGAGCAGTACTTGGCCTTGCGGCAGCGGCGGCACTTGGCAAACTCGCGGGGGTACGACTCCCACTTGCCACAGAGCATGTTGGCGCACTGGCGGATACCGCCACGCGACTCGTCCTTGCGGCACGCGTTGCGCATCACGACCCCGGCCCAGTACTGGATCTCGTGGCCAAGGCGGGGGAAGAATGCGTTCAAGGCGCCCGTGCTCCCGGTGCTGCGCGACGAGCGCAGCGTGAAGCGCTCCGCCACCGAAAAGACATTGCGCTTCACCGGGTCCGACGGGCTCCACGAGCGGTTCGGCATCGTCTCTTCCGGCCACTCGGGGCAGAAGAGCATGTCGTCACGCACGTCTGCATTGTGGAAAAAGAGACGCACGTGGGGGTATTTCGAGAGATAGGCGAGCAGCTGAAGACTCATTAGCACCTCCTCTTCACGGTACACATGGCTGGGCATTGGCGCACGCGGGGCCTCGGCGCGCATATCGGGCATCACGGTGCGCGTCGGGCGGGGCGTACGGGCGGCGTCGAGCAGCTCGTGGCGCAGTGGCGCAGCGCTCGGCGACGTCTCTTGTGCGGCCCCACGCGGCTCGTCGAGGCGGTGGCCGCGGGGCCGCGGCGTCGCATCGACCGCGTCGCGCTTGCCGCTCTCAGCTTCTTCGCCCTCCGTATACATTTCGGTATCCTCGGCGCACTCGCTGGCACTGCCGCTGGCGCTTGCATCGCCAAAGCACTCGTTGGCGTGGGAGCGAGTGCGCTCCGTGTCGTTCATGCTGCGATCGGTCCAGCACGACGATGCGCTGCCCTCAGCATGGGCCGAGTCCATCTCTGTATCGTGGACACTAGCCGAGGACGGGAGCACGACTTCCATCTCCATCGGGGTTGCCGGGCGCGTCGTCGACGCGGCAATCGACGCGGCATCAGGCGTCGGATCGCGCACATTCTCCGCGTGTTCCTGCTCGGTGCTGGGGTATACGGAGCGACGCATCTCATGCGGCTCGGCTTGCATGGCCCGACGGCCAAACTCCTCTTTCTGCGAGTCGGCCGCGATCAAGAAGGACTCCAGGACGCGGACAATGATGGGCGCCATGCCAGCTTCGACGACCCGCGTACGGATCGCCTCACTGCCACGGACACCAATGTTGACCACGCACTGGAAGGCGAGGCTCCATTTCCAGTTCCCTTGCAGGTCGTTGTAGACGCTCGCATCGCGAATGTGTGTGGGAACCCGGCGTGGCGACGCGCGGAGAATGTGGACGAGCCGCTCGAGGCCGCCGTCCATCGTGACCATCTCACGGATGCGAGGAGAGGTCGACGCAAGGTATGCAAAGTGGTTCAGGGAGTTGACCAACGGCAGGGTCGCAGTGCAGTCGAGTGCTGGCGGTCAGTATCGTTCTCATCGTGTGTGCATGTTGTGGGAATCAGAGATAAAGGTTCGACAACACCGCAGGGGCACGTAGGCTCCCGTACAGCTTCCGTGCTTGACTCTATATATTGTGGGATCATCCTTTGACCCACAACATGCACACAGCCACAGTACGTACCTCGACGGTCATAGACCACAGCAGAAATCGAAGCACATGCTCGGTTCTGTTGAGGATTGCTAAAGTTACTCTCCCTCATTGTGTACAAGATTAGGTGCTTTGCACGATCAAGGGCTTACGGCCGCTGCCCAAACACCCACCCAGCAGGGAGCAATGCAGGCCTCGTTGTCCTCTTGTGCTGCAGTACACCGGATAGACGCACCAAGCGCCTTCGTTTAACTGACTCTGCTGTGAGGGTACAAGGAGTCTTGCACGCAGCGCCTGCTTTCGGCGCAAGTGGCGGACAGCAAAGGTGAGTACGGATGCGTTTCTCCTGCCTGCGCTGGGTCGGGGCAAACATAAAATTTAATTCTAAAAATCACGCCCGCACTCGCCCGGCGGCGCCTCCGCTGCTGCGGGTCGGCTTGGCGAGCACCGCGTCCGATCCTTTTGGCGCGCGCGCGAGCTGGGGTAAGGCACTGCCCTGCCCATTCTCCTATGTGGGAGCATAGTAATATAAAGCCGATGTAGTGTGAATAGCTCGCTTGGCTATGGTCACCTTCCTTCCTTGCGCCCCCCCCCCTCTCGAGCGACACGCCGCCCTGCCTTGCTCCACTGCCACACGTGGAGGTTACGGCCGTTACTCCGGAACGCCATGGCAGAGGCTTCCAGGCACCCTGCCCCCGAGCCAGAGGCCCATGCAGGAAATACAGCGCATCTCGATGCGTTGGAAGAGGCGGTAAACAAGCGAATCGATGCCGATGTAGAGACCCTAATGGACAATTACAAGGAGATCATCAACCTGAGCCGTGTACGTCCGCGTATTCCTAATGCAGATTGGCGGGAAAGACCACTTTGACGTGAGCCGCGAGTCCTTTCAGCTAGAGACCCGTGCAGACAGCATGGTATGTCGCTATGTCGCTTACAGACAGGTGCGCGCCGCGCAATCGCTCTACCTCTTGTCGGACTCGCTGAAACTCTCGCTACTCTTGTCACAGTCCCAAATGTCCGACGCGCGCAATAGCGAGGCCGAGACGCTCCTGCGCGATACCGACGCGTACAAACGCGAATGCAGCGAGCTTTTGGCGGGCTACTGGCTTCCTGGTGCGCAGAGCGGCGCGGAAGATGCTGCGCCGGCGGTCGCGACACCCGCCGCGGCTCACGAGCCGATGGACGACGGCGAGGCGGCGTAAGCGCGTCACGCGACCGGGTGAACAGGCAGGGAGGGTATTTTCAATGTATTTATTTCGCGTGCTGGGCACGATGAACAACTCGTACAGGTACATAGAGGCGGTCCGTTACAGGAGCAACCGCAACAACAATCTTCACCGTCCAACATTCGCGCAGAGGCGCGTGAATCAGACAGACAAGGGTATCAAGGATGGCCGATAGCATTAAACTTCACGAAGGTGCCATCCAGATTCTTCGTCGGCACTCATGCGCCGACGAGGCATCTGCTTCGTACGCGGTCCCACCGGGCGTGCGCCACGCGTAGAGGCCGAGCGCGTCACACCCTCTGAAGGCACAGCAGTCCTGTACTCATCGGGGTCGTCGAATCCATCCTCGCTCGCTGCGTACGCAGCGCCACGGCGGCCGCGCGAGCCAAGCGACACCGGGGCCGAGACGCGGCGGTTTTGACCAGCAACACCTGTGCGTGATCCCGGCGGCGAGATCGAGTCGCGCATCGTGTCGCCGTCCGAGGTGATACTGGGCGCGGTCCACGACGGGGCGCGCAGCGCGCTGGTCCCACCCGCACCGGCCGGCATCGGGGCCTCGGCGAGGCCCGCGCGGCGGCTGTTGACGCTCTGGCGCGAGTACGCGCCACCGTGGTAGTTCGACAGACTGGCCATGGTGCTCGTCTCGGAGCCCGAGTAAGAGCTGGGGTCGTTGTAGGCTGCGCCGCGGCGGCTGCGCTGGCCCGACGACGAATACTCTGACGAGTACTCCGACATGCCATCCGGTGTTCCGTTGGCAAAACCGCCGCCCGACTTGTATCCGGTGCGGCCCGCGTCTTCGTCGTAGTAGCGCTTTTCGTTGTACTGCTCGTACATGTCGGGCTCCTCCTTGCCGAACAGGCGCGCACCGCCCGGCTTGCCACCGCTGATGTTGCGCGACTGCGCGCGGTACTGCATCGGGTTGTTGAACGAGGAAAGCGCCGATGGCGGCTGGTGCTGGAACTCGTACGCGCGACGGCCCCATTCGTAGTTGACCTCGTTCAGCACTTCCTGGTCAATGAACAGGAAGATGTACGAAGTAAACAGCAGCTCAAAACCGAGCAGACCGGCCTCGAGACCAAAGGTTGCGTAAGCAAGCGGGACGGTCCAGTTCAGGAGGTCGCACGCGTGATTCCAGTCGGAGGGCTTGGGATAGTGATAGTATCCATCAAACATGCAGTTTTCGCGGCCACGGAAATCGGACGCGTATGCCAATGCGCCACTGATCCAGATGGAGCACATGCCGAACTGGAACAGGAGGTCAATTTTCATCATAAACAAGGAGCTGAGGAACGAGCCGCGGCGAATAAACGGAAGCGGCGGCAGGAAAATGTAATAGCCAAAGTAGATGATCGAGGTAAGGAAGCCCATCACAATCAAGAAGATCAAACTACCCCAGGAAGGCGTGATGACCGGCTTGTGAGTGCGGAAGTAGTTCACCGCAAGAATGGCCATAATCGCCGTCGCGAGCGCCATGAGACAGATCAGCATGGCAAAGGCGAAGCGCATAAACTGCAGGAACTTGGGACTCGGCGCGGGCAGCTGCCGTTCCGGGCTCTGCGCCTCGGTCGTGAGCGAGTAGCGTTCAGGAAGCACCATGGTAAACAAGGAGCGGTGCGTATGAGTTAGGGTATGAGGCGGTGTTTAGCAAGAAGACTGCCAGAACCTTGCAGTCCAAGCGCCTCTACGGTTGTACGACGCGTAAACGGACGCGATACAAGACGTGGGCAGGACACAAGAGCCGCACTTGCAAACCTCCCTTTGCGGAGAAGCAAGAAAGTACGGCGCCGACCCATTCCATTACCACATTTACCCCACGCACTTTTCGCCGCTAGCCAATCTGTTGCTTTGGGTTGCTGCATTTCTTGCAGCGGGCCAATAAAAAACAGTGAAATGCCCAACTGCATCCTGTCCGATGGTTCCTCGGTTTCAGTCATGTGCCACGCGCTGCGGCGTGCCGGATTCGCCACCTGCCGCGCGGCCGCGTATTGTTGGGGCTATATCACGTGCCGCTATCTTGGCGACGCGCGCAAAATTACACACTCATGCGCATGTCAATCTTGCCGTGCGGCTGGTAGCCCACGACCTGGATGTCGTCGGGGCGGAAGTCGTCGATGGAGCTCACCTCGCGCTTGAGCTGGATCGTGGGGAACGCGCGGGGCTCGCGCTCGAGCTGCTCCTTCAGGGGCCCGACGTGGTCGAGGTAGACGTGTGCGTCGCCCATCGCGAGCGTGAACTCGGCGGCCTCGCATCCCGTGACGTGCGCAATGAGGTGCGTCAGTAGCGCGTAGCTAGCAATGTTGAAGGGCACGCCGAGGCCGAGATCGCACGAGCGCTGGTACATCTGGCACGAGAGCTGCGGCTTGCGCCCAGCTGCGGCCTCGTCCGGCGTAGGCAGTGCGACAAAGAACTGGCACAGGATATGGCACGGCGGGAGGGCCATCAGCGGCAGGTCTGGCGGGTTCCACGCGCTGAGCAGAATGCGGCGGTCGGTGGGGTTCGTCTTGATCTGGTGGATGACCTGCGCGAGCTGGTCGACGCCTTTGCCGCTGTAGTCCGTGTCCGCGTCGACGTACTGCGCGCCAAAGTGACGCCACTGGAAGCCGTAGACGGGGCCCAGGTCGCCCTCGCGGCGGTGGCCCAGACCGCGCTTCTTGAGGAACTCGGCAGAGCCGTTGCCGTCCCAGATGTGCACGTTGCGCTCCGCGAGCAGGTTGGCGTCCGTCTTGCCGGAAATGAACCAGAGCAGCTCCTCGAGCACGCCGCGGAAAAAGACACGCTTGGTCGTAAGCAGCGGGAGCGTGTTGTTACGCAGCGAGAACTTGAGCGTCGAGTGCGGCGCAAAAAGCGCGCGCGTCCCGGTCCCGGTACGGTCCTGTCGCACCTCGCCGCGCGTGATCACGTCGCGGACAAGATCGAGGTACTGCCGCTCCTCGTGCGGCGTGGTACCCACTTGCAGGTGGGGGTAGAGCTTGGGCGAGAACATCGCCTTGAGCACCGGCTCGGCAAGCGTGTGGTGTGCGTACGAGAGGACCGCGACGCCGGTCGTCTCCATGTCAAACATTGCGCCCAACTGCACCGGCAGGTTGAGGAAACGCGCGAGGAGCACGCGGCTAAAGTGGCCGTGCGACACGACGACCACGTCGATGTGCTCCTTCTCGTGCAGCGCGCGGACGCGCTTCACGACGCGGTCCGCACGCGCGCTCACCGCCTCAGGCGACTCGCCGTCAAGCGCGCCGTCGCGGAAAATGTCCCAGCCCGCGCGCTTCGCTTGGATGTCGTGGGTGGTCACGCCTTCGTACGCGCCATAGTTCCACTCTTGCAGGTCGTCGTCGATAGCCACCTGCGGCAGCTTCTGCGAAGCACGCTCAGACTCGGAACCAAGCAGCGCATCGAGCGTCTGCGCGCACCGCGTGCGGGGGCTGCGCAGAATTGCGTGCACGTCGTCCAAATTGATCACGGCCGACGCGCCGCGGCCGGTCAGCTGCGCGCCAAACGCACGCGCCTCTGCGACACCTTCGGGCAGCAGAGGGAGATCCGTCTGACCCGTATGCTGCCCACTCTTGGACCACTCGGTCGTGCCGTGCCGGACAAGCACCAGGCGCGGCATCGGGGCTGCGCCGCTCATCGTGGAGGAGCGCGTCGCGTCGCGCCGCACGGAACAACTTTTTCGGCCGAGGCCACGCGGCGGGCGAGCGCCGTGCGGTGTTTGCTCGAACGATTGTCTCGTCCGTTCGACCTGAAGGTGGAGACGACGTCGCCCTCCCGATCGCTCGGCTGAACTCTGCTCGACGATGGACTCACGTCCCCCTATGATGCGTGGGCCTTCGCCCCGTCCCCCGGCGAATGGTACGTGGTCTCTGACTAACGCAGGCGCCCGCCCGGCACCCGCTCGACCGGGCATGCCAGCGAGCACCACGCCGCGCCCGCCGGCGTCGCCGGCCGTGCGCCCGCGCCCTGCGCAAGGACCGACCGGTGCACCGGTGAATCCCACGCGTGCACGCAGCCCCATGCCGCCGCAGCCCGCGCGCTCGCCGCGCCCGCCGAATGCGCCGCTGCCGCCGCGCTCGCCGCGCCCCCCAACGGGTGCGCTGCCGCCGCGCTCACCGCGCCCGCCGTCGCGCTCGCCTGCGCCTGGTGCGCGCCCGCCACAGACGGGTCTCGAAGGCGGGATGCAGCGCATGGCCGTCGCCCCCAACGCACCGTCCAAGTCGCCCGCGCCCGCGCCGGCCGCGCCTGCGCCGGCCGCGTCGCCCGCCCGCCCGCCGATGGGCCCTGCGCGTGCAAAGCGTGCGGCGCGTGCGTACCACCAGGATGCCGCGCCGCCCGCGTCGGCCGGCTGGAACGACGTGGCGGCGCGCCCGCCGCCTGCGCAGGCCAACTGGCAACAGGAAGCTGCCGCGCGTGCGAACCTGCACGGCCCTGTCGGCCTGCAGGGCCAGGCAGCTGCGGATGACGACACGGAAGGCACGCTGGACATGATCCCTGGTCAGCGCAACTCGATTTCCCAGGCGCAGCTTGCGGCGAACCGTGCGGCGATTGGCATGCGTACGCCGCAGACGCAGCCGCCGCCGACCGTCGGCGGTGTGCCCCCTGCGTCCACCGCGCCGAACGCCAATGTGTCGGGCATGGGCCCCGGCACGGGCAATGCGCGGCCCAAGATCGACCCCGACCAGATTCCTGCGCCAGTCGACGCGCAGTACGCGGACCAGCAGTTCTTTAACCACGAGTTCTTTGGGACGTGCACGCGCGAGGGGCTCCCCCTGTCCACGACCAACTACGCGGCGGTGGACCAAGGCAACTGCTCGGCCAAGTTTATGCGTCTCACGACGTACTGCATGCCGGCCACCGACGAGGTCTCTGCGTCGTCCAAGCTTCCGATCGCGCTTACTGTGCAGCCCTTTGCGCAGCAGCGTGCCGACGAGGCCGCGGTGCCTCTGGCGGTGCCGGGCGAATCGGGCCCGCCGCGCTGCAAGCGCTGCCGCGCCTACATCAACCCCTGGTGTCTGTTTGTGGAGGGCGGCATGAAGTGGATCTGTAGCCTGTGTGGCAACGCGACGGATGTTGCGTCGGACTACTTCTGCAACCTGGACATTTCCGGGCGCCGGGTCGACCTGGAGATGCGTCCCGAGCTGACGCACGGCACGGTCGACTTTGCGGTTCCGACCGAGTACTGGGCGGTGCAGGCCCCCGCGTCGGTGACACACATGCTGCCGACGCCGCCGGTGGACGTGAGCGCCTCTACCGCGCAGCTCACCACCTCGTCCAAGATGCAGGAGAGCGTCGAGCGCATGACCGACAATCTCGCGAGCCAGACGGACGACTCGGCGGCCAAGTCGGCGGCCAAGGCGGCCAAGGCCGCCGGCGAAGCCGCGCTCGGCACGCTGAATCTCGGCAAGGGGCAGACGACCGTGCGTGCGCCGCGCCCCCTCACCTATCTCTTTGTGATCGACGTGAGTTTCAGCGCGGTGCGCTGCGGCGCGCTGCAGGTGTGCACGCAGGCGATCCGCGAGACGCTGTACGGCCCCGCACCGGACGCGCCGCCGAGCGAGGCCGCGGTCGGCTTCGGCCTGCCGCCCGGAAGCCGCGTCGGTATCATCACCTTTGACCAGGCGCTGCACTTTTACAACCTCGACCCCGAGCTCGAGCAGGCGCAAATGCTCGTCATGGCCGACATTGACGATCCGTTCATCCCGATCTCGAGCGGCCTGCTGGTCGACCCGTGGGCATCGCGCGCGCCGATTGAGGCGTTGCTGCGCGACCTCCCGACCAACTTTGCGAATACCTCGTCGTCCGAGGCGGCGCTCGGCTCCGCGCTGCGCTCTGCACAGGCGACGCTCTCGCTCATCGGTGGACAGCTCAACCTGTTCCTCGCGACCATTCCCACGGTCGGCCCCGGCAAGCTGAAGCACCGCGAAGACACCAAGCTGTACGGCACCGACAGCGAAAAGAACCTGTTTGCCGCGCAGGACGCCTTCTACCGCCAGCTCGGCGAGGAGCTTGCACTGGCGGGTATCGGTGTCAACACCTTCTTCTTCCCGAGCCAGTACATTGACGTGGCGACCATCGGCCACATGACCGCCGAGACCGGCGGCGAGGTGTACTTCCACCCGCGCTTCGACCCGGTGCGCGACGGAGCGCGCGTCCTCGCCGAGGTCCAGCGCACGGTCTTGCGCGAGACGGCGTACAATGTCACGATGCGCATCCGCTGCTCGACCGGCCTGCGCGTCGCGAAGCACTATGGCAACTTCCATCAGCACTCGCCGACCGACCTCGAGCTGGGCACGTGGGACGCGGACAAAGCGCTCACCGCGCTCATCAAGCACGACGGTCGCCTCGAAGAGTCGCAGGAAGCCTACTTCCAGTGCGCCGTGCTCTACACGAGTGCGACGGGCGAGCGCCGCGTACGCTGCCACACGCTCGCCGTGCCTGTCACTACGGCGCTCGGCAACGTCTTCCGCTACGCGGATATGGACAGCGCCTTGTCGTTCTACGCAAAAGAGGCCGCGACCTTGGCTCACACCAAGGCGCTCAAGGACGTGCGCAGCTACCTCACGTCCAAGTGCGTCGCGATCCTCATGGCCTACCGGCGCAACTGCGCGTCGTCGACCAGTGCGGGCCAGCTGATCCTGCCAGAGAGCTTCAAGCTCTTCCCTCTGTACACCCTGGCGCTGATCAAAAACAAGGCGATCAAGGGCGGCAACGTCACCTCGGACGTGCGCGTCTACTTCATCCGCCTCCTCCTCGGCCTCAGCGTGGGGTCGACCATGGCGCTGCTGTACCCGCGCATGATCGCACTGCACCGCCTCGCGCCGACCGACGGCGAGCCGGTCGTGCCGCGCACCGGCCTCTCGCCGGAGAAGCAGGCAGAGGAGGACGCGCTGATGAAGATCACCGAGTGCCCGCACCTGATGCGCCCAAGCTTTGCGCGGATGGAGCCGCACGGTGCATACCTGCTCGAGAACGGCGAGTGGTGCCTCTTGTGGCTCGGCGCGCAGGTGTCGCCGAAGCTGCTCGAGGACCTGTACGGCGTGGGCTCCATCGACGAGCTCGACCCGCGCATGACGAGCCTGCCGAACCTCCCGACGAAGCTCTCGAAGCAGGTGCGCAGCCTCATCAGCAGCTTTGCTGCGCAGCGCTGCAAGCCGACGCTCCAGGTGATTATCGCGCGCCAGAACCGCGACGGCAGTACGTATCCACGCATGGAAGGACGCTAACCCCAGTGGAGGTGGAGCTTGCGAACAATCTCGTCGAGGACCAGAACAACGACGCCATGAGCTACGTGGACTATGTACGTATCACTCACTGACCCAGCTCTGTTACGTCCACCGTGTCATTTCCTCCGATATCACGGCCAAGCCAGAGGAGAGCGGCGGCTCGTCGCTCTGGAAGGGCTTTACGTAGCGACTCCGCGATCCAGCCGGGTGACTAAACATGGGTGTCTTTTGAGCCAATCAGCGCGTGAACATCACACGCGCCTGCAGCTACGCGGAGTGCCGCCGGGTTCCAACGTGCGCTGCACGAGGGATGGCAGCATGAGCGGTGCCGAAGCGAGACCGATGGAAATGCAGCCTACAGCGCACGGCACGCCTGGCGCGTCGCAGGCGCAAAAGTCAATGGAGCAGGCCATTCACGTTGCCGACGGGAAACGCCCGGGGAGTCCGTTTATGTGGTCGAGTTTTATTGCGGGCGGCGCCGCGGGGTGCGCGAGCCGCACCATTGTCAGTCCTTTGGAGCGCTTGAAAAGTACGTAATAGAAACTGACCCAGTTATTATGTATGTTGCTCTACTGACCCAGGCAAGTGCAGCCGACCCCGGCAAAGGGGGAGAAAAAAGCCTACTCCGGTGTCTGGGACGGCTTGTCCAAGATCTGGAAGGAGGAGGGGTTCCGCGGCTTCATGCGCGGAAACGGAATCAACTGCCTTCGCATTGCGCCGTACAGCGCGGTGCAGTTCACTACCTATGAGTCGATGAAGCGCTGGCTCGCCCATCCTGTCTTGGTAGACGAAGTGCACGGCGCGATCCACATTGAGCACATCGAGTACTCGCTCGGTCCGATGCCGCGCCTCGTGGCCGGTGCGATTGCGGGTATCGCGAGCGTGGTGTCTACCTATCCACTGGACCTGGTGCGCTCGCGTATCTCGATCGCCTCTGCGTCGATGTACATGGAGAACAAGTCGGCGGCCGAGGCAGGAAAAAAGCCCACTGCGCCGCGTGTGCCGGGCGTCATGGAGATGACGATCAAGGTGTACCGCGAGGAGGGTGGGCTCCGCGGCCTCTACCGCGGTGTGATTCCGACGAGCATGGTACGTGTCTCCTCTCACCGCAGGGCGTTGCGCCGTACGTCGCGTTCAACTTTTTCTTCTATGAACAGGCGCGCCAGTTCTTTACCAAGGAGGACGGCACCGCGCCCAACTCGCTGATGAAGCTCGTGTGCGGCGCCTGGGCGGGCGCCGTGAGCCAGACACTCACATACCCCCTGGACGTAATCCGTCGCCGCATGCAGGTCGCAGGCATGCCCAACTCGTCGCTCGGCTACAAGGACAAGAGTACGTACCGCGACTAACGCAGGCGGCATCGATGCAATCCGCAACATTGTGCGCCGCAGCGGCATCAAGGGACTCTACTTTGGCCTTGTGCCCAACCTGCTCAAGGTCGCCCCGTCGATGGGCGCTTCGTTCCTGACCTACGAGGTGGTGCGCAGCCTCTTGGCGCCGTACGATTTGTAGGCTCGGTGTCATAGCAAAGATTATCTTCGTTCCTACAGATACGCAGGGGTATGAGTCTAAAGGCAGTGGTGGAAATGCACCGGGTGTCGTAGTCAAAGGAATGCATGTAATCCGTTACTGAATGCGCCGGATCTGTCCGGCATCCTGGCCAGTCATGTGCAGATGCTGCTGCAGGTTCGAGCGAATCGGCATCTCACGGGGGCCCGCAAGGTGCGACGCTTGCGAGTGGGACTGAGGGTACTGGTACTGCTGCTGCGCCGGGTACCCAGCAATGCCATGCTCGGACTGCGGGTCGGGGAGCAGCACCGGGGCGTTCTGCGGAGTACGCGCGGGCGAGCCGACAGCGCTGGTGTAGCCCCCATGGGTCGTGACACTAGGCTGCATCTGGTGCGACTGCACCGAATGCATCTCCGTACCGGTGTGAGGGGGCGAGTTGCCCGAGTAGGGGGATTGGGAATGGCCGCTCGGGTAGTGTGTAGAGGCAGCCATATTCGACATCGGAACCTGGTCCGAGTAGCGAGCGCCCATGTGACCGTTCATGGACAAGTCGCCATCGTGACGGCTGTTCGAGTGCGGAAGCGTGCTGTACGAGTTGAACTGACCCTTGGGTCCGAACGGCTCCGTGGACTGGTTCGGGTCGTGCAGCTCAGTTTGCGACTCGTTACCAGCCATCATACGCACGCGCGACTCATCATAAGGCTGGTCGCGATGCACACCCTCGTTCGCCGCACTGGCCCACGGCATGGCACCGACCGCACCAGCGTGAGGCGTCGTCTGGGCACGTGGGCCCTGGCTCGGCGGCACATTGCCGTTCGCGTTGCCCAGCGCAGAGTACTTGCTGTCCGTGCCGTTGCGGCGACGGTACCGCAGGAACAGGAGCAGGGCAAGCAGGAAAAGGATCACGGCGGCGATGATACCCACCACAATACCGGCGATCGCACCGCCCGACAGCGAGTTGTTCTCGGCACTCTTGCCGAGCGACGACGGCGACTGGTTCAGCTTGGCGTTGAACTTGGGGTTGTTCTTCTTCTCAGGCAGCGGCGCAGGCTCGTTACCCGACTTGATGTTGAAGGGCACATGGCCGAGGTCCTCCTTGCCGATCAAGACCTGCTTACCTTTGCTCGGCACACCGTTCACGGTGACAAAGAAGAGCGCAGGGCCAGCCACAAAGATGTTCTGGTTCGTCGGCATGGGGTTCACGATAAAGTTCACATCACCGTTGTCCAGCACCTCGTACGAGTTGTCGAGCTGCAGCGAACGCTGGCCCATGTTCATCGCGTGCGTCGAGAAACCAGGGCGAATGACCATGATCTTGGTGCTGTTCGCCATGTCGTTCGCAGCCTTGCCCATGAAGCTCGCGGGGACCGTGACGTTGAACGACGGACCGCCGTATCCAATCACCTTCGGCACACCGTTCACCGGAGGACGCTCCTCAAAGTAGTAGGGGGGATACCACTGCTCAAGCGCATAGGTCGTGTCGTAACCCTTGTACTTCGAGTCGATGTTCTTCGGCAGGATCGTGTAGTCCTGGTGGGGGTTCGAACCGGCAACCAGCACCGAACCATCGGGGATAAGAATGGCCGACGAGTGGTACAGACGAGCAATCGTCGAGTTGCCAAGACCATCCGTGATGATCTGCTTGCCCTTCGGCGCTTCGGGGTCAAAGAGCACAGGGCGGTAGGTAGGGTCCTGCGAAAAGCCCTCGAGGTTAACCGAGTTGCCGTTAGTATCCTTGACCTGGTTCCAAGTGGTGTTACCGTAGCCAGCAGTACCGTACTGAGCACCGTTCACAATGACCAGCTTGCCATCAGGAAGATGGATGAACTGGCCCATCGAACGGCCCTCGGGGAGGTCGCCAACGTGGTCGTACTGCACACCGTCGACGGCTTTGCCATCCGCGGTCTCGGGCGTGATGGAAGAGCAGTCGGAGCTGGCCATTTGCTTATACATGTTTGTGTTCGGCTTGGTGTAGTCACCCCACTTCTCGTCTTCCATGAACAGACCACCGCAGAACAGGATCGTAGGAGTATACTTGTTTGCAGGCGTCAGGGGCAGCATGGCCGTCGCACCAGAGGCAGGGTATACACGCACCACCTGGCCAGGCATGTCAGGCAGGGGGGTCTCTTTGTTATTGATCGCGTCCCACATGACGGTGCTGTAGTTGGCCTGCATGAAGATCTGTCCAGAAGGCATCAAATAGGTGTGCGCGTACATGTTCAGACCACTGGTCTTGACCATGAACTGGGAAATCTGCGGCTTGGGCTTGTCACCCGTCTGCGGCCAGAACTCGTACGAGGGGTTAGCACCGCCCTGCGCCCACTGGCCGTCGACAGGCGGCTTGCTTCCATCCGTGGCATAAATAGGGTCCTTGTTGGGGAAGTTACGGTTGATGTAACCACCGCTCGTAGCACCGCCGATAAGCACCACCGAGCCATCAGCCATGACTTCGATACCAGGGTACCAACGCTCCGAGTCCATCTGGTTCTGGCTGTTGAACTCATCATGCCAGACAAGCTTGTCGATGTTGTCGTTCGGCTCGAGAATGCGGACGACGCGCCGACCGTCCTGGTCGTTATAAGGGCCGTAAGGACCCGTGTCGCCGCCCGGCGAAGCACCGCCGAAACCGACGGCCTTGTTGCCACCGGCGACAATGTAAGAGCCGTTGCCCAACACAGCGCCAGAGGCACAGAAAGGGTTCGTTTGAGCGTCCAGCGCCTTGACCGACCAGTCGTCCAAGTTCACCAGCGAAGACCAGACGGGCTTGCCCGAGTTGGTCTTGTTTGGGTTACCTTCGACCTTGTCCATGATAAAGGCAGTGTTTTCGTTCGCGAGACCCAGCATCATAGCCGACGCCATCGAGTTTTCCTGAACAATCTTGTATGTACCCGGCTTACCGTCGCCGTTCTGCGCGGCAGCACAGCCGAGCAGCGACAGCGACAGAGCGACTGCCGTGCAGAGCTGCGTAAAACGAAGCATGACCATTCTAAAGGGTACTAGAGCACACACTTGATATGTGTGCCGCGTAGTCTTTCAATCCCTTTGGACAGTGAACGTAAGTGAGGGAATACCGCTGTGCGCTGGCGCCCTGTTAATACCGACCGTGTGTAGTCTTCAACTCAAAATCACGCGCGGAATTCCGATAACTAGGCCTTTGCAGCCGAGGCTGGACCAGGCACGTTTGGGCGCGTTCGAATCTTGCAGATTGTGGCGCGTAGAAATCCCCTCAAAGGGCACATTAGGGATATTTTGCATGAGTAGAAATTGATGCGTGCATCGCGCCGCCCGACATACACGCAATGGCCGGGCTTTCTGCACGCATGGCGGTAATCAGGCCACTTACGTCCGACGCCCTGAGGCCTGCAAGGAGGACTAATTACATATGTGCCCCGCGAGGCGCAGAAATCGGCCGCCGTTTCACGTGTTCGCGTGCCGCAGTCAAACGGGTACGTGCTTAATGACTAAGGGGCTGATTGCGGAGACGTGTCGGCCGGCGGGGGCGGCGCCCCGGGCACCGGCGCCATGTGTTCCCCGACGCGGCCTTGGCGTGCTTTGTCCTCCAGCAACTTGATCGTCGTGGCTTGCTATCGTTCCAGACTTGTAGACAGGGTTGTGGCGCTAGTGTGACGACATCTGATTTAACTTGTGTTGCGTGTATCGGCTTTGTGGTGAATTGCCTTCTACGCATATTGTCCCCATTTACGGCTCAGGCTTCCTAAGAACGTCTTAATTCTCATCTCAACATGGCAAAGGTTTACGTTGGTAACCTGAGCTGGAACACGACCGATGACGGTCTTGCGCATGCTTTCAGCCCCTACGGCCAGCTCACGGACTACATCGTGATGAAGGACCGCGACACGGGCCGTTCGCGCGGCTTCGGCTTTGTCACGTTCATGACGCAGCAAGAGGCGGATGCCGCGATCGCGGCGCTGAACGAGCAGGAGCTCGATGGCCGCCGCATTCGCGTCAACATGGCTAACTCGCGTCCCCCTATGGGCGGCATGGGTGCCAACCTTGGATACAGCGGCCTCACCGGCGGCTATGGCGCGGGCGCGTACGGTGCTGCGCAAGCCGGCTACGGTGCATACGGTAGGTTGCCACTCTCCACAATATGCTAACAGAGCAGGCGCGCAGCCGGCGAACTTCGCCTATGGCCAGCAGGCTGGCTACGGCGGCTACCAGCAGCAGCCTTACGGCGCTCAGCCTGCTGGCTACCCCGCTCCCCAGGCCTACCCCGCGCAACAGGGTGGATTCGCTGCGTACGTGTTCCTTGTCGCTAACCGATCAGCTACGGTGCCCAGCAGCCGTACGGCGCTCCTGCCCAGAACTTCCAGCCCCCCCAGCCGCCGCAGGGCGGTGCTGGCTACGGTGGTCAGGGCTACTAAATGGCACACACGAGCTACGGCCCGCGTGGCCTTTTACGATGTTAGATGTCCTGATATCATTGTAAAGACCCCTTCCCCTAGCCATACAGCACTTGGTGTTGCAGACAAGATTGGTAATGAAACTAGGGCGAAAGGCTCACTGTCTCATTATACACTGGCGGCCGTGCTTTTCGTAGTCACCCCATCCGCGATTGATTTAGAGCGCGTTCTGGCGCATTCAGAGAGTCGAGGTAAAACGACACAGACAAGACTACCGACAAAGACAGACTCGGCCATAGGAGATTCTTTCCATTGAATTCTGCACCTACAGGTGCAAGTGCGTGGCGCAATTTAACCTAGGGCAGGTATTTTGGAGCAATCTACAAGGTCCCTTAGATCACCGAGTAGACGCGAACGATATCGTCGCTGTAGCCAGCAAAGAGGGTCTGGCCGTCCGCCGACCAGGCAAGCGACAGGCACTCGGGCTCAGTCGCGTTCTTGCCGAGGCCAGGGAACTCGGGCTTGAGCTCGTCGACGATCGACTTGCTCTCAAGGTCGAAGATCTTGATGCACGACGAAGTGGCAGCGCACAGCCAGTAGCGGTTGGGCGAGAAGACGAGAGCGTTGACGACGTCACCGGCCTCCAGCGAGTAGAGGTGCTTGCCGTCCGAGAGCTCCCAGAGCATGACAATGCCGTCCTTGCCGCCCGAGGCGCAGAGCGAACCGTCGGGAGAGATGGTGACGGTGTTGATGTAGCCCTGGTGACCGTAGTGGTTGGTGGTCAGCTTGCAGCGGCTGAGCTCCCAAACCTGAATGGTTAGTATTCGTTCCAGAAAAGTGTGCAGTGCTTTGCCCTTTTCTTCTTGCTTGTGACAAGATCGAGTACTCAGTGATCTTGGTGGTTTACGTTCTTCTCACCGAGCCGCATCCAAAAGATACGGATCTCCGTAGTAGCAAATATAAACGTAGCTCTTCATCGCACACACGCACAGCAAGAAAAAAATTAGGCAAAGCACTGCAGTGAGAAAACGTACCTTGACGAGCTTGTCCCAACCAGCCGAGACAATCACGGGGTTAGAGGGGTTAGGGCTGAAGCGAACGCAGCTAACCCACTCCGAGTGGCCGTCCTCGGTGATGTTGAACTTGCAGTCACCGAGAGTGTTCCACAGCTTGATGGTCCGGTCGCGCGAGCCCGAGACAATCTGACGGTTGTCAGGGCTGAAGCTGACGCTGAGGACATCACCAGTGTGGCCGACGAAGCGGCGGGTGGTGAGACCAGTGTTCAGGTCCCAGAGACGGAGCGACTTGTCCCACGAGGCCGAGAGGGCGAACTGACCGTCCGACGAGATCACAACGTCCGAGACGAAGTGGTTGTGGCCGTGGAGGATCTTCTTGGGGTAGCCGTAGTTGGTCTCGTCGCGGGAGAGCTGCCAGACAATGATAGTCTTGTCGCGCGAGGCGGTGAGCAGAATGTCAGGGTTCTCCTGCGAGGTCGCAATAGCGGTGACCCAACCCTTGTGGCCGGGAAGGCTTCCCTTGTAAGTGAGAGACTCAGACCTATTGCATTGTTAGTACATGTTCATGAAAAGGAAGTGCCAATGCAAAATACGCACATGTCGTTTAATGTCAGAGGATCCAGACAATTGAATTGGTGGTACAAGCAATCGGTCGGCCGTCGAAACTCGGCTCTTCGCGGACTCACGCTTGAAGCACCTGCGCGCCTGGAACTGGAACCTTTCCTGGCCCCGCCGCGTGCGCCAAACTATACTTTTTTTCGCAGGGGACAAATGATAGGCACGTGCCGAATATAGTTTAGGCTCGGCCGAAAGCCCTTTTCGCGCGGCGTGCGGCCAGCTATAGACTTTGAGGCAGGGCCGCTGGAGGTTTCGAAGACATCACTACCGCCCGTAACCATGGCGCCTAAGATCGATCCCAACGAGATTAAGTACATTTACCTCCGTACCACTGGTGGTGAGGTCGGTGCTCCCTCCGCCCTTGCCCCCAAGATCGGTCCCCTTGGTCTTGTATGTATTCGGCGTGCGCTCGAGAACAGCTACTAACCATTCAACAGGCGCCCAAGAAGGTTGGTGAGGATATCGCCAAGGCCACCGGCGAGTGGAAGGGTCTCCGTGTCACCGTCCAGCTCAAGGTCCAGAACCGTCAGGCTCAGGTGTCGGTTGTCCCCTCGGCCTCGTCGCTCGTCATCAAGGCCCTGAAGGGTACGTATACTTTTTCGTCTTTTCTCACACCTCAGAGCCCCCGCGCGACCGCAAGAAGGTTAAGAACGTTGCCCACAACGGCAACATCCCTCTTGATGAGGTCATCGAGATTGCGCGGACGATGCGCTTCAAGTCGTTCGGCAAGAACCTCGCCAGCGTCACCAAGGAGATTCTCGGTACCTGCCAGAGTGTCGGCTGCACTGTCGACAAGCAGGCTGCCCACGATGTCATTGAGGGCATCGACGAGGGCACCATCGAGATTCCCGAGGAGTAAATGATAACGCAACGCATGTAACGATCGAACATGGACGTTGCGGCACTTGTGTTGCCAGCACGGGTCGCCGATGTTCCGTCTGGGTCTCGCGATGGCTTGTCCGCTGGTTGAGATCCATGCGTCTGGCATCTGTCGAGTATTACAGAGCACAATCGCGTCTGCGGTTTTACCCTGTTGCTATGCCAATAAAAAAAGCAATGTAATACTGATCTTTCTGAATTGTGTGTGTGTGTGTGTGTGTGTGCGTATGTAGTGAATGCGTGACTGGGGCCTAGAAACGGTAGGTTGAGCCATGAGAGGCATGGGGACGGACGTGTGTGCCCGACGTATCGGTCCTACAGAAGGATGCTGTCCACTTGTCGATCTTGTGTAGACCGGATGCATATTAGTGCTTCTGGATGCCGCGATACGCCTACGCTACCTCCGCTCACATATCGAGCATGAAGCCCATCATCGTTGCAGCTACACACGAGAACTCAATATGTACAATCGTCAAGGCGAGTAGCACAGGATGACGGGCTTGTCTTCATGCACCTTGGAAAACGCACCGCAGTCCGGGCACGACGCCCAGAGCTGCGATGCTGTCCCGCCATAGTGTCGCACCGACAATTGCGGGATGCTTTTGCACTGCGGTCCATGCGATGCGGACGCGTGTGTAGGCGTGTGTACTTCCTCGTCCATCCCCTCGCTCGCATTATTCGAGTCGAGCGAGTTGCTCATTTCCATGCCATAGTCATGGCCATTCAGCGCCGTTCCCGGCTGCAGCAGCCCCGGGCTCGACACGGGCGACGGCTCGTCGAGGCCTTGGCTAGGGAAGTTGGGGAACGGCGCAGGACGGGCCGTCGGATGGTGTGTATCGACGGCCGTGTGTCCCTGCTGCTGCGCAGGCTGCACGCCGAGCGAAGAAAGTACTGCTTGGTTCAGCTCCGGTGGCAATGGGTAGAACTCGGCTTTTTCGCTCTCGCCCTGCAAGTGCGTCTGCGTACGGGGCATCACCGCCTGCATCAGTGGGTAAGCACGTACCTGTCGGCAGTACTCGGCAATGTCCTGCATGCCGTTTTCGGGCTGGAAACTCATATAGTCCTCCTCTACCCCCTCTGCATGCTTCCGCTTCCCAGGAAAAGGACCCGACGAGGGGCTGCCGTTGGCCCACGTCTCAGTACTGGCCGTCCTTTCCATATGCGACTCCATTGCTCCTCCACGATGCAGAGAAGAAAACTAAAAGTGAAACTGAGTCGATCTGCAGCGTATTTTGAAGCGTCACAACACGTCACTTAGGGGGGTTTAGCAAACGCGTGCACGCCGACGATGGTGCGGAGCAAGAAGTTGAAATTAATTCCACCGAGCGCGCTGTGGTGTGGAGGCGCCGACGCGTCGAGGCGAAGTTGGGCGCAGTGGGTATGGTGACGCGTGGTGCGGCGCAGTATGCGCTCTTTCGTCTGCGAAAGTATTCGAGAATGCAAGAGACTGACGTAATGGTCGGCGACGGGCTCGAAAGCAGCGCGCCGCGGACTGAAACGGGTACGCGGCACGACGCACGGACCGCCTGTCCATCGCCGTCCATGAGTGCTCCGCTGCGTACGCCGCCCCAGGCCGCAGCATCCCCAGGACCTTGCTGGGGCCATGTGAGTGTCCAACCGCTATGGTGCCGTGTCACGCAGGATGGCACGCCAGACGGGGCGCACCGCATGTTGGTATCGGTCGAATGGCATGCGACATCGCGAGACGATCTGTGCGAAGCACCTAGTGTTACTCCACCCCCAAGCAGTCCTTCTAGAGGGACCGATCGCGTGGTACTTGTACGTGTACCCCCTTACCCAGGAATCGCTCGATTTGTCGGCTCATTCGTGGTCGTCGACCGCCCCTCTTTCGGGCCGCACTGCTCGGACCCAATTCACCGTCAAGGCCACCTACGAGGACGACCGAGTGGGCTTCCGTTGTCACAAGGTGCATGCGGCCCCAGGCGAAGTACGTCACGCACTGCTCATCAGTCCCCGCACCGATTTCAGTTGCAGTTTGCAAGCGCCGCCGAAGCGCAGTCGTTTGTCCAAATGATCCAAGTACGTCGCTATTCTAATCTAGCACGAATGCCCCTGTGTCCCCGCGCGCGCGCACGAGCGTGCAAGCACCCCAATCCAGCGTGTACGCCGCGCGCCTTCGCACGATGCGGTGGACACCGCTGCGACGCCGAGCTCGCGCGATACCCATGATACCCCTGGCACACCCCAGACGCCTTCTCTTCCTTCCTGGGTATCTCCCCAACTCTCTGTGCAGCGCACAGATACCTGGTCGACGCTCGCAGCGTGGCGCGCGCATTCGACGGCCACGTGCACGGACCTCCCTCCTCTTGAACGCGTCCCGTCGGGGACGGACGAAGGGGCCGCGAGGGAACCTGCGCCGCCTCACCTCCCCCGTCCGTCAAAGCGGCGGTGCCTTCCTCCTTCCAGTCCCCTTTTGGCACCCCGCTACTGCACACGCCGGCTTACACGGTTCTGTCCAGAAGACCTCTTGGAACGCAGCGCCAGCGCTGACTAATAGAGGGCCGCGGCCCGGCCAGGGATTGGCCGTGCGAGTTTGGGCGACGAGCGTCGGCGAGCCGTAGTGTGTTTCGCCCGCAGGAGCATCGTGGCCGTGCCTGAGTGCATAGCGTAACCGCAGATGACCCAATCTGCACATCGGCGATCAAGTTCGTCGTCCCTTGGAAAAGGCGGTGGTGTGAAGTACGTTGTGACGCTGACCCAGATCGCGCACGAACCTGGCCATGACTGCACACGGCGTGGATAGCACCGCACGGCCAGCGAATGTGCGGCGCAAGAGCACAGATGAGCGCTTTTCGCGTGCACTGAGTTCTACGTCGCGGTCCAAGTCACAGGTGCAGATCGAGGGCACGGCCCGCAAGCCGCAGCGCAAGACCTCGGGCAAGTCGGAGGCGCGTACCGAGCATCCCGGCGATGTGTCCGAGAGCAACTGGACGAGCGCGAGCCCTGCAAGCTCGGTTGACGACGAAGATGACGCCGGAGACGAGCACGAGGCGCCCGCGCCGGTGCAGCGCACTGATAAAGCGACCACGATGCGGCCGCCGCAAGCTGCAGCACAGCCGCCTACGCCCCACAAGGCCGAGGCGCCACCCCCTGCCGAGACGCCGAGACGGCGGGGTACTCCATCGCACGCCAAGGTGAGTACCGGCGCACGTCCATCGGAGCCGGGCCCCTTGTCTCCCAAGACGACGGCCCCTTCCCACGCCGACTCGCCCGCATCCGTGCGCTCGCATGCCTCGGTGCGGAGCAGCCGCTCGATGATCTTTGGGCGGAATGGGCTGCAGCCCAGTGCGCCGGTCCATCCCGTGCTCGACACGCACCGCGTGACGAGCCAGCCGCACGGTACGGCGACCGACGCGGGCACTGCGCCGTCGCAGGCGCCGTCGCGCTTCTACCTGGAGGAGAACGACGAGACGCGCATGCCGAGCTCGCAGCCGTACATGCGCTCGCTTGGCAGCACATCAAACCTGACGCTCGAGGAAATGAGCCGCGAACAGGCGGACACGCCCAACTTTTCGCGCAGCCGCGTCGACTCGATGACGAGTCTGAACAGCCTGACCGGCGCGACGTCCGGCATGCGCCGCACCAACAGCACGCAGTCGCTGAACGAGGCGCAGCTGCACAAAAGCACAAGCTCGCGCGAGCAGCTTGCGCACCTTTTGCACCGCACGCCCGTCCGGCGCGACAGTGCACTGCGCTCGGTTACCGGCGACCATTCCGGCCCGGTGCGCGTCGGAGCGAGCGGATCGAGCAGCAAGCTCGTGGCGAATACCTTTGCGCATATGCTGCAGGTCGGCCCGGTCGAGCGGCCGGCCAAGCCGATCGTGTCCAAGTTTGCGGGCTACCAGCAGCAATTCGACCCGGCGGCCAGTGCACAGCACCTGCCGGTGGTCGCATCGCAGCGCGAAGAGGTGCCTGGGCGCGTCGTCTCGGTCGACGTCCCTGTGCCGTCTGTATTTAGCGCCGGGTTTGTGGAGCGCATCAAGGCGCGGATGGAGCACCGTCCGCTGCGCGAGACGCACGACGACATGGCACACTCTCCGCCGCAGTACCGCTACCTGCTCGACTACGGCTTGAGCGGCCCGTCGATCGACAAGGCGGCGCTGAGCCACGTCGAGCTCACGCCGCGGCTCGAGTCGGGACTGCCGCTCGGCGACATCCCCGACTCGCCGGTGCGCCTGCGCTCTGGGCGCCCGTCCGTCCCCCGGCGCGCCGACTCGCACGACACGGCCAAACTCGTCGTGCCCGACTCGGTCACGACACTCGCGCCCAACATGATCCCCTTCCACTTTATCCACGCACTGACCTCGGCGATGGAGAATGCCCTTGCACTCGACCACGCCGAAGTGCCAGCGATGGCCTCGCTCCTGCCTGGCGTCGCAGAAAAAGACGAGGGGCTCTTGCCCGCGTCGCCGCCCAGCAGCGGCTCGGAGGTGGAAGCGTCGAGCGACGAGGAGGAGCATGTACACTACATCGACAACCAGTCGATGCGCGCCATTGCCTACACCGCACAGGCCGTCTCGATCCAGCGCATCCACACCGTGACGCGCCGCTTCTCCGACCCCTACCGCGAGGCGTTTTCGCGCGTGGTGCACGCCTCGGGCTACATGCCCTACCTTCGCGCGCAGGAGCAGGCCCAGGCGCCGTCGCCCATGCGCCGCGCATCGCAGGCGGCGCCGATGCGCCTTACGCCCTCCGGCTCGCTGTGGAACCTGAGTGCGTACGTCGGCACCGGCGAGCGCGGCAGCATCGACGCGCAGCATCCCACGTCGCGCCCCGGCCTCGCGCGCTCCAACACGGCGCTGGCGGCGCTCGGGAACCTGGCGCAGCAGTCCAATAGTCCACGCCGTGCGCCTGCACGAACCTAGCTGCGAATTAGAGGAACTACGAGTCGTAACCGTTGGGGTTCTTCTTCTGCCAGTTCCAGAGGTCGCGCGACTGCGTTAGCAAAAAGACGTACCATGTCGTCGAGCGAGCGCGAGGCCTTGAAGCCGAGCTCCTTCTCGGCGAGCGTGGGGTCTGCCGTGAGGTCGGGCACGTCGCCCGCGCGGCGGCCGACGATCGTGAACGGGAACTCGTAGCCGGTCACCTTGCGCATGGCCTCGACCATGTTGAGCACGCTCATACCGACACCCTTACCGAGGTTGAAGGCGCGGTACTTGCCGTCCTCGTCGACGTTCACAAACTTCGAGTCGTCGTCCAGCGCGACCATCGCGTTGAGGTGGCCCTCGGCGAGGTCGAGAATGTGGATGTAGTCACGCACACAGGTGCCGTCGGGGGTGGGGTAGTCGTTACCAAACACCTTGAGACCGCCCTCGCGGTACTTGCCGACGGCCATCTGCGCGAGCAGGGGCAGGAGGTTGCCCGGCTTTCCGCGGGGGTCCTCGCCAATGTAGCCCGAAGGGTGCGCGCCAGCAGGGCTGTGTGAGTAGAGAAAACGTACTTGAAGTAGCGCAGCGTAATGGCGCGCCACTCGGGGTGCGCCTTGCACACATCACGGATGATCATCTCGCACACCTGCTTCGTGTGGCCGTAGGGGCTGTGGGGGTTCATCGGCGTCGACTCCGGGATGGGAATCGTCTCCGGCGCGCCGTACACGGTCGCCGACGAGGAGTAGACAAGACGCTTGCAGTCGTACTTGTCCATCGCCGACATGAGGTTGAGCGTACCCGCGACATTCACGTTGTAGTAGTCGATCGGAATTTCGCCCGACTCGCCCACCGCCTTGAGCGCGCCGATGAGGATCACCGCGTAGATCTTCTCGGCGCCGGTGTGCTCGGCAAAGACCTTGTCGAGCGCCGCGGCATCGCGCAGGTCACCCTCAATCAGCTCAATCTCGCAGTCCTTCTTGTCCTGCTCGCTGGCATCCGCAGGGAGCGCCTCACGCGCGAGCTGCTCCACGCGACGCACCGCTTCCTTCTTGGAGTTGTGGAAGTTGTCAAAGACTGGGTCAGTCGCGGTACGCACTCGTAACCTTGAACTTGTGCGTGTTCAGCACAGTCAGCGCAACATGGCTGCCAATGTACCCAGCACCACCGGGAATCAGCACGCGTTTCTTCTCCGAAGCCATAGTCGTAGTTGTTTGCAACCCGCGTTCTACCGGAAGCGCGTCGTGCCACGTGGGAGACGCATGCGGCGCAGCCGGTATGCAGGTGAAGCTGCACGAATATACGATGCCGGGTGTGCGCGTACCTGCGTCGTTCTATCGCGGAGGGACGTCCAAGGGTCTCTTGCTGCGCGCAGCCGACCTCGCACCGTACGCACCGACGACGCGCGATGCGATCGTGTGCACCGCGATGGGCTCGCCCGACCCGGACGGGCGCCAGATCGACGGCCTAGGTGGAGGCGCCTCGTCGCTGTCCAAGGTCGCGCTCGTCTCCAAGCCGGGGCAGGGGCTCTATACGCGCCTGCTGGCCAAGCTGGGCGGGAAATGGAAGCTCCCAGGCGTCGCGTGGGCGGACGATGTACGGCGGGCGCACGATCCAGAGGACGGTTGGGATGTCGTGTACCGCTTTGGCCAGGTCCCGATTCGGGGGACCGAGGTCGACTGGAAGAGTACGTGCGGCAACCTGCTCGCCGCAGTCGGCCTCTATGCGATGCAGAACAAGCTTTTAGACAATGCGGCGATCCAGCGCGCTGCAGAGGAGCGGGGGGCGACCGACGCGTTTCCCATGCCGATCCGCATCCTCATGGCCAGCACGGGGAAGCGCGCGACAGTGAGCGTGCCAATGCGCAGGAATGCACGATCCAAGGGCACTTGGGAACTGTCAACGGATGAGGACACATCGGTTGCGGGCGTGCCGGGCAAGGCGCCGGGCATCCAAGTCGCCGTGCCGCTCGATGCTACGTTCCTTCCGACCGGCAACGTATGCGACTCGATCACGGTCGGCGACAAGCCGGTGCGCGTCTCGATCATTGATGCGGGACTCCCGACAGTGTTTGTGCACGCCGCCGACCTCGACGTGAGCGAGGCACAGCTCGTCAAGACGGCCGCCGAACTCGACACCGACACGCTCCTCCATGCCAAGATCGAGGCAGTGCGCCAGGCCGCGGCTCAGTGCACACCTGCACTCCAGCAGGCGCTCTGCTCATCGGCGCCCAAGGTCGTGCTTGTGCATCCCCGCACGACGTGCACCACGTCGGGCGGCGACGCGGTGCGCGCCGAGGATATGGACCTGCTCGTCCGCCCTGTCTCGGTCGGCCAGTTCCACCGCTCGATCATGGCGACCGGCTTGTCGGCCTTGTCGGTGGGCGCGGCGTACCCCGAGTCGATCATCGGCGAGGCACTTGCGCAGGGCGGTGCCGCTGCCTCGCCGTGTGCTTCGACGAAAAAGGCCGTGTCGAACGACGCACAACGTGCCATCACAGTCGGGCAGCCGGCAGGCACGTCCACTGCGACAGTCGAGCTGAAAAACGGCACGCCGACGTCGATCGTGTACGACCGCACGGCACGGCGCATCATCGAGGGGAACCTCGACATTCCCCCGCGTGTTGCTCAGCGCTGGGCGCGTGAGTACGCGGCGCTATTTGAGCAGCACAAAAGCAAGTAGCGCTATTCAGCCCGTATTTCTTGGATATGGACGCGATCCGCGCCGAGCATGTCGACGAGGGTAAGACTCGCGGCCATACATCCGGCGAGGGCCTCGGTCGATGCACCGCCGTTGGCCGATGCACGGCACTGCACAGTGAGCGTGGCTTGGGATGAGGCAGAGACGGGAGGCGGAGTACGCTCGATCGGAGGCGTATAGGCCGCCGAAGGCGCCGGCGCATCTTCGCGGTGGGCAGCAACCCATGCGTCGGGGTCCAAAAGCGACTCGGCAGAGAATCCCCCGCGCTCAGGCGGCACATGGGCAGACGCAGGCGCACGTTCCGCCTCGACAGGCGCTTCAGCACGCGGCGCTTCCTCGGCGTCTGTATCGATTTCGAGCGATACAGACTGCAAGAGGCGGGGCACACGCATCGGCACCATATTAGACGCATTTTTGGCACCCAACGCGCCGGCTGCACGCGCCATGGCCAACACGGCGCTCGGCACTGAGCCAGACACGGCAAGGCGCGCTACCGCCAGCGACCCTGCCATATACTGCGTCGAATCGCTCGGCCGCGGCACACTGCCCCGCAAACCTTGGAATAAGAGCGCATCATCAAACGACGAGGTGCTGTACCGCACACACCCCCTGCTCCACGCATGCCCTGCCCGCCATGCACGTCCCACAACCCTCGGCATTTTGGTCAGCATGATGTGGAGGTGAACGTTCATGCTACGCTTCCAGGCTGCTGGGCCACGGCTGTGCCGTGCGATGGCTACGCAGGCCGCCGGCCGCGAGCGTGCCACGACACTCACTGCGACAAAACCCGAGTCTCTACTTCCGGCGCTTGCGAGCAAGCTCGCGGCGTGGACCGCCGAGCAACCGCCCCACATTCTGCTCTTTTCCCTGAGCAAGCACCTGCCCCGTGCGGTTCTGTCCGAGGCCGTGGACATGCTGCACCACCGCGACGTGCGGGCGCATGCACGTGTAGGCTTCCTGTCTTCGTCGCTCCCTGCCTCGGTTGCGTACGACGATGCGGCGGGCATGGAGCACCTGCATGCCATTTCGCTTGCGTCGATTCCCGAGACGCGTGGTGTGGCGTTCCGGTCGACGATTCCCGGCGCGGCGCGGGTCTCGGTTGGCCGCTGGCCGAACCAAAAAGAGACATGGAACAAAGGGACCGAAATGCGCTCGGACCGCCTCGACCAGAGCGGTGGGCGTGACTGGCGCGGCCTCTGGGGCAAGGAGAATGTCGACCTGCGCCTCCCGGATCAGCTGAACGAGCTCGAGTATGTGCTGAAACTAATCCAGTCCATCCAGTGTACGTGCGCTCCTTTTTGCGACCGACGCCCAAGCGCACGGCCTTCTCGAGGGTCTCGACGCGCACTTTTCGCAGGCCAATCTCTTGGGCATGAGCGCGACGTTGACGCCGTTCGAGACGGGGCGTGAGCATACCCTCTTTTACGACGCGCCGCTGCACGCGCGTACGATTCACGACTCGGGGGCCGTCGGCGTTGCACTCTGCGGCACGGCGTCCTCGTCGATCGAGCGCATCTTTGAGCAGCTGCAGCCCATCGGTCCTCGCCTTGAAGTGACTGGGTACGTATTTCCTCTAACGCAGCGCGCGCGGCAACATTATCTCGACGCTCGACAATTACAATGCAGCGCAGCAGTTCCTGCGCCTGATTCTCAACAAGAATCCGGCGCCGAGCGACGCGAGTACAATGGAGGCTACGCAAGTCCGTGAGCTCTCGAGTGCCGTACGCAAAGAAGATCAATTCTATGTCGGACTTTTCGAAAAGAATGCGGAGCAGGCGGATGCAGTACGTATTCTCTCTCTCACCAGACCCCCGCGCTCGTCGCCCAGATCATCTCGGGACACCCTATGCGCGGCACGCTCAGTGTCGCGACCGAGGCCGAGCTCGGCCTCCCCCCCGATGCGCCCGACAGCAGCAAGGTGCAGCGGTGGGCACAGTTCTATCGTCCCTCCCCCACGCCACTGCGTGCGATTACGGCGCCTGCTGGCTCTGTGCGGTATGTGTTCCTCGCAACTCCGAACGATTCAAGCATCCCTGTATCGCTCGATCCCTCTGCAAAAGTCGCCGTGGCGCACGGCCAAGGTGCGTTGGAGCTCCCTGATGTGTTCCTTGCTGCGAGTGAGCACGGCTGGCTGGCGCGCCAAGGCGGCGGAACGACGTATGCATGCAGCGCCCCCTACGCGCGTGCATCGCTGTGTGACGTATAATACAATCGATTCGTGACTACTCCTCTTGCATGCCGTACTGCTGCTTGGTTCGCATAAGCTCCTCTTCGCGCTGCGACAGCGTGCCGCGTCCTGTGAGACGAGAGGGCACATGGTATAGGACTGGATTAGTCGTGCAACTTACCGACAATGTAGCGCTCCTGCAAGTGGAACCCGTTCAGATTGGCGAGCGCGCTTTTCGCGTCGCTCATTTCTTCGAACGCAACATAGGCCGTGCCGCGCGTCTGCTGGGTATTTCCAATCCGAATCTGGCGGATAGCACCGTATCTTCCGAACAATTCATACAGATCCTCGCCTATCGTTAGCTGCGCCACCTACCCTTTGTATTATAATTCAAGTTCTTCACAAACAGAATCCGGTCGTGCTTCTCCGCCATCTTGGTGGAGGAGGGATACGAGCGTTGGCCCACGTGGCAATAACTGCACGTGGCAAAATCGACGCCTGGCTTGCGACAGCGCCAATCGGGCCATTCGTATTTTGGCTATTTACGGGGCCGTGCAGTTCCGGCAGGGGGTGTAGATCTTCGGCCGATGATTTGCCCCGAATAGTCCGGGCTACATATTCTTGCAGAAGGAAGCAGGAGGCGGCGCGTGGAATACGGACCTACCGGGTTCTTTTCAACAAGGACTTCAGCGGCCACGGCGAAACGCCGCGGAAGTGAGACGTTGAACGGCAGGGCAAAGCTAAACCGCGCTTGGCCAGTCAAACCATTGTACCTCGCGTGCGGACTTCTTTCCAACCCAGTCCCATTGTTTGCAAGGACCTGGTGGCTGTCGAGGTTATCGACTCGACGTGGTTCAACTCAGGCCTATCTCTATCACAGTCTCGGCTGTGAGCATAGGCTTGCTCTTGTTCCGTCCTTTCAGCACACGCGGAAAGCAGGCGTAGTGCTGCAACACAGTTTGTGTATCGCATATCTGCTTTGCATACTTCTGAGATGAGCTCCAATCCCGAGACGAAACCTCAGGGGGCTGTGCAGCCCCAGGGCGAGGGTGCTCCTATTATCAACTATCCTTCTGAGACCAGGCCGCAGGGTGCAACGACACTGCAAAAACAGCCCTCGGTCTCCTTTCAGGTGCCGCCGCGCAACTTTGCTCCGCGTAACGCACAGTCGCTCGAGTCCATGAAGACCGCCAACTCGGGCGGAGACGAGGCCCAAGCATCGGGTGCCAATCTTCATCGCGCGGGCAGCGCTAACTTTGGCGGCCGCGATCCCGAGACGGGCCTGTCGCACTCGGCGAGTTTCCGCCGGAAAAAGTCGCTCGTGCGCCCTGAGCGTGAGCGTATGGACCCTTCGCATCGCCAGTGGTTCTACCGCAACCATGCCGCGCAGATGGACATGCAGCATGGCCGCTCCAATGTCGGCTACATGCCGTCCTCGACCGGACACATGCCGCACCATGGCGCTGCGCCTCACAGCACGGCCATGTCGGCCATCACCGGTCCGGGTGGCGGTGTAAGTGGCTACGGTGTGACCGGCCCTTACGCTCCTTCGCCGCAGACGGCTGCTCGCAACCCTCAGCTGCGCCGTGGCAAGTCGATCCTCGGCCGCGAGGAGGACAAGGTCGAAAGTGGTATCCACTTCTTGCGCCGCGGTGTGAGTATGCGCCGCACGGCGCCCGGCAACCCCGATCTCGCCAAGACGCCACACGAGGGCGCGGCGAAGGAGGCCGGCTTCTTTGACAACATCGCGCCGGGTCCCGTTGGCCCTTGGATGATCTACTGTTGGCTGCTTACGATCTGTATCCCTGGCGCATGTCTCAAGATGGTTGGTATCAAGACGCCCGAGCAGCAGCGTGCGTGGCGTGAAAAGATGGGTCTGGTCGGTATTATCTGTGTCTGCATGGGCTTTGTTGGTTACATCACCTTTGGTTTCACTCAGACGGTTTGTGGTACGGACCAGCGCTACAGTCTGTACTCCATGCAAAACGACAAGGACAAGACTGGTATGATGAACCTCTACGGCAAGTCCTACGACATGAACGACTTTACTCACACGCCCGTCCCTCAATTCCCTGATCTGAAGCAGCCTGTCTGGACCGACCGGTATGATATCAGTCGTTCGTACGTTAACCTGCTTTTCCCGGTTACCGGCGAGTCATGTGAAGGCATTATGCAGCCGGTCAGGAACTCGAACCCTCCCCGCTATTTCCAGTGCATGGTAATCCACTCCAACTCGTCGGGTGACTCGCCCGGATTCAACGACGATGCTGCTTGCCACAGCATGTCCGTCACCAGGAGTCTGCTGAACAACAAGGTACCGCATGCTCCCATGTTGGGCAATGTCTTTGTTCCTTGGCAAAACATTTCCGACCCGAAGCAAAACCTCATGATCTGGCGTGGAAGTGTGATTGATCTAAGTATGCTCAAGTACCTGGACCCGACGGTGAACGCTCCTGAGCTGTTCAACTACATGAAGAATCGCAATGATACATGGGCGGGCAAGGACGTGACGGCCATGGGTATGCGTGGAAAGTACACCAAGGAATTGGACTGTCTCGCTCAGGTCGCTCGTGTGGCCTACATCGATGCTGCATCTACCGGTTGTATTGCGTCGCAGGTCGAACTGGTCCTGTCGATGATTTTCATTGTCGGTGCTGTCGGTATCAAGTTCTTGATGGCCTTGTACTTTGCCTGGTGCATTTCGTGGCGTCTCGGCAACTACGACAACGAGTCGTACGCGGAGCGCATGCGGCGTGTGGCTGCAATTGAAAACTGGACCGATGATATCTATCGCCCGGCCCCGGCTGGCTACCGTCCGAACGTGAAGAAGTCGATTCTTCCGACCACCAGTCGTTTCACGGCGACCAACTACCCCAAGCAGCCGCAAAAGCAGTCCGCACTCGAAAAGAAGATTGCCGCTGCGCGCCGCAATGTTCAGGGCCCGTACATGTCGCCGCCGCAGTCGCCGATGCTCACGGGCGGCCGCAGCTCGGCGTCGCTTGGCCAGTCGGCCTCGTTCACGATGCCCTCTTCGCAGTCCGGCCGCTCGTCGTTCTCGAACAATGGCGACTCGCCCTGGGGCCCTTGTCCGTTCCCGCTCGACAATGTGGTGCCTCAGCCGCCTGCTGACTTCCGTCCGTTCAACTTCCCACTAGCGCAAACGATCTGTCTGGTTACGGCCTACTCGGAGTCCTTCGAGGGTCTGCGTACGACGCTGGACAGTCTTGCGACGACGAACTACCCCAACAGCCACAAGCTGCTCCTGGTCATTGCGGATGGTATTGTCAAGGGTGCCGAGTCGGATATCTCGACGCCCGATATCTGTTTGTCGATGATGAAGGAGCTGATTGTGCCTGCGGAAGACGTCGAGGGTAACTCGTACGTGGCCATTGCCGATGGTGCGAAGCGCCACAACATGGCCAAGGTCTATGCCGGTTTCTACGACTACGACGACCAGACAGTTGAGCGTTCGAAGCAGCAGCGTGTGCCGATGATCCTGATCGCCAAGTGTGGTACGCTGATGGAAATGGACAGCGCCAAGCCCGGTAACCGTGGTAAGCGTGACTCGCAAGTGCTGCTCATGGCCTTTATGCAAAAGGTGCTCTTTGACGAGCGTATGACGCAATTCGAGTACGAGTTCTTCAATGCGATCTGGCGTGTGACGGGTGTTACGCCCGAGCAATACGAGATTGTGCTGATGGTGGACGCCGATACAAAGGTCTTCCCCGACTCGCTGACGCGTATGACGGCCTGCATGGTGGAGGATCCCGAGATCATGGGTCTCTGTGGTGAGACCAAGATTGCCAACAAGGCCCAGACGTGGGTGACCATGATCCAGGTGTTCGAGTACTACATCTCGCACCACCAGACCAAGGGTTTCGAGGCTTGCTTCGGTGGTGTGACGTGTCTGCCGGGCTGTTTCAGTGCCTACCGTCTCAAGTCGCCCAAGGGCCCTCGTGGCTTCTATGTTCCGATTTTAGCCAACCCCGACATTGTCGAGCACTACTCCGAGAATGTTGTCGACACGCTTCACAAGAAGAACCTGCTGTTGCTTGGTGAGGACCGTTACCTCACGACGCTCATGCTCAAAACGTTCCCGAAGCGCAAGATGATGTTCATTCCCTCGGCTGTGTGTAAGACGGTGGTGCCCGACACGTTCAAGGTGCTGCGTTCGCAGCGTCGTCGCTGGATCAACTCGACGGTGCACAACCTGTTTGAGCTGATCCAGGTGCGTGATCTGTGTGGTACTTTCTGTTTCTCGATGCGCTTTGTCGTGTTTATGGACCTGGTCGGTACGCTGGTATTGCCTGCCGCCATTGCCTTTACGTTCTATGTCGTTGCGTCGGCCATCAAGGTCAGTATTACCAACCAGGGCAAGCGGGAGGAGGAAAAAGAAGAGTTCCCGACCATTCCCCTTGTTCTTCTGGGTCTCATTCTGGGTCTGCCCGGTGTGCTGATTGTCGTGACCAGTCGCCGCTTCATGTATGTGCTGTGGATGCTTGTCTACCTGATTTCGCTTCCGATTTGGAACTTGGTCCTCCCTGCCTACGCCTACTGGCACATGGACGACTTCTCGTGGGGTGCGACGCGTGTCGTGCAAGGCGAGAAGAAGGGCGATAGCCACGGCGACGCCGAGGGCCAGTTCGATGCCTCGTCGATTGTCATGAAGCGCTGGGCCGAGTACGAGCGCGACCGCCGCTTCCGTGGCGGCACCGAGTCTCGCGACACGTACGACATGACGTCTCCTGAGAATGGTATGATGCGCTTCTCGTCGATGTCGTCTGACGCGCCGTCGAACGGTCTCGAGCAGCTCCCTCGTGCGAACCTCGGTGGCGCGGGCGAGGAGGCGCGCTACCCTGCGCGCCAACGTCTCGATTCGGTGCCGCTGCTCGAGCTTCCTGCGCCGCTCGGCCCCGATGCAAATGGACGCCCTCGCCAGGGCTCGGGCACCATGTCGCCAACGAGTGGCCCGCTGTCGCCTACGAGCGGTGCCATGTCGGCCCTGCGTCCTGGCGCGGCCTCGCCGCCGCACTTGCAGCCGTCGAGCTCGTTTGGCGGTGCCCCCCGTCCTCCGTTTGGCGCCCCGCCCACCGATTCTTCGATGCAGGCGCGTCAGCACCTCTTCGGTGCTGGTGCGGCTCCGATGCGTCCTCCTGCGGCCAGCGGCTACGCGTCTCCCCCGCCCCGCCCTGCGGCTCCCTCTGGATACACGAACATTCGCCCCCCGCCGCCCGGCGCCTATAGCGCGCGTCCTGGCTCGGGCAGTGCGACGCCCCCCCCGCGCCCGCCGCCCGGTGCCAGCTACACGCCCCCCCCGCGCCCTGGTGGACCGCCAGCGAACTCCAGCCCGACGATGCGCCCTGTTGGTGCACCCGCGCGTCCTGGAGCGCCGCCGCCCGCGATGCGCCCTACGATCCCCAACCCTGTGCGTCCCGGCACGCCGCCGTCGATGCGCCCTACAATCCCTCCCTCTGTGCGCCCCGGCACTCCTCCGTCGATGCGCCCAGTGGAGAGCACTGCAAACCTGCCGAGCAGCGTGCAGCGCGTGAGCCTTGTGGACGATGGTCCTGTTGCCGACTCGGGTGGTATCCGCCAAGTTGTGCGTGGCTCGCGGCGCCAATCTCTGCAGCCAGGAAGCCTGCAGCTTCCTCCCTTCGATGCTTCGTTCGGCGGAAGCCCCTTTGACTCGAGCAAGAAGTAAGCACGCTCCCTGTATCCATTCCCCAAGAGCCGCTCGTTGGCTTCTGTAGTAATTGTCTGTACATCCTTCTGCAACTTGCACGTGCCCCTGCGCGCCCTGCAGCTTTTGCCGCTGGGCTGTCGATTGTGCATCAACATGCATACAGTGGAGTGGGCGAGGCCCCAAGTCTGCGCCCCGGCGGGGCTGGCCGTAGCGACGATGAGGCCAGTCGGCGGCGCGTACGAGCGCGACGCGGATGGGCCGCGGCCGATCTATGCCAAAGAGGACGAGGTAGGTTTATGTTCTGACGCAGTTTGACGACGATATGGAGCCTTCGTCCGAGATTCCGCCCGCGAATGACTACGATTTGGTTGAACAACACGAAGAGGACGAGCACTATGAGTACGACGAGCACGACGGTGAGCTCCCGGACGATGCCATGTACGATGAGGAGGAGGAGGAGGAGTACGACGACGACTTTAATGACGAGGAGCTCTCCTCCAGCCCGTCCATCCCCGACGAAAACATCAACTTTGACCTGGTGTATGCGCTGCACACGTTTGTCGCAACGGTCGACGGACAGGCGACAGTGCACAAGGGCGACAATCTCGTGCTTTTGGACGACAGCAACAGCTACTGGTGGCTCGTCCGCGTAATGGCCTCGCAGGAGGTCGGCTACATTCCGGCGGAAAACATCGAGACGCCGTATGAGCGCCTGGCGCGACTCAACAAGCACCGCAACGTGGAAATCACCACCGCCACCGAAGATGACCACGACCAGGTGCCGATGGACGTATACAGTGGCCACCTCGTCAAGGCACGCGCACGGGGGCAGATCAACGTGCACTCAGGCAAGCCTTCGGCCCTTTCTCGCCGCGAGACGGACGGATCGGCGCCGCGCCGGCCCCAGGAAAAGAAGCGCGCAGTGCTTTTTGGACAGCCGGAATACCTGGAGCACTCGGGCAACGAGGCGTCGGACGAGGAGTACGAGGGCGAATACGAGGGCGAATACGAAGGCGAGTACGAGGGCGAGTACGAAGACGAGTACGACCAGGAGCCCGAGTACGCGGACGAGGAGCCCGAGTATGTCGACGACGAGCACGACGACGACGAGCTCGAGCATGCACAGGAGCACGACGAGGCACAGCTGGCCGATGACGCCGAGCACCAGCAAAAGACGCCCCTCGCCTCCGCCGCCGAAAAGGTGAGCGCAGTGACATTGGGTCTCGGCGCGACGGCTGCTGCGACGGCTGCTGCAGCTGCCCATGGCGTCGGCCGCATCACCTCGGGCCAGCGCAACGCCGAGGCGGACGCGGACAAGAGCCACACTTCGCCTGCGCTGGGCGACTCGAGCGCCAAGCTTACGCCACGGCCCGACGAGCGCCCGTCCTCGAGCCCGTCATTGCGTGCGTCGCCGGGCGACAAGTCGCCGCTTGTCGGCCTCTTCCCCAGCGGCGCGATCGGCGACGAGGCGATGCCGCAGTCGTCCAAGAGCAACGACGAGCGCCGCGCGCGCCCTGGCTCGCTGATCGGCATGCCCGGCTCTGTGCCGACGTTCAATGTCGTGCGTGTGTTTGCCGGCGAGAACGTCGAGTGCGACGCGACGTTCAAGACAGTGCTGCTGAACAAGTCCACCACGTCCACCGACCTCGTCCGCCAGGCGATGCAGCGCTTCAGCGTGCAGGACGAGCCGACGGACTATGTCATTGTCCTGCGTCGCCTCGACGGCGAGGAGCACACCCTCTGGCCCCACGAAAGCCCGCTGCAGATCCTCGAGGCCCTCTCCGAGCTCCAAGAGGAGGACCGTGGGCCGGGTGGCACGCCAGGCCAGTCGCGCGACTCGGTGGGCTCGCTCACCTCGCTGCTGCAGGACGCAAACGCAAGCCGTGTCACATACGACTACAGCGACGACCGCTACGGCAAGTTTTACCTCGTACGCAAGAGTCCCTTTGAGAACAATTTGGCGCAGGACACCTCGGCGCAGCTCGGACCGCCCGACGTGGCCGTGGGCGACGTGTCGACGCGCAGCGCCGCGTCGGCCACGTCGCAGGACACGGTGCTGGGCGCAAGCAGCTCGCTCAGATTTACCGTGCAGCTCGCGCTCTTCCCCGCGGACCTGCCCGACGGCGTCGTGTTCCATCCCCAGACCGGCCTCGCGACGCCGAACGATCCCGCACACACCCTGCCCGCCTCGGCCAAGCCCCAGATCCGTCTGCTGCGCTTTGCGCGCAACGCGATGGTCGCCGAGGTGATCGAGGCTGGCCTCGCCTCCTTCCAGGTCGTCGAGGGTGTGGTCGATGGCGGCGACGATGTCGAGGCACGCAGCGGCCGCGGCCGCGTCAAATACGGCCTTGCGTCAGTGTCGGATGCCGGTGAGCAGCTGCTCTCGCCCACGACCAAGGTGCTTGCCGCCTACGACACGCTGCCGATCTTTAAGCAGGTCGACGTGAATGAGCCCAAGCGCCGCAGCCTCGACACTGCGCTCAGCCACGGCGCGCAGGAAGACTTGAGCGAGGGCGACCCCCTCTTTGTACTGCGCCAGGCGCGGCCTGCGCTGCGCGCGAGCGTCATTAGCCCCCGCCTCGATACGCCGCGCCTGCAAGGGTTCCCCGACGGCGTGTCGAGCATCCAGCCGAGCCCCCGCCTCGGCGAAGGCGTGCGCATGCCGTCTGACGCTGCTCCCCCCACGACGAGCCGCTCCGCGTCGATGCGTTCGCTGGACAAGGCGCCGAACACGCCTGTACCGACCGTGCAGCTGAACGATGCGCAAGGTGTCGACCTGATCATGCAGGACGGCGTGCGTCTGCGCAGCTCGCGCGAACAAGGCTCGCCGCGTGTGCGCTACTCGCTCCTCTCCCAAGGCAGCGAGCAGGACGTGAGCAGTGCGCTGCGCAGTGTGCTGCAAGACATTACTGCCCGCCCCGACCCTGCGACGGAGCCTGCAGCTCGCGGCATGCGCGCCGGCTCTGCGCAGTCGCAAGGCGACCTGCTCGAGCGCTTTGCCGAGCAGATGCCGACGATGCCCGACTCGAACCTTGCCGAAAACATTGATCTGATGCTGAACCGCATCATGGACGGCTCTGGCGCGGCCCCCACGTCGCCCGGCCTCTTGCACAGCGATGCGATCGCACCTCCCCAAGCTATTCCCCCCACGGCGTTTGAACAGACGCGCGGCCTCAACATCCCCAACAAGATGCAGCCGATCCAGCGCACCGGTTCGCTGCGCAGTGTGTCGGCGAGTGATGCGGCGCTGCCCACCCGCAATGCAGCGGTCCGCAGTGCGCTTGCCAAGGGCTGGACCGGCGATCGTGTGCTCTCTGATTCGACTGCCACGACCGGTACCGGGCGCATGCGCGAGACCTACAACATTCATGCTCTCTATGGAATTGTCGACGCGCTGGTGATTGAGGCGCAGGCTGGCGAGTCTGCCGAGTCCACGCCCGCCCCCTCACAGCCCGTGCGCGAGCACCGGCGGCACGCGTCCACCTCGTCGAACGCGTCCGCGTCGCAGCTGCAGCAGCGTTCGTCGGACCTCGTCGCGAAGCTGCTCGAGCCGACGCCTGCGGAAAAGATCGCAACGGCGAGCAACGGGCTTCTCGCACTTCCTTTCCCCACATCGCAGTACGGCCCCTCGACGCCGATGGCTGCCGTCGGCCGCCACTACACGCCGTTCCTCACCCAGGTCTCTTCTCTGGAGGCGGCGCTCGACGAGTTGCTCCACACGGCGCTCGCGCGGCCGAATTAGTCAGCTCCATAGCCATTCTGTACGATACGCGTGTGCACGTGTTGCGAACGCAGCCTAGTAGGTCCTTTGGGTGTTCGGCCGCGGGCTGATCGGTGGCTGACGTCGTCTCTTTGCGAACGGACAGCTTCGTGGTCGGCACGATGTCGAACAACCGCTCCCCCCAAAATGTCATGAAGCAAATGCAGCGCATGTTCCAGCAGATGCAGCAGAATGCCAACCGCGCTGCTGGTAACGGCCCGCGTCCCGGCGGCGGCGGCGGCGGTGGCGGCGGTGGACCGAACCTGAACCCGGCGATTGGCGGCGCGGGCCTCCTTGCGCTCGCCGGTCTCGCGATCGGCATTAACGCGTCGCTGTTCAACGTCGACGGTGGTCACCGTGCGATCATGTACTCGCGCTTCAGTGGTGTTCTCCCGACGATCTACAACGAAGGCACGCACCTGCTCCTGCCTTGGATCGACACGCCGATCGACTACGACGTGCGTGCCAAGCCGCGCAGCATCGCGAGCCTAACCGGTACCAAGGACCTGCAGATGGTCTCGCTTACCTGCCGTGTTCTTTCGCGGCCGAGCGTCGAGAGCCTGCCGACGATTTACCGCGAGCTGGGCACGGACTACGACGAGCGCGTTCTTCCGAGCATTGTGAACGAGGTGCTCAAGTCGGTTGTTGCGCAGTTCAACGCGTCGCAGCTCATCACGCAGCGTGAGATGGTCTCGCGTCTTGTGCGTGAGAATCTGACGCACCGCGCGCGGCGCTTCAACATCATCCTGGACGATGTTTCGATCACTCACATCTCCTTCTCGCCCGAGTTCACGCACGCGGTCGAGGCGAAGCAGATCACGCAGCAGGCTGCGCTGCGTGCCGCCTTCCAGGTCGACCAGGCGCTCCAGGAGAAGCAGGCGATCATTGTCAAGTCGTCGGGTGAGGCCCGGGCGGCGGAGCTCATTGGTGACGCGGTGCGCAAGAACAAGGGTTTCCTCAAGCTCAAGAAGCTCGAGGCGGCGAAGGACATTGCGAACACCCTGTCGCAGAGCGACAACCGTATCATGCTCGACGCGCAGAGCCTTTTGCTCAACGTCGCGAGCGACGACGATGCGGTGAAAGCGTAGACTGTAGGAAAATACCAACGCCCTTCTGGACTATAATACATAGGCTACACACCCATACGCGTGACGCTCTTGTGCTGGTTCGAGAAGCGGATCGCGTCGCGCTTCTCCAAAATAAAGAGGGTGCGCTCAAACGCATGGTAGGAGTACTGCTGCCTGTCAACAAACTCGTGGCGCAGACGCGCGTAGGACGTTGTCCAGCCCAACGGGAGGCGGCGCTGAATCTCGCGCTCGAGCTTCTGTACCTCTTCCTGGAGCTCGCCACGCGTCATGCCTTCAATGTTGCCGCTCTCGACCGCGTTCATTGTACTGAAGCGGAAGAGGCGGATGGCCTCGTCGACGTGTTCCTCGGTTGCGTTGGGGCTCAGCGTCACCTTGGCCACCGCCTCGCTCATACGGATGATCGCCTCGAGCTGACGCACAGTGATGGCAATCGCCGAGCGCTCGTCCTGCTCGCGCTCGACCTGTGCAACGTGCTTCCGGATCCCGACAAAGTGGCTCGACAGCTTCTCCGCGGCCTCAGCCGTGAGGCGGGGGGCGCACCGCGACTTGCAGTACGCAATGTACCGCTTCATGGTCTGCAAGTCGATCTCTCCTTCCGCGTCGGGCTGGTCCGACGCGCCGTTCATGTGGATGCCGATAACGTGCCGGGCAATGGTGCGGTCGCGCGACTCGTCGTGGTCGTCCTTGACGATAAAGATCATGTCGAAACGACTCAGGATGGTCGTCTGGAAGTCGATATTCTCGCCGGGCGACTTCATGTCGTCGTAGCGGCCCCACACGGGGTTCGCCGCGGCCAGGACCGAGGTACGGCAGTTGAGCACGGTGGTAATGCCGGCCTTGGCAATCGAGATCGTCTGCTGCTCCATCGCCTCGTGGATTGCGACACGGTCCTCGTCGCGCATCTTGTCAAACTCGTCGATACACACGATACCGCCATCGGCCAGCACCATCGCGCCACCTTCGAGGTAAAATTCGCCCGAGGACGGGTCGCGCTGCACCGACGCGGTCAGACCCGCGGCACTGCTGCCTTTTCCGGAGGTGTACACGGCGATCGGCGACACTTTCTCGGCGAACTTGAGAAGCTGACTCTTGGCCGTACCGGGGTCACCGAGGAGCAGCGTATTAATGTCGCCACGCAGACGCATGCCGTCGGGCAGCACCTTTTTCGAGCCGCCAAAGAGCAGCAGCGTAATGGCTTTCTTGATATCAGCACTGCCAAAGATACTCGGCGCAATGCTCGCGGAAAACTTGTTGTAGAGATCGGGGTTCTTGGACATTCGCCCAAACTCGTCCTCCTCCTCGGCAGTGAAGATGCGCGAGACGCCGCGGCCGCCCGCGCCGCCCGCATCGACCTCCATTCCGACGATACGAAGGTAGGGCGTGCGCAGCGCGACCGCGTTGGGCTGCGTGCCGGAGCGCTGTACGGTATAGGTCGAAAAGATGCCGGTTGCAATCACACTCGCGCCAGGGACCACACGGCCACACAGCGCACGGTCCACGGACAAGAGCATATGGCGGGGTAGCTCACCGACCGGCACCATATCCGGCGCCTCTTGGAGCTTGAGCGTCTGCGCATCGACAAACTCGCAGCGTTCGTGGATAATCACGTAGGGATCGATGCTGCACTTGATGCTCGAGTCGACCTTGGGCGCGTCGCACTGGCGCGGCAGTACGAAACCGCCAAAGCCCGACGTCACCTCCATCGAGCGTACCGCGCGGCAGTCGCGGCACATGAGATGGAGCTTGGTCACACGCGACGCCGGCACAGACGTCGAAATGACAATACCGGGGATGCGCACGAGGTGCGAAATGTTGTCGGCGTGCAGGTCGCGCATCGCCATTAGGTTCGCGGTCGAGCGCAAGAGCACCTGGCAATCGGGCGCCTCAGGACGCTCCGTGCCGGCCACGACAGGGTAGAGAATCAAGCGCGCTGCGCGGCGGACGGCCGATTCAAACTGCGTTAGACCATCAACGTACCAGAGGCAGGATCTCTGCCGGAGTCTCACGCAGCGCCTGCGCCAGCGTAGGGCTCCACATCTGCACATGCTCGAGGAGGACCTCGAGGGCGTACTGCTTCACGAGCAGGTTCGAGCGAAGTCGGTCGCGGTAAATGTATTCGTTGCCGAGACGAAAGTGCTGCACAAACTCAAAGAGTGCCGTCTCATTCTGCACAGGCGCATCAGGCGCCTGCGAGATCTCGGACCCTGCCGAGACCTGCGTAGAGTACACGCGCCCAACGTCAAAGCCCGACATGGTCGTCGTGAGCGGCGCGCCGACGCGTAAATTTTAATTTCCCATTTCTCAATCTCTACCCAATTACACACGGAGCATCTTGACGGCCTTTCCGGCGCAGAGCGCGAGCCAGTCGGCGTTGCCGGTTCCTTGCCCTGAGGGCGACGTGTAGTCCGTCCACTCGTGGAGTAGATTCCGGTAGAAACTGTGGTGCTTGCCGTGTGCGGGTCGCCGCGAGGCAAGGGGGCTGCGCAGCCACGACACGTTGTTCACCATCGACGGCGCCGTATAGGCGAGCACAGGCACTTCGGCGCCGATACGCAGCGCATCCACCTGCGCCGGACTGCTGCGGCTATCCGAAGTGCTGTTGCGCGAGCGGCGGCCCTGCGCCGAGGCCGAGCGGAGCGTCGCACTGGCCATGTCGTACACGAGGCACTGCGCATCGTCGCCCCCGGTGCAGATCATGCCTTTGCTGGGGCCGTTGCGGCTCTGGCCGTGACTCGGCGGGCCCCAGCCCACGCAGTTCACCGGGCCGCTGTGGCCACGCAGCTCGAGGATCGGGCTGCCCGGCGCACGCACGTCCAGAATCTGGACCATGTCCGACTCCAGGTGAAAGGTCGCGAGGTAGTTGGCGTCCCAGGGGTTAAAGGCAATGCGCAGCAGCGGCAGCGTGCCTTTTGAGCTGTACGATGCGCTGTCCGTATTACGGCTGCTCGGCGGCGTCTGCTGCGCGTTGGTCTCGTAGATAATCGTGCTGTGCTCGAGATTCCGCAGATCAAAGACACGCACACTGCCGTCGGCACCGACCGACGCAAAGACATCGGCGCTTCCGGGACACCAGTCTACATCGTACACTTCACGGTCGTGCGCAATGAGCTGCGTGAGCGCAGACCGCGTCGGAAGGTCCCAGATCGTGCACGTCGTGTCGATCGACGACGTGACAATCAAATTCGGCGACGGCGCATTCCACGAGAAGGACGTGAGGGGGGCGGGGGGGGACGTCGAGCTCTTGGCATGCGCGAGCGCGCACTTTTCCTTCAGCGTGAACCGCGTAGGAGGCGTACGAGGTTTGTCGGGGGCGTCGCGCAAGGACATGGCCTCGTACCCTTCGTACACTTCAGCCATGTTGTCGTTGCGCTGGATCTCCCAAATGTGCAGGCATTCGGCAGAGCTCGCAAGGAGCTCGGTATCGGGGTAGTTGTCGACCGCATCGTGCGCAAACTCGCTCATGTCGGCCGCCGAGCTGCTGCCCGCACTGCTCGCACTGCTCGCACTGCTGATACTCACGTTGCGGGGGTCCGTGTTGCTCGACCACCCAAATGCAGAGCCGCCTTTTTCCTCGTCACGCGTCGACAAAGACGAGGGCTGGAAGCCCAGCTTGGTCGCCGGGTAGGGATGCGAGGCATCGGCAAGGACCGACACGGATGGGTCACTGCATAAGTAATTAAACATACCCATGCTCGTCAGGCGTCATGCCAAGCACCTGAATGCGGTTAGAATACTCTTCCACAAAGCTGCCGACGGCCAGGCGGGCCGTATCGGGCAGCGTGCGTGTGAGCTTCTCATCGTAGTCGCTGGGTCAGTCAAACGACCTACTCTGTACTCTTTCGTGATGGCCCAGAGCCTGTTGACCAGGCTAAAGCATATACGGGCCCTGGGGTCAGTCGGGGTACGTACAAGGGGCCTCGTACGTGATGGCCGTCATGGCCGCTCGCGTAGCGCTGCGCCGCGAGATCGGGGATGAATCGGCGCGAAATATGCACGTGCCAACGAACGCTCCTCGACGCGCCATGGCCAGGCCGCTGGCGCAGCTCGTGGAGGACTACCTAGACGAGGAGCAGTGTACGTCGCAGCACTAACATAGATGAGGCGGGGCTGGGGATTTTGGATACGGCGTATCCCGAGCACGATTTTCCGAATGCGTACGTGAAGCGACTCACCTAGGGCATTGATGCGCAAGGTGCTGTGCCTTAGTCTCTGCTCGCTGCCCATGAGTGAGGTGGGGATGCAGGGGGCAGAGCGGTCGCTCCTTCAGGCTGCATCGCCTTCCCGACGCGTGCGCCAAGCATCGTTCCTGCGGCCGACCGCTAGTGCCATACGCCTGGCCACGATTTTGTTGATGCGATTCGGACAGCGCGACCCGGCGCTTGCCTTCCTCCCTGGCCAGGAGACAGACAGGCACAAGCTTGTGGGCGCTTGGAGGAGGACATATACTAGCCGAGATGCGCTGGCGAGCACGCCGCTCGCACAGTGGGCGGACGCGATTCCGGTCAAATTCGACACGGTGTGGGAGCTGTTGTCCCATGAACCGAATGGCGAGCTGGACTCGGAGCAGCCATGGCACTCTCCTATGGCAGAGTTTTGGATGGGACCGGCGCGTTCACGGTCTTTTACACCGACTGCCAGCCCGTCCAAAGGGCGCGAATCGTGGCTCGAGTCGTCCGAGCAGAAACACTACCAGCCGACTGAAGGCGCGTGGCGCACGCTCGGTGCGCTCGCTCAGATTTGCCAGTGGGAAAAGGCACGGGACACGCTGTTCTGTACTCTGCACGGCAAGGACGAAATGCGGACCCTGGTCAAGCTGCTCTTTTCGTTTCCGTGGCAGGCACCGACGGAGGACGAGGACGAGAGCAGGAACGATCGGGATGCACTCCAAGAGAGGGTAGAGACAACAGCTATTGTTTATGGCGCAGTACGTTGCCCAACTTACCCAGCTCGCTACCTATTCTGCTCAAAATGCGGCGCTCGCTGTCGCACTCCAATATACCACGGCATACTTTTTCAGCATGCTCAAGCAGATTCACTTGGAAATTTTATGTGAAGTACGTTACTACGCTGACAGCAGACGCGCGTCAAGGATTCGTGGGCTTTTCTTGATGCCATTTACTTGTATCTATACCAACGGTGCGACCCAGACCACGCCAAGGAGGGGCAGATGCGCACCAGCCACACGATGGCTTCCTCCGAGCTCGCCCATTGGATCCAGCTTCCCTTTTTCTACGCCGGCACTTTATCTGCACCCGTTTCCCGCAACGACAAGGTCGAAGTGGCCGTATTCTCCGAGTGCATGACAGAGTGGTACCGCAACCTATGGCTAAAGTGCTACCTGCTTCGCACGCTCGCGCAAAAATCAGTGCCTATTGACGACGGCGTGTGGACAATGTTGCTTGGCGAATTGGCCGATGCCAAGCGGACCATGGAAGACAGCGCCGAGGAACACGAGGCCACCGCCATGCTGTTGGACGAGGACTCGCTCGAAGAGACGCCGACGGCAGAGGCACAAACTCACCCTTTTACTACGTTATTGGACCCTGTGGAGGTCCTCATCAACATAGCTTCGTTGTACCATGGCAAGGCATAAAGTTTACGGGATGTACAAGCGCGTTAATGGCGGGGCGTGCGAGGGGGTGGTGGGACTCATATAGGCATTTGGCCCACAACTTTATAACTTCTGCGTAGTTTAGTGGCTATGACGGGTCCTTGTCATGAAGGCTTGTCCCGATTGTTCGGACCAGACCCGGGTTCAATTCCCGGCGCGGAAGCATTTTTTAAAATTTTGCATAATCACATTTTTGGCTGTACAAACCTAGAGGAATCCATTGTCCTGTAGCATTTTGGAAAAGCTTTCCTCGCCCGATGCGTAACTAGGTGTGAGCTCGTCGGAGTCATACCGTTCACGGGGCTCGATCTCCAAGCTGCGTTGGTACCTTTCTTGATCGTCGCTTTGGCACACCAAATGGGCATCCAAGTAGCGCTCAATCGTGGGGACGAGCATGAAATTGTACGGCGTCTTTTGGAAAGTCTTGACTTCCAGAATAACTTCGGCGAGTAGTTTGCGCTTGTTAAAATTGATTAACCGCGAGTCAGAGATGAGAGTGTCGGGATTTCCATCTTCAATAAAGGTCAGGTCCTTGGTATACAATCCAAAGAAGGGGACGCAAGGGGGGGTTACTTTGCAGAGTAGTTCCCGGTATGCGGCAAAGTTGTGTTGAGGAAGGGTGATCGCATTTGCTCTCTCAAACGTTTTCATCGTCCGGAAGCCTAGGAGATCCCAGGTACGGCGCAAGCGGAAAATAGAAGTGCTGTTCAGACCGGACAGAATGGCCCACATGGACGAGAAGTTGTTCAACATGCGACAGCGCTGGATCAGTGGGAATGTGCAACGTACATCAGCAACAAGTATAAAGTGTTCCAACTCCTGTGCTCGTTGTGTGGTATTGGTGTGGGCAAGGAGCGAGTCTTGTACCCAGCAAGTAATCTGAGGTTAGAGCAGGAACATACTTTGTTGTACATGGCAATGGTATCGGTGATGCCTTTAGCCTTGGTCTTCGAAAGAGGGCCCGACCATGCCTTGCCTAAACACTCGATTGGCTTGATTTTGCAAAAGAGTTTGCTCTCGATCAACGTAAGCTGCCGGGCAATCTCCAGGGGATCCATATCCATCAGCTCAGCGGTTCGCATGTTGGGAGGCAATATAGGCACCGGCGCTGGCATCGTAATGCTTGGTTTTTGACCCGACTTGTCCAGACCGTACTTGTAGCACCCAATAAGACGCAGAAGCTGCTGCCGCTCGCTTTGCATGTCTTGGTCTTCCAAGTCGGAGTTTGCAAAGTTGGAGAGGGTGCTCAACACAGGCGCATCCTGTGGCAAGTACTGTTCTTCAAGCCAAGTTTTCAGCGCTTTCAGGACACGCTGGCGAACGGTCAGTTGCTTTAGCTCTGCCCAACGTGCTTGCTCCTCTTCCGGCAACCCTTCCGGTGCAGGAGTATGAAAGCGCTCGATCAAGAGAGTGATGAATTCCTTGGTGGTCATAAATGAGCGGTAGGTAGTGAGGAATGTGACAAAGAACTTTTCGTCGAACTTGTCGTGCTGGGTCAAGTGGGCAACAAGAGCGTGTAATGTACCCCCTTTCACGGTACCGTGGTCCGTAAAGACAAGGTCACCGGGCTCAATGTCTGTACCCAATGACGACGAGATCTCGGAAGGCGACGTACTCACGCCCGGGCGTAACTTGGAACGCGGCGGGGGCACAACGACGGCGGGGGCGCTGTTTGGCACGGGATCGCCCTGGGGCCTTGGAGATGAAGGAGAGACGTGCATCGTGGACAGAGCCGCGCTTAGCGGGGTAACCTGTGCATCCTTGCTCTTTCCATCGTTCGAAAGAGTATATGTACTGCGGATCGCCTTGAAACACCTGTGCATCGCCTCAAATAGCTGCTCGGAGTCAAGCTCCAAGAGGCGTGCCTTGCTTGCAAGATCCTGATGGACGCTGTGCACATGCACCATATTCGCCCTGAGTGCACATTGAGCTGTAACCAATAGGCTGTTGGCGGAATTCGCCATGCGTTGCTTGGCAGAAGCGTACTGCTGGTAGAAATGGTGTCCAAGTTTCTCCGTGTCATCGTCGCCGACTTGCGGAGTCGCAAGCTGGCCCAGCGACGTCGATAAGTCAATTCTGTCAAAGAGAATGAGCATGGAGCCAACGTGCTCGAGCAGATCACGCAGCGAGCGCTGCCAAGTTGCTTGCTCACACGACAGCGCTTTGGGCGCATAGAGCGTATCGTTCAGATTCCTTAGCAAGCGGTGGAAGGTCGAGTAGCTCGTCCGGATATCAATGGATGGCAATTCGGCGCCTCTTTGCGCTGAATGCCGAGGAGACGGCATGACGTTCGAAGAGAGTAGCGCGTGAACCTCGGCGCTAAGACCAAGGTCAGACGACTTGGGCTTCCTCGCGCCCTCCATTCCGAATTCCGAAAGAGTCGAGTACCGCGATGTCGCAGGGCTCCCTGCCATTGAACGCTGTGCATCTCCCATCAGCACCTTGAGGACTGGCGGCGCACGGTCTACCTCTTGGGCAAACGCACGAATCATCTCCTTAAGCCGCAGCGAACCTTCATGCATCCCGACCTGCTCCTTGCAATACGAAATCCATAGGTCAGTATGTCGTCTAGGATCGGCTGCACACAAATGCAGCATCTTGGTCAGTTCGCGCATATGTAGGACGAGTTTGGAGAGCAGCGCGGTCGACTCTCGAGCAAGCAACTGCATGCGCACGAGAGATGCGCGCTCGTCCTTTTGCAAAACTTGCGGGCTGGACCGCGTCACCTCTGACAAGCCCGAAGAAGAGAGAAACTGGCGTACGTCGTGCACAGCCAGGGTCGTGTTGCGCAAGAAGGACTCGACACGCGCTTCGGTATCTTCCAAGCTTGGCGCGTGCTTCAACTGAGTCGTCGGCAGAGTGAGTTCGATCAGGGCCCGGATCTGCTTACAGGCCGACTCGGCCATGGGGTACAGACGCTGCTCGGTCGCGGTCGAGGTGGCTACGCTTTCGATCGGCGAAGGTGCCATACGCTGCGGCTTGAGCATTGTTGCCGCAGTTTCGTCGGATATCAGTTCCACATAGTTCGATGGAAACCATCCGCGCGTCTTATCGTCCAGCAGACCGTCCCACCAGCCGTTCTCAAGCTGCGTCAAGACCTCAATCACGTCCCCAGCTCGAAACGTGAGCATGTTCTTGTCGGGCGCAATATAATTGTACAGCGCCCTAACAAAAAAGGAGCAGTAGCCATGCTCGGCCTGCCCCTCTGTGTCTGTGGGGAACTGGTCCGGAACCGTCCCCGTATCTGTCATCGTCGCGCAAGAAGAGAGCACACGGCGCGCTACCGTGCACAGCTGCAAGCTGCAGGGTGTTAATTACTTAAGCACAATGGGGCGGGGTCAGAGTCTATTTGAGGTGCTGCATGAAGAAGGACGCGGTGCGCTGGTAGACGTCCTGGAATGAGGCGGCGTTCGAGGCGTCATCGAGATTCGCACGCGCTGCAGCAAATCCATGGTGGTTGTCGGGATAGTGGTGGTGCACAAACTTGCCCTGGTTGGCGGGGTTCGTCGCAGCGTTCTTAAGGAATGCGTCGACTGCTTCGCCCGATTCGTCCTTGGATGTGAACGAGGCAAAAGGAATGCTGATTTTGTTCGCGTCCTCTGAATCCACGAACGAGGGATGGATCTGCACATATGCATCATAAGGCGTGCTGGGGCCACACGCAGGAACTGTGTCAGTACGCACAGAGCACGTACCTGCCGCCTTCGAGCCCCAGCATAGACCGTAGAGGCCTAGCTTGGACACGCCATGCGCCTTTAGGTCCTTGGCAATGGTCAAGAGCTTGTCGCCGTACTGTGTCGTGTTGCCGATGCCGGCAAAGACTGGGTCAGTAAAGCAACGCACAGTCCTGCATCATCTGCTTCTTTTCGGGCGTGTCGGGCGGAATGACGTCGATGCCTAGCGGCTTGCCTTCAAAGAGGTCAGGCATTACGACACGAGCGCCTGTGGCTTCCGCAAGGATATCAGCGCCCTGCTCGGTCGACGACCAGAAGCCAAAGATATCGTAAATGGCCACGATCGCCGTGGGCGAAGCCGCGCTGCCGACGACATACGAAGACACGCCGCCAATCGTCTCGATACGGCCTTTGGATGTGCCGGATAAGCCAGTGATACCTACTACTTGGACTGCACAGGGGGCGTCGAACAGCACTTCGTTGACGTGTGCGTCGCCATGGTGGAACGTTTTCAAGAGCAGCTTAGTCATTAACTATCGGACGACGTCCGAAGTGTCTACTTGGACGGTGACGGCCTCGAGGCCGGGAATGTCGTGTTTCAGAAGCGCTTCGACTTGCCGCGCGAGCAAGGAAGTATTGCTGAGAGCACGGTCCCCGTCATGCTCTCCGTGGGTATCAGTCTCCGCCAAAATATGCTGTGGTCAGTGGTCCGCGGGTGTACGTACAATTGAGCCAATCAAGGATGCTCCATCCAAAGGCCAGAAGCGCGCGGCCGAGTAACTCTGGACGCCAGGCAGGGCCTGCACCTGTGCCAAGGCATGCTCGATGGCGCTCGTATCGCTCGCACCGAGATCCAGGCAGAGGATCCGACCCGAGTCAATCACCAGCGGAATCACCGAGCCGAGGATCATGAGGCCGATCAGAAGCGAGGCGATCGGGTCAAAGCCAGTCCAGTGGAAGTAGTGGATCAGAATCGTGCTGATAATGACACCGACAGATCCGAGCGTGTCGGCCATGACGTGCTGTTGTTAGAGAGACAACGTACCAAGTAGAGGCCTAGCATATTGTGCGAGTGGCCATGGTCGTGCCCGTGCCCATGGCCGTGGTCGTGCCCATGGTCGTGCCCATGGTCGTGCCCATGGTCGTGCCCGTGGCTCGGGCAGCTTCCATGGCTGTGCCCATGATGGTGGTGGCCTGTGTCAGCAAAAAAACGTACCCATGGCAAACATGCCAAATAGGTTGACCAATAACCCCAGCGTGCTCACAATCAAGAGCTGCATCATGTTGTTCATAACAGGCGGCTCAATGATGCGCTGCACGGCTTCGAACAGAATAAAAACACTGATGAGCACCAAAAAGATGCCGTTGGCAAAGCCCGAGAGGGTCTCGACACGCTTGTACCCAAAGTGAAATTTGTCGTCGGTCTTCCACTCGGCCATGACGCTCGCCACAAGGCCCATAAAGATCGCAGCACAATCAAAGAACATGTGGATCGCATCGCTGATCAAGCCCAGCGAGTTGGTCCACACGCCCCAGAGCATTTGGACGCCCATAAAAGCTAGGTTCAAGCATAGGAACAAGAAGATGCGACGCGAGTTGTTGTTTGCCAGAATCTGCGTGATCATCCACCGCAGCTGGACCAGGGTGTGGTATAAGAGATGCACGGCCTCCGAGATCGCCGTTGAATCTGAACCCGGCACGGCCGTCGCCATACGCTGCTCGTCGAGCGTCGTAGAATAGGCGCGGTTCCGGTACCAGGACGTGAGGTACAGCGGCGAGCGCTTCAGCACGGTATGCAGCGCAAAACCGACGCACACAGCGGCCACAAGCTGGACCAGGGAGACATTGATGCTAAACACGCCAAAGCCAATCGCGATCGAGGCGACGACGACCATCGGCCAGGCATGCGCCATGTGCGCGTGGAGCGTCACGTACGACTCGAGCGTGAGCGTGACGAGCGGGTCGCACACCAGCAGACCGATGGCCAGCACCCAGTAAGCGACCAAGTGGCTAATTTCAAATGCGTCTTGCGGGGTGAGCTGGCGGCCGGGCACAAGCGGCGCGGGCAGCATATTGTAGCCGAAAAACGCACCGACCGACGAGAGCGGAAGCGCGACGACGGCTGCAATGCCGACCGCGAGAATAAGTGCACGTCGGCGGCCGCCCGTGTCCTTGGCGACGTTGAACGATATGCGTCCCGATTCGATTGTGAGCACAGCATAGGCGAGGAGCGACAGGTACCCCTTGAGCAGATTGCCGAACGAGACCGAATCTTGCAGGCGCGATGTGATGTGCAGGGCCTGCTTCGCCGACTCGTCGAGCACGTCGCCAAACGGATGGCGGATCGTCACGGCGGAGCCGGTCATGACCGAGAAGAAAAACGTGAGGCCGAGGGCCGCCAGCACCGGGAGGCTCCCCGATGTCTTGCTCTTCCATCCGATTTGCAAGTCGCGTACCCATACCTCGCAGAACTGTGTAAAGATCAACACGACCGTCGCACCCAAATGGCGGAGCGCAACGAGCCAGAGGAGCAGCTGTACAAATACGAGCACGGCGAGCAGCGCCAGGCGCCGCGCGGTGCCTTCGCCCCATGTTATTTTCCAGCGCCATGCGCGGAACACGCCCATGAGAATCAGGGATGCGAGCGACGTCGCCATCGTCGCTACGGCCCATACGCTGGCCGGGGTATGTACGGCGAGTTTTGTAGCTGCGGCAGCGGCGCCCTGTGATGCGAGTGAGTCTGCACCAAGCATATCACGCATCTGCAGCTGAAATGTCTCGAGATCAAACTGGGGCACAAGCAGCCATTGCCGAGTAAGCCACGCCGACGACGCGACGAGGGTCTTGGTCAGGAGAAGCGCAAGGAGGTGGTGGATCTGGATGCGGCTCGACACGTTCACTACACCGCCTCGCAGCGCATCCAGCTTGACCTTCCCGCGCTGGCGGGGGTCCGGCTGCATCGGAATTGCCTGTGCGCCGCCCGCTACCATCCTAGCACCGTCGTGGAGCGAAGCGCGCCGGAAACACGCGAATGTGGAGGTTGCTCTTCCCCCTCATGCTCCGTGCTGTGGCCCGACGTGCGGGTGGCGCGCTGCGCCCGATGGCCCTTGCGCCGCAGGTGGCGCGTGCTGCCCCCCGGTATGCTGTTCCTCGCATGCTTCATGCTTCCGCAATGGTGCGCGACGCGCCCAAGACGCCAATTGGCGAATTCGAGCCGCGTCTGTCGCTTACGTTTACCTGCACCGTGCCCGACTGTGGCACACGTTCTTCGCACGAGTTTACCAAGCGTTCCTACGAGAAAGGCATTGTGCTTGTACAGTGTCCTGGCTGCAAGAACAGGTACGTGGACTGACTCATGTAGGCATTTGATCGCCGACAACCTCGGATGGTTCACCGAGAGCTCTGACGAGCCGCGTACAATCGAGGAAATTGTGCGTGCGAAAGGCGGGCGCATCCAGACGGGCACCGTCTATGCGGATGGCAAAGGTGGCGAAACGACCGAGATCGATGTAGAGGAAAAGTAGTCTACAATTCTACTGGAACACGCCGCAGAAAAAGTCGGCGAGGCGCGTGTAGACGTCCTGGAAGGCGAAGTAGTTCGACTTGTCGTTGAGGTCGGCACGCGCCGCGGCGAAGCCGTGGTGGTTCTCCTCGTAGTACTTGTACTGGCTCTTGGCGATCAGCTCGGGGTGGTCCTTCTCGAGGTTCGACCAGAAAGCGTCGGCGTCCTTCTTGTCCTCGTCCTTCGAAGGGAAGAAGCCGATCGGCACGGTGAGCGCCTTGGCGTCGTCCGGCGCAATGAACGCGGGGTGCACCATGGCGACACCCAGGAAAGGCGAGCCGGCGCCGCCAATCTGGCTGGCGACTTTGCCACCCCAGCAGAAGCCGTACAGCGCGAGCTTTTGGGCGCCCTGCGACTTGAGTTCCTGGGCGACGGACTTGACGTCCTTGACGCGCTCGCCGACGTTGCCGATGGTCTCGAGCCACTCGCCGAACTTCTTACCCTCCGCATCGTCACGGGGCGGGAAGGCGTCGATCGGCCAGGGGTGGTTGCTCAGGAAGTCGGGCATGACCACCTTGTACTTGGTCGAGTCGGCCAGCAGGTCGGCGCCCTGCTTGGTCGTGTTCCAGAAACCAAAGATGTCGTAGATGCAGACGATCACATTGGTCGAGTTCTTGTCACCGGTGACGTACGAGTCAATGCCGGCGACCTTCTCGATGGTGCCCTTGGGCGTGCTGCGCGTGTTAGCGATAATTCTTCCCATCGCAAGTACGTACTAGTCGGTCTGGACAGGGGCGAGAGTGCAGCAGGCTTTGTTGGTGGTGCTCATCGTGGCGAGATGGGGAGACGGCCTGCCCCTCCTCTCTCCAAGAGGCCCGTGCTGGACCCTGAACCCGTCAAGTGACGTCACACGATTAGTCAGCTTCGGTTGCCGTTGCGGGCTACGGGGCTACGGGCGCGCGAGCGTGGCCTCGTCAGATCAAGTGTAGGAGAGTGGACATGGTGTGCCACACAATGTGCAGCTCACTTCCAACGTAATAGTAAGCGATCATCCTCGAGGCCACTGTGCTGCAAGAGCGCGCGTGGCGAAACGCAAAGAGCCGAGGCGCTCGCGGGCGAGTAAGTCCGCTGCGCCGAACACGTGATGAGTGGAGGTGCGATGGCGGTCAAGCCACACGGCCTGACCACTGCTATGGGCCCCGGCACGACACCGATGCCGCGACCCGGCGCACGCCACGGCGCGCATGCCAACGAGGCGCGCCCCAAGTACCGAGTATTTGAGAATGTGCGTCATACCGATGCGCCCAAGCCCGCGCACAGCACCGAGTCGGGCGGCGCCTCGCCCTCGGATCAGGTGCTGGAGCGTGGCATTCTTATCGGCCCCTGGAAAATCACGGTGCTGCACGGGAGCATTGCGAATGCGACCGAAGTCGACCAGCTTTCGGCGCTGCTCGAGGTCCCGCCGCCCGAGATGCCGTTCCCCCGCAACGCGCTCGTGCTCGAGCACGAGCCGAGCGGCTTTTCGTACTGCTTCGACTCGACGCGCGCGCTGGCGTGTGTGCACGGTGTGCGCGAAGACGTGCGCCGCGAAGGCCTCGACTGCGTCCAAGAGATGGCACTCGTGCCGAGCAGCACGCCCCGCCGCCGCCGCCTGTCGCAGAGTGCGATCAAAGTCGCCTATGCCCACGAGTGGGGCAAGTCACGGTACGTCGCGCGACTCACACAGGCAACTCAAGAACATACTGGAGCCGTCACCGTCGCCGTCGAGTGATTCGACGCCGTCGCCAATCACGACGGCCAAGCAATACGACTGGACCTACTCGTCGACATGGCCCGGCTTCCCAGGCAGCCACGAGACGCCGGCGCTCGAGCAGCCCGAGGCGCGCGACGCGAATGCGTGGACGGGCGCCTTTGAGCTGGCGCGCGACCCTGCGCGCGACCGCATCCCGGTTGAGCGCCTGGGCCCGACGAGTGGCGAGCCGATCCTCTTTTACGACGACGTGATGCTGTACGAGGACGAGCTCGGGGACAATGGCTCGAGCATGCTGAATGTCAAGGTGGTACGTATCCGTGCTGATGTAGCGCGTCATGCCGCAAGAGTTCCTCGTGCTCCAGCGCTTCTTTCTCCGTGTGGACGATGTCGTGTTCCGCGTGTTTGACACGCGCATGTACTGCTCGTTTGCGCCAGTCGACGGCGAGCCTGCCGAAGCGCCGAACGCGCCGACCTACCCCCGCGTGATCCGCGAGTGCCGTGGCACCGAGGCGCCGTACGCAGAAGTGAAGCGGTGCCTTGTGCCCCACCGGCCCAACGATCTGTCGCCCCTGACGAATGTCAACTGGGTCGCCGAGACACTCGAGCGGCTGCAGATGCAGCGCATGCGTGCCGCGCAGGCCAACATCCCTCCCGCGCACCTGCCAGGCGCCGCACACACTGGCGGCGCGCAGGTGCTCGGCGAGGTGCACGAGGCGGACAATGTATGGGAAGGGGATGGACATTGCATTCATGTGGCCGTGCTGCGGCCGCGCCCATAGACTGTATACTACTGCACACGTGGCGCCTTGCGCGACTCGGCGGGCTCGTCGCCGTGTGCGATGACGGCCGACGCTGCGCGCTTGAGGAGCGGCGGCAGGTCGATGACCTCTTCGCTCGGCTCCGGCGCCTCGAGGAGCGCGTCCGGGAGATCGACGCCGGTGATTTCCGCGTACTCGTCCATGACCGACTCAAAGGTCTCGTGCAGCTTCTCGAGGCGCTGCACCCTCGGAATCTGCATCAAAATTTCGCGGTTCACACGAAAGAGGCGCGCCTTGACCTGCAGGCGGTACGCGCGCAGCTGCGCGGCATCCGACGCGTCGAGGTGCAGCAGCGCAAGCATCTCGAGCATGCGCGCCCACTGCCGCGGCGCCATCTTGTACGCCCCGCGCGTCTCTTCGCTCCAAGTGCGGTCGATCGGCGCGTCGAGGCGCTTTTCGGCGACCGCACGCGCCAGCGCGCCGTCCGCGCTGGTCACCCGCCGCAAGTCACACGCGTCGCGCAGGCCGTCAAACGCCTCCGAGGGGTCCTCGATCGTCAGCTCGCACACCGACGTGTCGTTGAGCATGTGCGCGTATACGGTATCGTAGAGCTCCGCACCGTGCTTCTGCTTCTGGTACGGCGGGAGAATGAGGAACTGGGAGAGGCGCAGGCGCGTCTTGCCGGGCCAGCACCAGAAGCGGTATAGCGAGGTATAGCCGACAAAGTGGTACGCGTCGCCCTCTGCGCCTTGGACGCGCTCAAAGATGGTATAAAATTCCCAGTTTTGCTCGTCGTCCTGGATGTACGATGCGCCTTCGATGAAAAAGAGGGTAAAGATTTGCACACGCGCGTGCCAGTCGCGGAAGCCGGGCGTGTCCCAGGTGGCCTTGTAGATGTGAAACTCGCGCTTGGGCGCGGTGCTCGGACGCGCACGCGCGCTAAACAGCGAGCCAAACGACGAGCGCCCCTTGCCTTTGGCACTCGCCTCGCGCGTGTAGCTGTGCACGCGCTCGCCGAGCGGCGTAAAGGCGCGCGCGCCCCCACGCGCCTCGTCCTCGGCGATCTTCTTGACCTCGTCAGGCGACACGAGCTGGTCCTCGGGCAGGAACTCGGCAAGCGTCGCATTCACGTCGTCGATCTTGGCTGCGGTCGTCGTGTTCCGCGCGGCGTACGTCACGTCCAGCGCGGGCGTGAGGCTGCCGGAAGCAAAGGTGAGGTGAATGTGCAGGTCCGAGTAGCCGTAGATCGTCTCGGCGTCGCCAAAAATCGGATAGGTAAACTCGGGGTGAAATACACCGTCCGCGGGCGATGGCGCACCCGCGAGGCGCAGGCACGTCGCCTCGTTCGCGTTGCTGGTCCACTTGGACGTCATGGTGTCGCGTCGCGTCGCGTGAATCTCTCGGCCGAAGGGAGCGAGCGACCCGTGCGACGGCGCCGTCCGTTCGCTACGATCATGACGCGCGCGACAAACTTTGCCTTGATCTCGGCCGCGTTGACGTTGGTCTACCTGGTCTTTTTGTTCGGCATCCTGCCTGTGCCGCTGCTCTCGAAATCGGTCGCGGTCGAGATTCTGCCGACGGTACGTCGCCCTACTTATGCAGATCCCGTGGTGGGTCCTGGTGAGCACCGGCTCCTTTCTCCTCTTCAAGGTCGGATGGGGCCTCTACCACTTTAATAACGTGCCAAAGGCGCACGACGAGCTGCTTCTCGTACGTGATTTTGCTCACACAGGATATCAAGGTCGCCAAGGACTTTTTGCGCGAGCGCGGCGTGACGGTCGACTGATGTGTATACCCAAGGAGGTGTGGGTCCCTGCGTGCTCGCCTTGGCAGCCAGCGCGCTGTCCCCAGCGACGTGCTACGGCTGTGCAGCGCTCCGCTACAGTGCGCCGGACGCCGCCCCGTAGGCCTTGTAATTCTCCACATAGCGCGGCCTCCGAGGCCGTGATTTTCGCTTTGAATTCTTCGCCCTTCCACCACGATGCTGCGACTGTCCCCCGCGCTGCGTGCGGCCGCGCGCATGGCGCGTGTGCCCCGCGCGTCTATAGCGCCGGTGCGTGGGTACGCCCAGGCCACGCCCGAGGCGCCGAGCGCTCCGGCGGCCGCTCCTGAGAAGCCCGCCGAGGGCCAAGAAGCGGCTGCGGACGGCGCCGAGCGTGTCTCGCTCGAGTCTGCCGTCGAGTTCTCCATGCCCGGCTTTACTGCCGAGCAGCCTGCGAGCGAGCCGGTGGCGCCCCCGCCCAAGTCGCGCGAGGCGAACGCGCCCCACCGCATGCACGTCCAGTCCACGCGGAACAATACCATTGTCACTCTCACGACGCCCACTGGCGAGCCGCTGGCGAACGCGAGCGGCGGCACGGTCGGCTTCAAAAAGGCGGGCCGCTCCGGCTATGAGGCCGGCTACCGCTCTGCGCTGCGCGTCTTTTCGCGCATCGCCGAAAACCAGGCGCGCTGGCGCATCAACTCGATCGAGGTGCTCTGGAACGGCTTCGGCCAGGGCCGCGAGGCCGTCTTCCGCGCGATGATGGCGTCCGAGGGCGAGCAGGTGCGCAACCTCGTCAAGGTCATGACCGACAAAACGCCGATCAAGGTCGGCGGCGTCCGCCCCAAGAAACGGAGAATGCTGTAATGCAGTCTATAGAACTACACTTAACGCTTGACCCAGGTGAAGGCCTTGCGTGCCTTGGCCAGGCCCGGCTTTTTGCGCTCGACCATGCGGGGGTCGCGGTGCAGGATCCCGTCCTTGGCGAGGAGCTGCTTGACCTCGGCGTGCGTCGCCGCGGCCGCCTCGCCAGGCACGCTCGCAAGCTGCGCGAGGAGCGCATTCGCAATGCCGTGCGCCACGGCGCCCGCCTGGCCGGTGTGGCCACCGCCGCGCGCAATCGCAAAGATGTTGTACTGGCCGAGAACGCCCGCGAGCTTCAGCGGCCACACCACCTGCTCGCGGTGGTCGGTGCGCGTAAAGTACTGGCTCAGCGGCACGCTGTTCACCAGGACCGAGCCGAGGGACGCGTCGGCGTCCTTGGCCGGCACGAGCCACACGCGCGCGCTGCTCTCCTTCCGGCGGCCGCGCGCATAGGCGCGGCCCTCGTTGTCGATAAAGCCACGCGTCGAGGTGCGCGGCGCAGCCTCGCCCTTCTCGTGGCTGTCCTGCGCCTTGCCGTGCGAGCTCATAAAGGCGGCAAATACCTCTTCGACCTGCGCAGCGAGCTGCTTCTGCTGCGCAGAGCTGCGCTCGGCAAACGATGCACTGCCGCTGCTCGCAAAGTGCTCGAGCACCAGCGCGCGGTATCGCAGCAGGAGCGTCAGCCGCGAGATGACGCTGCGGTACTGCGACGCACGCAGCGCAATGCCGAGCTTGCTGTGCAGCGCCTCGCGCGATACCCAGATATTCGTGGGGCCTTGGGGGATCGGCGGGGGCTTCGAGTTCAGAGGGAGGATGTACGCCTGCTCGAGCTCGCGCTTCACTTCGCGCGTAAGCTGGTCAAGCATCTGGAGCGTGTCGATGTACGACGGCTTCGTGGTAAAGTACGCCGGCGACGCGGGCTTCACACGGTCTGGCGTGGGGGGGGGAGGTGCAAGGTACTGTGCGCGGGGCACAGCAGTCGTGTGCATCAAACGCGCACCGAACCGCAGCGCTTGCCGCGCAGCAGCGACACGCAGTGTCCCAAGCATCGTCGCAGGGCGGACGTTTCTTCCACGTCACGTGAGCGACCATGAAGACGGCGGCCTACGTGGTGCGTGTGCCGCACGCACAGCACCGCGCGTTTGCGGTGCAGTGCACCGTGCTCGATCACTCGCTCATGGTGTGGGCAGGCGCAGCGCCGCGCTCGCTGGGCGACGAGGACGACGAGGAAGTGCGCGCGGCGATGCAGGCCGCGGGACGCGACGAGTCGACGCACGTCCCTGCACGCCTCGCGGACGACTGGGGCGTCGCGATGAACCGCGGGGGGAGCGGTAACGTGAGGGTAGGTTGCATGGCTGACGCAGGCCACGACCGGCACAGCACTATACAGGGCCAATACATCGGTCGCCATGGCACAGCGGATCGGTACGTGGGCGCGCGACTGACGCAGCCGCCAAGCTCGGTATTCCGCAAGTCTTTCTCTCGCTGGATTTGCCCGACGCACTGCTCGCGTCGGGCGCCGTGCAGATGGCCCCGGAAGACGCACGCGCACTGCAGGCACTCGAAGTGGGCTTGCGCCGCGTCTGTGAAATGGCCCTCCGTGGCGAGAAGTAATGTAGCGATAGCACTATACCATGTCTATGTAGCGCGTGCGCAGCCGCTGCTCGATGCCGTGAGTGGGGCAACACGGCGCCGACCCGCACGCACCGCACCGCACCGTGTCGCACGGCACTCGTACCCCAGCTTGGCCTGTGCAGCCACGTGGCACGGGCGCCGCGTTCCCCACCGACCAGCATGGACTTTCTGGACCAGCCGACGCATACGCTGATCCTGAACGACCTCGCGGCGAACCTCGCGCAGGAGGCCGCCGCGGGTACGTTGCAGACTGAAGACTTTTCCGTGCTGCGCGGCGCCGCGACGACGAGCGGCGAGCAGCTGACCACCTCGAGTGTCCGTAGCTACCTCGCGCAGGCACGCTTCGCTGCTGCGACCGCCGACGCGGTCGGCGGCGTGGAAGTCCCTGCGCAGGCGGCGACCTACCTAGAGGACGTGCTCGGCGAGCTCGAGCACCTCGCGTCGCGCCTGCCGTCGACGCGCTTCGAGGAGGGCATGCAGGTCCCCGAGCAGTGGCCTGTCCCCGACGAGCTTGCGTACACGCTCGTCGAAGCGCTGCTCAAGATCGCTACTGGCCTGCCGTCGCGCCGCTCTCGGGCGCTCTCCACGCTCTCGTCGTACACGAGCGCCCTCGCCAAGACGGTGCTCTCGGGCCAGGCCTCGACGCAGACCCTCGCACTGAACTCGGTGCCGCAGCTGCACGGCCTTGCGCGTGCGCTGCAGGACGTGCCGTTCGCATGGGACAAGGCGTCCTACACGCCTCTCGTCGAAGTGCTCGTCGACGTCGCCAGCAGCAGCCAGATTCCCCGCATGGACGCGCTGCTCGTCTGCCTGCCCGAGCAGCAGGAGGCCGCCGCGCAGCTCGCAGCCGCCGGCGCGGGCCCCGCGCCGCCTGCCGACGCACGCTCGAGCTACGCCGAGATGGTGCTGCAGCACTACGCGAGTCTCGGCGTCCCGCTGTCGGGCCGCTTTGTCGCATGGTGCGCCCTGAGTGCCACTGCCTCGCTCCTGGCGCAGGCCCTGACGCAGTCCCGCTCGCCGTACGCCCCGGCGTGGGAGCAGCTGCAGCGCGCGCCGCCCGCGACGCGCACCGGCGCCGAGACGAGCGTCGCGCATGTCGCACAGGACCTGTACGAGCGCACCGCACAGACCGTGAGCCAGCTCACGGCCGCGACGCCCCGTCTGCAGGTCGAACTGTACGCGCGTGAGCTGCTGAGCACCGCGCTCAAGGTCACGGTGCTCGTCGTCGCTGCGTTCGACGGCACGGCCATCGGCTCGTTTGTCCCGGGAACGCTCGCGTCGCTGCTGGGCGACGAGGCGGTGCTGGACGACGCTGTGCTGCAGCGTGCCGCGCTCGAGAGCGTGGCGGTCGTTGCGCATGTGCGTCCCGCGCTCGTGCCGTCGCTCGTGCCGATGGTGCGCCGCTTTGTGCAGCTCCCCCTGCCGATCCTCGAGGCGGACCTCGCGAGCGGCTCGCCGCTCCTCGACACCGCCGGCCGCAGCCTCGCGGTGTGCGTGCGCCTGGAAGGCGACGAGGCGGCATCGTCGTCGACCTACGCGCTGCTCAACAACCTCGCGCGCGACGCGGAGCGCACCGAGCGCACCGTGCCCCAGCGCAACGTGCGCGGCGTGCGCCCTGCGGCGGTCGAGCAAGGGATCGTCGTCGGAAGCACCGTCGCGGTGATTACGTCGCTCGCAAAGGCGCTCGGCAACGTGCAGTACACGGTGCTGGCCATCTCGCTGCTGCTGCAGCGCCTGCAGGGCCCCTCCTCGCTTGCGCAGACCTCGCCGCTGACGCACCTCGTGCCGCTTGCGCTTGCGGCGCCGACGTCGAGCTTTGTCAATGTGATGAACTACCTGTCGGACGCCGCGCGCGCCGCGCTCAAGCACCGCGATGCGCCGCGTCTCGGTGCGGTGAACACCGCGCAAGAGCTCCTTGCACGCGGCCTCACGCAAGAGGCCGAGCGCCGTGGCGCAGAGGCGGACACGGCGGTGCAGGAGCAGGGCGCTTTCCGCAAGAACCTGTACCTGAACGAGCTGCTGGCACTCGTCATTGACGCCGGGAGCCAGCGCGACGCGGCGCTGGTGCGCGGCACGCTTCCTGCGCTCGCTGCGCTGCTCGCGCACCGCGACATCAACCCCCAGTGGGCGCCGAGCACGGAGCAGGTGTACCTCTTCCGCAACCTCTGGACGGTGATTGCGGTGAGCGGCGCGTCGACGCCCCTCACTGCGCCGATGCCCCGCAACGACCCTCTGACGGTGATTGCGCTCAAGACGCCGATGCTCGTCCCCAACTCGGTCGTGAACTATGTCGAGGAGGACGTCGAGTACAACTCGATCCTCAAGCAGGACGGCATGGGCGTGTCGGTAGACACGCTGCGCCGCGCCATCCTCCCGACGCTCGGCGCGCGCCTGCTGGAAGGCAAGCTGAGCGCCGCTCGCCTCGCTTTCCTCCAGTCCGTGCTCGAGGTCGAGTGGCGCCGCGCGGCGGCCGGGCGGCCGTCGCCGATGCTGCTCTACTTTGCGCACCACGGCCTCGCCACCTCATCGCTCGCTGCGCCGCTACGCACGGTCGCCGAGCGCGTCTTTTCTGCATTCCTGGTGCACACGGCGCAGTGCGCCGAGGAGCACGCGATGGGCACCTACCTCTTTGAGGAGCTGCGCAACATTCTGGTCGGCTGCTGCCACCGTGCGCCCGGTGTGCGCGACGGCGCGCACCGCTACGTGGAGCGCCTCGTCGCCGCCTTCCCCGAGCTGTTTGGCCGCACGGACGTGGTGGTGACGATGCTCGAGCTGCTCACGCTCCTCGCACAGAGCTGCGACGGGGAGGTCGAGGATGCGTTCCTGCCCAAGTACGTCTTCCACTCGCAGCTCGCCGACGTCACGCTCGAGCTCACCGACTCGTACACGGACCGCAAGCAGATCTTGGTCGGCATGTACGCGCGCGTGCGCAGCGTCCTGACGCGCGTCCAGTCCGAGATGCCGCAGGAGCTGAGCCACGTGCTGCTGCGCTACCTGCGCTACGTCGACACCTCGGCGCTCGGCACGGATGGCCTCGGCAAGACGGTCGCGATGGACTTTGCGCGTGGCCTCCCGCCGCAGGACCCCGCGGCGCTCTCGCCGGTACGCCACGACGCGTCGGGCCTGCTGACGCGCGACCTCGCGGCGCAGAGCACGTACGCGGGCGAGGTGACGGCCTCGGGCCAGTTTTCGAACCTCGCCACGGAGCTTGCGTCGCTCCTCGAGGCGGCCGAGCGCCGCGCCGAGATTCCCTTTGAGCTGGTGCGCAACAATGTGTACCGCGCTGCGGCCTCGATCCTGCACAGCGTGTCGCTCGAGTTTGAGCTCGTGCACTACATGGTCGCGCTCCCGATGGCGATCTGCACCAAAGAGACGCTCGCGCTCGCGACGCAGGCGTGGTCGTGGGTCATGGCGGAGCGCCCCGAGGCCGAGACGGCGGTCGTCACGGCGATTGCCGCCGGCTGGGAGCGCACGATCCACATGCGCCAGGGTATCTACTCCACGGAGCTCGTCGCGCGCGATGCGCTCCTGCGCAAGACCGACATGTCGGCCTTTAACCGTGCCGAGATCACGCTCGAGGCGCGCACCGCCGACAAGCTCTTTTCCGGCCACACGCTCGTGCTGCAGCTGCTTACCGACCGCCTCCAGGCGTCGCGCTGCAGCAACGCGGCGCTCGTGACGATCCTCTCGATGCTCGTGCAGCGCATCGCCGACGCCGCGCCGCTGCTCAGCACGCATCCCCTGATGCGCTCGACGCACCTCGCACTCGTGCTCTTTGGCCTGCGTGTGTTGTCATACAGCTACCTCGACGCGCTCGTAGAGGTGCGCCTGCGCGATGGCGTCGCGCGCCTCGCCCTCGCCTGGTTCGCGATGCGTGCCGAGTGGACGTACGGCGGAAACCTCAAGCGCGCCTCGGGCGAGCTGCAGTACCTGCGCGACGTTCAAGAGGCGCTGCGCACCGCGACGCTGCGTGCCGACTCGCTCGTCACACCCGCGACCGTCGCCGAGTCCGCCACGCCGACCGTGCACTCTGCGCAGCCGCTCACGCCGTCGTGCACGCTCGCCCAGGCCGTGCGCCACGTGCAGACGCTGCTCCAGCTGCTGCACACGCTCCTGCAGAACGAAGAGGCGCGCCTGGACGTGTGGCTGCACCCCACGAAGGAGTCGACTGCGCGCCCGGTCGTTGCGACGGTCGAGACGCTGCACGCCGCGTGGCGCGTCGATGCGCGCGTTGCCGTGCAGCTCGTCGAGCGCTGCCACTCGAAGGAGCTTGCTGCGGAGCTCGGCCGGCTGGTGCGTGCCGCGCCCCACCGTGCGGTCGACAGCCCCGGCGCGCTGCGTGGCCTGATTGCCGACAAGGTGACGCTGGCCGAGAAGCAGGGCACGAACCTCAAGTGGCTGCACTTCTGGGCGCCAGTGATGCCCGTTGCGGCGATTGATCTGCTGCAGCCCGGCGTCGGTGGCCATCCGTTGGTGCTGCAGTACGCGATGCGTGTGCTCGAGCAGCACCCTATCGAGCTCGTCTTTTTCTACGTGCCGCAGGTGGTGCAGGCGCTGCGCGAGGACAAGTACGGCTACGTGGCCCAGTTCATTCTGAAGACGTCGCTTATCTCGCAGCTGTTCTGCCACCAGATCATCTGGAACATGAATGCAAACAAGTACAAGGACGACAATGCCGAGGTCGAGGACCCTCTCAAGCCGACGCTCGACACGATGGTCGACAAGATTGTCGCGCAGCTGTCGGGCCCCGCGCAGGAGTTCTACCAGAAGGAGTTTGCCTTTTTCAACGAGGTCACGTCGATCTCGGGCAAGCTCAAGCCGTACATCAAGAAGAGCAAGCCCGAGAAGAAGGCCAAGATCGACGAGGAAATGGCCAAGATCCAGCTCGAGCCGGGTGTCTACCTCCCGTCGAACCCCGATGGTGTGGTGGTCGGCCTGGACCGCAAGAGCGGCCGTCCTCTGCAGAGTCACGCCAAGGCTCCGTTCATGGCGACGTTCCTGGTGCGCCGCCCCCTCGGCATTGCCGACGAGGAGGAGCAGAGCCAGCAGGAGGAGCAGTACCACGACGTGTGGCAGAGTGCCATCTTCAAGGTCGGTGACGACTGTCGTCAGGACGTGCTGGCCCTACAGGTCATTGCGCAGTTCAAGAACATCTTTATGTCGATCGGCCTCGACGTGTACCTCGACCCCTACCGCGTCACGGCCACTGCGCCGGGCTGTGGTGTGATTGACGTCGTGCCGAACGCCACGTCGCGTGACGAGATGGGCCGCGCAAAGATCAACGACCTGCCCGACTTCTTCCGGACGCGCTTCGGCGCCGAGGACACGGTGACGTTCCAGCGCGCGCGCCTCAACTTTATCCAGTCGATGGCCGCGTACTCGGTCGTGTGCCACATCCTCCAGATCCGCGACCGCCACAATGGTAATATTATGATCGATGGTGAGGGCCACCTCGTGCACATCGACTTTGGTTTCCTCTTTGACATTGGTCCGGGTGGCATGCGCTTCGAGCCCTACTCGTTCAAGCTTTCGATGGAGATGGTCGCGGTGATGGGCGGCCCCGACTCGCCCGGCTTCCGTATGTTTGAGCAGCTGGTTGTCAAGGCGTACCTTGCCTGCCGTCCGTTCACCGAGGAGATCGTCACGACCTGCGCGCTGATGCTCGGCACGGACCTGCCCAGTTTCAAGGGCTCGCCGACCTTTGACCGCCTGCGCGACCGCTTCAAGCCGAACCTGAGCGAGCGCGAGGCGGCGAAGCACGCGCAGTGGCTCGTCAAGGACGCGTACGGCAACCGTCGTGCGGTGTTCTACGACCTGATCCAGGAGAAGCAGAACCACATTCCCTACCGCAAGTAGACTATCGTACACTATTCGTCGTCCTCCGGCTCCGCCTCGGCGACCAGTCGCGCGGTGGCTTCTGCCTCGTTACTTTTGCCGCCATGCAGGCGTTGCACTGCGTTAGAAGATGCACGTACCGATCAGTGCGCGGATCGCCGCCTTGGTTTTCCGCTCGAGGCGTGCATTGTGCTTGTCATAGTCGCGGCGCAGGTCCCAGTTGGGCCGCTTTGGAGCGATCGCCGCAAGGTCCAGCTGCTCGTTCTGTGCCGCCTCGTCCTCTGCAATGACGCGTTCCTGTAGGCCCGCAATGTCTGGGGTCAGCAAAGCAACGTACCCTGTTCCAAGGTGCTGAGCACCGTGGGCCCCGGCGTAAAGTCTGCCGGCGGCTCGCTCGCGCGGTACGACTCCTTGACCGCCCGCCCAAATGCGTTCTCTTCAATCGCACTCGTGTCGCGCGTCTCTTCTGCGCGGCGCAGACTCCGCAGCGCGTCGATCCGCGCCTTGCGTAGCGCCGCGGCCGCCTCCATGGTCGTGCTTAGTCAGCGAAGAACCGGGCTTTCTCTGACTCTCATGCGGAGCGTGGTGTTTGCGTCGCCGCTGCTGGCCGCCCGCCGCCCGGCGGTGCGGGGCGTGCCGAGTGTCGCTCATAGCCGTACGCTCTTTGGCCTCTTTAAGCGCCGCATGCCGAATGCGCGGCAGGAGGCGTCGCGGCCGCCGCTGCTCGACCAGGACAACCTCTTCCACAAACTGTCCGAGTCGCCGATTCCCGCGATGCGCGCGCGTGGCGACCGGATACGCACGATGGCGCCGTGCCCGGTGAGCATGTCCAAGTACGGCGTGCGCAAGCTCGTCGACTTTGAGTGCCCCGACTGCGGTTGGCCGACGCACTTTTCCGAGAAAGAGTGGGCGGAGGACACGGAGCACGCACAGTACGTTGCACGCCTCCGCGAGGCCAACGAGGACGAGCACGACCTCCGCAGTGGCCGCCGCATGGCCGAGTTTGAGCTGCCCGCCGAGCAGCCCGCCGACGAGGTCGTGAATTTCTCCGGGTGGGACCAGATGTTTTACACGCGCAACTTCCCTTCCATCAACTCGGAGCGCAGCAAGCGCCACGTCTCCAAGCTGCTCACTTTCCCCATGACGGTCGTCGCAGCGCTGCACCAGCACTCGCCGTACACGCGCCGCTCGTCGCGCCTCACGCACGAGGGTATGCGCTCGCTTGCGCCGCTGCGCACGACGCTGCACCCCGAGCTCGGTGCGCGCCCGAACCTGGACCCGGTGCGCATCTTTGTGGTGGGTGCGCGTGCCGAGGCGACGCTGCCGCCCGACGTCTGGCGCCAGATTTCCTACGTCTTTGCCAAGGTGCCGGTGCACATCATCATGGTCGGCCCCGAGGCGGCTCTGCCTGCCAAGAACGTGCCCGGCCCGTGGAACTCGCCGGGGTACAAGGAGCGCGCGACCAATTACCCCTTCCCCTCGCGCAGCATCGCCGTCGCGCCGAACCTCACGATCACCGTGATCCAGTCGACGTACGAGCAGGTGCACCGCCTCTTTGAGCCGTTTGACCCCTACACCGATGTCTTTTTCGCCTTCTCGCCCGGCTTTGGCTTCCCCAGCCAGATTGCGGTGGAAGAGCAGGCGCGGCTGCGCGCCGAGGAGCGCGACGACGAGCGCCGCATGGCCGCCGCGCGCGAGACCTACTTTGCGACTAACGCGCCGGTCGAGGGCGAGGAGCCGACCAAGCCGCAGACGGGCTTCCGCCCCAGCGAAGTCGCCAAGAACCCCGCCGGTGGCGACGTCCCGGCCGCCGAGCCCGAGCCGGCGGTCGTTGCGATGCGCCCCCAGCAAGGCGCCTTTACCTCGCTGCAGGCCGCGCCGGTAGTCCAGGCGCAGCGCGAGTGGGCGCAGGCCCTCGGCCAGATCCTCTCGACGCGCTGCCCCCTGTTTATCTCCGGCTTCTCGCCGGCGGATGTGGAGCGCGACGTGCTCGCCTTTGAGTCGGTCGACGGCGTGAGCGGCGAGTTTGACTGGCTGCTGACCCCCGGCGAGAACGCATTCGCGAGCCAGCAGTGGGCGATCGCTGACTTTGATACGCGTATCGCCGTCAAGGCCAACTGGGGCCTGTGGGCCGTGCGCGGCAAGCGCTACGACATTCTCGGTCCCCAGTGGGACTAGCATAGCTTACTAAAACCGTTCCTCCATGAGCACGGTCCCGTTCACCAAGGCGGCCGGCGTCGGCGCCGACGCGCACGCGCACGACCACGGCGGCCACAGCCATAGCCACGCAGCGAACGAGCACGGCCACACGCACGAGATTATGGAGCACCCCGGCAAGTTTGGCGAGCGCGACCTGCCGAACTATGCGCACCGCAACTGGAACGAGCGTGCGTTCACCGTCGGCATCGGCGGCCCGGTCGGCTCGGGCAAGACGGCGCTGCTCCTCGCGCTGTGTCGCACGCTGCGCGACAAGTACAACCTCGGCGTGGTGACGAACGACATCTTTACGCGCGAGGACCAAGAGTTCCTCGTGCGCAACGCCGCGCTCCAGGACGCGAACCGCATCCGCGCCGTCGAGACCGGTGGATGCCCCCACGCGGCGATCCGCGAGGATATCTCGGCGAACATGGAGGTGCTCGAGCAGCTCCAGGCTGAGTACGACACGCAGCTCCTCTTTGTCGAGAGCGGCGGCGACAACCTGGCGGCCGCGTTCAGCGTCGAGCTCGCCGACTTTCACGTATACGTCATCGACGTGTCGGGCGGCGACAAGGTGCCCCGCAAGGGCGGCCCCGGCATCTCGCAGAGCGACCTGCTCGTCGTGAACAAGATCGACCTCGCGGAGCACGTCGGCGCGTCCCTCGAGGTGATGCGTCGTGATGCGGACAAGATGCGTGACAATGGTCCTACGGTCTTTGCAAGCGTCAAGCAGGGCACGGGCGTGGAAGAAATCGCGGACCTCATTCTCGCGGCGCGGCGCGCAGCCGGCGCGGATGCGGCCGGCCGTCCGCTTGCTGCTGGTGTATAGAAGCGGCGCGTTTGGCATACGAGCGCCGACGCGCATCGACCGCGCGCCAGTGGCGTGTATAGAGCACGACCTCGGCAATGCCGACCAAAAGGCCCAGTAGCAGCGCAATGGAAACTTTCTGTGTGAAGCACACCACGTACCCAGACCGGTGGCGTATTCCCGGCGGCCCACCACGCAGCGGTAAAGACAGCGCCGACACTGAGGAACACGTTAAAAATGGCACTGATCTGCTCGCGCGACTCGCGCCACGCGATGCGCTCCGCCGCCGACTCGCTGGGGGGGGGGCGGTAGGTATCGCGGATCGTATAAGGCCGCGCACGCTCCATCATTTGCTCATAGTCACGCTGCGCGTGCATGCGTTGGATCTGCTCGAGCGACTCGTCGAGCTCCTTGGGCCGCACGTAGACAGGGCGCGGCGGGATATACACCGATGCGCCACGCACAAGCTCGCTGAGGCGCAGCGCGGGGCGCCCGCTCGCCTGCGCCCAGCGGCCGACCGCGACGAGGGCCGCGCGCGAAAGACGCGCCGGCCCCTCGCCGAGGTCGGCTGCGCTCGTGCCGTCCATCATGGGCTGGAGCTCATCCTGCAGCGTGGTGCACAGGCTCGGCGGCACACCCGTCTCGTCCTGCAGCGCGGCGAGCCGCTTCGCAGTGGCCGGGGGCACCACCAGCTCCATGGCACGGTAAGCCACGTGGTTTCCGACGACGATGCGGAGTCTCGGAAGGGTCTCGGCCTGGGCCCCCCGGGCGCTGTGTGCGGCGCGCGTGCCGCGTGCCTATTTGAGCACGGACGCTGCGCCTGGTACGCACGAGACGAGCCCCGAGCAGGGCTACCAGGCGCTGGTCGACGGCGGGACCGTGCGGGACGACCAGTTCCAGCGCCGGATCGTCGGCGTGCTGCAGACGCTGCACAACGAGCTGCGTGCGTACAAGCAGCCCGCGGTGCCCGACCCCGAAGATGGGCTCGTGGAGCAGCCAAAGAAGCCGAGCATGTTTAGCTCCTTGCTCTCGTTCCTGCCGCTGCCCGAGCAGGAAGAGGGCAAGCTGGAGCAGAGCAAGATGCTCGGTGTCACGGAGCAGATGCGCTCGCAGAGCGTCTTTGGCAAGCTCGCCTCTGCGTTTAGCCGTGCGCCGGCGGTGAGCACAGAGGCAGTGCGCCCCGAAGGCGCGCCGCAAGGCATCTATTTGTACGGCGACGTCGGCACCGGCAAGAGCATGCTGATGGACCTCTTCTACAACACGCTCCCTCCGAACATCACGCGCAAGCGCCGTGTGCACTTCCACCAGTTTATGATCGATGTGCACAAGCGCTCGCACGCGTACAAGTCCAAATACCACCGGTCATCGGGCATCGTCGGCCAGGCGAACGCGCCGCAGGCGCGCTCGCTGCCCGGCGTGCCGCCCAAGCCGCCGTCCGCTGCCGACGCCCACGAGGGCGGCGAGATTGACCCGATCGAGCCGGTGGTGCGTGAGATCGCGCAGCAGACCGAGGTCCTGTGCTTTGACGAGTTCCAGGTGGTGGACATTGTCGATGCCATGATCCTCCGCCGCGTGCTCGAGGGCCTGATGCGCTACGGCGTGGTGAGCGTCATGACGTCGAACCGCCAGCCGTCGGAGCTGTACAAGAACGGTATCCAGCGCTCGAGCTTCATGCCGTGCATCCACTTGCTCGAGACGCAGTACCTCGTCACGGACCTCAACTCGGGCACGGACTACCGCAAGGTCGAGCAGGAGCGGCATCAGGTGTACTACCTCGAGAACGACCCCCAGTCCAAGGCCGAGTTCGAGAAGCAGTGGGCCGCGCTCACCGACGGCCAGGAGATCCGCAAGGACTACACGGTCAAGGTGTGGGGCCGCCCGCTGGTCGTGCCGCAGAGCACGAAGCAGGTGGCGCGCTTCTCGTTTATGGACTTGTGTGGACGCCCTCGCAGCGCGGCAGACTACATTGCGCTCTGCAGCGAGTTCAACACCATCTTTATCGAAGACATTCCCTTGATGAGCCTCGACATGCGCGACTTGGCCCGCCGCTTTATCACGTTTGTCGACGCAGCCTACGAGAGCAAGACGCGCCTGATCTGCTCGTCCGAGGTCGAGCTGATGAAGGTCTTTAGTGGTACGACCGCTATGGACAAGAGCAAGGGTACCAGCGACCAGATGCGCGCCCTGATGGACGACCTCAAGATGACCGCCGACGACATCGGCAGCTCGTCCATCTTTAGCGGTGAGGAAGAGATGTTTGCGTTCGCCCGCCTCCTCTCGCGCCTGAGCGAGATGGCGACACAGAACTACTGGATGGCCTCGGCCCGCCGCGTTAATTAGGTCGTAGCGCCCAAATTTCCATCTTTTTCAGCAGGCCTTTGAGGTTCTTGCCGGCGCGGAAGCTGTTTGCTGCGAGCCACGTTTCCATCTCCTCGCGCAGCGACGCAAGCGCGCCGGTCACGGGGAGCTCGCCGTGGTGCCGGGGGTTGAGCATCAGGTGGAAAAAGCGCGTCCAGAGCTCCGTCTGCCAGTAGCGCCGCAGCGGCTGCTGGATCTTGTACGTCTTGCGGCCGTCATCGCCCACAAACGAAGTCGTCTCCATGTACTTGCCAAAGAGCAGGCAGTACGCAATCGACGCCAGGCCATAGTAGTCTGCTTGGTAGGTCCACGGCCGCATCTCGCGCATCTCGACACAGTCCTGCACGCCGGGCTGCCAGTCCGCCAAAAAGGTCTGCTCGGGAGGGTAGCACCGCAGATCAACCGCACGCCCAAAGTCGATCAGCATCACGCCTTGGCCACGCCACGCGGCATTCGACGCGTCGTACGCACTCGGCCACGCGCCGTCGCTGGGGGCAGAGCGCACCATGCAGTTGTCGATCTTGAGGTCGCCGTGCAGCATCTGCGCATCGTGCAGTCCTTCGATGGTACGCAGCAAATCAATCACAAAGAACATCGCAAGCACCTCTTCCACGCCGCCGGCACTGCCGGCGCTCGCGGGGGGGGCGACACCAGCCGCACTTGCCTGGTTCACGAGCTCGAGGAGCGTGCCGCGCGAGCCGTACTCGAGGAGGAGCATCGACTCGCCGCCACACGCAACGTACCGACGCGCGCCGACCACCGACGCACGCAGCGACGCGGGCAGACGCTCACGCAGCTCGTCCAGCACATAAAACTCCCAGGGGTTCGCGGGGCGCTCGACCTTGAGCGCAACAAGCTCGCGGCGCTCGATCTCGTCGACATCGTCGAGATCGATTTCGTCGTAGCGCGCCTCGGCGTCGCCGGCGAGGGGGATGCTCTGGTTCGCGTCCTGCGCGAGGAACACGGCGCCGTAGCCTCCTTCGCCGATCTTTTGGTGGATCGCAAGGTCCATCGATGCGACCGACAGGTTGCACACCGCGCTCGACGCCTGCATGCCACTCACCGAGCGGCGCGCATGTGTCTTGATCTTGCGTTGCAGATCGGCAAGGTACGTCGATGGCTCGTCGTGCAGATCCACGTAGCCGACACGCGAGGAAACGGGGACGCGTAGGTTGTTGAGCAGCGTCGCAACAATCTCGGGGTCGGCAGGAGAGCAGGGGTTGGGGAGCTGGAGCGTCGACGTAGGCGCGGCAAGGCCGCCGGTCGGCTCCGTGGGGGAGGCAGCAGCGTCGAGGCCGGCTTCCGGCGCAGCGTCATCGGCTTCAGGCGCAGCGTCGCCTCGGGCATATTCCTCGTTCTGCTCGTCGTTGGCCTGCGCACGCTCCTCAAACGAGACGTCGCGCGGCGTTCCGGCGGTGTACCGCGAAAACTCGGTGCGCTCCGTGCGCTCCGTAATCGGCGTGAGCGGCTGGAACGGCACGCGTGCGCCCTCGAATTCCGCGCGCGCCTCGTCCTCCTCCTCGTCTTCGTCCTGGTAGATCGCAGCGACGGCGGCAGGCGCCTTGGCTGCACCGAGCGGCGTGCGCTGCGGCGTCGCGCCAAACGGTGTGCGCCGCGTGCCAAACGGCGTACGCTGCGGCGTCGGCTGCACGCCTCCGTTCTCGTCGTTTGTGTGACGCACGATCGGGCGCACGTCCTCTTCCGACGCGTCCGATGATTCGTCCGACGCATCCTCCTCGCTGTCGCTATCGCCGCCAAACATGCCGTTCACCTCGACCTGCATCGCCTTGGTCACGATCGTCGGGCTTGGCGGCCGTGGGCGTGCCTGGATCTCCGGCAGCCAGCGCCCCTGTTGAGCGTCGAGCGCAGCAAAAGGATCGGCACGGCCAAGGACGTGCGGAGCACGGCGGAGCGCCTGCAGCTCCTCATAGCACAGTTCGTGTGTCGCGCGGATCGGGCGGTGCTTTTCAGCGAGGCACGCGGCAATGTCTGCGCCGGGGTACATTTCGGCGAGCGGCGCAATGTGCCGCTCGTTGGTGGGCTTAGCTGCCGGGCGGGGCTTGGTGCGGTGAGACTTGGCTACCTTGGGGTCGGCCCTGGGCTTGGACGGCTCCGCCTTGGGCGTGGGCGCCTCTGTGGCCTTGGCGAGCTCCTGCTGTTCATAGTACAAAAACGGCGACTTCTTTAGCTTGTCCGTCTCGCTCGTGCCCGAGCGGCGAAAGACGTCGTCGCGGCGCGGCGTGCGGCGCTCCGGGCTCTGGTCCTCGTCCGAATCGCAAAACACCTCGAGTGCCCGCGCTTGTGTGCGCGGCGTCATGGCGTGCATTGGCTTGAGCGAGCGGCGTGCGTCGTTGTTTTCCTTCTTGCGCTGTGCGTCGCTCTCCAGCTCGTCCCAGTGACCCGTCTGCGTGCTCTGCTGCTCGTCGCCGTTCTCGTCGCGGTATACGTTCATGGTGCGTGCATTCGGGCGCGCGGCGCTCGAGAGCGGCTGGTGGCCGCCGAGCACATTCGTCGGCTTGCTTTCCCCGCGCCCCGTCTTGGTGCCGAGCACGCTGCGTCCCGCGCGTGCCATAGCTTGTGCGAGTGCCTTGGCATAGGTCGGTGTGTCGCCTGCGGACGACTCTGGGAGCGCCATGATGCGCTCTTGGTACTCGTTGTACCGCCGCTTGAGGCGGTCGAGCGGCGTGGCGCGGCGTGCGATGCCCATCTTGTAGGTCGCATCCGCCTCGTCGTACACGCCCTGCCCCTCGAGCACGACGGCAAGCTCTTCGTACAGCGCCGCGAGGCGCGTCCCGATCTCGTTGGCGAGCAGGAACTGGAACACGTCGCGGGGCACGTCGGTGTGCTGAGCGTACAGAATCCAGAGGCGCAGGTACCTGCTGTCATTCGTATACTGCTCATTTCCCTTGAACGTGCGTGTCGCGCGCTCGAGGAGCGGCACGACGCCGCTTTCGGACGACTTGCCCGACGGGTAGTTGTCGATGCACCACTTCACGTACGCGCACCACGCCTCGAGCGGGTCGTCCGACTCGGCATTGTCCGCGCTTGTTACGGCACTCTCGTGCTCGTTGCGCTGCTGCTGCAGGAGCTCCTGGCGCTCCTTGTGCTGCATGCTAAAGGTGGTGCTCAGCGCATGCGCCGAGCGGCCCCGTGCGCGGGGCTGTACATTCTCCTTCTGCTTCTCGATCGTGTCAAACGGAGTGATGGGCGTCGACGATGTCTGATCCATCGTCTGACGCAGCGGCGTACGCATCGGCGTCTTCATGGGCGTCGACATACCACGCAGCGGCGTCTGGAGTCCGCGCCGCGCCTCGCTGCCGTCCATGGCGCACAATCACAACACGCGTGGAGACGCGTAGGTCACGTGCCGACAAAAATTTCCGTCCGAGCGGCCACGATGGGGAACAAGCGGCGGAAGACGAGGACGCATCTCAAGGGTCCGATCAACAACTCGCAGACGGACACGCGTGCGCCCAAGAGCTTTGTGATACGCGGCGGCAAGGTCGGCCGCGGCGTCGCTGGGCTCGTGCACGACGTGCGCCGCACCATGGAGCCGAACACCGCCTCGCGCCTGAAAGAGCGCGAAAAGAACCGCCTGCGCGACTTTATGAGCATGTCGGGCCCGCTCGGCGTTTCTCACATGCTCATCTTTAACCAGACGAATGCTGGGACAAATATGCGCATCATGCGGTGCCCGCGGGGCCCGACTGTGACCTTTCGTGTGAACAAGTATGCGCTGGTCGGCGACGTGTTGCGTGCGTCGCGCCGGCCCATGGCGCCGGGATCCGAGTACACGACGCCGCCGCTGCTTGTGCTGAACAACTTTAGCAGCGAAGAGAAGCACGTCAAGCTGCTCGTCACCGTCTTTCAGAACCTCTTTCCCCCGCTGCATGTGCACTCGATGCGCCTGTCGCAAGTCCGCCGCATCGTCCTGCTGAACTACAACCCAGAGACCAAGACGGTAGACTGGCGGCACTTTTTGATTTCCGTGCGCCCGGTCGGCGTCTCGCGCTCGGTGCGCCGCATGATCGAGGGGTCGACGCGGCCCTCGGCCGCCTCGTCGGGCAGCGTAACGGGCCACGGCGGCGAGCACAAGCGCCATGGACGTGCGCTCGTGAACCTCGCGAACGCGACCGACATTGCCGAGTACGTCATGCGCGGCAGCGCCGCGGCGGGTGGCGAAGATACCGATACGAGCGAGGCCGAGTCCGAGGCCGAGGACATTGCCGACCCCAAGAACGCCGTCGAGCTGCCGCAAGCATACGTCGGCCGTGGCAACGACGTGAATACACAGCGTGCGGTGCGCCTGCGCGAGATTGGGCCGCGCATGGAGCTGCGTCTCGTCAAGATCGAAGAGGGGCTCAACGGCAGCGAAGTACTCTACCACGACTATGTGCACAAGACCGCCAAGCAGGTCGCCGAGCAGTCGCGCACGATTGCGGCCAAGAAGCGCCTCGCGGCCGAGCGCAAGGCCGAGCAGGCCAAGAACGTCGAGCGCAAAAAGGCCGAAAAGGCCGCACGCAAGGCCGCACAAGGCGGCGACGGCGACGAAGACGACGAAGACGAGGACGAGGACGAGGACGAGGACGAGTATGAAGACGTCGAGGACCCGATCCCCGAAGACGACGACGAGGAGTTTGCGTACGAGGACCAGGCGGCGGGCGTCGCGAACGATGTGCTTGACAGTGACGAAGAGCTCTTTGATGACCACGAAGACCACGCCCACGCCCAGGACTCGGACGCGGACGAGGACAGCGACCTGGAGCCGATTCCCCTCGAGGAGACGTCCCACGGCCGCCCGAAGCGCTCACGCCGCTAGCGCGCACAGACATAGATGACTAAAACTTCGGCCGGGATTTTCAGTGCCACCGACGCGTCGCCGCCGGCTTCGAGACGACGACTCGCCATGGCGCAGATTTTCCAAAATAATCCGCGCAACGCGGGCCTGTTCATCGGCGGGAATCGCATGACGGGCTCGGATATCCGTGACCAGAATGTGCTTGCCGTGCAGTCGATTGCGAACATTGTAAAGACGTCGCTTGGCCCGGTCGGCCTGGACAAGTACGTGGCTTGGCTTACACAGAATGCTCGTCGACGACATTGGTGACGTGACGATTTCGAACGACGGTGCGACGATTCTGCAGCTGCTCGAGGTCGACCACCCCGCGGGTCGCATCCTCGTCGAGCTTGCGCAGCAACAGGACAAGGAGGTGGGCGACGGGACCACCTCGGTCGTGGTCCTCGCCGCAGAGCTCCTGCGCCGGGCCAACGAGCTGGTGAAGAACAAGATCCACCCCACGACCATCATCACGGGCTACCGCCTGGCGTGCCGTGAGGCGGTCAAGTATATCCAGGACCAGCTCGCAGTCAAGGTCGATGTGCTGAACAAGGAGAGCCTGCTGAACGTCGCCAAGACGAGCATGTCGAGCAAGGTCATTGGCAGCGACGACGATTTCTTTGCGCAGCTCGCCGTGGATGCGATGCTGGCGGTCAAGACGGTCAACGGCCGCGGCGAGACCAAGTACCCGGTCAAGGCGGTCAACGTGCTCAAGGCGCACGGCAAGTCGGTGCGTGAGTCGCTCTTTGTCCAGGGCTACGCACTGAACTGCACCGTGGCCTCGCAGGCGATGAAGACGCGCATCACCAATGCCAAGATTGCGTGCCTCGACGTGAACCTCGTCAAGCAGCGCATGCACATGGGTGTGCACATCACCATCGACGACCCCGAGCAGCTGGAAAAGATCCGCGCGCGCGAGAGCGAGATTGTGCTCGAGCGCGTGCGCAAGATCCTCGCGACCGGCGCCAACGTCATCCTGACGACCAAGGGCATCGACGACCTCTGCCTCAAGGAATTTGTGCAGGCGGGCGCGATGGCCGTGCGCCGTTGCCGCAAGGAGGATCTGCGCCGGATCGCCAAGGCCTCGGGCGGCCAGTTTGTGAGCAGCTTTGCGAACCTCGACGGCGAGGAGTCGTTTGACGCCTCGAGCCTCGGCCACGCGGACGAGGTCGTGCAGGAGCGCATCAGCGACGACGAGCTGATTATGGTGCGCGGCACCAAGACCTACAGCTCGAGCTCGGTCGTGCTGCGTGGTGCGAACGACTACCTGCTCGACGAGATGGAGCGCGCGCTGCACGATAGCCTGTCGGTGATCAAGCGCACGCTCGAGAGCAACTCGGTGGTGGCCGGTGGCGGCGCCGTCGAGACCGCATTGGATATCTACCTGGAGAACTTTGCCACGACGCTCGGCTCGCGCGAGCAGCTGGCCATCGCCGAGTTTGCGCAGGCGCTGCTCATCGTCCCCAAGACGCTGGCGGTGAACGCGGCCAAGGACAGCACGGACCTCGTCGCGAAACTGCGCGCTTACCACACCGCGGCGCAGAACGCGGGCGTGGACGACCCCAAAAAGACGCTGCGCTTCTTTGGCCTGGACCTGCTCAACGGCGCGGTGCGTGACAACCTGCGCGCGGGCGTGTTGGAGCCGACGGTGAGCAAGCTCCGCTCGCTCAAGAGCAGCCTCGAGGCGGCGACCAGTCTGCTGCGTATCGACGATGCGATCACGATTCCCCCGGAGCAGCCGCGCGAGGACCCGCACGATCACATGTAGGGTGCCTAGAAAATAGGTACATGATTATAGGATCCGTCAAACAACGAACTATACAAGCAAGCTAGTGAGAAGGAGTGTACAATGACTGGAACTTGGACACGAGCGAGTTCCAGCCCCAGCTGCCGCGGCGCATGTGCCCGCCCTCGTGCACCTCCTCCACGGGCGCGGGGGGTGACTGCGGCTTGTTCGTCGACGCGGCCGCGGCCGCGTGGTCGCGCTGGACATTGCGGAAAACTTGGTCTTCGTCGTCGGAATAAAGGGGGGACGACGGCTCGCCACGGCTGTTCTGCGCGGACTCGGCGGCCTGGCTGAACTTTTGTGTGGCACGCACCGCCGCGATCGCCGTCTTCCACTTCGTGCGGTAGTTCTCCCGGAGACCGGCACTGACGTCGTGGGAGTCGACGCGCTCCAGGCACACCTTGAACCACGCGTGCTCCAGCGCCTCCTCGGCCGTGATGCGCTGCTCGGGGTCGAGCGTCAGGCACCGCTTCACAAAGTCGATCGCCTCGGGGCTCACCGAGCTCCAGTACTTTTCGTGGAACTCGATCTGGCCCCGCTCCAGCTGCTTCCGGAAGAGCTCGGGGTCCGCAGAGGAAAAGGGGGCGTAACCACAGAGCATCGCATAGGTCACCACACCAAGACCCCACATGTCCACCGGCTTGCCGTGGCCGTGGCGTGCAATGACCTCGGGCGCCGCATAGCCGACACTGCCGCACAGCCCTTTCAGGTCCTGGTCATCCGCGTTGCGAAGGTGCGCAGCAATACCAAAGTCCACCAGCACAATGTTGGCATCCTCGGCAGGCGTGCGATACAGGATATTTTCGGGCTTGATATCCCGGTGCACAGTATTGTTCTTGTGCATGTATGCAATCGCCTCCAACACCACATGGATCGTGCGGCACGCATCCATCTCAGTAAAGCGGCCGCGCGCAAGGCGATCAAAGAGCTCTCCACCGTCGGCCTCCTCAAAAACAAGATAGAACTGGGTAAGCTAGAAGAGGACATACCTTGTCCTTGGACTCGAACCAGTCGATGAGCTTGACGATATGAGGGTGGTTGAGACCTTGCACCGTCTCGATCTCACGCATGACTACTTCTTCGTGACCTTTCAGGAGGTGCTTGCTCACAACCTTCACAGCCACCTTCCGTTGGCCACCATCGGGCTCATTGCGGGTCGCTGCGCGAACCACGCCAAAGGTGCCCTTGCCGAGCGTCTTGTGGAACGTATAGTCCTGCTTTTTCGCTGGGAGGTAAGCCGCGTGGAATGGACATACCATAGGACTCTGGCTGTTTCTGCAGCAGATTTCCTGCTACCATGGTTGCCAATTAACGTTAAACAATAGAGCTGCGCACTTCTATCGAGGACTCGCACGTCCACCGATGGCTCCACGTGGTATCGCGTTGAGCATCTAGCGAACTCGGGCCTGCATCGATTTTTTGCGCCGCTGAGGTCATCGGCCCATACCGAGTCTGCAGCTGCATGCGGGACGAATTTTTCTGCAGGACAATATTGCAAAAAAAAAACGGCACTAGCTTATTCCAAATGCAAACAAGAAAAAATAAAGAAATTATACGGCGTGAGGGACTCGAACCCCCCATTGTTGCTGTTCCGCGTGGAAGGCAACTGTTATACCCCTTAACTAACGCCGTGACGTGTAGGGCAAGTCAGAGACTTTCCACCGATTATTGTGCTATCTGCCTACATAACTGGCAAATTATATGCACGTCCACGCGCCGCTCTTTTTTTTCGCACAGGCCGTACTCCACCAACCATGGCCAAGGGACTTCGCTCCAGCTCCAAGTTGGCTGCACGCAACCGCAAGCGGTATACGGACTCGTCCGACTATGCAGTCACTGCTGCTGCACGTCTGAACCAGGTGTCGTCCCGCCTGCAGCAGCGCGTTCGTGCGCCGAAGGAGGACCACGACGACGAAGACGACGACGAAATGGCCGACGACGCGGCCGCGACGCCTGCCCCTGAAGCGAACATGCAAGAGGACGGTGAGCAGGGCGAACCGAAGAAGATTAGCACTTCGGGCCCCCGCGGCTCGCGCAACGAGCTGTGGCGCAAGAAGCACAATAAGAAGGGGACCAAGAACGGCGGCCGTGCCAAGCGGCGGAAGTAGAAAAGAGGGACACGTCCTATGTACACCAGCTACGATAGAGGGAACGCGATGTTCACCATGCATCCATACGAGCAGGGCGCGTCTCCGGAACGACCTAGGCCAACCGGCCGAAAATGGCCCGATTTTGTGCTGCATGAAGAGAATTAGAGTACGGACGCGAGGCTACATTACAAAGTCGGCGCTTGCGGTGCAGGTTTACTTGGTGCATTGGATGATGTTATCCTGAATATAGCCGTCAAACGCATCCTCATAGGAAAGCGCTGGAGCGCCGAGCAGGTTGTTGCCGCTCAAAGGCGCAAGCACCTGCGTGTTGGGGCGGCTGAGCGTAATGAGCACGAGGCCAGCGGCCTTGATCGAGGGAATAAGCTCCGGCACCTGCTCCAGGGTCTGCGCGTTGATCATGATACCAAGCAGGTTGTTGCCCTTGGCGAAACGCACGCCCTCTGCAATACTCGACTGCCTCGGGTCTGCGCCGGCCGGCAGGAGGGCCACCGCTGCGTCCTTCTGGAGCGATGCATTGAGGATGAAAAAGACAGCGTAGTTGGGCTGCTTCCAGTTCAGCGCAACACACGCGCCCGGCGACGAGCTGCTAAAGAACAGCTTGCGGCTGTGCTTGTGGTCGCGGTCTGCAGCCTCGTACACAGCATGCAGCGTAGCGTCCACACAGTCGTTCACCGACACGACGGGCTTGTCGGTGGCCGGCGCAGCGTCGAGGTGCACCTCGAGGGCAAGGCCCACGTGGTGCGGGACGGTGGCAAGGAGTGTATCGAGCGGCACCAGCGAAGTGGCGAGCTTGGCGCTCCAGTCGGCCATGGTGAACGCCTCCGTGTTGCTGGTCGACCAGGCGTGGCCAGTTTGCTCGGCGATCTTCAAAAAGTCGTCCTTGGACACCTGCGAGACGAGCGGCGCCCAGACGGGCACCGGGAGGCGCTGCGATGCACAGACGACCGGCACAAGGTCGCTCGTATACTGCACCACCACACGGAGGTAGTTGCCCGAGAGGGATGACGCGGTGACGTACGACGTCGGCTCTGGTGCCGGCGCCTCTTGCGCGAGTGTCGGCTCCGCGCGCGTTACTCCGCGGTCGACGCCAAGCGAGGCGCTGGTGCCGAGGCCGGTGACGCGGCGCTCCGAGTTGGGCGCGGCCGCCGCACCCTGGTTGCTGCTCGGCAGCGTGCTCTTCCAGTAGGTCTCAACGCGGCCGCCGATCTCGAGCTGGACGCTGCCAAACGGCCGGACGCACTCGACGGCGAGGTCGACATGCCCGACGACGTTCAGGTGCCAGTCAAAGAGGGGAAGCTGCAGCGTGTCGCGGTTGGCGAGCGAGCCGAGCATGTCGGGCAGGAGCGCCGTCTTGGCGATGCGCGACGAGCCAAACGTTGGGAAGAGCTCCCACTCCAGATGGAACTCGTCGAGGTTCGCGATCTGGAAGGTGACGTCTTCGCGGTCGTCGGCCATCGGCAAGATCAGTGTATGGGGAATACCCGCGTCGGCGCCCGGCGCCGTGCTGCGCGGCGTCAAGACGAGCTTCAGCGAGGATGTGAGGCCCGGGAAGAGCTCGGGGCGGTCCGGTACGGCCTGCTTGTGCAGCACAATGCTGCGGTTCGAGAGCGAGAGCGACAGGAGCGAGCGCTTGTCGAGATAGTTGTGGCCGTAGGTGCGGAAGGGAATGATGGGCGGCGGCAGGTAGAGCGAGGGGATCCCGTCGCCTTCCGCCTCCAGATCCATATCCAGGTCCGCATCGGGCGACGGCTTGAGCAGCACCGGCGTCGCGCTCGGGTCCACGCCCGGCGCGGGCGGCGGCGCACGCGCGGCGAACGTATCGAGGAGCAGGCGTGCGCACTGCATCCAGCCGTTCCACGCGGCGTAGAACACGGCGTGGCGATGCTTCTCGTCGACATTATCGAGCGTCGCACCACGCTCCAGGAGCAGGCGCACGCACTCGATATGCCCTGCCTCCGCCGCGTAAAAGAGCGGCGTCCAGAGCGAGCCCTTCTCGGGGGCGTTCACGTCGACACCCGCATCGATCAGGACGCGCAGGCACTCGGTGTGCCCCGCACGCGCCGCGAGCGTCTGGGGCAGCAGCCCCTCGGTATTCGCCTCGACTTTGGCGCCCCGCTCCAGCAGGAGCTTGGTGATATCCACGTGGCCGCCCTGCGCGGCGAGCGCGAGGGGCGACAGGTCCGACGACTCGGTCTTGGCGCGGGGCACGCTGCCGATCGCCGCGGTGTAGTCGAGGAGGATGCGCACCGTACCGGTGTGTCCACGCACGACCGCGTGCACGAGCGGCGAAAAGCCGTCCAGGTCCACGCTGTCGACCATCGAGCCCTGCGGCGAGGAAGGGCTCGCGCGCGAGGACGGGAGGCCCAAGAGGTACTGGCAAATCTCTTCGCGGCCGTGCATCGCGGCGTACGCCAGCGCCTCGCGGCCGTACACGTCGACCTTGCGCACATCGACGCCGTGCTCGACACACGCCTTGACCAGCTCGAGCTGGCCTGCGAGCGCGCTAATGTGCAGTGTCGTGCGTGCATTGATATCGTCCACGAAAGCATAGTCCGGCAGTCCCGCGACGATGGCCGTGTGGATCGCCGATGGGGACGCGGTCGCAAGCGCGCGCCACACCTGGTGCGCGATGCCCGAGGCGACCGGCGCATTCGCCTGGATCTTGTTCGCCCGTTCCGCGTCGTCGCCGAGCGCCGCATCAATGTCCATGTCGGTCTCGCGGCGTGCATCGGCGAGGAGTGTCTTGGCCTCGTCGACGCTGCCCTCGTGAATCGCAGCGGTGATGCGCTCGCTGAGCTCGTTGAGGGTGTCCGAGTTCGAGTGCGAGTCGCGCTCCGCCTCAAAGTCCATGCGGCGCTCCGAGTCAAAGATGAGCGCATCGCTGCCCGGCGTCGTCGTGTCCTGGACAAAGATGCTTCCCGGGAGGTTGGTCGCGCCATACGGCACACTGCCCTTGAGGATCGCCGTCTCGCTCTTGTACGACGACGACGGGAGCTCGTTGCCTGCCGCGAGGCTTTCGAGCTGCAGGACGCTCGCCGCGGCCAGGTCGCTCATCTCGGCGATGAATTCGCGATTGAAGCAGGCTGGGTGAGTATTGGTACGTACGCTGGGCGTCGACCTGGCGCGCCAGGTACAGCTCCTTGGTCTGCGACTTGCTGCGCTTGTCCCACTTTTTGAGGATCTTGCGGAAGCCCGTCGCGTTGATCTCGATAAACTGCTGCAGCTTGGCGAGGTCCTTCTCAAAGTAGCGGAAACCTTCCAGGAGCGCAACGAAGGAGGGCGAGTCGCTCGTGATGGCCACCTTGTTGGTCAGTGCTCCGCCGGCGGACGAGCGGCCGGACGCGAGCGCGATCAGGTGGCGTTTCTTGGAGATGAGCGTCGTGAGTCGCGCACGCAAGTCTGACTCTTTCTGCAGATAGAACGCATTGATCTTCTCGAGCTCGCGCTCCAGCTTGAAGAAAAAGGCGGCCTTGTGGATCTGCAGCTCGGACGCAGGCGACTCGGTCGCGAGCGGCGGCTGGTCGCTCGGCGCATCCCCCGAAGGACGCACACTCGTTGCAAACAGTGCAGCATCACCCAGGCGTCCCTTCTCAAGCGAGTTGATGATCTGGGTCAGTCCAGGCACGTACCTTCTTGAGGAACTTGTAGTCAAGATAGTACGACCCCCATCCTGAGATTTGCTGGCCGAGGATTTGTTTACCAAACTAGCGTCAGCCTCACTCATCACGCACCTTCATCTCCTGTGCTGGTGCTCAGCACAGCACCACTAGCCACCGCAACACGGCAAAGGACGGGGTGGGAGGGCCGTCCGAGCGCCGGTGCCCACGTGTAGCACACTGGCACGTGACGGTCGCGCCGGGTTTGCCACTACGCCGCGATCGGACGTGACACTTGGCCCGCAACGCCACGGAGCGTGTACGAACGTCGGAAGACAGCTTGGATCTCGTCGCGAGCTTGGATTCAAAGCGCAGTGACTTGCAAGTAACGTCACCCGTCCCATACAGTATGGCGTCGATGGAGGTGCGTTGGCTGCGATGACTGACCTAGGCGATTCTTGATTTCAGCCAGGAGCTCGATTTGGTGCTCCTGGACAACATCGTGGCTGCGATGTATACGGGCGTTGGGGCTGACCAGAAGCTCGCGCAACAGACCCTCGCGCAGTTCCAGGAGCACCCAGAGGCATGGCAACGCGTTCCTGCCATCCTGCAGCAGAGCAGCAACTCGCAGACAAAGTACATTGCGCTGCAGATTCTTGACCGTCTCATCTCTACGCGCTGGAAAGTGCTTCCGGTGGACCAGCAGCAGGGTATCCGCAACTTTATTGTGGAAATGATCGTGCAGCAGTCGTCGGATGAGGAGACGCTCCGACGAGAGCGCACGCTGCTCGGCAAGCTCGACACGACCCTGATCCAGATCCTGAAGCAGGAGTGGCCGCACAACTGGCCCAACTTTATCCCAGAAATTGTGGCCTCATCGCGCGCGTCGCTCTCGATCTGCGAGAACAACATGGCGATCTTGCGCCTGCTCTCGGAAGAGGTCTTTGACTTTTCTGCCGAGCAAATGACGCAGGCCAAGGCCCGGAACCTCAAGAACCAGTTCTGCGGCGAGTTTGGCGAGGTCTTCCAGCTCTGCACAGAGGTCTTGGAGAAGGCGACGAAGCCGTCGCTGATCAAGGCTACGCTCGAGACCATGCTCCGCTTTCTGAACTGGATCCCGCTGGGCTTTATCTTTGAGACGAACGTCATTGACAACCTCGTGTCACGCTTCCTGGAAGTGCCCGAGTTCCGCAACGTGACGCTCAAGTGCCTGTCGGAGATAGTGAATCTCAACGTCGGCAGCGAGTACGACCCCAAGTTTGTCGTGCTCTTCAACATGGTCATGACGTCGATCAACCGCATGATTCCGCCGTCGACCGACATTGCGGGCGTGTACGAGACGAGCACGGACTCGGACCAGGAGCTGGTGTTGAACCTCGCCCTGTTCCTGAGCAACTTCCTCATTTCCCACGTGCGTCTCTTGGAGAACGCCGAGAACCAAGAGGTGCTGCTCAACGCGCACCTCTACCTGATCAAGGTGTCCCAAGTCCCGGAGCGTGAGGTATTCAAAATCTGCTTGGAGTACTGGGCAAAGCTCGTGAGCGAGCTCTACGAAGAGTACCAGCAGTTCCCCATGAACGACGTCAACTCGGTCTGGGGCCTCAACCTCGGCGGCGCGCAGGCGCAGCGCTCGGCCACAGGCCGCAAGTCGTTCTACACGAACATCCTGTCGAACCTCCGCCTGGTCATGATCGAGCGCATGGTCAAGCCCGAGGAGGTCTTGGTCGTGGAGAACGACGAAGGCGAGATCGTCCGCGAATTCCTCAAGGAGTCGGACACGATCGTGCTGTACAAGGCGATGCGCGAGGTTCTGGTCTACCTCACGCACTTGGACGTCCTGGACACGGAAAACATCATGACCGAGAAGCTGTCCAAGCAGGTCGATGGTTCCGAATGGTCCTGGGTGAACCTCAACACGCTCTGCTGGGCCATCGGCTCGATTTCGGGTGCGATGAACGAGGAGACGGAAAAGCGGTTCCTGGTTACCGTGATCAAGGACCTGCTAGGCCTGTGTGAGATGAAGCGCGGCAAGGACAACAAGGCGGTTGTCGCGTCGAACATCATGTACATCGTGGGCCAATACCCGCGTTTCCTCAAGGCTCACTGGAAGTTCTTGAAGACGGTGGTGAACAAGAACTTCGAGTTTATGCACGAAACCCACGAGGGTGTGCAGGACATGGCGTGCGATACCTTTTCCAAGATCGCGCAAAAGTGCCGCCGCCACTTTGTGATGCAGCAGGCGGGCGAGCAGGAGCCCTTTATCGACGAGATCCTGCGCAACTTGCTCCAGATCACCGTGGACCTTTCGCCCCAGCAGGTGCACACCTTCTACGAGGCGGTGGGTTACATGATCGCCGCGCAGCCCAACCGCGCGACGCAGGAGCGCCTCGTTGACAAGCTGATGGAGCTGCCGAACAATGCATGGGACAACCTCATGAAGCAGGCGCACAGCAACGTCGACGTGCTCAGCTCGCCGGAGAACATCAAGGTGCTGTCGAACGTGCTCAAGACCAACGTGTCGGCCTGCACCTCGATCGGCCCCTTCTTCCTCCCTCAGATCGGCCGCATATACCTGGACATGCTCGCCTTGTACCGCAGCGTGAGCGGGATCATTAGCGCCAAGGTTGAGGCCGATGGCCTGATTGCGACCAAGACGCCCATGGTCCGCGGTCTGCGTGCGATCAAAAAGGACATTCTGCGCCTGGTGGACACGTACATCCGCCGTGCGGACGACCTCGAGTCGGTGAATGCCAACCTGATCCCCTCGCTGCTGGACGCGATCCTCGGCGACTACCATGGCAACATCCCCGCGGCACGCGACGCCGAGGTGCTCAATGTCATGGCGACGATCACGACGCGCCTCGGCAGCCTGCTCACGGACAAGATCCCGCCGGTGCTCGACGCGGTGTTTGAGCCGACGCTCAACATGATCAACCAAGACTTTGCCGAGTTCCCCGAGCACCGTGTCGGCTTCTTCAAGCTGCTGCGTGCGATCAATCTGCACTGCTTCTCGGCGCTGCTGGATCTGCCCCCGGTCAAGTTCAAGCTGACGATGGACTCGATCATCTGGGCGATCAAGCACACGATGCGCGACATCGCCGACACTGGCCTCAACATCTGCCTGGAGCTGATCAACAACGTGGCCAACACCGACCCGTCCATCTCGAGCGCCTTCTTCCAGCAGTACCTGCTGAACATGCTCCAGGACATCTTTTACGTACTCACCGACGCGGACCACAAGAGCGGCTTCAAGACGCAGTGCCTGCTTCTGGCGCGCATCTTTGAGCTGATCGAGACGGACCGCGTCACGGCACCGCTGTGGGACCCTGCGCAGGTGCCGGACCCTGCGATGACCAACCGTTTGTTCATCCGGCAGTACACCGCGAACCTGCTGCGCACCGCCTTCCCGCACGTCCAGCCGCAGTACATTGATCAGTTTGTCAGTGGACTGTGCGAGCACGCGTCGGATCTGGCGCAGTACAAGGTGCACCTCCGCGACTTCCTCATCACGTCGCGTGAGGTTGCGGGCGGCTCGGACAACTCGGACCTCTTCCTCGAGGAGAAGGAGGCGGAGCAGCACCGCAAGGCCGCCGAGGAGCGCGAAAACGCCGCCAAGGTGCCCGGTATGCTCAAGCCTTCGCAGATCACCGAGGAGGACGAAGAACTGGTATGTGTATATGACGACTAATTACAGTGACTCTTGCGCGAGCTTCTCTATTAGGTGCATAGACCTATCGCCGTGTACCGACCATGAGTAGAATCACGACACAGACGCCGATCAGCACGGCGAGGATGATCGTGTCGCGCCGGCGGCGGCGCGTGATCATTGTCAGAATGCTGTTGAGCCCCGGGACCTGCGCGGCGGCGTTTGTCATGCGCTGCAGCGTGTTGCTCAGCTGGTTGCGCTGCGCGCGGAACTCGCTCTGTGTCGCGTACGCTTGGCTGGGTTAGTTTTCCAACGTACTCCAACGTCTCGTCCATCATGCGTTGCGAGCGGTCGAGGTGGGCGCGTTCGTCGAGGTACGCCTGCGTCTCGGACTGATGCTGCGCACGGTAGGCGCTGATATCCTCCTTGACGTGCCCCAAGAGCTGCTTGCGGCTCAGCGCGTGGAGCAGGTTCGTCTTGGTCCGGAAAAAGTCACGCTCCAGCTCCATGAGCAATTCACGGTGGCGCTGGACGGTATGCAGCTGCGTCTGCGTCGGCGGCAGCGCAGGGTCATTGAGCAGCGTCGAAAGCTCGGCCTGAGCATCGGCGTACTGCACGAGCAGCGCCTGGATCTCGGCTTCGAGCGACGCCGGATCCGGCGTTGCGGACGTGGCACCGCTATTCATGTCGACTGCGACCGACGGCGCCGTGCTGAGCGGACTCGAGTTCGACGCCGCATCGGAAACCAGCTGGGAATAGGCGGTGAGCTTCGCGTCGAGGCGCTGCTGCACCTGCCGCACGCGCCGCGACTGCGCTTCCCACGACATGGTGGCCAGGGTCGTGACCTCCACCTCCACGTGGACCTCCACGTGGAATTCCTTCGTTGCACGCGGAGCCGTACGGCCGAAGGCGCGCACGCGGGGCGCGGCGGCCGCCGGCCAACGCCGCGATGCAAACCTCGTCTCCCATCTCCTCCACCCTTTGTTGCGAGGGTTTTTTCGCGCGTCTCCCGCTCTGCCCTTGCCTTGTACGCGGCGCCTGTTTCTTCTTGGTGGTTTCTAAGGATCCTAGGAACACCCTTGACCTGTCTGCCTTTGCATAAGCCAGCCAGTTCACCGCCTGTACCCTCGCGTTTGTTGTTGTCGCCGTCGTACCATCACCTCCACCTCCACCTCAATGGCGGAGTACATGGAGTCTGCGCCGCCCCCGCCGCCTGCTAGTTACCAGGCGAGCGTCGAGGGCCAGCCGAAAAAGGAGCTGCATGCCCGGTCCGAGTCGCATGGTGAAGAGCCGCCACTGAAGTCGGCTAAACACGACGAAAACGCGTACCCTGGCAAGTCCAACGACCAGTACGACACGATTGATTTCCTCGGCAACGTGTCCGGCGGGCCACACGCCGCGGCCGCCGAGGCCCTCGCCACGTTCTCGTCGTCGGTGGGCGAGAGCGCGAACAACGCCAACATGTTTGTCCACGTGCCGCCGGCACCGAGTGGCGCGTCGCACTCAAACACCCAGAGCAGCGCGACGCCCCACGGGCCGCCGTTTTTGTGCCCTACGTGCAACACGAGCTACTCGCGTCTCGAGTACCTGCGCCGCCACGAGCGCCGCCACGCTGATATCCGCCCTTTCACCTGTGTCTGTGGAAAGAGCTTCTCGCGCAGCGATGTCCTCGCGCGTCACAAGACCAAGTGCAGGGTTGTGCTCGCGGGCGAATCCGAAGCGCCTTCAGACCGCAAGAATGAGCGCCGCACGAATGCGCCCCGCACGACGCGTGCGCGTGCCGCGTCGGCGTCCGCCCGCGCGAAGAACGACCGCGAGGAGGTCGCAGACCTGTCGGTGGACCCTGCGCTGTCCAACGCAGTGGACCTCTCGATGCAGCCCCCGCCACCGCTCGAGGGCGAGGAGCAGCAGGGTGACGAGGTGGAGTCCTACGGTTTCTCGAACGCGCCGCCGACCTACGCCCACCAAGGCCCCTATAGCCAGGACGGCGAGCACGGCGCGCCGCACGCGGCCAAGTCGGGCCACTACGGCGGCGCCGGTGCTCCGGTGCACGGCATGCCGCACCGTGCGCACGAGTCCAAGCTCTACTCGCAGCAGCACAACAGCTCGGCGATCCGCGGCGCGCCCTACGTGAGCGGCTCCGCGGCGATCCACCCCGAGCTGTCCTCGCGCAACGCCGGCGTGTACGGCCACAGTGGCTCGCACACGCCGACCGGCACAAACGGGGCAAACAGCCCCAACTCGAACAACTCGGCGTCGAGCCCCTATTATGCCCACTCGGACGCGCCGCCGCCCCACGCGTCCTACTCGTCGAGCAACCTGCGCGAGAGCGACGCCCCGAGCACGCAGGGCGCATCGAACTCTGCACCCGCCCCGGCCGGCGCGCCGGGCAACGGACCGTACCCGATCGGCAAGGAGCCCGCGCGGTACTCGGTGCCTTCGTCGGGCCCGCTTTCGCCCTTCTCCAACACGGCGCTGAGCTCTACGATGTCGCCCTATCTCTCAGCCTTTTCGTGCGCGCGCGATATCCCGCACTCGTCGTCTCCTCGCCCTGCGTCGTCGGGCAACGCAACGTCGAACACCCCGGCCTCGAACGCGGCCAGCGCCCCCGACGCCCCCGCCCCGTCCGACCAAGCATAGGACCGTAGACGCTCGCCTCCACCGAGCTCCCGCTGCTGACTAATACTAGGGGTGGACCCCGCGCTGGCGTACGCTCAACGACCGTGCGTTCCCCGGGACTGGATAGGTGTGCTAGCGGTTGCGCGATGCCGACGTCTAGACATGCCCCAGTGGCTCCTATAGAGCGCAGGCCCGCTCAAGGAAGCGGGCCGTTTTCCCGCCAGGAACTGATCCGCGTCCTCCAGCAGTCGCTGCAGGATCTCGGGCTAGAGGAGAGCTTTCGCACGCTGCAGCAAGAGTCGCGCGTGAACCTGGAAGCGCCCATCGTAGCTGAGTTTCGTGCAGCAGTGCTCGAGGGGCGCTGGGAGACTGCAGAAGCAGAGCTTGCGCGCGCGGTGTCCGATGAGTCGGTGCAGATCTCTGCACCGCCGCCGGGCGCTTTTAGCGACGCATACGCCGCGAGTGGGTCGAGCGCGAGTGCACAAGGCGCGGCATACGTCCGGTTCCAGCTGTACGAGCAGCAGTACCTCGAACTGCTCGAGGCGAGGCAGGTGTCGCCCGCGCTGCGCATCCTGCGCGAGCGCCTCGCGCCGCTTGCGCCGCAGGCGACGCGCCTGCAGATACTCAGCGCGCTCGTGCTCTGTGAAAGCCAGGCGGAGTTGTATGAGCGTGCGAACTGGGACGGCGCGCACGGCACATCGCGCCGCCGCCTGATGGACCGCATCGAGAGCGTGGTGGACACCGAGTCGATGCTGCCCAGCGGGCGTCTCTTGCACCTGCTCGAGCAGGCCGCCGCGTTTCAGCGCGTCCAAGATCCCTACTATACCGCAGATGTGCAAGGAGAAGGGCGCCCTAGTCTGCTGACCGACTTTACCGCGAGCCCCGACACGTTTCCCCGCCAGCTCACGCATACACTCCGAGGACACACCGACGAGGTGTGGATTGTGCGTTTCTCGCACGCGGGCAAGCTGCTTGCGACCGCCGGCCGCGACTGCGTGGTGACACTATGGGACATTGACGACGGCTTTTGCATGGTCGGCCGCTTTGGGCACCGCGACCCTGTATCCAGCCTCGACTTTTCGCCCGACGATACCAAGCTCCTGGTCGCAAGCGAAGAGGAGATCACGGTGTGGGACCTCGCGACGACGCAAGGCGCGACCTACGTCGAGCACGAGCACACCGTGTCTTCAGCACGCTGGCTGCCGCCCATCGAGACGCTGACGTGCCCCCAAGGGCAGCCGCCCGTGTTTGTGAGCGGCGCGATGGATCGCGCGATTCTCTTTTGGGGCGAAGACGGAAAGGTGCTGTCGCGCTACGATATGGGCCCATTCCGCGTGACGGCGCTCGACGTCTCGCCGGACGGTCGCTACATGGTCGCGTTGGGATGGTCCCCGCCGCCGTCCAAGTCGTCCGTGCGCCCCGAGATGCCGCTGCGCGAAGGACGCACGCGCCATCAAGGGCTCACGCACGACTCGTCCACCACGACGCTCCTCCCCCTGTCGCTGACAGGCGGCGCCTTTATCCCCTATGATATCCGACACTATACAAGCGTCACGGGCCGCGGGCCGACCAACTTTGACCTCTTGTCGGTCCCCCCCTCGATTTCTGGCGAGGATGCGCCTCACTCCCGCCGCGCCCCCCGCCCCCCGTCCGACGAGCCGCGCGAGGCGATCGAGGAACCGACCGAGGAAGTGCCTGCTGCCCAGAGTTCGCGCGAGCGCCGTCCTGGCGACCATGCGCGTATTCTGATCTACGACCTGCACGCGCACGCGGAGATCTGCTCGCTCTATGTGCGCGACATGCTCAACAGCGTCGCCATTTCGAGTGATTCGCGCTTTGCGCTTCTGAGTGGCATCGCCGACGATATTGTGCTGCTCGAGCTCTCTACGCAGAACCTGCTGCAGCACTACCACGGCCACCGCGCGTCCGAGTTTGTGATCCGTGCGACGTTTGGCGGCGCCGGCGAGGACCTGGCCGGTGGCATCAGTGCGCCGTTTGTCGCGAGCGGCTCCGAGGACGCCCGGATCTATGTGTGGCACCGTGCCTCGGGGCGTCTGCTCGAGAACAGCTGCGCGCATAGCCACGGCGCCGTGAACGACGTCGCGTGGCGCCCCCGCCACGCGCACATGATGGCCTCGGGCGGCGACGACGGTCTCGTCCGCATCTGGCAGCCGACGCTACTGGAAAAAGAGCCGATTCAGCGCATGACCAAAGACGATCCTGTACAAGCTACGAGCCGCACGGGCACTTTTGCGCACCTTGATTGGCAGCGTCCTACTGAAACCAAAGACGAGCCAATGGAAGATGAAGAGGCGCCCGAAGCGAGCCCCGACGACGTGGTGCCTGACTTAGCACGTCCGGGGCACCGACGCAATGGACGCGAAGCCACGCCGGCCGCCCCCGCTTTCTCAGGGCGTATCCGTGCGCTAGCCACTCCGGAGCGCGCCGCGCCGCCCGCCGCTTCGCACACCAGTGCGGCTCCCTCACGGCCTCATCTCCTGCCTTGGTAATGCGTGGTTGTGCATAATCTTCGCCAATCAATGTGTGCAGCTGCCTGTTTCTCGCGCGGGGAAAAACTCGAGGTTAATTCTGCAGTCGAGTCATACCTTCTTATCACTCTTTGTGATTGGCTGTCGGGAAAAAATGGATGCCGGAATTAAGCCATTTGATCACTTCGCAGCGCATTGGGCCTGTAAGAAGGCTGCGTGCCCGGCAAGTGCCGGTCATGCGCCTTGGCACATAGGCGTGGGCGCAAACGAACACTATATAGCCCTTGCCAGTCCTTCTTCTCTTCCTCACCTCTGCACAAATTGCTCAACATGACCCTTTAAAGATTATTGATTGAACGTAAATTTTGTGCAAGACAGCGCCTGTCTTTCTTATCCTAACATGCGCCTTCCACCAATTGGAACCTGATCAGCTATTGCAGCTGTAGCCACTATCATCATGATGTTGCCCACACGCTTTTTGGACGCTTCGGAGCCTTTCTCTGGAGCTTATGAACTACTGCCAACCTAAACAACACGCTACTCCGCCTACTGAGCCCACCGAGCCAGGAGGTTTTCTTGCGTATCCTGCATCTTCTATCCGCCCGCTTAATCGGATGTCTACTCAAATGAACCACTGGGACATGGATCTTGCTATGCCCCCTGAGACCCTTGGTCTGAAGAGGGAGGAGACGGAACTCTCAACGAGCCTCTCCCTCTCGCTGCTTCCCCTTCCGCACCTCAACGGCTGCGAGAACATTGAGTCGAACTGGAGCGACACGTCCCCCACTGGTATGTCGGACTCGCTCCTGTCGCTCGACTTTGACCCCAACCACGAGCTTTGCTCGTCGGTGCATGGAAGCGAGGCTGTCCTAAACAGTGGCAGCCTCTCGGAGCAGTCGCCGCAGCTGGTCACCCCCACGGACTCGGTGCACTCGACGCTCTTTTCGCCTTTGACTGGCGCGCTCTTTAACGCGGAGAACGCGCAGGAGACGGCTGCGCCTCCGCGCAAGCGCTCGTGCAACGAGTCCGAGCATGTCGGCATGTCGTTCCCCAGCGGCATGGGCGACTTCACTCTCTTCCCGAAGGAGGACGAGCCTTGGGCCAAGTCCTCGCTGGAGAACAAGCCGCAGAGCGCTGCTGTGTTGAACCTATTGAACACGCTCAACACGCCGCCTTCGGCTTCACCCCAGCAGGTCATGACCGCGTCGCTGCCCGAGATTCACTCGTCGCCCCAAGAGGCGGCGTGTACCCCGGCGACGCTTTCGGCCTCGACGCCGAGCGTCGCGGGTGGTCAAGGCACGCGCCGTCGTCGTCGTGACGCCGACGAGCTGCTTCCGATTAACGCGCCGATCCAGCCGCGGACCTACCACACGGAGTCTGCGACGTCGCGCCGCGACTCGGGAAGCCGCGCGTCGGAGGGCTCGCCGCCGTGCGACGTGAGTGACTCGCCCAACCTTGGTATGGAGGGTAGCCAGGACCTGGATGCTCGTTCGCTCAAGCGTCTGAGCAACACGCTGGCTGCGCGTCGCTCGCGCCACCGCAAGGCGGAGGAGCTCAAGCGTCTGCACGACACGATTGAGGAGCTGCGGAAGGAGGCGTCTGCATGGAAGAAGCGGTGCGAGGCTGCCGAGAAGGAGCGCGACCGCGCATGGATGATGAACGTGCCCATGTAAGCTCGTAGAGTGAAGAAGTGACTGCTTCCATAATCGTGCCGTGCGATTGGCTAAGCCTATCCGCTATGTCTACTCGGCCTTGGGCTTGTCCTCGCCGGCAGCGTCAATCAAGAGGCCGGCCTTTTGGAGCATCGACTCGAGCTCGCCGGTCTGGTGCACTGGGGTTAGTGAACACACGTACTGTTCAGCATGATATCGCAGCCACCGACAAACTCGCCGTTGATGTAGACCTGGGGAATGGTAGGCCAGTCGCTAAACTCCTTGATACCATCGCGCAGTTCCTGGTCCTCGAGGCAGTTGTACGTCGCCACAAGGTCGGGCTTGACGCCCTGCACCTGCAGGATCTGGAGCACAGCGCGCGAGAAACCGCATTGCGGCATCTCGGGAGAGCCCTTCATGAAGACCACCAGCGGGTCTTCCTTGACCGCATTCTGGATCTTGGTACGGGTCTGGGTAGAGAGCAGGCGCACGAGCGACGGCGTAATGGCCGAGTGCGCGGCAACACGGGGAACGGCGAGCGATGGCCGCTGAGTTAGTCGCGAAACGTACCAGGAAAGTCGAGGCGGCCTGACGAACAAACATGGCGTGGGGTGTGTGTGGCGAAAGCGCCGGCCACTCCCTTTCGCCGACAGCCTAATTCCACGACAGGGAATTACACACTTTTTTTTCGGCGGGTCTTCTTTCCTGCGCACACGACGGTACGTACGCGTGGGCAGGCCGCAAGGATGAAGAAACATTAGATGACGAGTATGAGGACTGGGAGGCGACGCATTAGCGTCGCGCCCAGAGCGCTACGCTCCGGCGTGCGCGGCCGATGCTTCCAACCTGGCTACCAACCTGAGCAATGCCTGCCCTTTTTTGCGAACATGCTAATACAGATATGGCAGCGCCGCGATGCGATGACGAGTCGGATTACGGTACGGACGACGAGCTCGAGGTATCGAACGTGCACCTCGGCCTCGCGGACGGACCACTAGAGGCGGAAGACGAAGAGAACCCGTTGGTGTCGCGCATCGGCGGGCGCCCTGCGTGGCTGCCGCTGCGTGCAGAGAATGTTCCCCCGGCGTCGCTGGTCGAGTGCGCGGCATGCAAGCAGCCGATGCAGCTCCTGGTGCAAATCTTTGCGCCGCTCGAGGACTCGCCGTACGACCGCAACCTGCTCGTGTGGGGATGTGCACATGCCGCGTGCCAGCGCAAGGCCCAAGGAAGGTAAGTACACACCGGGTGCATAAGGATGAGTGGCAATTTCTTCACTTGAGGCGCGTGCGTCGCATGAAACAAAAGCCAACTTTGACTATTTTATTTCTATCTGATTTGCACCCTCTTTTCAAGAACATGCTAACGACAGTGTGCGCGTAGTCCGTATGCTCAAGCACAATGATCGCTGGGCGGCGAAGCTCGAAAAGCAGCGCCAGCGCCGCGAGGCGCGCGAGGCGCGCATCGCCGAGCAAAAGAAGAAGGAGGCCGACGCCGACGCGGAGCGCGCACGCCGCGAGCTCTCCTCCAACCCTTTCTCGATGTCGGGCAAGGGTACGACGCCGTCGCTCTTTGGCAGCGGCTCACTCTTTGACGCCAAGCCGGCAGACGCGCCTGCGCCCCAAAAGGAAGAGCAGAAAGAGGAGGTCCAAGAGAACGACGAAGACGACGACGAAGACGACTATGACGAAGACGAACGCCTGGCGGAAGAGCTGGCCATCAAAGCCTCGCTAGAGGAGCAGCGTGCGCAGCTCGGCGCCGACAAGGACTGGGCGCGCACGGCTGCCCGCTATACCCCCGCATTATACCTGAACACGATCCCCGAGCCGGCGCGCAACGTCGAGGCCGCCGAGCAGCCGTCCAAGGCGACGCTCGCACGTGCCCAAGAGACCGGTGCGGACATGGACGAAGGCGACGAGGAGGAGTACGAGCAAATGACCGTCGAAGGTATGGACACTATCTTTGAGCGCTTCACCGCACGCCTCGGCTCAGAGGCGCGGCAAGTCGTACGATACGAGTACGACGGCGCGCCGTTGCCTTTCTCCGGTGCCGGCTCGGTGTACAAGAAGCTGTGGCCCAACGGCCAGTACACGGCCCAGAGCGTTCCCCCATGCGAAAAGTGCGGAGCGCCGCGTGTATTCGAGGTGCAGCTCATGCCGAACCTTGCCAACCTCCTCCGTGCCGACCGCCTCGAAGGCCTCGGCGAGCGCGCCGGCGGCGACAGCGAGGCGCAGCGCCGCGCCGAGATTGCCTCAACGCTCGGCCTGCCGATGGACGCGGATGCCTCGCAGATGCCTACTGGCATTGTCTGGAGCACCGTGTTCGTGTTTGTCTGCAGCAAGGACTGCACACCTAGCCCCGCCGAGGGCTGGGCCGAAGAGTGGGCCGGCGTCCAGTTTGAGGGCGAATTGTAGCCAATGTACAGTAGCGAATTACTCCGTCCTCCACATCCCCAACCGACCGCGATGAGCGTCCAGCGGCGCGAGGCGTCGCGTATCGACGAGAAGCTCGCCGAGGGCGGCGATGCGTATGTGTGGTCGCTCGAGTTCTTCCCCCCCAAGACGGTCGAGGGTCTTGCCAACCTCTTTGCGCGTATCCACCGCATGGCGGGCAATCTGCGCCCCGGCTGGGTGCATGTGACATGGGGCGCCAGCGGGTCGACACGCAACAGCTCGCTGGAGCTTGCGGTGCGCGTGCAGAAAGGCATCCTCGACCCCGTCGTGCCGTGGGATACCGAAGAGGCGGATGCTGCGCCGCCCGGCACGAACGGATGCGACGTGTGTCTGCATCTGACATGCACCAATGTCGAGCGCACGATCCTCGATGCTACGCTCGCGCAGGCGAAACGTGCCGGGATCCGCAACATCCTTGCCCTCCGTGGTGATCCTCCTCGTGGCGAGGAGTACTGGATCGCGTCCGATACGCGATTCCAGCACGCGATCGACCTCGTGCGCTATATTCGTGCGCAGCACGGCGACTATTTCTGTATCGGTGTCGCGAGCTACCCCGAAGGCTTTACCGAGGAGACGCAGTGCGACATCTACCGCGATCTCGACTTTTTGAAGCAGAAACAGGAAGCGGGCGCGCAGTTTGTCGTGACGCAGTTCTTTTACGATGTCGACCTCTTTGTGCGATGGGTCCAGCTGTGCCGCAAGCGCGGCATCACGATTCCCATTATTCCCGGCATTATGCCGATCCAAAACTACAGCAGCTTCCGGCGCATGACGAATCTCTGTCATGTCACCACGCCCCCGGACCTGATCCAGGCGCTCGAGGGAGTCCGGATGGACGACGCCAAAGTGAAAGATTTTGGCGTGCAGTTTGCCGAGCAGACCATCGCCAAGATCAAGAAGGAGACGGATATCCGCGCATTTCACATCTACACGCTGAACCTCGAAAAGAGCGTGACCCGCGTCGTGAATGCGCTCCAAGCGCCGGACGCCGCGCCCCCGGTCGCCCCCAAGTCGCCGACGAGCAACTGGCCGACGGTGTCTGGCTGGGAGACCTGGGACGAGTTCCCCAATGGTCGTTACGGTGACGCGCGTAGTCCTGCGTTTGGTGAGCTCGATGGCTACGGCGCCAGCCTCAAGGTCCCCCCGGAAGAAGCGACGCGTCTCTGGGGCGCGCCCGTCGACGAAGACGACATTGCGAAGCTCTTTACCGCGTACGTCTCTGGCAAGCTCTCGTGCATCCCGTGGTGCGATATTCCGGTGTGGGACGAGACGGTGCAGCTCCTTCCGACGCTTTTGCGCCTTAACCAGCCCAAGAGCGAAGGCGGCAAGAGCTGGTGGACGGTCGGCTCGCAGCCCGCTGTCGACGGCATCGACAGCGGCGACCCCACCTTTGGCTTCGGGCCGAGCAACGGCTTCATCTTCCAAAAGTCCTTTGTCGAGCTCTTTGTGACCGACGCCGAGAAGGAGGCGCTGGTCAAGGCCATCGACGCGAGCACCACGCCGGTGACCTACTTTGCCGGCACGTGCGATCCCGAGACGTTTGAGACGAACGTCGAAGCGAATGGTCTGAACGCCGTGACCTGGGGCGTGTTCCCGGGCAAGGAAGTCGCGCAGTCGACCATCATCGAAGAGCAGTCGTTCCGTGCGTGGTGTGAAGAGGCGTTTGCGATCTGGAGCGAGTGGGAGCTGCTGTTCCCTGCGCGCTCCGCCACCCGCAAGCTCCTGCGCTCGATTCACGACACGCGCTGGCTGGTGACCGTCGTGCACCACGACTACAAGGATCCCGACGCACTCTGGAAGCTGCTCGATGGGTTGTAATTCCAAAAGCCGCTCCAACAGCGGTACGAAAATAGTTCTGTACATTCAACTGGGGACATTTACTACGACGCCTCGTCCTGTTCTGGGTCTTTGCCGGTATCCGGGAGCTGGTTGCCCTGCTTGCCGCGCCACAGGCCGGTGGCCTGGTCGACCTTGCCGTAAATGTGCGTCGACTGGTTGCTGCGCAGCGCAGTGACCCACTCCGAGACGATTTGCTTGCTGTCGACCATGACATTGATCTCTTGCGAGTGATACCAGCTCTGGGTGTCCTGGTTGCCGCTGCCGAGGATGCCGACGCGTCCGTCGATCGCGGCAAACTTTACGTGGCAGTTGCGCTGCTTGCGCACAGCATTCAAAGGGCGGTCCATGTCTTTTCCGGTGTACCAGTAGACTTCCAGGAAACGCTCGTAGCCTTTGCCTTCCTGGTGCAGTGCCTTGTACATTTTTGCGACCACTTGTTCGTTCGTGCCGCCCTGGAAGGGCATGCTTTCGCTCTTGTCGTTGAAGCCGAGATCCAGCCACAGCTCCACGCGCACGCCGCGGCGCACGCACGCAAGGACCGCTGCACGCACAGGCGTCGCATTCAGCGTGGGACTCTGAATGAAAACGTGTTTCTTGGCGTAGCGGAAGCCGGCGAGCCACGCGGCCGCCTGGGGATTTTGGATGTCATCGTGCCCGGGACGGCCCCACGGGCGGCGGTTCACCAGCGCCATCGGCACGGGCTCGTGCGGTGTGTGGAAGATGAGCGGCTCAAAGTCGAGCAGGCCCATCATGTGCTGCGCGTCCCATCCGCCACGGCTCTGCTCAATGACTTCAGGGCGCAGCTCGCCGCGCACCCGCGAGTTGTTCGCAAAGTCGAGCGAGCTGGTGATGCGCGCAAGGCGCTGCGCCGCGATCGACGGATTAATGTTGGCCCCGCGCGTAGTTGCCAGCTGATTGCGCTGCACGTTCCAGCTGCTGCTGCTGTCTTTGCCGAGCATGCGCAGCGCACTGCCCGCCAGCGGCCCCGGGCTCGTCTCGCGCGGCCGGTCCTGTGCGGCGCGCGCCTTGTTCTTCCAGATGGCCGCCGCACGGCGCACCGCCGTTTCTTGGTCGACCTTGGACGAAGGCGCGGCATTTTGTGCCGCGCGCTGATCCGTGGCATTCGCACGCGCCTGGATCATGTGCTCGACGAGGTCCGCGATGTGCACCCGCATCGGGATTGCCTGCTGCCGTTCGGTCTCCTGGTCGTCCATTTTGAGCTGGGAGATGGCGGTGCGCGACATAATTTTGAGCTGCTCTTGCGAGAGCTGCGGCATGGAGTTGCCGCCTTGCAAAAAGGCGCTCGCGTCGACATGCGGCGACGCGGGACGCCCGAGGCACGGCAGCGGAGGGTTCAGCTCGTTGCCCCACGAGATGAGCGCGTGGTCGTACACGGCGTTCACGATATCGCCCTCGAGGCGGATGCACGCCTCGAGGTTCGGGCGGTCCTGGATATTAATGCTGTTGAGCAGCGCGACCGATCGGTCTACCAGGAGGAGCTTTGCGTGGAAGGTGCCCATGATCGGGCGGTGGTAGTTGAGAATCTCGAGGTCGATGTGGGTCAGCTCGTCCGGCGCAGGCAGACCGTTGGCCTTCCACTTGGCCGGCGGCACGGGCTTGCGCATCCGGAAGAGGTCCGCCAGCGTCTGAGGGCCACGGTCCCACATGATCTTCATCACAATTTTGCCGCCGCGCGCTTTGGTGCGGCTGTTGAGCTCGCGGATCGCGTCCGAGATCTTGTCGACGTTCTTGCCTTGCTGCCAGTAGTTGGTCAGGAGCACGACCTCTTCTTTGGCGTCCACAATACAGTGGTAATAATGCTGGACAATGTCGGGGCCTGTCGAAAAGATCGACAGAGGCACGACACCGGTCGACGCAAGGATCTGCGGCGAGACGACACCGCTCATGGGGTTGTAGTGCAGCGCCAGCATGCAGTCGGCCAGCAGCTGGAGATAGAGCTCGCTAGGGCCACCCTCGGACTCGGGCTTGTACCCATAGTATGTACGCACCGCCTCCAACTCTTCCGCACTGGGGGGCGCGTTCCGGGGAGAGGTTGCGCCCTGCTCCCAGTGCCAGTGCTTGGCACGCTCAGCTGTGCTCGTGCCGCCGAGGTAGTGGTGCAGGGGGCCACGCAGCAATTGTTTGATTACATGCTCAGCAGAATCATTGCTATTCTTTGCGAGGCATGCTGTCACCGTCTGGTCGTGCTGCGAAGCAGCAGGCTCCGAAGCCATCGCGAGCGCGAACGAACCCGAATCGCTCCCCACAAACGATTCCGGACATTCTTACGTCATAATTAGGTGGAGGCCGCCATGCCGCGTGCGAGGCTCCAAGCGGCGTGGGCCCACGCGCGGCGCGCCGAGCAGGAGCTTGCGGCGCTCGTCGAGGAGGAAGACACGTACAATGGCTTTCCAGATGACCTGCCGGGTGCGTACATCCAGCTGCGGCGCGAGCACGAGGCGCTGCGCGCCAAGTACGAGGAAGAACGCGAGGCATGGCTCGCATTCAAGGCATGGTGGCGCTCGCGTGTACGTGAGCGCCGCGCAATAAAGCGCGCACAGCCCGAGCCCGACGAGGTGCCGGAAGCGCAGGGCAGCACTCCGTCGACGCCACGGAAACGGCGCACAGAAATCACGAGTCCAGTGCAACCCCCGATACCCACACCCCGCCGCAGCCGCGAGCGCGTGCTACAGCACAGGACGCACGTACGCCAGCTCCTGCAAGAGAACCCGGCGCTCTTTAAAGGTAACGGGCGGTACGCGGACGCTGCGCCTCGCGCGCCACGGGCGCCGGCGAGCGCACCGGCACGTAGTCGGCGCCAGATGCACGCCGCGGACTGTGCGTGCTGCCGTGATGTACGTCTATGGCCTAACACAGTATTACGCAGCCGTAGGCCGCCCAGCGAAGCCCGAGGGGACGCAGAGCCCCAGCGACGACGCACAGAAAAGTGCACACGCACGCCGCCAGGTCTCTTCACGACACCGGCATACGGATGCGCCGGATCCGACACCGCCAGACTACTGGTATGCACCTCGACTCACCCAGGCAACTCCATTTTCCCAGCTCCCAGGAAGCCGCCGAAATCAATCGCCGCGCACGGGCGGACTAAGTGGAGGTTGCCATAGGATGCAAACCCGGCGTGCCTCGTCGCGCCTCGCGACGCGCCTCGAGGAAAAGACCGAGCCTGCGGTGGATGCGGGGCAAAAGAGACGTGCGGAAGCGTCGCCGACGCCTCCTCGAGGGCGCGCTGCGCCGAAAAAAGCGCGCGCTGCGCCGAAAAAGAAGGGCGATACTGCCCCTGCCGAGGCGGGTCCGAGCACGCCGAAAGAGCGCGTGCGTGCGCGGCCCGCGCCACAAGCGCCCTCTAGCGAGTCCGAATCGGACTCGGATACCCCTGTGCGTGTGCGGCGGCGTGCGCGTGCGTCGGCATCGGCTGCCGAGATGGCCCGCTCGCTTCCGCCCCTGTCGCTTCCGGCACGCCCCCACTCTCTGCACGCGCTGCCGGACGAGAAACTCGCGCAGCTCAGTGCGCATGAGCGTGCGCGCCGTCTTTTGCATGTCGGTGCGACGCCGGAAGCGTTGCCATGCCGCCAGCAGCAGTTCCTCGACGTGCTCGAGTGCACGACCGATGCGCTGCGAGCCGGCGCCGGCGAGTGTGCGTACATCTACGGTGTGCCCGGCACCGGCAAGACGGCTACTGTTCGGGAGGCGATCCGTACGCTGGAGCACCGCAAAGCGCGTGGCGAGATCCCCGCCTTTCAGTTTGTCGAGATCAACGGCATGAAACTCGCCAGTGCCATGCAGGCCTATACGGAACTCTGGAGCGCGGTGCACGGCGGCAAGCGGCTGCACCCCCGCGCCGCCCTCTCGCGGCTTACGGCCCACTTTAATGCAGGCAATGGTGAGCACCGTGCGCCGATTGTCGTGCTGATGGACGAGCTCGACCTGTTTGTCACGTCGCGGCAGGATGTCATCTACAACCTCTTCCACTGGCCCAACCTTCCCGGGAGCAACCTCGTGGTGATTGCCGTGGCGAATACGATGGACCTGCCCGAGCGTACGCTGCAGCCCAAGGTCGCGAGCCGCCTTGGCATGACGCGCATTCCCTTTATGCCTTATACCGATCGCCAGCTCCTGGATATCGTGCGTGCACGCCTCGATATCGACGAGCAAGGCACGCGCGTCGGAACCTCGGCGGCGACCCAAGGATGCGAGCACGTCTTTCGCGTCGATGCACTCATGTTTGCCTCGAAGCGCGTCGCGAACGTCTCGGGCGACGCGCGGCGCATGCTCGACGTGTGCCGCCGCGCCGTCGAGCTCGCCGAGCACCGTGCCGCGGTCGCGGGGTGCGACGCGGACCCGATCTCCATCCTCGAGATCCGCGAGGTGCTCGACAAGATGGCGCGCTCGGGCCGCGCGGCGCACGTCGCGGCGCTTTCGCTGCACGCCAAGCTCCTGCTGTCGAGCATGTATGCGTGCGCACGACGCAACGAGGTCGCCGAAGTGGTCTGGGGTGACGTCCTTTCCCACCACGCCTCGCTGTGCCGTACACACTCTGTGGCACGCCTTGGCACGACCCACGACACGGGCATTCAAGACTACAATGAGCACGAGCTTCTCCGTCCGCTCGCGACACTATGTGCATTGGGTATTGTCGTCGCCGTCGGTGCAGGCGCCGGCTCGGCACGCGCGGGTCCCCACGCGCGGTATTTGGTCGTGATTCCCGAGGAAGAAGGGAAGCATGCGCTGCAAGACGCACGCATTCCTGGCCTCTAGGCTACGCGCTGGAGCAGGCAATAGTCCCCGTAGCGCAGCGTCGCATCCCAGCCCGGGATGCGGTGCGCAAGCATGTCGGGCAGCCACAGGGTCCGCGCGAGCGTCGCGAGGAGGCGGCGCCCGAGCGACAGGCCCTGGGCGGCGTTGCGGCTGCCTTCTGCGTCGAGGAACGGGCGGCAGGCGATGCGCGTCCATGCGTCGTCGTGCGCATACCGCGGCTCGCGCGCCGTCGGCGCACGCAGCGGGAAGTCGACGTCGACGAGGTAGTCGCAGCGCGCCACGTCCACGTACCGGTCCGTTTCTTCCTTGTTCAGCTCGTTGACGGTCGTCGGCACATGGCGCGTGGCATTGCCCCACGGCCACACGAGCGACGCGGCCTCTAGAGCGGGGTGCTTGTCGTGCTCTCCGGGCGCGTTTACAAAGTGGTGGGGCAGAATGCCACGGAACTCGCTCTCGATAAACTGCACGTCGACGCTGCGCGGCACGAAAAAGTGCGACGGGAAACGGTGCCACTCTTTGCCGTAGCACAGCGTTGCATCTTCGTCTGGCAGCGCCTGCACCACGTCCATCGGCGCGTGGTAATGGTGCACCAGCGCCACAAGGCGCAGCACGCCAAGCACACAGGCTAGCAGCAGCGGCGCAAGCGTAAAGAGGGGGAAGAGGATCGTACGCGACGCGCGGTACGGCGAGCGCGTCAGGCGCAGGTAGGCCGCCTCGAGCCACGCACGCAGAATGTACAGCGCGACCGCCGCATTAAAGCACAGCAGGGGGTAGACGGGGTACAGGAAACGCTCTTCCTTGTGGGGCTGCGCCGTAAGCATGCCGATCCACAGATAGACCGGCAGCAGACGCAGCGCGAGAAGCAGCGACGGACTCGAGCCGGACACTGCCGCCGCGCCGCCTTTGCGCGGCGTGCGCGTGCCGGGAAAGTCGCCCGTGAAGCGCGCAGGAACGCGCGCCGCGGTCAGCAGGACGGCAGGCAGAGCAGCAAAAGCAAGCGGCGCCACGACGCTCACGTTCAGCAAGAGGTTCACCACGTAGTACGACCACGGCTCGACGCCGTACAGCTCGGGGCTAATACCCCGTGTGCGGCCCAGCACATTGTACAGGACCGTATTGAGAGCGACAAACGTCGGGCGGCCGTAGGCCAGCGCGTCGACGGCGACGATCGGCACGGCTAGGAAACTCGCCGCAAGCACAGCGAGGCCCCAGCGTGCCCAGCGGCGCGCGGCCCACTGCGTCGTCGCGCGCGCGTCCGCGCCGAGGAGAAACAGCTCTTCCCACACAAACGGCAAGGCAATGACCAGCGCATAGGGCCATCCGCCCAGCGCGCCGAGCGCAAACGCGATGGTCGCACCAAACGTGCGGCGAACATTCGCAAGCGAAGCGCGCGACATGGCGTACGCCATCGCGACGCTTGACGTGTACATGACAAACGTCGAAGGAAGGAGCGCGACCGACGCCATCGCAAGGCCGGCCGACGCGGCGAGGAACGTGAGTAGGTAGCGCGCGACGCGCGCATTCACGGCCACCGCAACGCTCCGGTATAGCGTCGCATCTGCCGCCGCCGACACGGCCGCGAGGACGAGGCGCAGCGTATAGAAAGCAAATGGGCCATTGGCCCAGTGGAGCACGACCGACGGCGCGACGGCATGCAGCGCAATGTACGCCCACGACCGGATCGCGTACTGCGGCGCATACTCCCACGTCTCAAACGCAGCGACCGGCGTCCTGCGGACCGCATCGGGCGATGCAAGAAGGTGCACGGGCTCCCAGTAGTTGTACACTGTGTTAGGCCACGGACCTACCTTCGTCGCAGTCGGCAATGATCATCCACACGGCAGCAGCGCCACGGATCACCAGCAGTAGCGCAAAGGCCGCAGCCCAGCTCGGGAGCCACGGGGGGCTGAGCTTCGGGTGATCACGCAGCAGCGGAGCACTGGACATGGCGTACAGAGTGTGCCCGATCGCCCGATGGTGTTGGCTACGACGATGCGCGTCCTGACGCTGAATTGCTGGTGCGTGCCGCGCCTGACGCAGGGGCCTCCGGTTCATCTCCAAGATGCGCACACAGCGCTTAAAGGCGCTGGCGGATCGCCTGGCAGAGACAGACTATGACGTGATTGCACTGCAAGAGATCTGGGTCGAGTCCGAAGACTGGCGGTACATGCGCAAAGTCTGTGCGAGCAACTATGCACACGGCACCTTTTTCCTGACGTACGTCGCGCGGCTCACGCAGGGGCGCGTTTGGATCCGGCCTCGCGATTCTGTCCAAGCACCCGATCGTGGACACGATCACGCACATGTACACGTTGACCGGTCGACCGATCTTTGTGCACCATGGCGACTGGATAGCGGGGAAGGCCTGTGGGTGTGCGACAATCACGCATCCGGAGCTGGGCCTCGTGGATATTTGGAATACACATGTACGCCCCTATACTCACGCAGTTTACCGCCGTCGGAGGTCAGGTGGGGCCGGAAACGCAGAGGGCTTTTCGCACGAGCGAGGCCTTTGAGCTCGCCGAGCTGTGTCGCGCCAGCGCCGAGCGTGGGCGCCACGTATTCTGTGTTGGCGACTTGAACTCGCTGCCCGAGTCGCTGTGCATGTCGCTTCTCTACGGCCTGGCTGGCCTGCAGGACTCGTTCGCAGCGGTGACGCAGCGCGACCCCGAATCGCCAGATGCAGGGATCACCTGCGACAGCCCGCGGAATACATGGACGGCCCACAAGACACTCGACGAGCGCGCGCTGCGCCACAACGGCAAGCGCCTCGACTATATCCTCTTTCGTGGACCGACGCAAGAGAAGAATCAGCTGCAGTGCACGGAGCACCAGGTCGTGTTCACCGAGCCGATCCTCGCCTATGGCGTCTCGTACTCGGACCACTTTGGCGTCGAGGCGATGTTTGCTACCAAAGGGTCCGAAGCAGCGCCCACCAAAGACGCGGCCGCCGACGTGCTGGGCCGCGCCCTCCCGGTGCTCCGCGATGCGCTCGTGCATGCGTACGCGTCGCAGCGCGTGAGCCTGCGTTGGTTCGTGGGGCTGCTTGGCATCGCCGTGGCACTGGTCGCTGCCAATGTGTGCTCCAGTGCATGGCTCGTGCACGGACGGAGTGTAGCGCCGTCGCTGATCACGGCGCTGCTTTTGATTCCCACCACCTGGGCAGGAACTACGGCACTGTACGACGGTATTGTGTGGGGTGAATGGCATAAGCGTATGTTGTCTATCTGACGCTAGGGGCACTCCGCTCGGTGATTGATCGAATGGAGACACGTCAAAGCGCTGTAGGAGAGGTATAGGCTAGTGGTTTGGTATATGATAAGAAAACTAATTGCAAGCGTTTACTGGCAGCACGAGCCGGCGGGCTTGGCGTCGCACGCGCACTTGTCGCCGCACGCGCACTTGTCGCCGCACGCGCACTTGTCGCCACAGGCGCACTTGTCACCGCACTTGCAGGGGTTGCACTCGCACTTTTCGCACTTGCACTTGTCGCCGCACTTGCAAGGGTTGCACTCGCACTTAACGCACTTGCACTTCTCAGCGCATTTGCAGGGGTTGCACGCACAAGTGGTACCGCACGAGCACTTTTCACCGCACTTGCAGGGGTTGCACTCGCACTTCTCACACTTGCACTTCTCAGCGCACTTGCAGGGGTTGCACTCGCACTTGGCGCACTTGCACTTGTCAGCGCACTTGCAGGGGTTGCACGCGCAGGTTGTACCGCACGAGCACTTCTCGGCGCAGGTGCACTTCGGGGCACACTCGCACTTGGGGGCGCAAGAGCACTTCTCGGCACAGGTGCACTTGGGAGCGCACTCACACTTCGGGGCACAGTTGCACATGGACATCTCGGTAGAGCTCTGAAGGGTTAGCTTCTGCGATGGGAGGCAAGTACACACCATTTGAAAGAGGATTGTGTTGTTGTGAGTTGCAAGCCGCCTCGTTTCTTTAATACTTTTCCGCCTTTCTTGCCTGCCCGGGTGGCGCGGGTGCATTTGCCCTCGAATTGTTAGATGCGAGATTATTGCCGCCAATCATTTGGGTATGCTGCGCCAAAGCGCACACTTGATTGGTGCATAATTCGCGCAAAATTGTCGGTTCTGCAAATGGGCTGATGCCAAGCGTAGGATTTTGGGATTTCGGAGAACCAATACCAAGATTGGATTGGTTGGAATATGCGCAATTAATGCCAGCCAATGATGATGTACACGCTGGCCGGCCCAAGGCCGCTGTGTCGTGTGCATACGCGCGTTGGCTTTCTCCACAATTGGACGATGTTGCGCCTGCGCCACGCATCAGGAACGCACACATTTCCGCTGCAGAATACGCCTCCAACCACTTTGCGCGATCTACAGGATTTCATCACTGCCTGTACAGACGTGCCTAGCAGCCAACAACAACGTATGTCTTCTGACTAACCTAGTCAAAAGCGGATTTCCGCCCCGACCGCTTCCCATTGACTCTGTACAAGGTAATGCAGCATTGACGTCACCTCCACTGAGCTTGCGCGCGGGGGACTCGGTGGTTGTCGAACAAAAGAGCGCGTGCGCACCGGCAACATCAAATTCGTCGAACTCGCCACCGGTGCGGACGCACGTGCCGCTAGGCCCCCACAGCCAGTGCTTGGCTTTGCATACAATCCCGGATGACAATAGCTGCCTGTTTCATGCGGTACAATTTGCCCGACAACATTCGACCGACCTAGAAAGCAGCCGTGCATTGCGGCAGCGTACGTTAGCGTCACTGACCCAGTCGCCGTCGAACTCTTGCGCAAGGACCCGGATACGTATTCGAGTGCGATTTTAGGGTACGTTCGACGACTAACGCAGCGAGTCGCGCGAGTCCTACTTGGCCAAACTCGTGAAGCCCACAACATGGGGCGGCGCGGTGGAGCTGGCGCTATTTGCCGCTCACTTCCAGGTTGAAATCTGGTGCTGGGACGCCAAGAGCGGCGTGTGCCACAAGTTCGGCGAACAGCAAGGATATTCGACGGCATGGCTGCTTGCCTACGCTGGAATGTACGTGGTTAGGCTAACCCAGCCACTATGACGTGTTGGTCGGGCTTCCAACGCCTGACGCGCCGCCCGAGCGTGGCACCACTGCTTTCGCCGTGTCGCAGCCGGGGCTCACAGACGCGTGCCAGCACCTTGTCACGCAGCTGCAATCGCAGCACTACTATACGGACACGGCGACCTTTTCCATCACATGCCGCACCTGCGGCCAGCGTCTCGAAGGCGAGAAGGGCATCGCGATGCACGCCCAGCAGACTGGTCACTCTGTATGTTGCCTCGCTGACGCAGGACTTTAGTCAGACAGAAGAAACCCTTTCCCAGTAGACATTAGCTTGACTATGTGGATACAGACGCGACGCGTACCGTCGGTGTGTCATGAGACAAGAATGAGCCGTTGTTCAGCACAACGGTCAAAAGGAAGACTGCGATCATCGCTGGGATCCAGAACCACAGCAGCATATGATCATCGTACACACCCAGGCGCTGCCTAACGTACGGGTTCGCCTCGTCCGTAGCCTCCTTGGCGGTGCGGCGAGTGCGCTGCCGCAGACGCGAACCCGAGGCGCTCCCATGCAGCTTGAGCGTCCGAGCTTCGTCTGTACGCTTACGCTCGCGCAAGCGCGCGCCCTCCTGCGACGTGACGAGCTTTTCACCGAGGACGTGTCGCGATGTGCCCGACTCGTCGTCGAGCGTCGCCTCGTCGTACGTGGGCGGCGGCGACTGGATTTGCGGCGGGGTCGTTGGCGCATTCGACGACTTATCGAATGCCGCGCTCTCGGTGAGCATCGCCGGTTTGTTCTCGCTTTTCGGTGTATCATAGCCGAGCCAAGAGTCGTGGCGATCGCGGATCGCCTTGGGGCTCATGCGTCGAAGCAGGCCAAAGTGCCAGCTATTCCGCGGCGACGAGCTAGGCGTCGCCTCCTCGTCCTCAGACGTCTGAGCAGCCCGCTGAAGTGCGGCGAGCTCTGCAAAGGAAATGCCAGCATCTTCAGACGCATCCGACTCAGCATCCGAGACTTCGTCATCCTGTTCAAACATGGCCCGAGTCACAGACGTCGGCGTCCGCTCCTCTTCCTCCTCCTCGTCCTCCGACTCCGACTCGCTCGCATCCGAGTAACCCGGCTCGTCGTTGGACTCGGCCATGTATTCGGCCAGGATTTGCTCGGTGTCGATCATGTCCGAGCGGCGCGCAACGTCGATAGCCCGCAAGCCTTGGTAATTGGTCACATAGGGCGTGGCACCGTGGTCAAGCAGCAGGCGCGTGATTGCGAGCGAGCCGTGCAAGCTAGCAAAATGCAGCGGCGTAAATCCGTTCACGTCCTGTGCATTGATCGGGCAGCCGCGCTTCAGCAGATCGGACGTAAGGCGGTTGTAGTTCAAGAGCACAGCAAGGTGAAGCAGCGTGTGTCCTTGCGCGTTGCACGCATGGATCGCATCGTGGCAGGGAACACAGTCCTTGGGCAGGTCGGCGGAATCCAGCTCCACGTCCATCAAGCTCAAGAAACCGAGGATCGAGTCTTGGATGCTCGACCGCGGCGCGTTGCGCTGTGCGCACAGACGCAGGCCGTATGCAAGCAGCTCGGACACGTTGAGCATCTCGCCCTCGTCCTGGGCCTGGGGCGCCTTGGAGTCAAACGAGCCAGAGCTGTCGCCCTGCGACGAGTGGACGATGCGCATCGCCACGTCGCGTGCCGACGCCATCTGGCCCGTCATCTGTAGGCCGACAACCTGCAGCGCAAGCTCCATCAGCGCACGATCTGTAGCGTCGATGTATGTAAAGAGCTGCAGCGGCTGGTTCGGAACCGGCGAGCCCAATGTGGGTGCGCCATGCTGCAGACTGACGATCACGGGCCCGGGGCGGAAACGGGGGGGAAGCAGGCACACGAGCGTCGTGCTCGCCCAAACACGCGTACACGTACTCGGCGTGTCGCCGAAGACACATTGAAGGCCTTCGGTAAAGTTTTCGCCCAGTACAGTAATCTCGATACCGCCCGTCGTCGGTCCCTCGGCAGGAATCATCTTGGTGATGTGCGGCACAGACGCATCCGAGGCCGGAGCTGGGGTCTCGAGCGCGGGAAGCGTTTCGTTCCGCTCTTGCGGCGGCGAGGAAAAGAGTGGGTCCATCGCCATGCCGGACATGTGGTTCGGCGGAAGCATGTCGATCGACAGCGGTGTCGCAAGCATATTCGCCGAGTCAGCGACTGATGCAGGCGACACTGAGCCGAGCTGGGCATTGAGGGCGTCGGGCATGACGTTCGATGAGGTCGACGTCGCAGGCGAAGTGCCGCGCCCGTTTTCTCCTGGCATCGAGTTCCACAAAAAGTTGCGCGACGAGTCCAAGAGGAACGACATGCTGCTCGGGTCCATCGGCGCACCGTTCGCGCTGTGGTCCTTTCCGCCACGCAAGCGACGACGTTCATCGTAGGGCTTGGGACGCTCGCGCGCACGGTTCGCAAGACCGGCTGGTGTCATGTAAACACCCTTCGGCGACGTCGTGTTCATCTGCGTCGAGTCCTCCGAGCCATAGTCGACCTGCGGCGGGCCGTACGCTTCCGTGGGACGCGCAGGGCGTTGCGCGGCAGCGGACTGCGTAACCGACTTGTGATCGTCCATAATCATGATCGGTGGAGTTGCGCCGGTCGCCACAAACTCGCCGTGGCTGTCGCGCAGCGTAAAGACGATGCGGAAACCAAGCTTCTCCCGGTGGTGACGGCAGTAGCAGGTGATACGCGTCGAGAGGACGGCCTCGCCGTCGTGGAAGTCGATGTAGTCGCCACAGTTGAAGAGCACAGCATGCTTGCGCTCCTCTTCCTCCATGCGCTCGGCAGCGAGCTCCGACGCATTCGGCAGCTCGGGGTTGATGTCCAGCGCACGCATCTCTTCCTCCGTGGGGTGGACGCTCGCCGAGAGCTTCTTCGACTTTTTGCGGTGGGCACGTTTGCGCTCACGCTCGCGGCAGCTGTTGCAGACATACACGCGCGCATGAGGGGGGGTCGCATTCACGACGTCGGCCTCTAGCAGCAGCAGGGACTCAGAAGGCACGTTGACTTTCTGGTGCTTCTTCGACTTGCGCTTTGTGCCACTCAGCGGCGGCACCTTGATGTGGCCAAAGGAGCCGATGCGCTCCCAAGTTGGGTTGCCATCTTCGACTTTTGCGCCACGCACCACAAGCTCAATGCGCATACGGATCTGCGTCTCGACGCGCGACTTGGCGCCAGTGGCCGGCACACCGTGCACGTGGATCTCCATGTCTTGGGGCAGCTGGTTGCGGTTCGGACGGATGACGTGCATCGCCGACGTACCAAGGTCGGGATCAGCAACCGAAACAGCACCGGCCATTCCCGCTGCAACTGCGCTGGGGCCCGCACGATGAAGGTGGGACGAGTCATCCAGCATGCCCGGCGCGATGCTGTTGGACTCTTGCGAGATTGTCCCCTGAGAAGCGGGATGCATCATGGAATTCGACGAATTGTTCGACATCGACATCGCCTCGAAAGCAGCAGGCGGCGCGCAGTGGTTCTCCTCGATCATCGAGTGAAACATGGCCTCATCCCGGTTTGTCTGCATGTCACGCAGCGAAAACATGCCAGGCATGGTTGTCGTCGAGGAGCCTGGTCCTGGCAGCACGCCGTACATGCCCTTGTTCCGTGCATCCATAGACATAGGCATGGTATCGTGAAACCAGGTGTGTGCGGGCAGCTCGGCATCCATCGGGTGCGGCGCAGCGTGCATGGACTGCTTCGATTCGCCATTGTCCGTCAAGGCGCCGGGCATAAACTTTTGCTCCGATTCATCCACCACTAGAGGAAAGGTACCCGACTGAGGCATTTTGCTTTGCGACATTTCTGCGAGAGACGACGAAAAGGCGGCCGAGGAGCTCAGTGCCCGCCAGTCGTTCAAAAAGTCGTCTTCGGAGGGCGCCGCGCTCGGATGGCGCAAGTGTAGAGGAGAAGAAGCGTAATTTGGCTCAGGAACAGAGTCCTCCTGGTCGTGATACGACTCTGGCGAGCTCTCCGAAGTCAGGCTGGGTGGCGTAGGAGTGTTTCTGTCCGTGAGTAGTTGAGCGTAATCGCCGTAGCTCTTGGCGTGTGCAGAAACTGGGTCGTTCGCGCCCAGTCTCGTAGTAACCGTCATGTCTTTAGAACATCGACCAGGAGGTCCGATGTTAAAAATAAGATGGCGTTCGCGGTTCTTTGCGCCTAGCTGCGGGCGATTGCAGTGCAGAAATGGATATGAGCTGCTGCCCCAACGGTCGATGGCTGGCGACGCAATAGGATTCGGCCGATAGCCCCGCGGCCCTGATGTGAATTAAAGTGCGATTGCAGGCGCAGTCGGCAACTCATATCGAGGCCTACGAGGATTAGTCTATCGATGTTAACAAATCAGACTAGTGCCGCGTCCCAACAATTGGGCGCGATTTCATAGTTCCCTTATCCTGCATATATCCAGAAGTGTCACGCGGCACAAACACGTGGCACCATGCTGTTTCACGTGCACATATCTTTGTTGAAACCGACGATGCCGATCGATGTGAAGAGGGCCCGGGAAGTGCATAAAGCCGGCCGAGGTCCGGTTCGGCTGTGCAGTGGAGGTTCCCCAAAACCCACGTGTTTGGCACCAAATACACTATTTTTACCACAGTCGTGCCAGACTCGCGTCGGGACGCGTAATCAGTACAGTAAACAGCTGCGACGTGTCAATTTCGGATCGCCCATTCAGCCTTGTGACTTTAAAATTGGAAAAGGGGGCGCTCATTGGTCTCACCCCTCGTTTTTAGTCAATCTTAGCCAAAAAGTGGCAGCACTCGCCCCGCGCGACAGGTCTAGGCCGCTGTGCCGCAATACGAGGTCCAAGCGTCGATTCGCTCAAAATAAAAAAAGCGTGGCAAATAGGATTGGGGTATCTAGGTACAATCCCCTCGATTGTTACTCGGCTGTCTACAACCGCAGATCACCCGCGCCAGGGCGTGCATCGATGCTCGATCCACACGAAAAACAAGGGTACTCACGCGCTAATTAGGGACGGTCCCAGGAATTTGAAAGGGTGCCCTGCCCCGCTCCGCCAAGAGGGCATAACATATATATTAAGGCATTGTAGATCCCTTTTCCCTTACCAACCCCCACTTCTCAAGTCACCCACTTCAAGCAGTCGGCAACGCCCCGCTACCACATCCTTAACCTATCCACAATGCGTGCTACCTTCTTCGCTACCTCTCTCTTCGCGCTCCTTAGCGTTGCCCTCGCTGCCCCCACCGAGCTCAAGCGCTCTGGCAACAACGGCCGTGTGACTTACTACTCGGGCTACATGATGGCTGAGCCCGCTTGCGGCGGCTCTGCCCCCAACGACGATGACCTCGTCGCTGCTGTCCGCAAGGACTCGCCTTTCAAGTGCGGTGACGAGGTTACCCTCTCGCACAAGGGCAACAAGGTGACTGTCAAGGTTGTCGACCACTGTGACACCTGCACCTACGGTGAGTGGTTCGACCTCTCCAAGTCGGCCTTCAAGAAGCTCGGTGCTCTTGACCTCGGTATCATCGACGATATCCTTTACTGGAAGCACTAAATGTGCCCAGTCGTTTCAAAATGTGAAAAATATTGGGTTTTAACGACACGGTTTCCCAGCCGGGACTTTCCTGTTTCACTCGACCACGTTGGTGGTCCTCTCATGATTTTATGTGACGGGCTGTTTAGGCTATGGCTGGACTGTAGCACACTCAGGATCTACTGTTGATAGCACGAATGTGTCCCGACTTGATTTTGTACAAAGATAAAACTTTCGGTCTTCTGATTTAAGAGCTTGTGTGTTAAGAGACGCGTCTCGGTTGGTGTTTGGCTCGGCCCACTGGAACGGTCGGGCCGCGTGTGGGTATCCCCCACCCCCCAAAAGCCACGTGGCTGCTGACAACACCGGGTCTGTGCCCAGCCCCAGCTTCGTGTTGGTACGCCGATTCCAGCATGGAGCGCGACGTAGAAATGGCGCGTGCTGCGCTTTCCAATGCGCCTGGATTGTCTGATGAAGTGATCGAATCGCCAATTGCAAAGCTAGGCGAAGGTCCTGCGGACGATATTGCACCGCTGCCGGTCGGCAGCGCCGAGCCTGTGGCGGAGAAGGTTCCCTCTACGGAGACAGCGAGCCTTTCGGGTGCTGGCGTTGTGAGTGCAGAGGACCCCCTGCTTGGTGCTCCGACTGCCAAGGAGCCTGCTGCTGTCACGCCGGCTATGCAGGACCCTGTACTTGCCTCGGGGGCGCCAGAGACGCTGCCCGTGCCGCCAGTGGTCGAGCAGGCGCCTGCGTCTGTCCCTATTCCCCTGCCGAGCGGTGCCGAGGCGGTGCCTACGACGCCTGCGAGTGGCCTTGGATCTGCTCCGAGTGATATTGTCACTCCCGCGAGCGCGACGACTGCTACGAAGGCGGCGCCTGTGCCGGCGGCTGCCGCGGCGCCTGCTGTACCTGCCGCCTCCGAGGCGACGTCCGTGTCGGAGACCCGTCGTCCCAACCGTCTGCAGCTGATTGACGAAGAGCAGCATTTCCATGCACAAGCCTTCCAGAAGCAGCTGTCGGACTGGGGTATGGCCGATGTCGGTTTTGGCTATGACATCTGTGCCGTGCTTGGCTCGCAGTCGACCGGCAAGTCGACGCTTCTCAACAAGCTCTTCGGCACAAACTTTGACGTGATGGACGAGCGCGCTCGTCAGCAGACAACCAAAGGTATTTGGCTGTGCCGTGGCATGGACCGTAACGTGCTTGTGATGGATGTCGAAGGCACCGATGGCCGTGAGCGCGGCGAGGACCAAGACTTTGAGCGCAAGTCGGCGCTCTTTGCGCTGACCACGGCCGAGTGTCTCATTGTGAATATGTGGGAGAATCAAGTGGGCCTGTACCAGGGTGCCAACATGGGCCTGCTCAAGACGGTGCTGGACGTGAATCTGTCTCTGTTCCAGGCCGGCCGTGCGCGTGCCGGTGCGTCGCACGACAAGACGCTCCTTCTCTTTGTGATCCGTGACTTTATCGGTGCGACGCCCCTCGAAAACCTCCAGGCGACGGTGCTCGCTGATCTGGACCGGATTTGGGCGAGTCTGAGCAAGCCTGCGAACCTTGCCGAGGCGAAGCTGAGTGACTTTTTCGACGTGATGTTTACGACGCTGCCCCACAAGATGCTGCTCGCGCGCGAGTTTGACATGGCCGTGGATGCGCTGCGCACGCGTTTCGTCGACCGCGAAGACCCCAACTACGTCTTCCAGACGCAATACCACAAGCGCATCCCCATTGACGGTCTGCCCCACTACCTCGAAGGCGTGTGGGACCAGGTGGTGCAGAACAAGGACCTCGACTTGCCCACCCAGCAGGAGCTCTTGGCGCAGTTCCGCTGCGACGAGATTGCCGAGGCGGCATCGAGCCACTTCCTCACCGCCGTGCTGGCCCTGCGCAAGATTTTGGATGCAGGCAAGGTCCACCCCACGCTAGGCTCCGAGATGGCGACGCACCGTGGCGCGGCGCTTGCGGCCTTTGACAAGGATGCGAGCCGCTACCACCAAGGTGTCTATTCCAAGAAGCGCGCCGAGCTCCTCTCCAAGCTCAACACCGCGCTGCTCCCCAGCGTGCTTGCGCAGCTTAAGAACTTGCACTCGCAGCTTACGCAAGGATTCCGTTCGGCGGTTGTCGATGTGATCCGCAACACGTCGCAGTACAACTTTGGCCAGGTGGTGCGTGAGCAGCACGAGTCTGCGCTGCGCCAGTTTGACGAGACGACGCATGCGATGCTCCTCCCCGATACCGACTGGAGCGTCGCGGAGGAGCGCGCGCAGCTCGAGACCGAGATCCAAGCCGCCTCGGTCACGCTGCGTGCCGACGAGTGCAAAAAGATGGTGACGCAGGTCCAGCGCGAGGTGCGCAAAGGCCTTGCCGAGCCGGTTGAGCTTGCGCTGAGCCGCCCCACGCCCAAGATGTGGGACGAGGTGCTCGGTGCGTACAACCGCGTGATGGACGACGCGACGGCGATCTACTTGCAGCGTGCGACGACCTTCAACTGCACGCCGGAAGAAGACGCGGCGGGCGTGCACGCGCTGCAGCGCGTCGGCTGGCAGCAGCTCATGACCAAGGTGCACGAGCAGACGGCCGAGGCAGTGCTTTCGCTGCGCCTGCGCGCCAACTTTGAGGAGCGTTTCCGCTACGACCAGGACGGCGTGCCGCGCGTCTGGAAGCCGACCGACGACATTGACGGCGTGTTTGTCCAAGCGCGCGACGCGACGCTGCGTCTCATTCCCCTCTATGCGCGCATCGCGCCGACGGACGCGGCGCTCCTCGACAAAATCAAGGCGAGCGAGCAGGACCCCGCCTACCTTGCCGCCGTACGTGCCGGAGAGGAGGAGCCGCTGGAAGTCGAGCAGTCGCTTCAGGTGCTGAGCGAGCTGCAGAGTACCGATATCGGCGCGCGTTTCCGCAAGGATGCCGACGCCTTCTACGTCGAGGCGAAGCGCAGCACGGTGTCGAGCATGTCGCAGGTTCCTCTGTGGATGTACGGTGTGCTGATCGTCCTGGGCTGGAACGAAATGATGGCGGTGCTACGGAGCCCTGTGTACTTTACGCTGCTGTGCATGCTCCTGGCCGGAGCATATGCCGTGTGGCGCCTCAACCTCAGTGGGCCGCTGCTCACGGTCGCCACGTCGCTCACGCGCGAGGTGCAGACGATGGTCGAGGATCAGCTGCGTGCCTATCTTGTGCCGCCTGCCGCCGCGCAGGTTCCCCCCCTGCGCAGCGAGCAGCACGAGCTGCAGGAGCGGCGCAGGGAGCCCACCGCTGTAGCGCAATAGTGTTGAGACTCCGTATTTGTACAAGACGAATGTCTACGACCCTTAGGCGGAGCTGCCACCGCGGCCACCGCGGGCGCCGCCACGGCCACGGCCGCCGCCGCTGCCACGCTCGTTTCCGCGGCGCTTTTCAATCTGCACCGCCGCGCTGCCCACCTGGAGCGAGCCGGCAGCCACAGCACGCCGTGCGGCGTCCGCCGAGGTGAACTCGACAAAGGCGTGGCCCTTGGTAGGGTCCACCTGGCACTCTTTTGTCGCGCCGAACTGCGCCTCCAGCGCGTGCTTCAGCGCATCGTTCGTCGCGTGCTCGGCCACCACATTCTTCACAAAGACCTGCGTGCCCGGCGCGGCAGGAGCAGCCGCAGCAGGCTGGGCACGAGGCTTGGCGGCGGCCGGAGCAGCGGCCGGCGACGGCACCGATGCCGGCGCGGCCGCCGGGGGCGCGGTGCCCCACTTGGTCGCGCCCGTCGCCGCGAGGTTCGCCCAGGTCTTGCGCACGGGCGCAGCGGGCTGCGCGGCCTCCTTCGGCGCCTCCTTCACAGCCTCCTGCGCCGGCACAGCGACTGGCGCCTCGTTGGCGACCGGCGCGGCAGGCTGCTGCACCGGAACAGGCTCCGGCTGGGTCTCCTTAGCCGCCTCCTTGGCCGCTTCGGGCGCAGCAACGGGCTCTTCGGCCGCAATGTCAGCCGCCGTCTCGGTCTCATCCGAGAGGTAGCGGAAGATGTCGTTCAGCACGTAGTAGCCGTTGGGCTGCTGCGCGAGGAAGAAGGTCTGCGAAAACTTGCGCCAGTTTCCGCCCTTGTTCGACATCTCGCCGATCACCTGGATAATGATGCCGCCGTCCGCCGAGGCCTGGCTGTCGACTGTGGAGACATACACCTTGGTGTTGTCAAACTCGAGAGCCTGCAGGCGCTGGTGGATCTCCTGCTGTTAGCATAAGTACGTACCTGCTGTCCAAAGCACGGCTGCGCCTCTTCTTTCTCGTCGGCGTGCACCAGCGTGCTCTTCTTCGTGTAGAAGCAGTGCAGGCGCGAAGGATCCTGGTTCATGCACGTGTAGTACTGCGGCACAAAGGTCCAGCCGATTTCGGCGGCCTTGCTGGGTGCCTGAGCATCAGGAACACTGTTCATAACACCGTTCGCGCGCGACATGGAGAATGCAGACCCTACTCAGCAAAGGTACACGTCTAGGGGCAGGAGAGCGTCTCGCGCTAGGCCCGCTTCGATCGACTTCGAATGTCACGTGGCTCTACGACACTACACGGTCGCGACAATCTCCGAAGCGGTCTCCAGCGCAGCGATCATCTTGACGCACTCGCGGCGGCGCGCGACAACGTGGTCAGACTCCTTCATGAGGTCCTTGAGGACTTCGGGCTGGTAGAGCTCCTGGAGCAGCTCGCGCTGCATCGCCTCCTTGGCGTGGTTCACGAGGTTGAGCATGATCGCCTTGGGGATCATGTCAATGACCGTCCGCTTAGTAATGTTGAAGTAGGAGGTAATCAGCAGCTTGATCACGTCCGTCTCCATCGCCTCGCGGTCCGTGAGCGTGCCCGAGGCCTTGAGACTCGGAGGCGGCGCCTCCATCGCGCCCTTTTTCGCCGCGGCCTTGTTCTTGTTGGGGAAGAAGCTGCCGAAAAAGCCGCCCGATTCTTTCAGGTCCACGTCCAAATCCTTGTTGTTGTTCGCCATGCCCGGGGGAATCGGGCGGCCGCTGCGGTACTCGGTCGAGGGGGTGGAGCTCGGCTGCGTGGCGTTCAGGCGCTCGCTCACAATCGCCAGCGCCTTGTGCCCCGAGAGGAAGTCGGGGTGGCCTGTGTTCAGGTAGCACGACTCGGCCGCAATGATGTCCGACACGAGCTTGTTGGTGGGCGACATGCACCGCTTAAAGAACTGGATCACCACCAAATTGAAACGCTCGCGCAGCGCAGGGAATCGGCGGAAAGCAGCGTTTTTGGCGAGCAGCTGCGACAGGATACGCACCAGCTCGTCGTAGACCAGCGAGCAGCACTTGATGCTGGGGTCCTCCAGGCGCTTGATCTGCTGCTTGACAATCACCTCAAAGGCCGTCGTTCCGACAAACAGCGCGGGGGACGAGCCGGACGAGTTGTAGAGAATGGTACGGATGTCAGCATCCTTCACCGAGTCAAACGGATCAATAGCCTTGACACCGTTGCTAAAGAGCTCGTGGAACACAAAGCTGATGCGCGCACCGCCTGCCAGCTCGCTCACCGTCAGGTCGTTGCTGTTACCGTCGATCACAGTGCGGAACTCGTTGCAAAAGTCGGTGATGATCGACAGCACCGCACCGGCACTGTTCTGCTCGCCATTCGTGCCGCCCAGCGCCTGCAGCTCCATCTGGAACTTGGACAGCTGCGTCTGGATCTTGGCCTTAATGTCGGGCAGGGTGCTGCGGATGTGGTGCATCAGCAGCGTGTTCAGCTTACGCGCAAGGAAGGGCGTGCCGCAGTACGATGCCTTGCTCTGGTAGCTGGGGTGGCTCTCGAAGAAGTTGCGCTCGGCCTCGAGCGCGTCCGCGACGCGCTTGCGGTTATCAATGTCGCGCTGGCCACGGTTCACCACAGGAACATAGCCCAGACGCAGAGGAATGACACGGCCAGCAAGAATGTCCACCACATCCGTGCCGGCGTCCATCAGGTCGACCTTGGTCAAAACACCGACCGTGCGCGTGCCATCGGGGTCGACCTCGGCAGCAAGCTTCAGACCATCCGAGTTCGCCAAGTCGGTGTTCGCCGCAGTCACGGCCAGGATCACCGCGTTGGGCTTCGAGATGAACTTGAGCACCATGTCGCGGATCTGGCGCTCAATGTCTTTCGGCTGGTCACCCACAGGGTTCTTGGTCAGACCGGGCAGGTCGACCAGGGTGAGCGTCAGGACGTGGGGACTGTAGATACGCAGGTTGATCGGAAGCGCACTAATACCGGCGTTCTTGCCGGTCTTGAGCTCCGTGTCGCGCACAATCTCGTCGCGAATCTTGTCAAAGTCGTAAAACTTCTCACCGCCGAGGTGCAAGAACTCGCCCCACTCATCGGGGTTCGTGCCGGCTTCGCCACGGGGGCGCACCTCGCCCGACTCGGGCATGCGGTGAATTAGCTGGAGCACAAGCGGACGGCGCGTCACAATACCCGTACCGCGGGGCAGAAAGTCGCGGCCGACAATGTTCTCGAGCACACTACTCTTACCCGACGATTGGCTTCCTAGCACCGTGATCTGGGGCAGATCAATCGGATTCTGGATGCCGACCTGTTGTTAGATGTGGGTAACGTACGTTGTTGAACGCATCTTGCAGCTGGGGTTAGCAACACTCTCACGGGCCCACGTACCTTGTTCACGAGCTCTGCACACCAAAGGAATCGCCATGTTAGCATCTATCCTCATGAAGAGGGAATACGCACTGATAAGAGACTGATCCATACTGCTGTACACGCGTCCCTCTCCTAGCTCGGTCGTGCAGGGCGGACGCAACCACCGTCCCCCGCCACGGCCCCGGCAACGCACTGTCTGGGATTGATGCGTGATGGACATGTAAATCCTATGATGGAGGTAGGCTCGTGCCCTCATGACGAAGCTGCTCGTGGACGTGCGTAGAGCGACTAACACAGGGTACGTAGACGCTCTTATGCAGCGCATTGCCATCCGACCGAGGCGCTTCGGGCGGGGGCTGATTGGGATGAATGGCTCCGGGAGCTGAAAAGTGTCGAGCTGTGTCGCATCTGCGTCATGGCCACCGACTCGATCGACCAGCCGTGGGTCGCGCGGCTCGCACGAGAAGGGCTGTACAACGTCGTGCCTTGCTTTGGTGCGTAGACATTCTGATGCAGGATTCCATCCTTGGTATTCGCATACTCTCTCTCTCGAGGACCCCGCGCCGGAAAAGAGAGCGCACTACACGGCGCTCTTTGGCGAAGGCGACGCCGAGATGTGCGCGCTCTATGACGCCCTGCCCACGCCGAGGCCACTACGCGAGGCACTCGCCGAGGTAGAGGCATACCTCGAAGAGTTTCCAGGTGCGCTCCTCGGCGAGGTCGGCCTCGACCGCAGCTTTCGGCTACCGGATCCCCGCGCGGATGCGCCACACAAACTCACACGGCTCCAGACCCCGATTGCGCACCAGCGCACAGTCCTGCGCGCGCAGGTCGATATCGCATGCAAGCTGCGTCGCAGCGTGAGCATGCATAGCGTGCGTGCGGCGGGCCAGACGACCGATTTTCTCGCAGAGATGGCCACCGAGCCGTCGTTCAAGATAATTCGTACGTGCGTATCCTAACGCAGATCTCGTGCTGCATAGCTGCACACTAAGTCCCGAGAGCATCATGGCGGTGCAGCGCAAGCACTCCAATGTCTATGTCTCGTTTTCCACGTACGTCCATCCCCCCACCATCCCTAATGCAGTACGATCAACAAGCGGCAGCCGAAATTGGAGGCCCAGATCCTGGCATGCGACCCCCTGCGTCTGCTGAGCGAGTCAGACCACAATACCTGTACGCAGCTTGCGCCACGCACGCACGAGGTCGTGATGTACCTCGCCTCGGTCCTTGACGAGGACCCCGCGACGTACGGCTCGCAGCTCGCGGGCAGCTTTTTCAGGTTTAGAGCGGCATGTTGCTAACAAACACTACGAAACAAGGGTTCGCAAATGAGCAGGGTTCGGTATCCCTGTAGCGAAAAACGTCTTAGTGCCAGGCCCATGAGCTGGTATCGGGGCCATAGGGTGAAGTCATGAAATTATCGAATCGGGATGATGTTTTGTGCCGTAAGGAGCGATGCACTTCAACGTGCCTCGGCAGAATACGCGTGCTCTGCTGATGCATAGGAATGCGGGGTTTGAGTAGTGGCAACGAAAACGTGGTGGTTCCGTAATGCCCAGTTGCGTGCGTAGATGCTTGCCTTGAGAAATTTCTTGCTGGCGTATTTCTTGTACACGAACTGCTCCTCAAAGCCCGGCTCGATCAGCTTCTCGAGCAAAAGGTTGGCGCCCGGGACAAGCTGTTCTTCCGAGAACCGCGAGTAGTACACGAATGCATCATCCCACACGCCACCCAGCATACGCTTGGCAAGGTACATGCCGATCGCAGCAATCAGGCTAGGCCGCGCACGAAGGAAGCAGTGGTTCAAAAGAGTGACTTCCATGAGGAACTTGCACAGGGTGCGCGTCTGGATATCGTAATCGTCGGCCTTGGAGATGCGGCGCACCCACGAGTAGGGCGAGCAATAGGTCGAGACGTTAAAGTCGAGCGTCGACAGTACAATGCGCTCGCCTTTGAGGATCTCCTCGCGCGAGTAGCCATTCTCGGTCATAAACACAAACTCTTCGACGCTCGGCGCGAGAATCTCCTCGTACTTGGCGGCAATGAACATCGCCGTGACGCCGACGAGCTGCAGCTTGGCTAGGCTGACAATGCGTGCGCTCAGGAAACGGTCGACCAGGTTCACCGCAATCCAGAGTGTTTCCGGCAGCATGTGGTAGCGCATGTGCACTTGGAGCAGCCAGTCAATGAGGGTGGTGCGCATATGCCATTGGATCTCGTCCTGGAAGTCCATATAGTTGGGGTTGGCCATGGACTCGCGTTCGCAGCAAGCCATGTATTCAAAGATATCGGAAGCGTACTCGGCCACCATGCTAGCATCACGGGCCTCTTCGGGGTCCAATCCGAGACGCATCATCTCGTCGTCCTGCGCCGCAATCGCAGCATCCATCTGCCCAAGCTGCACGAGTTCGCGGCGCTCGGCCTGCGCAGCAAGCGCTTGCGGCGCGAGGACCGACTTTTCGTACTCGTCGCAGACTTCGGCGACACGTTGCTGCGCCTCCATCTCATGCTCGAGCGAGAGGGTGACGAGGCCGGTGGGGTCCACGTCGAGCTCCAACACAGCAAGTGCCTCGCTGTCTTCGGTCCCGAGGCTGTCGGAGGAATGCGATGCGCTGACGCGCTCGCCAAGCGACGAAGGCGGCGAGGCAACTTGGTGTGCGCGGAGGTGGTCTGCGGCGTGCGAAGAGAGACCCGAGTCGGTGGTCATCGACACGTCCTGCACTCCGGCAGGCTCAGATGCCACGGGGAGCGCAATAGGAGCGCGTGCGGATGCTTCAGGAACGCTGTGAGAGGCCGGGGGAGGGCGCACTTGCGGGCGCGCAGCGACGTCCTCGGCAGACAGCGCGCTGCCGAGCGCCGTAGCGCGGCGCATCGGCAGCGTGGTCGTCGTGGGTGGCGGCTGCGACGGACGCTGTGTTTCTTTTGTCTTGCCCTGCTGGGTGATATACTAGCGGTCAGCCATGGGTATGTATCGTACCTGATGAGTGCGTTCGCGGTTGCTCACGTCTGCAAGGGCCGCACGCGGAGCGCGTGGCTGTACCATTTGCTTGGTATTGGCAACGAGCGAAGGCTGCGCCGCGCCGAGGCGGGCTGGGCGAGCACGAGAAGTAGGGTCCATTACCGGTGCAGAGAGCGGTCAATCGCGCAAATGGGGTGCAGGAGCAGCACCACGAAACGAAAGAGACGATGAGCAGGTGCGTGTGCAAGCCACGCACGCTCAAGAGGGACCAGGAGGGAGCTGTTGGCACGCAACAACAGCGACGAGGGACAAAGGGTAGAGTGAGGGAGCACTTGACCGGAGGCGCAATCCAAAGCACGGCGGGGCTAGGCTGGAATCCGCTTTTGGTGCGCTCCGCGGTCGATTGGACGTGCTGGCTAAGTTGACCCTCCGTCTACTGTTGCGTATTTGCGACACTAAATCGGCTGCTAGTGATGCATCACAATCTTTAATCCCAGCACCTGACGCGCCTGTTGCAGGCCCGCACGAAATCTAGCTCGTCAGGGTTTCGCCAATGCCTGGGCACAGTGCCTGCACGGCGTCGCGAATAGGTCCATCCATCTGGTTCTTGGCCCATGCACTCTGTGCGCATGGCCAGCACCAGACGACCCTGTCCGCACACTGAATGCGCTACATCGGATGAGCAACCCATCGTGTCACATCCGAAGCTGCATGCAAATGCACGAGATGCGGCTAATTCCAGGCGGTTCACGGAGAATGTGCTGCGCGCGTACCTGCAAACGATATTTCCTGCGCGTCCGCTTGGCCCATATATCACGTGGAAATTCTGCGCCTCGCTGCACCTCCACGCGCCCCAGTGGAGGACACTGCGCTGACGCTTGGCACCATGGCGCGCAGGACCGCGGCACAAAGTCGAGCTATGCCGCTTCGGGCACGCGCGCGGACGCAACCGACGCGCGCCGTATCCGAAGCGGAATCAGCTGCGCGCCGAGAGCGAAGTGCGATCCTCACGCAGCAACGACGTCACCGGCGGCTCCTAGAATTGGGCGCAACATGCTTCCCCAGGGAACGGACCGCAGTACAGGAACCGGGGGTCGCTACTGAACAGGCAATCTCACATGTCTTGCTGCAGTCGGCGTCAGATGCCAATGCCCCACCCGTTGCACAAGATCGACAGGTGAATCGAACCAGTGCAAGCGTTCGTCGCTTGCTCGCCACGCGGCGCGGCGCCAACGCCTTACTCGAAGAAGCCGCAAGTTTGGGGCAGCTGCAGTCCATGCCGGACTTTGTGCTCCCAGCCGGAAGATACCCCGCACGTCCGCTCTGTGGCGTATGTGGCTACTGGGGCGACCTGCGCTGCATGTCGTGTGGCGAGCGATTCTGTTGCAACCGCTGCGGATTGATGTATGTATGCTCCTACTTACCCAGCCACAAGGAAACGCGCTGTGAGCGTCCAGTATGGTAGTGTGCCTGCTTACGCATCGGCAGGCATGCCGAGCGTAAAGGTGGGGCTCTTGTCGAGCCACCAGCGCATCGCCTCTTCACGCGTGGACGCATTCATGTCGCCAAGCGCCTCAAAGGTCGCCTCGACCAGCTCGCTCCGCGCTTGGCTCCCTTGGGGGAGCAACAGGATTTGCGCACTGACCTTGGTCAGCAGCGAGCGCAAAAGGACCAGATTCACGTGGGAAATGAGCGACGCAAGCGCATGCGTCAGCACACGGACACGGTCGTTTTGCGCGTCGCCGAGACGCGCGTGGCTGATGTCCTGGTCGACCTGCTCCACGCACCACCACGCCAGCGAGTCGCTGCGGTCTGACAGCGAGGCGACGACCGTGTCCAGCGCCGTGGTCAGCTGCGTCTCGCTGAGGTGCGTGGGGTAGCTGCGCAGCAGCAAGTGTACATAAAAGGGAGCGAGCTCCAACGTGCAAGGGCTTTGAGCAGTGTACAGCGCCAGGATGACCGAGTGCGCCGACTCGAACGCGTCCTGGAAGCTCGTGTCTTGCAGGTAGGGGCGGCACATGGGCAGGATCAGGTGGTCGATCATGGCGTTCGGCACCTCGCTCACCAGCTGCTCGGCGACCAGCAAAAAGTAGGTCGTGTGGATGCGCTGGCCAAAGGTCGCGGCCTGCGCCGACTGGGCGCCAGGCGCGTCGCTGCCTAGTACGGACGCAGCCAGCGCCGCCGTGAGCTGCGTGCACGCCTCGGGGTCACGGCTCAGCACGTCCAGCGCCGAGTAAAAGACCTTGCGGTAGGACTCAAAGCCGTCCAGGCCGAACGACGACGTAATGAAGTAGAGGGGAAGGTAGACGTGCACCACATCGGTCATGATACGCAGGTAGGGCGCAGGCGTGTTGCTCGTCGCCATCGCCTCCCAGCCGTTCAGCTTGGGGGCGTTGCGCGCTGGCGCATAGGTCTCGCTCGGCGAGGGGCACCGCTCCACAACCGCGTTCGTCACCGCATCCAGCACCATCGTCACGGCGAACAAGAAGGTCTTGAACACCTGCCAGACGGCCGTCGTGCGGGGGTGGCTCAGGGGATCGATGCCGTCTTTTTCCACACCAGCGAGCTTGCTCGAGCACCATGCGTGGTCGAGCTTGGCACTGATGGTCTGCAGCGTGACTAGGATCTGCATATCGCTCTCGCCAAGCATCTGCTCGACCTGCGCAGGGTTCAACGCAAGGCTCTGGCGCTGCAGCGCGCTCGCCAGCAGCCGCGAAATGGGCCCTGCGAGGCTATACAGGGGATGGTCCTGCACGGCTGAAGTCCACGCAACGCACCGCGCGTGCTCGCCGACGACGACCTGGCCGTCTTTTTCGCCCAGGTCGGCAAACAGGCCATCCAGGGAGTGTGTGTTGGATGCACAGCCAAACACGTCGAGCAGCGCAGGGAACGCAGACTGGATCCACAGACTGTCGTCCACAAGTTGCATCTGCGCCTCGGGGAGGATATCGACACACTGCGCGGCCATCGCGAGCGCCGCAAGCCGCGCGCCGTGCACGGCGCGCGACGTCTTTTCTTCGCTCACGGCCTGGAGCAGCTGCGCACACGACGCAGCCCACTCTGACTGCAGTGTACCAGAGAGGCGGCGCAGGTGGAAAGGGGGCGCGCGCGCGCGCTGCTTGTCGTTCTGCTTCTTGCGCTGGGTGCGGGCACTCTCGATGCCGCGCAATAGGCCTGTGAGGAGCGTGAGCTTTGGCAGAAGCGTCGCAGAGCGAGAGCCATGCGCCTCGAGTGCCTGGTGGATGCCGTCGAGCACCGCGCGCACCCATGCGCTCATTTCGCCCGGCGCCGACTGCGGTGCATGGCGGCCGACGTTGTCGGTGATGAGTGAGATGCGCTCGTCGACGGCAAAGAGCAGCGCCTGCACTAGGGATGTAGCGCGCGTCACAAGTACCTGCGCAGCATCTTTCCGGGCAGGTGGCGTCCAGAGCGACGGCGAGGTCACCAGGACCTGGGCGAATTCGGTGACGTTCGGCAGCGCCATCGCCGACAAGTAGAGTCCGATCGAGCCGTACAGCGCATTGCGGTCCATCGCTTCGAGTTGGTTCGCATTCGCAGACGGCGAGAGGAGCAGCCGACGCAGCGACTGGTACGCCGCGTCGCTCCCGGTCGGCGTCCGCTTCGCGCTCCGCCGGAACTTGGGCATGGTCTGGGGAAGCACGTGGCAGTGGAGGCGCGAGTTGGCGAAATTTGGCCATTTCTAGCATGCCGAAGCGCACGCCAGGGACGCCGAGCAAGAAGGCGGCGAATGCGCCGTTTGCCAAATTTGCCGAGAATACCACGTCACCGGTCGCAAGTAGCAGCTCATCTCCTAAGCCATGGGCAGGGCGGACGAGCTCGCCGCGCGTGAGCCGTGAGGAGCCGCGCGATCCCCACGACGCGTTCCTGCTGCCCCGCACCTCGGAGCAGACGCAACACCGGCGGCTACGCACGCTGCTAGCCGACTTTGTCCGGGAGACGACCGAGTGGGAGGAGGTGCACACGCTGGACGGGATTAAATGGGCCTCGGACGCGAAGCAGACCTGGGAGGAGATGGCAAGGTACGTCGCTACGCTGATGCAGCCTCCTGCGGCGCCCGGAAAGTGCATCCAGCGATGCGCCACCCGCCGATATGGACGACGAAAAGCTGCGTGCGAGCCTGATTCCCCTGCTACAAAACCTCGAGCAGAGCACGGTGCAGCTGCACAAGATGGTCGAGCGCCTTGTACGTCTACGTTCTCACCAGAAAAAACACGCAGCGCGCATCACGGCGCTGTCTGACATGGGCACAGATCTCTTGATCGAGACGGCCGACGGCGGGCGCGAGAGCGCGGCGTTTGTCGACCCAATGTGGGCGACGTGGACGATGGACCAGTTTGGTACGCTCCGACGCTCACACAGTCCTTGCTATCCGCTCGCTCGCACAGCAGTATGCGGTTTCTACCGCCGAGATTGCCGCGCTCGTGCCGCGCCTTTGTGACGCGAGTGACGACCCGGCGATGCTTGCCAAGAAACGCGCGGCGCTCGAAGAGTTTGTGCGTCTACCTCACCTACATCCATCTGGGCTGTCTGGCACAGCTCCTGCGTTTGGCGCGGATGCGAGTCTCGCGACTGGCGTCAGCCGCCATTTCCTCGAGCACGTTTGCGAGGCCGAAGTCCGGGGCTGGGCCTAGCCCGATCGGTAGAATATCGGGGAAGACAAAGAAAGTAGGACAAAGCGCACAACGTGCTCGCCGTGCGGGTGTCCTTCCGACGATGTGGCCCGCGCCCGACGACCTGGCGCCTACACAGACTTCAGTGGACCAGCGGAGCACGGAGGATGCGATCTACGAGCTGATCGCGCCGCATACCGGCGCCGGGGCGCAGCCACTGCCGCCGCTCCGCCGCGACGAGCACGCGGCCTTTTTGCTGCGTATTCTCGAGCCGCTGCCTGCGCCGTACGTCGCCTTTGACTCGAACCGCGCGTGGCTCATCTACTGGATTGCCCACTCGCTCGACCTGATGGGCATGCCGCTCACCGGCGCGCTGCAAGCACGGGCCATCTCGACGCTGCTGCACTTTCAAGACAAGGTCAAGGGCGGGTTCGGGGGAGGGCCCGGGCAGATGGGCCACCTCATGAGCACCTACGCAGCGGTTTGTGCTTTGGCGATCGTCGGCGGCCCCGGTGGCTTGCCGACCGACGAAGACGTGGCCCACGGGCGCAGCGTCGACGTCGGCCGCGGGGGCTGGGACTGCATCGAAAAAGAGGCGCTGTACGAATGGATGATGCGCCTCAAGCAGCCCGACGGCTCTTTTCTCGTGCACGAGCAAGGCGAGATCGATGTGCGCGCGACGTACTGCGTGATCAGCATTGCGAGTCTCCTGGGCCTCGTCACCGACGAGCTGCTGGCCGGTGTCGGCGACTATATCGCGAGCTGCCAGACCTACGAAGGCGGCTTTGCGGCGATGAGTTGCGCCGAGTACGTTGCGGACGGTGCACGCGTCGCACCGCTGCAGCCCGTGGCGCAGCAGCACCCCCAAGGCGAGGCGCACGGCGGCTACGCCTTTTGTGCCTTTGCGTCGCACGTCCAGCTCGCGCTCCTCGGCCGTGCGGGCCCGGTGGACACGGACGCGCTGCTGCGGTGGGCAACTTCCCTCCAAGGCTCTTTGTACGAAGGCGGCGGCTTCCGCGGGCGCACCAACAAGCTCGTCGACGGCTGCTACGGCTGGTTCTGTGGCGGCGGCCTGATGACATGCCTCGAGGGCCTGATGCTGCCGCCCCACGATGCTGTTCACGACGCGGACGACGACACGGGCTCGTGGGAATCGCTCAGCGAGCATGACGGCGACCTGCTCGACCGCGCCGCGCTCCAGACCTATATCCTGGCCGTGGCCCAAGCCCCCCGCGGCGGCCTGCGCGACAAGCCCGGCAAGCGGCCGGACGCGTATCACACGTGCTACAACCTCTCTGGCCTGTCCATGACGCAGCACCGCCTGCGTCCGAGCCCGTCCGCCGTGGCGTCGGCCGCGGCCGCCTGCCCCTCGTCCGATGCGCTGCTCCGTGCGTGCTATTCGCAAAGCCTCGGGTGGGCGGTGCAGGCGGCGGGCGGCTCAGACGCGGTGCATGCGACGCACCCTCTCTTTAACGTTGCGCTTCCTCACGCCGAGCGCATTATGAGCTACTGCTATACATAGCTACAGGTCGTAGCGCGCGAGAATCTCTTCCGCGACCTCCGTCTCGTGCTTCTTGCCCTTCCGCGTGTCCATGCGCAGCTGGAGCGTGTACACCATGCCCGTAAGCATCTCGTGGTGCTTCGCGAGGGTCTCTTCCATGTCCTTGGTGAGCGGGTAGCCCTCCTCGTCGACGCCCGCGTTGATCTGGTCCTCGATCGCGCGGATGTCTTCCTGGGTGCCCTTGATGAGGAACATTTCCGCCTCTTCAGTCGCCTGCATCGCCTTGGCGGGATTCTCGCTGAGGACCTTTTCTGCGACCTCGCGCGCCTCGACGGCACGCGCAGCGATCGCGCTGCCCCACTTGTCGCCGATGAGATCCTGCATCTGGTCGATGAGCATCTGCTCGGTGATCGGCCCCTTGTGCTCCTTCTTCTCCGCCGCAGTTCCCTTTTCGCCGAGCTTGCGGCTGGCGCGGCGGATCGCATCAATCTTGCGCTTGGCCGCAAGGCGCTCCTTCTTGCGCTTCTCCGCCTCCTGGCGCTCGGTCTCTGGGTCGCTCGTCTCGCCGAGCTTCTCGCCGAGGCGCACCGCGGCCTCGACCTCCTCGTCGGACATGCCCTTGCGCTTGAACTGCTCGATCGGCACATCGCCCTCGGCGCGGCCCTTTTCAGTCGGCGGCACGTCCGCCTCGGGCTCCGCCGGCGTCTCGGGCTCCTCGGGCGCGACCTTGCCGTCGATCGCCTCGTCGAGCCAGCGCTTAATGTGGCGGTACTTCATCGAGCCGCGGTACTTGTGCAGGGTCGGCGAGCCAGCGCCGCCCGACACGACGTACAGCGCCGGGACGCTGCGGATGTCGAGCGAGACGCCGAGCACGTCCTTGGCCGCCTTGAACGCCTCCTCCTTGGTCGCATACAGGTACCCAAACGGCACGTGGCCGCGGAAGTCGAGCGCGAGCGAGCGGTACATCGGCGAGGACTTGGACTTGGGCGAGATCAACAAGACCACGCGGTCGTCCGCGTACTTGTTCACGAAATCCTTGAGCTTCTTCGGCTCGAGGCGCTTGACGGCCTCGGCAGGCAGCGCACTCACGACGTACTCGGAAATCGCCTTGGCCGTGCGCTCGCCGTTGTAGTCGCGCGGCACGCGCTTCTTGGTCGCAGGGAAGAGCTTCAGCGTGGGGAAGCCGCGGATGCCATACTTGGCACAGAGGGGCTCACTGCCTTTGTCTTCACAGTCCACGTACGTGATCTTCACCACACCGTCGAGCTCCGACGCGACACGCACGTAGTGCGGCACGAGGTTCTTGCAGTGGCCGCACCACGGCGCAGTGAAGGCGACCATCGTAGGCTTTTCGATGCTCATGACCTCCTTGTCAAAGTTGCTCATGTCCAGCTTCTGCACCGGGCCCTTGGGCGAGAAGAGCGCCGCTTGCACGGCGCCCACTAGCAACGCGCAACTGAGAGCAACACGCATGTTGGCGAGAACAGAGCGTCGACGTGGAAGCCACGTGGCCTTTTCCACCATGCTCGTGCGGCCGCGGCGCGTGCGGTTCGTGCACTCGAGTGCGGCGCCGTTGGCGGCGTACGTAGGAGCGCGCGAGAGTACCCGCGCGGCATCGTACGGAACCTATGACCAGAGCGGGTCGAACATGCAGCTCGATCCGCGCGGCGTCGACTACGGCCTGTTTGAGCCGCCGTCGGACGAGTACGTAGCGACCCGAGCGAATGCGCTGCGCGTGGACACGACCCTCTCGCCGCAGATTGCGCTGCTGCAGCGGCTGCTGCGTGAGAAGGAGTGGGAGGATGCGCGGCGCTCGCTCGAGCAGCTGCAGACGCTGCACACGCCGCTCGACGTGCCGCTCGTCGAGTACTTGCATGCCGCACAGTACTTTGCGGCGACGCGCGAGCCGGAAGCCGCGCTGCAGTGGCTTATGCTCGCTCCGCATGCCTCCAAGCTGGAGGCGAATGCGCGCAAAGGACGCTGGGCGTACGACCAGGCCGTGCACTGGCTCTGCGAGAGCGACGCATCGCACCAGCGCCAAGCATGCATCCTCGCCGCCGCGGGGGGATACCGGTCCGCACTCACGACCGGCATGACGCATCTCTACCGCACTGGGCAGTGCGGTGATGCCGCCGAGTTTTGGGAGCGCGTCGCCGCATCCTATGTGCCGGTGACGCCTGCGCAAAAGGAGGCGCACCTCGCGCGCTTGTACAATCGCGTCGTGCGCGCCATGGCGCGAGGGGGTTCTATAGACGCCGCGCGCGAGTGGGCGGCGTCGAGCGCGTACACGCTCGACGCCGCGTCACACGCGCTCTTGGAACCGGCGCCTGCGGCGCCCAAAGGCCGCTCCACGGAGCAGGCGGCGCTCGACGTGCGCCTCAAGGATGCGGTCGCTGCCGAGGACCTCGCGCATGCGCGGCACCTCCTTCTGCGCGCGCAAACCGCGCCGGGCGTCGAGGCCCTCGCCATCTTTCTCGCGGCCGCCGGGCGGCACACAGCGATCGACGTGCCCCGCGACGCAAAGCAGCGCGGCACGCTGTCTACCGGCCAGTTTCTGCGCCCGGTCCGCCGCGCAATCCAGGCACGCGAGCGTGCGCTATGGGACACGGCGCTGCTGCGTGCGCGTGCACGCGAGCACGACTGGCACGGCGCGCTGCGCGTCTTCCAGCGGCGCTTCCAGCCGGTGAGCGGCCTGGACGCTGCGCTGCTGCAGGCGGCCGAGCGCATTCCTCATACCCCCCAAAACGGCTCGCACGCCGCGTCGTCGCTTGCAAACAGCGACGGGCGCCGCGCCGAGCACCGCAGTATCAAACTGCGGCACCTCGCGACGCCGTACACCATCGCGCTCGTCCTGCGTGCGCTGGTGGCGTGCTGCGAAAAAGACACGGCGCTCGTCCAGCGTCTGTACACGCACTGCGTACGGCACCTCGCGCCGCAGCACCTGTCTGCGCGCGTCTTTGAGGCGCTGATCCCCGCACTGAGTGCCGCCGACCCTGCGGCGTTTGTGGCGCCGAGCGGCGGCTTTTGGACCGTGCTGCGCGACATGCGCGCGGCGCACGTCACGCCCCGCGCGACGACCTGGACGCTGCTGCTGCAGGCGCTTGCGCGCGACGGCTCGCATTCCAGCTGGCAGCTCCTCGTGTCGCTCCTGCAGCGCATGGGCGGCGAGGCGTCCGAGCTGCCCGCGCACCTCGACCTGCCGCGCTCGACGCCCGGCGTGTATGCCGGCGTGCTGCATGTGCTGCCCCGCGACGCGACCGGCACGGCGCGGGCGCGGCAGCTGCGCAATCTCGTGCGTGCGGCAGCGGACAAAGGCCTCGAGACCGACTATGGGCCGTTGCAAGAACAATTAAAGCAGCTTGAAAAGTAACTAGGCGGTAGTGCCCTCGAGGTGGTGCACATAGTCTACACGTTTAATGGGATGCAGCATCGACGGCGCGCGGCACACGTTCTCGCCAGCCTTCCAGCCCATGTACAACTCCTTGGAGTGCTGCGAGTGGTAGTAGAAGGACGAGTCCTTGTGCAGGTTCTCGTTCTTCTTCTCGTAAAAGTTTTGGCGATTGAGTAGACTCTCCAGCTCGCGCGGATCCCACTCGTGGCGGAAGTAGATGGGATGCGGCGCAAACACGCCCTTGAATGGCAGATCCAGGCTGTAGGTGAAGCCGGCCGTGGGGTAGAACGAGTGGTCCTCGGACCGCTCGAGCTGCGAATGGAGGACGAGCGTCGTGGGCCACGCCTCGCAGTGGAGCGACTTTTTCGCCTCGGCGTTGACGACGTTCATCGCCTCGAGCAAGCCGCGCGAGAAGCGCATGTTGGTACCGATCGACGCGCGGCGGTCCGTGTTGCGGCCCTTGGGGTAGTTCTGCACGTCGTGCGTCCAGTACCAGCCCGAGCCACGGGGGTCAAAGATCGGACCGAGGGTGATCATGTCCGCCTCCAAGCCCGTACCGCTCGTCTCGGTGGGAGGGTTGCGCCAGTTGTTCTCCGAATCCGTGGCGTTGCGCACGTACCACGTGTCGTACTTGTTCATGCCGGGCACGAGCGGCTCGCGGCGCGCGTACTCCTCGATGCCCTCGAAAAAGTCGAGGTAGTTGCCAATGTACCGCACGTCCATCTCCCAGTTGTACACGTAGTCGTACTCTTGGTGGTCGAGCCAGAACTTTTGCACGGCCATCAGGCACGAGCGGTACGAGGTCTGGGCAATCATGTTGTTGATAAACTTGCCGGGCAGGCCAGCGTACAGCACCTCGAGCTCCTTCTCCGTCCAGAACTCGACCAGGCCCCAGAACTCGCGGGGGACGGACGAGACAAGCACCCGGTACCGGTCCCACTCGCTCGTAAAGATGGACAGCGTGGGGTTCTTCACCTCGACCAGGATGCGGATGTCGTACGGCGTGTTGGGGTTGTTCAGCGAGAGCTCACTGATGAGCGCACGCAGGTTTAGGATATCGTCCTCGCGCCAGGGGTAGCCTTCGTAGCTGCGCATCACCAGTGCAGTGCGCTTGTAGTGGGGGTTCGTGCGGTAGATCTTGGACGCGTCCGTGTCCAAGTTCCCTTGGCCGGTCGAGGTGCTCGGCGCGGGGTTCTTGTCCACCGGCGCACTGCTGTTCCACCCGCGCTCGGCGAGGCGCTGCGCATAGCAGTCATCCATCAGCTGGCGCCAGTCGGGGACATAGACTTCCTCGTTGCTGCGCGCATTGTAGCGCGCCAAGTCCTCACGCAGCCGGTCCTCCCAGATGCGCACAGGCACGGTGGGGTCGCGCGGCAGACCGTGCAACGGGTCGTAGCCGAGGCGCTCGCGCGTCTCGTTCAGCGACGCGACGCGCGGCCTCTTGTGCCCGATCGGCTGGGGATTGTCGGGATCCTCGTCGTAGATCACTTGCACATTCGCCGTGGGCAGCAGCTCGTCCGGCAGGCGGTAGGTGATGTTGAGGGCCTCATCGGTGTACATCTCGTAGCGCTCCCGGTAGGTAATGCACTGCTCCTCGTCGAGGCCCACGAGCTTGTGGTCACCCACAATCGCGCGGGGGTGCGAGTCGGGCGTCGGATGCGCGCTCTGCGGCGAGAGCGGCACGACACGCGCGTGGGGGCCGGGGCACTGGTGCATCTTGGGGGGGATGATGGGGTGCTTGGGCCGCACATGGATCCACTCGCCTTTCGCGTCGAGCGGGACTTGCGCATTGGGGTTGATGCTGCGTCAGTAGGGGCACGTACCGGTAGTAGGCCATCTCGCGCCACTCGGGGCGGCTCATGTTGAAAATCAACATGGCGGCCACCGAGCCGAGCACGCCGATGCACACGATCGCCTTCCACCGCGCAAGGATACCATGCACAGCGTATAGAAGAAGTACGGGAATCATGCCAGACACGCCAAGGCGGTCGTACATGCGCGAGTCGCGCGTTCCTCGCGGCTCGAGGAAGGGCTGCGACACATGGCTTGGCAGCTCCGCCTCGTCCGTGTCCGACACACCCACCGACTCGTACGGCCGGAACTGGAAGCGCTGCGACAGCGTCGCTCCATTGTAAGCATCTTCGCTAGGGACAGACACCGGCGTGTCTGCCCCGTCGCTCTTCATACGCGCCGACCCATTCGAGGTCATCGCCTTCGTCACGTCCGCACAATGCCGAGTTGCGACTTCGGCCGACCGCCCGTGGGTCCAAACCTCCACTGTAAAAAAGTTCCGAAGGCTAAGGAGGGGCAGCGGACGAACCGGCTATCAACAGTAGGCAGCAGATTACGAGCGCGAGGAGTGCGCAACGTGGCGTTTCGTAGCACGCAGGCTCTCTGCAGCAAGGGACGCGTCTTGATCAATATCCAGGGTAGAGTCAGGGTTCAACTGGCGCGGCGCGCGCTTCCGGCGCGGCGTCGCATAAGGCAGCTCGCTGCCGGTGTCATCAGCCACATTATCGCTCACAGTCTCTTCCGTGTCTGGGGCAGCGGCATCGGATGCGCGGGGAACGCGCTTGCGGCGGGGGCGCTCGCGCGACGTGCTGCGCTTCTTGCGACGCGTCCGACGGGGGGGACTCTCTTCGAGCTCGTCCTGGTACTCGTCGTGCTTGTCGCTCGCCATTTCCGACGTGCTCGGCCAGCTGCCTTGGCCGTCCGAGACGGTGCGCTGCGTCGTGTCGGCGTCCAGCTCTTCGGGCGAGGCCCACTGCGAGCCGACGCCGGCCGTGCGGTAGGGGTCGGGGCCATAGTCCGCCACGGGGTCAATCTCGGCATCCACCCACTCGTTCGCCCGCGCATCGCGGCGCTTCTTGGTGCGCGCACGGGGCGTAGAGCTCTTGGAAGCCATCACAGGGGCCACGGCCTGCGGCGCCGTGATCGCCTGGCCGGGGACGTAGCCCATCGGCTCGGCACTCGCCACCGCGACAGGCGCAGGCGGCTGCACATTCGAAGCCGCCTCGGCAACAGGGTCGCGGTAGGCATAGCCGTTGCCGGCATAGTAGCCATCGTACGTCGCATTCTGCAGCGGCTGTGCGTACGCGTCGTACGAGTTGGCAAACGACGCAGAAGAGTCGCCGTGGGGCAGGTTGTAGTTCGACGCGACCGGCGCGCCGCCCTGCTCGTACATGCGAGACGGACTCGGCTCCGTCTTGCGCGGCTTGGACGACCAGCGTGCCAAAAGCCATGCAATCAGACCAAGCAGTGCCAAACCCGCAGCACCGCCGACCGCAATACCGACGACAGCACCGACGCTGAGGTCGCTGCCGCCGACACCCGAGCCGCCCGTCGCATTCTTGTTGCTCGCATTCGGCAGCGCCGCCGTGCTCGAAGTCGCAAGCGATTGGATCGTCGAATGGGCATTCTGCGTCTGCGAGGAGGCCGTCGAGCGGCCCCTGCTGCTCGACGACGACCTGCCGCCGCCGCCGTCGCCGCCGCGGCTCGACGACTTGCCGCTCGACGATTTACCGCGGCTCGACGACGACTTGCGGCCATTAGAACTGGACTGGGGCGAATTAGTGCGCTGCGGCGTTGGCGAGCTGCTGTCTTGGTCGTCGTCATCGTCGCCGCCGCTACTCGCATTCGACGTGCCGTCGCTGGCACCGGACGGCGCCGCACCTTGGCCGAACGAGATGGTCTGCTTGCTACCACCCGAGCCACTGCCCGGCGCAGAACCAGCCGTAAAACCACTCAAGGGGTTGTATTCTGATCGGTAAGAAAATTTGCCGAAAACGTACCGCCGTTAAAGATGCGCTCGTTCTGGACGTCGAGCGCCCGATGATCGAGCGCTGTCGGGGCCGCACTCGCAGCGCGCCGCTGGCGCTGGAAGCCACGATGCGGGCCGAAATGGATCACTTGGGCCATGGTCGTGGGAGAGCGCGGTGTTGGGGCAGCGTTTCTAGATACCTTCACCGCTGCCGCTAGCCCTGCCAAAATGGCGCAGGACAGGGGGTGCGTGCGCGTCGCGGTTGGTGCAAGTTAAAGTGGTCTACAGCCAATCATGCGCGCTTATGCAAGTTCTCTGCAAGTGGCACCGCATAGATCCCCACTTCCAGTCGATCTACGCGGGCTCTTGCTGCAAATTAAGGAGGCGAACGAAAAAGCAGGAGGCGAGTTGCATGCAGCTACTATCCTTATCCAGTTGAGGGTACAGCGACGCCTCGGATCGCCGGCGCAGCACTTCGCGGCCAGGATCACTTGGACCCGATGGGTAAGTAGGGCAAGGTACTAGATGCTTTTTTCGACTTGTAGTCTCGCCAGCACGTAGTGCCGAAGCAGTAGATACCTTGTTCAGTCTTCATGCCGACATACTCCGCGCTACCGGCACTGCCATGCGTGTCGAGTCGATGTGGGGTGCATCTGCCTGCAGCGCCGAGGAAGGGTGGGTGTGGGGCGGACCCATGTGTTCAAGAAGTCACATTTGACATAACTTCTGATTTTATTCTCCCGTCGTCTAGTTGGTTTATGACACGGTGCTTATAGAGGTTCTAGCCCCTGTGACGGCCCGCTTTACTGCGGATAGAAACGCCGTTGTCCGGGGTTCGAGTCCCCGCGGGAGAATTTTTTCCGACACACGGGCCACCACCCACCCGCTTACCAAGCAAGAGTATAGAGAATTCACGCAGTTTAGCGGCCAGCATGGACCTCGTGAACGCGGTCCTGCGGCGCCCAGGGCGCGCCGTTGCTTTTGTTTTGTGCACATGGGCGGGCGCATGGAGTGTGTATTATGTGTTTCAAGAGAGTCACAGGTGCCTCGCGCTCCAGAAGCGCCGGAAGCGCCATCCTCTGCGCACTCGCTCTCACGAAAACGACGCGGAGTGGTTCGGTCAGGCGGATCAACTAGAGCGCAAGCACATCCCGAAACGGTTCGGAACGTTGACATTCCTTGGCCGCTACCTGAATGTCACGCCAGAATGGCGCGAACAGGGCTTATGGGAGTGGGTCTGGTGGAAATTGGTCCACACCGCCCTCTATCACGGCCGCTTTGGCTGGGACGGAGGCCTGGCGCGCGACCAGGCCACGGAAGAGGGCCGCAAACGCATCGAGGAGCTGCTTCCTGTTGTCCCGCTGGATTCCAACCGGCTTTGGAGTACAAAGAGCGACGACAAGGCGGGATTGACGCACGTGTCGCACGACGGCATCACATATACGTGGTACGTGCATCTACTGACCCCAGGATCGGGCAAAGTACCTGTATTATCCAGCTCCAAGGCGTGACCTTCCTGACGGACCCCGTCTTTGGCGAGCAGCCGCTGGAAAGTGTCATGAGTCCGAAGCGCATGCGGCCCATGCCTTGTGCGATTGAAGACCTAGTCCAAAGCGGCTCGATCGATTTTATCCTGCTCTCCCACAAGTATGTTGTCCGACTGACCCAGCCACTTTGATCACCTCGACTTGAGAATCATCCCCCAAATTGCGCCGGAAACGCAGTGGATTGTTCCGACCGGCGTCGCTCCTCTGCTGGTAAAGAGCGGCGTGAATCCCAACCACATTCATTCGCTGGGCTGGTGGGACGATGGCACCTACACGTGCGAAGTCGGTGTGCCCGCGTCCCACGAGCCGACGCGCGTTTCTCTAGCGGTGGATATCACCGCGGTGCCGGCGAGCCACTGGAGCGCACGGACCTTGCTGGATACCAATGCGAGTCTGTGGAACTCGTACGTGGTGCGGCTCAACGACCGCCACCACCTCCCCGGTGCATTCTTTTTCTGTGGAGACTCCGGGTACAGTCCGACGCTGTACCAATCCATTGGGCGGATGTATGGCCCCTTTGACCTGGCTACGATCCCGATAGGCTCCTACGAGCCACGCTGGCACCTGAGTCTACAGCACATGGACCCCCATGGCTCGGTGCACGTCGCGCAAGACATTGGCGCGCGGCACAGCTTTGGCATGCACTGGGGCACATGGTCGATGAGCGGTACGTTTTCCTTCTTACCTAGATGAGCACTGGGATGACCCTCCCAAAGACTTGGCCAAGGCGCTCGAGGCCGAAAAGCTCCCCAGCTCGTTTCTGCGCACGGTGCCGTTTGGCGAGACGTTTCGTATTCCTATGTAGCATGCGGAACGAGGCGAGGTGCTAATGAGAAGCAGTCGCTCAGTTAGCGTGCTGCCGCACCGGCGATCCGTGATCCCGGCGCAGCTTGATCTACCTCGTAGCCAGCCCTGTCCGGCATCGAAGACAGGGCGCAGCACTGCTGCGGCATAAGAGGTGCTGACAAGACCGTAGTCACTGACGTAGTCGCGCTCGTGCGCACGGTGAGAGAAAAGATTTGATTGTCTGTGCCTAGCGCACCACGCTGCCCTTTGTATCGAACTCGGCCTGCTTCTGGCGCTTGCCCTGCTCGAAAGCACGGGCGCGCGGCAGGTCGCGAGCGAGCGCATCCTCCTTCTTCACCTGGTATATACGCACGAGCCAGTTCTGGGATGTGAACACCTCGTCGAGCGTATCGAGCTGGGGCGAGGTGGATGGGCCGTGCGAGCCACGCACGCGGTCCATCCCCGGGCCACCGCCAAAGATCTCGTTGAAGCGGTAGTAGCTCATCTTGTACATCAGGCTTTCGCGCATGGTCGGCGTTGCCTCGTCGTCCACGCGGTACTCGCCCCGCGCGGTGAAGAACTTGCCCTCGTTGATCTCTTCCGGCCAGATGCCCTGCGAGATGCGGATCATCCACAGGAACTTGTTCAAATCATCGCCCGAGTAGCCGATGAGGCCGCCAAAGACAATGAGGATGTAGTCGACGTCGTGCTTGCGCAGGATCGGGTACGCCTTCTCCTCGGTCGTCGCCATCGCGCGGCCGACCGTGGCAATGTGGGTGTTGTTCCAGGTGTTGTTGTCGACCAGCGTCGGGCGGTCGGCAAAGCCGGCGATCTGGTAGCCATAGTCCCACCAGCTCATCACCTTGGCGTCCTGCTTGGTGTTTTCGTGCAGCCAGAAGTAGGCCTCGCGGAAGTCGTCAATGAGCGAAATCGAGCCGTCCGGGCGCTGCGACGCGAGCACGACCGACGGCGACGAGTACGCCGAGGACGTAGTGTGCGTGCAGTGCATCACAAACATCAAAAACATGATCAGCATCGAGGCCACGACGAGGATCCGCGCAGGGACGCTGCGGATCCGCGGTACACGGGGCGGCGGCGTCGCCTCCTTCTCGGCCTCTTGGCTCTTGCTCTTGCTCTTCTTCTTCGAGGGCGTCGGCGCAGGCGCCGCCTCGCTCGGGCTCTCGGAGACGTACGTGTCGAAGATGGTGCTGCCTGCAATCGCCGCAGCGACACACACGCACGGCGTGAGCGTGAGCATGAGACGCACCATGACGCCCGAGAAGTAGGACGCCATCACCGCGTAAATAATCACAAATACGTGCTCGTCACGCAGCTCCTTGAACAGGAAAAAGATCCCGACCGGGAAGAGGAAGATGAGGCAGTGCAGGTCCATAAAGTACGCGGGCCACGCCGGCGGCTGGTGCTCCGACACGGAAGCAATGATCGGAATGTGCTTCTTTGCGTAGCCCGTGTCCCACAGCGAGTAGAAGCGGCCGGTCCACGGCGCAATGTAGCCGCCGTAGGTCAGCGCGACGAGCGCGCCAAACGAGAGGAGGGCCACGATCGCGACAAACGAGCGCACGAGCATCTTGAACTGGTTCGAGCTGACGTACGAGCGCACGAGCTCCGTGAGCGCGATGAGCTGCAGCAGGCCAAACACGCCGAGCGCCGCCATGTGCTCCGAAGTACGCACCGGCTGGAAGCCGACAAACGGAATCTGCATACTCGCCAGCGTGCCGATCGTGTAGAACGACGAGTAGGCGGCATACAGGCGCCCGCTAAAGCGCCCCATCAGCACCAGCACAAACGCGTGCAGCGGGATCATGTTCGTGATAAAGACGTAGCCGCCCCAGGCGGCGACCATGTAGAAGTAAAAGAGGGCCGTGAGCACACCGTAGAGCACGCTGCCGTCCTTTACCGCACGGATCCACAGATAGAACGTAAAGAGCAGGAGGAAGATGGCGATCGCCTCGTTGTCGTACGAGCCCGCGACCGAGCGCGAGATGTAGCCCGGGGCGATGCCGACAAAGAGCGCCGCGAGGAGGCCCGCCGACTCGTCCTTCATCGTCGCCGTGAACGCGTACGCAGCGAGCGCCGTGAACCCACTAAAGAGCGGCGCAAGCATCACACAAATGTCGCGGATGTTGACCGGAATGTTGAAAAAGTGCAGGATGTTGTACAGCGTCCCGCTCGTGACCATCAGGCCGGGGAAGACGGTACCACCCGCCGCACGGCCCAGAGGGTACCATGCAGTAGGGTCGAACCAGTTCCAGAAGCGGTAGTAGCCGTCCTTGGTCAGGACCTTGGTCGCCCGGTAGTTGAACCAGGGGTCGAATTCGTGAATGATCGACTCGTACCGCACCACGGCAAAGAGTCGCGAGGAGACAGCCGCTCCCACGATCAGAATCAGGATAACGGTTCGCAGCAGCGACAAAAGCGTCTGCTTCGAGTGCAGCGAGAGCACAGCTCCGTCCTGTGTCTCGCCCATCGTCGTCCACGCTCGGGCGCACCCCGGCGCTCGTGCACGGTGCCACGTGTGCCACACGTGGCTTCCTTCGCACGATGGCGCTCGCCTATGTGGGGGCGCGCGTGTATGGCCTCGCGCCGCAGGGCGCGTGGGACGACGTATACGTTAGTGCGGCACTCGCAGATGTACTGAGGCATGGCGAGGTGAGTGGCGCGCCGCTCGCGGTGTCGGTCGCGTCGGCGAACGACGCGCGTGCAAAGCACGTCTCGCTGCTCGCGGCCGGCGTCGTGAGCTGGGCGCAGATCGCGCCGCCCGACATGGAAGACTCGTTCGAGATGGAGCGCGGTGGACTCGCCGTGTTTGTGCCACTTACGCCGACTTGGCGCACGATCACTATGGAAGAGACGGCCGTCGTGCGCGCGGTGGTGCCGGTGCCGCTCACGGCGGCGTACCTTGCCGTGGAGCCCGACGCCCTCGAAACCATCGGCAAGGACCAGGACGTGCTGCGCCGGACGCTCCACGGACGCATCCTGCGTACGGGCGAGACGATGCACGCCGGTTTTGCGATGCGCAGCGTCCTCACCGAGCCGGTGCTGCAGGGCGTGGTCGACTGTGCCACGACCGAGCTCTACCTTGTCCAAGATACCGCCGGAAGCAAAGAGACTATGGACGTCCAGGCGGACCCGGTGCTCGATGAGACGTTTTTGGAGCGCGCGCTCGCTCGCTCGACCGTGACCGACGACCGCGACGGACTCGCGACGCACGCCAGCACGCTCACGGCCTCGGCGGCGCTCCAGCCCGAGTGGGTCGACGAGGCGCTCGCGCGGTGGCATCGCACGAGCGGCAGCGACGTGTATGTAGACCCGGAGAGCGTCGTGCTCGTCAGCGACACGACCCTCGCGGAGCTCGCGGCCTTCAACGGCGACTGGGCGCTGGCCGAAGTGCGTGGCGCCGACCGCCCGCGCATGGTGCGCCTGCTGGCTGCTCCGCCGCACCGCGCGTCCGCGACGTACGTCCCGCCGACGCTCGCAATGAACCTCGCGGGCGACGCATCGCTCGACAGCGACATTGCACTGACGCTGCACCCGCTGCCGACCAACGTCGCAGACGAGCTCGATACGCTGCGCCACGGCGACGCGGCGATGCAGGCGCTCGCGGGCGCTGCAGCACAGCCGCCGCTCATGCCACGCGCCGAGGCGCTGAGCGTCGCGCGTATTGCGTCGCCCATTGCGACCGACCGCGCCTTTGACGCACAGTGCCTCGACGCGCTCCGCCGCCACCTCGAGCACCGCCCACGCATCCTCAAGAAGGGCGACGTATTTGCCGTGCCGGTCGCCACGTCGCGCGCACGCTTCGAGCAGGCCGACGCCGAGCAGGACGGGCCGTCGGAAAGCGCCCGCGAAATCGCACGCACCGCGCAGCTGCCGGGCCCCCTTGCGCCGACGTACGCGCGCACAGCCGTGTACTTTTGCGTGACCGAGCTCGAGGCGGACCTCGAAGACCCCGAGGCGGTCGCCGCACGCATCCCAGAGAGCGCGCCCGCGCTCGAGCGCTGGTACGCGACGCTTGCCGCGTCCCGCCGCATGGACAGCGCAGGGTGCTGGGCGGATGCGACGCACACGCGCATCGTCCAAACTGGCCTCGAGCAGCGCCGCGTCGCGAATGTCGGCGCGTGGCTCGGCCTGACGAGCGACACCTATCCCTACCCCGGCAAGGACACGCCGCTGACGGCCGAAGGCAGCGTCTTTTCGCGGTACGTCCAGCTGGTGCGTGCCGCGCTCTCGCCGAGTGCGCAGCGGCTCGGCGTGCACCTTGCCATCCTCCTCGAAGGCGCCGCCGGCTCGGGCAAGCGCATGCTCACGCGCTGGGTCGCCGAGTGTGCCGGCGTGCACCTTCTCGAGCTGAACTGCTTCGAACTGGTGTCTGATACCGACGCGCACACCGAAGGCATCCTGCGCGCCAAGTTTGAGCGTGCTCGCACGTGTGCGCCGTGCATCATCCTCCTGCAAAACGTCGATACACTGGCCAAGAAAGGGCAGAACGAGGGGCAGACGACGGCTGTCGTCAAGATGCTGCAGCGGTGCATGGAGCCGGACGAGGAGAGCGGCCCGATCTTTTTTGTTGGCACGACCGAAGACGCGGAGCGGTGTCCCCCGGTGCTCCTTGCGTGCTTCAACCAGACGTTAAAGCTCGACCCGCCCGCCGAGCCGGAGCGCAGGCAGCTCCTCGACCTCGCGTTGCAGCGCTACGCGGTCGCGGCCGACGTCGACACCAAGCTGCTTGCAGTGCAGACGGCGGCGCTCCTCCCTGCCGACCTCACCGAGGTCGTGGAGCGTGCGCGGCTCGCGTCCGCGACGCGTCTCGCCACCGCGCTGGAACTCAACGAAAATGTGTGGACGATGGCAGACATTGCGGCGGCGCGCCCGGTCCTCGTCCAGTCCGATCTCGACAAGGCCCTGGGCCATGTGCGTGCGAGCTACAGCGAAAGCATCGGCGCGCCCAAGATTCCCAACGTCACCTGGGACGACGTCGGTGGCCTCGCGAGCGTCAAGAACGAGATTCTCGACACGGTCCAGCTTCCGCTCGAGCACCCCGAGCTCTTTTCAGACGGCGTCAAAAAGCGCAGCGGTGTGCTCCTCTACGGCCCACCGGGTACCGGTAAAACGCTGCTGGCCAAGGCGGTCGCGACGACCTGCTCGCTCAACTTCTTCTCGGTCAAGGGCCCAGAACTGCTCAACATGTACATTGGTGAGTCGGAGGCGAATGTCCGCCGTGTCTTTCAGCGTGCGCGCGATGCCAAGCCGTGTGTCATCTTCTTTGATGAGCTGGACTCTGTTGCGCCGAAGCGCGGCAACCAGGGCGACTCGGGCGGCGTGATGGACCGTATCGTGAGTCAGCTCCTCGCCGAGCTCGACGGTATGGCGAGTGGCTCGGCAGCGAGCGACGTGTTTGTCATCGGTGCGACCAACCGCCCAGACCTGCTCGACCCTGCGCTGCTCCGCCCCGGCCGTTTCGACCGTATGCTCTACCTGTCCGTCGCCGAGACCCACGACGCGCAGCGCAACATTCTCCAGGCGCTCACGCGCAAGTTTACGCTGGACGAGGACGTGGGCGACATGACTGTCATTGCCGAGCAGTGTCCGTTCAACCTGACCGGTGCCGACTTTTACGCGCTGTGCTCGGATGCTATGCTCAAGGCTATGACGGAAAAGGCCGAGGAAATCGATGCCAAGGTCGCCGAGCGCAACAAGGAGCCGCGCACGGGCGACCGCGTGCACTGGCCCGTGCCGCTCACACCGCAGTTCTACCTTGCTGAGCTCGCCGAGCCGAGCGAAGTGCAGGTGCGCGTGCACCGCCGCCACTTTGAGCAGGCCCTCGCAGAGCTCTCGCCGTCGGTCAGCGAGCAGGAAATGGCGCACTACCGCGAAGTCCAAAAGCAGTTCTCGCAGCCCGAGGACAATAAGGAGTCTGAAACTACTACGGCACAGCCCAAAGGCAAGGGTACCAAGCCTTTTGGCCAAGGCAAGGGCAAGGCCTCCGAGCCGGAAGCCCAAAGCGCTACACCTCCCCAGGGACCGCCAGGCCCGGATTCTCTGCCTGCGGCAGGTGCTGCGGCTGCCGCAGGCGCTACCGCAGGCGCTACCGCAGAGCCTGCCGGCTCTGCCGCAGCGCCTCCGCAAGAAGTACCCCGGTCCGGCCAGGGCAAAGGCAAAGGCAAGGCCCGTGCTCCGTAGCGTAAATCCCTCCAACGATCGCCGGCTCCGCCGCCCAACGCCGGCCGCTGATTCGCCCATCGGAACCTCCACATCCGGCTCGCTCCGTGGTCTGTTCGCAGTCCGCCGCCGGTCCCTGAATCGGATCACATGACCGGATTGCCGGCCGGACGCTCCCGGCGCGGGGCGGCCGGTGCCCCGTTCTTCCCCACATCGATTCTCTCACAATGAAGGCTACTGTTATTGGTGCTGCTGGTGGTATCGGCCAGCCTCTCTCGCTGCTGCTTAAGCAGTCGTCGCTCGTCACCGAGCTGTCGCTGTACGACATGGTCAACACCCCGGGTGTCGCCAAGGACCTGTCGCACATCAACACCCCCGCCCCCGTCGAGGGCTTCCTGCCCGAGGATGACGGTCTGGCCAAGGCTCTCAAGGGCACTGACATCATCGTCATCCCCGCTGGTATGCCCCGCAAGCCCGGCATGACCCGTGACGACCTCTTCAACGCGAACGCCTCGATTGTGCACGGCATCGCCGAGGCCATCGCCAAGAACGCCCCCAAGGCCTTTGTCCTGGTCATCTCCAACCCCGTGAACTCCACCGTGCCGATCGTCGCCGAGGTGTTCAAGAAGGAGGGCGTCTACGACCCCAAGCGCCTCTTTGGTGTGACCACCCTCGACGTGGTCCGTGCCGCGACCTTTGTGTCGGAGGCCGCCGGCAAGAGCCTCGACTCGGGCAAGTACCACATCCCCGTCGTCGGTGGTCACTCGGGTGTGACCATTGTTCCCCTGCTCTCGCAGAGCAACCCCTCGTTCTCGGCTGACCAGAAGGACATCGAGGCCATCACCGAGCACATCCAGTTTGGTGGTGACGAGGTCGTGAAGGCCAAGAACAACACTGGCTCGGCCACCCTCTCGATGGCCTACGCCGGCGCCGAGTTCGCCCTCGCCGTCCTTGCTGCCGCCAACGGCCAGACCTCGGACGTCCCGGTGTACAGCTACGTCGACCTCACTGCCGACGCCTCGGGCGCCAAGGCCGTGACCGACGTGATCGGCACCAGCACCCCCTTCTTCTCCGTGCCCCTCCAGCTCGGCAAGAACGGTGTGGAGAAGGTCCTGCCCCTCGGCAAGCTCTCCGAGTTCGAGTCGGCCGCCATCAAGAAGGCCGTCGAGGCTCTGAACGACAACATCGCCAAGGGTGTCTCGTTCAAGGCCAACAAGCTCTAAATAGGCTGGTAGCTGCGCCGTGCGCGTGATTAGTCATACCACACCATGTCGTCGGCGCCGGCGGACCGTCGCGCGTGGCTCGAGGGCGCGGTGCGTGCGCAGGCCGGCGAGGCCAGCGCTGCGCCGGGGCCATCGACCGGGGCCTGGTCCAAGCGCCTACAGGGCGCTGGCGTACCAGATCTCTCGGCCACTTGGCACGGCCTCCAGACGCTCTCGACGCAGCTCGGCGAACAACACACGGCGCTCGTCTCGAAGCTCTCTGCACAGATGAGCGTCGCAGGCACAATTGTTCCAGAAGCTGCGGCACAGGCACAGCAGCTGACACAGGACGCAATGCCCCTCCGCCTCGCTCTGGAAAAGGCCGAAAAACGATACGAGCAAATGACCCCGGCGGCCGGCACGCCGGAAGCGCACGCACTCTCGGAGTTGCACTCTCTCTCGCAGGTAAAGCACCGCATGCAGAGCGCGCGTGATACCCTTCATGCCGCCGAGTCCTGGTCGCTGGTCGAAGGCGAGGTCGACGGCCACCTCGCCGACGGTGACTGGGAAAAGGCGGCGCAGCGCCTCGCTGGCATGGAGCACACGCTGGCCAACTTTGACGCATCAAGCGAGTATGTCGCTGCGCGGCGCACGCTCCTCGAGCGCCTCCTTGCTGCACTCGATGAGGCAGTGGCCAAGGCGATGCACAAGGCGGTTGATGCGCAAGACGTCGACGGACTCATCCGGTGCGCGCGTGTCTATGCGAGCGTGCACCGTGCCGAGCAGTTTACCGTACACTATACACGCGCACGCCGCGCTGCGACCCAGAATGCGTGGCAAGCGGCACCGGTCGAGCAGCGCACCGGCGCATTCCTCGGCGCGTTGGAGCAGCTCGCCGCCGACGAACGCCAGGTGGCGCCTCTCTTGTACCAAGAGCCCGAACGCGGGGTCGAGGCGGTGCTTGTCGCCGCGGTGGATGCTGTGCCTTTGCACGAACACATTGATACCATGGCACAACGCCCCGAAGCGCTCCCGGTCTTGGTCGAATCCTACGTGCAAGCCTATGCTGCAGTCAAGGCCATCGACCAGGCGCGACTTGGCGCTGGAAGCGAAGCGCCGATTGCCTCTGATACGATCCCGACACATACCGCATGGCCCGCGTGCCTGCTGGGCCTCTATGTGCCTTATAAGGTCTCGTACCGCACCCGCGAAGCGGCTTTTTTGCAGCATGCCTTTGCGCAGCGGCAAGCTGCGTTCGAGGCACGCCGCGACCGCGCCTATGTCCAGACGGCCGACGCTCGCCAAGGGTCCTGGGCGGCGTGTGTACAAGACATGGCACAGTTGTGCTGCGACGAAATCGACGCGTGCCGTGCGCTCTCGGACGCCGCGACGGAGCGCATGCTCCGCCTTGCGGACGCGCGCGTAGAAGACGTGCTCGAGGCGGTCCATACCGCCCTGTTGCCTCTGCTGCGCCACCGTATCGTCTCGACACTCGATCAGCTGCAGACACGGCATGCACGGCACATGCAGTCGCTTGCGCCCGATGCAAACACGGTCCTAGCCGAGGACATGGACCCAATTCCCGATTGGGACTTGGTGCACGCCGGCGTGCGGGTCATGGAGCTGAACCCCTACCTGGATACCCAGGTCAGTGCCTGGCACACGCACCTCCTCGAGCGCGTCACCGGTGCGCAGGAGGCGAGTGTGCGTGCCAAGATGGCGTCGTTACCCGCACCACTCGAGGTCGCGCACTCGGCGCACGCTTTGGTGCTCGCCCAGCTCCTCGGCACCTTTCGCATGCACCTCGAGGCGTACAGCGCCCAGGGAGCGTGGGCCTTGGTGGCGCCGCAAGAGCACCTTCCCGAAGTGCGCATTCCCTCCTTTAGCAAGAGCCCTACCGAGGCAATGGTCAAACTCGGCGAAGGCCTGCTCAATCTCCCCCGCCTTCTCGAGTCGCTGGTCGAGCGGGAGCAGGCCGCGTTCGAGTACGCGGCCGACACGCTCCCCTTTGCCCACGACGAGGCGCCGGAAGTGCGTGTTCCCAGGACGCGTGCGCACCGTGCGCTGTCCGTCTCCCTCTTGACCCAGGATGCGGCGGTGCATGCTGATAATACCACTTATACCGCGGAGCAAGTGCTGTCGCTGTGGCTGCGCTCGCTCACCCTCACGCTTCTCGCCGAGCTCCAAGCGGCGCTGCCTCGCATGGCCAAGGACCCGCGCTGCGACTGTGCGCAGCTCGCGGCGGATGTCGACTATCTTGGGACGATTGCATCTGCGCTGAATGCGTCGACGCCCGCGCTGCGCGAGTGGGCCGACGTCCTGGCGCTGACGCCTGCGGCGGCGCAGGCGCTGCCGAAAGAAAGCGCGCTGCGCACGTCTCGTGCGTTTCAACAAGTATATGCTAAATAGACTACTTGTTCGCGCGGCGCGCAAGCACCGCGGCGTTCAACCGGTCGAGCACCTCCTGGGTCGTCTCCCAGCTGATGCAGGCATCGGTAATCGACACACCGTACTCGAGATCCTCCTTGGTCTTGCCGTTCTTGGGCTCGCTCTGCTTGCCCTCCTTGAGGTTCGACTCGAGCATCACACCAGTGATCGCGTCCTGGCCCTGCTCGATCTGCTGCGCAACCGAATCGGCACCCTTGGGCTGGTTGCGGTAGTCCTTGTTCGAGTTGCCGTGCGAGGCGTCGACCATGATGCTCGGGTGGCGGTCCGGCATCGCCTTCTTCAGGTTCTCCTTGCTGGCCTGGATGCTCTCGGCGTCGTAGTTGGTACCCTTGTTGCCACCGCGGTGGATAATGTGCAGGTCGCTGTTACCCGCGGTCTTGACAATCGCAGCGAGGCCCTGGCCGGTGACACCCATAAACGAGTGCGGGCACGAAGATGCGCGGATGGCGTCAATCGCAACGCCAATACCACCGTCGGTCGAGTTCTTGAAGCCGACCGGCATCGAGAGACCGGAGACGAGCTCACGGTGCAGCTGCGACTCGGTGGTGCGCGCGCCGATGGCGCCCCACGAGTAGAGGTCCGAGAGGTACTGAGGCGAGATAGTGTCGAGCACCTCGCAGCCGACCGGCACACCCGTCTCGGTAATCTCGATGAGCAGCTTGCGGGCGGTGCGCAGGCCGCGGTTGATGTCAAACGAGCCGTTGAGGTCCGGGTCGTTGATAAGGCCTTTCCAGCCGACGGTCGTGCGCGGCTTCTCAAAGTAAGCCCGCATCACGACCACCAGGCCGTCCTTCCAGCGCGAGTCGTAAGCCTCGCTCAGGCGGCGGGCGTACTCCTTCGCCTGTTCCGGGTCGTGGATAGAGCAAGGGCCGACGACGACGAGCAGGCGGTCGTCCTTGCCGGTGATGACGTTGCTCGCGTCAAAGCGGCCGCGAGCGATGGTCTCCTTCGCCTTGTCGCTCACGGGGTGCTCGTGCATGAGCATAGACGGGGCAATCAGCGGGTCGTAGCCCGTGACGCGCGTGTCGTTAGCGTATTCCAGTTTCGCTGCCATGGTGGACAAGAAACGCTCTGACTCGGAAGCTTCTTTGACGCAGAAATGGATGACTAAGCAACACTACGGCTACAACACGGGGGTGCCGAGGTTGGAACCGAGCGACTTTTTGATCGTGTCGCGGGCCCAGTTGGCGGTCTTGCGCGTCTCGGAGCCGTTGGTGCGGCTGCGGCCGACCTTGATGTATTCCTGCACCCATTGCTGTTGAAGCTGGGCCATGACAGGCCCCGAGGGGAAGGCGGTCGCAATGTCGCCGAGCAGGCCGATCGTCGCGCGGAGCAGGGCCTCGGAGCGGTCCGTGCTTTCCGAGGCGACCAGGCCCACAAAAGCGATCGTGTACTCCATGTACGGCAGGAGGATCTCGGCCTTGCCGCCTGCCCGCATGCCAGACACGATGCCGACGTAGGCCTCTGCAATTCCCTCACGCAAGTCGTTCACGTACTCGCTCATTTCGTAGTCGGTAATGTCCGCAGGGTTCTGCACCATGCTCGCTTGCTGCAGCACTGCCATGGCCGTCGGGAGGTAGGGCTCGAACTGCGCGCCGATCGCCAGCGCGATATCGCCAAAGCAGCTCAGGATATGGGGCTTGACGTTCCGGTTCAGCACCGGGCTCTGCAGATCCTCAAACAGGGCAAAGACCAGCGTCTGGCTGCACTTGCCCGCCGCCTCGCCGAGACTCCGGCAGAGGTCGCCGACCAGACCGACGCTGATCGTGCACAGCTGGTGCTCTTCGTGGTTGCGCAGACCCTCGACGAGGAAAGGCAAAAAGGCGTCGAGGTACTTTTCAAACTCGCCCTCCAGCGCCACAATCACGGTACCGACCGCAACGAATGCGTCCTCGAGCACCGTGGGCTGCTTGGCGCTGTTCTGGATCAGCGTCAAGAGACCCGTCATGAGGCGGTCGCCGATCGGCACAATGCCGTTCTGCAGGCGACGCACGCAGGCAATAATGACACTGCACAGGTTGCTCTGCAGCTCTGCCCAGTTGTTCCGGTCGTCCAGACCGACGAGCTGCGCGACCATGCTGTTGAGCTGTTCCTGGCGCTCGACCACGTGCACCAGGACGTTGCTGACCTGCTGCAGGCAGTCTGTGGCGCTGTTCGCCACGAGGCTCGCGAGCGCCTCGTAGGCCGACGTGCGGCTGTTCGACTCGTTATTTCCGCGCTCGGTCGCCTGGATAAGCTGCGCGGCGATCGTTTCAAAGTAGGGCGACATGCTCGTCGTGGGCGGGTCGCTCTCGTCGAGGCGCGCGAGGATGCCCTTGTGCTCGGCGAGGTTCATCAGCGCCCAGCAGCAGTGCGTCACAATGCGCGGCTGGTCCTGCAGCGAGGCGAGCAGCGCATGGACCAGCGGTCCGAGCTGGACTTCGGGCGTGATTGCGTCGTAGACAAACTCGCAGATCCGGCCAAGGGTCCACGCGGCGGTGTCCTTCACCGCGGTGCTAGGGTCGCGCAGCGTCTCGATGACCGTAGCGAGGGCCTGGGTAACGAGCGTCTCGAGTAGCTTGCTCTCCGGGCCATCCATGATCGAGCCGAAGCACATCAGCGCCGCCTCGCGCCGGTTCCACTCGGGCGACTTGATGTTGGTTTCGATGAAGGGCACGGTGAGCGAGACAATCGCATCACCGACGACCTGCGCGAGGAGACCGAGACAGGTACCCGCGGCCTTGGCCGTGTCCCACTCGTCCTCATCGCCGTCTTCCTCCTGCTGCGTGAGCAGCTCCATGAGCACCGGCGCAATCTCCGGCAGGGCGACGCTCGCAAAGTGGTACGAGACATGGGCGGGCTCCTCGTTGAACTCGAGCGCCTCCGCGGCCTCGAGCTGAAGCTCGATCTCCTCGTCGCACACCGTTGACCAGAACTCGACGGCCTGCAGTGCGACCTTTGGCTCGGGGTCGCGCATGCCGAGAACGGTGAGGCCAAAGAGCGCCTGCTCCATGTAGAAGCGCATCTTTTCGTAGTAGAGCTGCATGATGCGCACCAGGTTCTCAAACGCAGCGACCTTGACCGGGACGTGCGCCGACTGCGTCGCCTCGCACACGACCTGCATGATATAGTTGCGCTCGCCTTCGCGCTCAAAATTGCTCCGCACGAACTCGAGCGAGTTGAGCAGGGCCTGGAGGGCGGCGTACTGCACCTCGGGAACCGTCTCTTCCTTGCGGGCGCCCTGGATGACCGCGGTGAGGATCTCGTTGGACTGCGCCGAGAGCACCGCCGGGTTCACCACCTCGCACGTAAAACCGATCGCCTGCAACGCCGCCTGACGCAGGCGGGGGTTGCTGGCGTCGCCGACGGCCGCGAGGAGCTGGGCGATGAGGTCGTTCCACATGCCGAGCGGGAGCTCGATCGCCGCGACGGCCGCGACGACCTGCGCAGCGACCGTACCTGCACGGGGCTCTGCGCTGCTGAGCGTCATGAGCACCTTGCTCTTGACGTCGTCCCGGACATTTGCGGGAAGCGCCGTCCAGCGCTCGGCAAAGTCCTGCGCGCGCTTAGCCTCGCGCGCGACAAGCGCATTCTTCAGCGCAAGACCCGAAGCAGAGCGGATGTATGCCTCTGCCGTGTCGCTGGCTAGTTCGGTCGCGAGGGCGACCATGTATTGCGCCTGGGTTAGGGGTAAAACGTACATAGTTGTCGCGCACCGCCGACTCGAGCGCCTGCTCCGCCGCATGCCGCGTGCTTTGGTCTATATTAGCACAAACACATACCAGGCGATAGCGAATTGGTGAGGAGTTCACCGACATTCATCGTGCAATCCGTCGTGGCACAGAGGAACACAATTCTCTGCGAAACTCAGCCACTGGCCCAGCTGGCAAAAGTGTTTGTTGGTCTTTTTGCAAATAAGTGCCACGCGGACTCGCCGCAGCGCGTGCACAGATCACGAATCGCGTCGCTACTTGCGTTTGCTACGGGCGTTTCCCGGGCGCGGGGAGGCGGTGCGCGACCCTGTGCTCATCTCGGACGCGCTGCGCTTCTTTGTCTTGGACTTGGCGGCATTGGCGGCGGCGCGCGACGCCTCCAGCTCCTCCTCCTCTTTGATGACCAGCAACAGGAGGGTGTTGCAGCGGCGCGCAATCTCTTGCGGCGTGCGCGACTTGATGAACCAGTTGAACCGGAACTCGGGGTAGTAGAGAATATCGGCACGGATCCGCTCGTAGACATCGTCACCGCTCAGACCATAGTCCGCCAGACGCACCAGCAAAAAGCGGTCCTCCTCCTCGGAGTAGGCCTTGCCTTTGGCCTGGTTGTAGGTCAGCTTGATCTGCTGCAGCGGCTGGCTGTACGAGTCAATCTTGCGCTTGAGCAGGAGCTCGTTGTGCTGCAGCTTCTGGCGCTTCGTCTCGCCTTCTTCGACGCGCTGCACAATACGGTCGCCGTCACTCAGCTCGTGTACATGCTCCCAAAAGACCTTGGCATATTGACGGACGTCCGCCTCGGTCTTTTCACCGAGCCCAATCTCCTCGGCAATGGCAGAAAAGGCGTTGCGGCCGTGCTTCTCGCATCCTTTGACAAACTGCTGGTAGTCGCGGCGGTTCCAGTCGCTGAAGCCTTGCGTCGCCAGCTGCTCCTTTTCTTCCTGCTCGGCCTCGGTCAAGGGCTCGGCCTCGTCGATCTGCTTCTGCTCGGCGGCACGCTGTGCCTCGGCCGCCGCCTCGTCGCCGTCCTTCACCTCGGGCTTGGGGGCCTGGTAGCCAATGCTCCGCTGGTACGCCGCCGTCTCGCGCTCCTGCAACTCGACCAGGCGCGGGGGGTAAAACTGCCACTCGGACGTGGTGACCTGCTTCGGCGCACGGGGGGCCTTGGGCGCTGCGGGCTTGGTCGTGGTGCGCATCGCGTCGCGGTAGTAACTGTCGATCGAGTAGTTCTGCTTGCGCTCGCGCTTGCTCGGCTCGATCCAGATGCCGGTGCCTTGTTTGCGCTTGTTGCCAAACTGCTCGCCCTCCCACTCGTACGCGCCGCCCGCCTCGCTCTTGAAGTTGGTCAGCTCGTCGAGGTTGGTAAACTGCTGGTACTTGCGCTGGAGCTCGGCGGTGCGCTCCTCGCCACGCGAGATGATCTCGTCGATGTCATCCTTGATCTCCATCGACTCTTTCGAGTTGATGATGCGCTCGGCGCCGTGCTGGATCATGTCCACCAGGTCGTCCTTCTGGTTCGCACCCTTCGACTGGTGCTGCGTACGGCCCTGCTGGATGACGAGCTGGTCGAGACGCAACTTCTGCGCAGCACGCTCAAGAATCCGCTCCTCAATCGCGTTCTCGGTGACGAAGCGGAAGACGTACACCTGCTTCGTCTGACCGATACGGTGCGCGCGGTCCATCGCCTGCAGATCCGCCTGGGGGTTCCAGTCCGAGTCAAAGAGCACGACGACGTCGGCGCTCGTCAAGTTGATGCCGAGACCACCGGCGCGCGTTGTGAGCAAAAAGACAAACTTTTCGCTGTCCGGCTTGTTGTACTCATCGATGGCCGCAATACGGTCCTCGTGCATTGAGCTACCGTCAATGCGGCAGTATTTGTATTCGCGGAAGAGACAGTAGTCCTCCAGGATATCGAGCATGCGGCTCATCTGTGAAAAAATGAGCACACGCGAGCCACGCTCCTTCATCTTGCGCAGGAGCTTGTCGAGAATGATCATCTTTCCTGCATTGTCCACCAGGTGCTCGTCGGTGGTGAACGGAGGACCGGGCTCCGCGCCGTCGAACAGGTAGGGATGGTTGCAGCACTTGCGCAGCTGCATGACAATGTTGAGCAGACGTGTCTTGCCCTCCTTCTTGGACGTTGCACCGTTCACCGCGTCAATGTCCTTCTCGAGGAGCGACTTGTACCACTTGCGTTGCATGTCGGTCAAGCCGACAAACACGTTGATCTCCTTCTTGGGCAGGAGGCTGTGCTCGACGTCCGACTTGACACGGCGCAAGAGGAAAGGACGCAGGACCTTGTGCAGCTGCTGCACGACGCTATCCTGCGCCTCGCCGTCCTCGCCCTTGCCTTGGAACCAGCTTTGGAAGTCGTCCGCACTCGAAAAGACGTCGGGCAGCAAAAAGTTGAGCAGACTCCAAAGCTCCATCAGGTTGTTTTGCAGCGGCGTACCGGTAATGAGCAGGCGCGAACGCGAGCTAAACGCACGCACAATCTGCGAGAGCATCGAGTCGGCATTCTTGATGCGGTGCGCCTCGTCAATCACAATGTACTCCCACGAGAGGCGCTTGAGCGCCGACTTTTCGCGCAGGCACATTTCGTAGGTCGTCACCAGCACGTCAAAGTCTTGGGGGAGCAGGCGCTCCTGGATCACTTCCTGGCGCTCCTCCTTGCTGCCGCGCAGGGTGATGATGCGGAAGCCCGGCACCCACTTTTCAAACTCACGCACCCAGTTGTCGAGCGTCGACTTGGGCACGACGACGAGGTGGAAGCCGGGCGTGTCGCGGTAGTGCTTCAGGTAGCCGAGGAACGAGATCGTCTGCAGCGTCTTGCCGAGACCCATCTCGTCGGCCAGAATACCATTGATACCGTTGTGGTAGAGCGAGATGAGCCAGTTCAGGCCCTGGATCTGGTACTCTTTCATCGTGCCGCCCTTGACGTACGGAGGGGACTCGTGGAAGGCAAAGGTGTCCTCGTCACCCTCCTCGTCCTTGAGCAGCTCCTCGTCCTCCTCACGCTCCGTCTTGCGGCGGCGCTGATCGCTCGCACCGCCGCTGCGCTTGTTGCCGCCCTTGCCGCTGCGCCGCTTTGCGGACTCGTCGACAAGACGCGCAAACTCCGGGTCACGGTCCTTCTTGATATCAATAAAGTGCTGGAACAGCTCGGTCTGGCCGAGCAGGTAGCTGAACCGCTTCAGACTGTCGACCGTCTTTTGCTTGTTCATCTCGACGCGGCTCGAGTTCAGATCCTCGTTCTGAGCAGCCCGGCGCACAGCGCGTTCTTCCGCGACATCTGTCTCGGGTGTCACATCGCCACTGTGCTCCGCAGACACAATATCCGACATCTTCTCGTCCGCGTCCATCGCCGCGCGGTGCACAAAGCCAGCCGACGCGCCGGGCACGACGCGTAAAAAATTATTACAAATCTACCCTGGATCGGCGGGCCGCTGCGGAGCGTGCACGGCCGGCGAGCCAGGTTGCTGGGCAGGGTAGGCGAGCAAGCTCGTAGTCTACATGCTATTAACGGAGCGACGCGCCCTGGCCGAGGTAGTGCGTGTTGGCATCGCCGTACGTCCGGTTCAGGATGCCAATCTTGGGCTGTGCGTCGGGCGCATGCGGCGCAAGCGAGTGCAGCGCATCGATCATGGCCGACGCCGTGCCGTCCGCCGCGCGCTCGACGCGCGTTTCCGTCTTGCCAAAGACCGACATGGGGTCGGCCTCGCGCACAGCGTTCACCGCGCCGACAACGTGGTGCTGGGTGAGTAGGGCAACGTACGTTCCACCGCGACTGCACTTCCTCCCAGAACGAGGGCTGCGCAGGGCGGTACGCAGAAGGCTGCAGCGGCACGAGACGCTCGCCGCTCTTCTTGTCAAATTCATGCGCGCGGTCCAAGGCGTCCGCCTTGGCCTGCATGGTCGACACCATGAACTGCGTCTGGTCCTGCATTGCCTCATGCACTGCATACAGCAGCACACCGGCAGCCGTGGCGCCAAGCAGGGAGGGGACCAACGAGTAGGGCATCAGCACACCAAAGACAACGGAAGCCGCCGGAGACGAACCGGGTCGGTGGAGGGCCTCGCTAGGATTCGCAAAAATGCCCCCAACAGACCGCCGGTGCGTGGAGCTGGAGCGCCGCCATGTCCAGCGCGCTGGTCGTCCGGCCGCTGGTCGTGCGCTTCACGGACGCGCATACGGACGATGCGCACTTAGACCTGATATACGAGCAGCGCTACGGCGACGCAAAAGAGTGGCCCAACCTCCACGAAGAGACCGTCGCCGAGCTCAAAGACGTGCTGCGTGCGGGGCACCCCGATCGCGCAGAGCGGCGCCTGCGCCTCATTCACTTTGGGCGCATCCTCCCGAACGGGGTGCACCTCGCATCCTACCTGGACTCGATTGTGCAGATGCAAGAGGCAGACACGTCCGAGGCCGTCTTGGAACATGTGACCGTGCACGTCGAACCCCGCATCGATGGGTCCTACGTCCTGCGGCGGCCGAACGAGGCGGCAGAGACCATGAGCAGCAAACAGTGGGGCAAGCAGCGCGCAGAAGTGTGTGGAGACGAGCAGTCGCTGCCGCCGTCCGGCTTTGCGTCGCTCGATGTACTGCGCCTTCCGGCGGCGTACTTGCAATGCTCGATCGGCGCGCAGGGCGCCGAGGAGCCGGAGGAGGAGCAGACCGAGCTCCCGCGCACCGATCCCGAGCCGCGGGGCTTTGACCGCCTGCGGCACACGGCCGGCATGTCGGCGATGGATATCCAGATCATGCGAGAGCATTTCCACCAGCGCTCGGGCCTCTCGATGGCGCGCAGCGGCGACTTGGTGCGCCGCCAGGAAGAGGACGAGCTTGCGTACACGCTCGAGGAGCAGTGGATCGACAATATGGGCGAGACGCCCGAGGCGCTCGTCAACGCAAATGCGTCGTCGACCCGCCTCTCGGTCCTCCAGGGACTGCTCATCGGCTTCTTCTTTCCGCTGCTGCCCCTCTTTTTTGCGTACGGCCATGGCGCGGTGCGCTGGCCACGTCCGCCGCAGCAGGCGCAGCAGGACGAGGAGATGGAGCGCCTCTTTGGCCTCGCCAACGTCCTCTCGGAGCTGCGGAATCGCCCGACGGACACGCAAGGGCCGCCCACGGCGCAGGACGCCGCGCTGCGCAACGAGGCGCAGCAGTCAGCCAATGCACTCCTCTCGCTGATTGCACGCCGGAGCCGCGCGCCGGCAGCGCGCGACGCCGACGACGACGACGACGACGACGAGGAAGAGCTGCCGTCCGAAGGCGGCACCGAGGCGCCGCCCGTGCCGCGGCGAGGCCCCTCGGCGACGTACGGCCGCTACGTCATCTTCTCGCCTTATACCCACATCGCGATCCTGATTGGGTTCGTGATCAATATCGCCCTCGGCCTCTTCCGTATGCTCTGGTGATGTACATAACTATGGCGATCTTTTGGGCGATGCAGGTTCGTCCTCGCTTTCGTCATCGAGTGCAAATGCATCGTAGAGATCCCGCGCCTGCATACCCCCTTCGCCAGGCAGCGCGCCGAGCTGGATCTCGCCTTCGTCGGTCGGGAGGTGCTCGTACCGACGCAGCGCGCGCTGGCGCGTGTAAAAGTAGATCAACAGCGACGCGCCGGCGACAATCGCCAGGCCAGCGGCCACCGCAAGCCAGGTCGACTGCCGCGCAAGCGCGCCGAGGTAGCCCGTATCCGCTTCGGGCTGCTGCACCTTGCTGCCAAAGGCTTCGTGCGTCTCGCCGGGGACCGTGTGGTGGTCGTCCGGTAGCGCATTCGTGGGCTTGACAAACGTCTTGGTCGACGTCGGCATGCCGGAATAGTGCAGCACGGTGGACGACGGCGCGGCCGACAGCGTCAGATTGTGCTCCTCCGAGTTGGCGGGAAAGTCCCACGGCCGCGCCTTGCTCGCGTCTTGGGCTTCGCCCCAGAGCGAGAGCGAAAAGGCGGTAAAGTTGCCAGGGATGCGGTTCTGGCGCTCTTTCGACGCGCGGTCCGTCACCTGGAGACGCCACTCGCCCCGCATGTCCTCGCCCCAGTGCTTGATCGACATAAACGTCCAGCCGGGGAAGCCGTTGCGGTCACTATCGTACCGCCGGGGGCTCGCAAGCACACTGCGCGTCCCGTGCGGCGAAAAGAGCTCGACTTGGACGTCGCCGCGGCGGTCGTGCTCGATCCAGACCGTGACGGTAACGTGCTCGAGCGTCTTGAGGTTAGCCTGGTCGAGCATCTCCTGCGACACCTCGACTGCCGCGACCTTGGGCTCGTCGAGCTTCAAAAGGGGCTCGGGCACGGTCTGGTTCTTGCTCTCAAACCACGATTGGGGGGCGACAAGCTTGTGCGCTTGCGCCTCAGCCAGCAGACGCGCGGCGTGCACGACGCCGTAACCGTACTTGTGCGAAAACTTGCGCCCGGCGCCATTCTGCTCCCAGTCGGGGTCCTCGGTGTTGCTCGGGACGGCGGAGCGAACGATAATGTGCTGGACGTCGCGCCAAGTCAGCTCGGGGCGCACTTCGAGCGCCAGCGCGAGTATGCCCGCAACTAGCGGCGCCGCAGCGCTCGTGCCGCCGTGCATCGACGTGCACCGCCGGTTCGTGCCTTTGGACACGTCGGTGGTGGTAATCATCTGCCCCGAGCCCGAACTGTAGCTCGACGCGATGATCGCGCTGCACATCTCCGAGTAGTAGGGGTGCTTGCCGAGGTGGTCGACGGCCGCAATGGTCACCGTGTAGATCGAGTTGGTGTACCCGTCAAAGTTGCACTGGTCGTCCGATCCGCCGCCATTGCCGCCAGCAAAGACAAAGATGCTGCCATTGCCGTCGCGGCCGTTGTAGATGCCGTTGAGCAGTGCCTTGGCAATCAGGCCGCGGGGCGCGTCCATGCTCTGCCCATTGTCCGGTGGTCCCCAGCTGCAGCTGTAGATCGAATTCGTTTCGTAGCCAAAGTTGAGCGACGCGGCTTCGTCCGCGTCGGTGATCGGGCCACTGAGAATACGGATGCCGGCGACGCGCGCTTTGGGAGCGACGCCTACGCCGCAAAAGTCGTTCGGGAGCGCGGCAATCTCGCCGGCGCAGCGCGTGCCGTGTAGATCGTCCGACAAGCGCGGCTCGGGCAGCTCGGAATGGTCATTAAAGTCGTAGGAGCTCTTTGCGTTCTGGGTCAGCCATGCCACGTACAAAGTTGTCTTTCAAATCAGGATGGTGGAAGTCGAGGCCGTCGTCGAGCAGCGCGACGGTCACGCCCTGGCCGGTGGCATTGCGCCAGACCTGGTCGAGGCGCAGGTCGTTGCCTTGGTCCACCGGGTTGATCAGGTGCCACTGCTTGTAGAAAAGAGGATCGTGCACCTGGAAGTCGTCCATAAACTTGCTGGTCGCGTTGATCGGCACCGGCGCACGCACCTCGAGCGCGTCGCGTTTCCCTTTCCACGCCTCGGTCACGGGGTGCGGGGGAAGCAGCTCGGGGTACACGTCGCGCATCGTCTCGGGATCGTAGATCACGTTGCGCTTATGCCGCTGCCGCGGCACCTGGCGATCCACGGCATGCAGCGTCTGCTGTACGCAAGCGTCCGACACGCAGGTGCCGCCGGCACAGCGCTTCGACAGCCCCGGCGTCTGGAGCGCGTGGAAGCGCTTCAGCACGACATCGTCCGCCTCGGCGTCCAGTGCGTATACAGACCGACGCGCAAGGCTATCGCTCTTTTCGCGGCGCAGCAGGTAGTGGTGCGGGAGCGCGCCGACGCGCTCCACGAGCTCGGCGCCGAGCGCAGCAGCGACGTGCTCCTCCGTGGCGCCGCACGCACGCCGCGGTGCGAGCTCGGCTACGTAGTACTGGTGCGTATCGTATGTGCGTGGCTGTGGCTGGGCGCTTGATACAGCGCCTAGCGCGATACAGAACACGGCACAGGCCGCCTGCAACGACCGCATCACGCTCCGGAGCAAGTTCGAAGGATGCCACGTGGCTACGAAACTACTCAGCGGCCGAACGCTTGGTGACCTTGGTAGTGCTGCCGACGGCAGTGGACTTCGCCGGGCCGTCCGTGGCAGGAGCGGCAGCCGGAGCATCCACCTTCTTGGTCGGCGCAGGGGCGGGGGCGGCGCGGCCACCGACGAGCGAGGTGAGCGTGCCGATCAGGCCCAAGACCACCGCCACGACCGCGGCCCAGAAGCCGACGATCGGGTAGGACTGCTGCAGGACACGCAGCTTGTCGGGCTCGTAGCGCAGGCGGGTAATCATAACCTCGGTCTTGCGGCGGATCTGGAAGAGCGTGCGCTCAGGCAGGCTCGGCAGCGCGCGGTGGCCGGTCTCGAATTCGGGGTCGTTACGCTGGTCCTCCGTCTCGCGGTTCTGCTCCAGGGGAAGTTTCACGTGGAAGGTCTCCTTGGCAAACGCACGCGCCTCCTCGGGGTCGTTGCTCAGGTAGATGTTGTCAAAGAGGATGTCCTCGTCCATGGTCCAGAGCTCGAAACCGACGCCGGTGATCGGGGCGAAGCGGTTGGGGTGCTTGTCCTCGTAGTAGTTCTTGTTCGGGATACGGCGCGGGGCCCACTCGCCCTTGTACGCGGGGTTGGGGATCATCGGAGCGGTCCACTTGCCCTTGTACGCGGGGTTGGCAATCATCGGGGCGGTCCACGGGCCACAGCCGGAAGCGTCCTCACAGATGGGGTTGGGGATCATCGGGGCGACCCACTCGCCGTCCTCCTCGTCGTCCCACTCCTCGGGCTTCTCGGCAGAAGGATCGGGGATCATCAGCGCCTCCTCCTCGTACCAGTCGGTGGGCTTCTTGGCGTTCGAGTCGGGGATCATCGGCGGCGCGTTCTCGTCCCAGTCGGCGGGCTTCTTGGCCTTGGGGTCGGGAATCTCCGCCTCGTCGACCCAGTCGGCGGGCTTCGAGTCGGTCGGGTCGTCGATCTCCTTCGGGGGGTTGACCGGGGGCTCGAACGAGTCAAAGAGCGTGCCGTTGGTGCGGGGCTCATCGTTGATCAGGATCTGGAACGAGTTGTCGGGCTGCACAATCAGCGTGTACAGCGTCGTGGTCTTGGTGATCTTGGGGTTGGTGGGCAGGTTCATCTGCTTCTCCTCAAACTCGCCGGTAACCGGGTTCTTGTGGTGGAAGATGAAGTGCACCTTGTTCGTACCACCGCAGCGGTCGGGACCAAACATGATCGTGTACGGCGTCTTGTCCGAGAACTCCTCGGCAGCCAGGCCGCCCTCGGTAGCGCGCAGGAGCTTCACATAGGCACCACCACACGACAGGCCCTTTTGGAGCTTGACCTCGTACTGCACCACAAAGGGCTTGGTACCGTCAAAGGTGATGGGCTTCTCGAGCTGGGTGCTGATCGCGTGCTGCTTCGCCTTGCTCTTGAGAGTCAGGCCCTTGTCGCCCTTGATGCCGGGGAAGACGAGCGGCTCCTCGACCTTCCACTCACCATCGTACTTGAACTCCTCCTCTCCACGCTGGAGCTTGGAAGAGCGCGAGACCGACCAGCGGCTCTCCCAGTCGGGCGTAAACTGCTCGACAAAGAGACCCTTGATGGCACTGGGCACGAACGAAACAGACGAGCCTGCCGTGGCAGGCACATTGGCAAGCGCCATGAGCGCAGCGGCGCTCACAGTCACAGCTCCCTGAACAGACTTCATAAGTAACTACAAAGAAGGACAAGCGCGATGCGGTGCCGTCTCCCCCCCCCTCCACGTGTCCGCTCGTGCGCCGTCCGAACGTTCCAGAGAATGCCACGTGGCAAGGCCCATGCGCGCTTAGGCCAGGAGCTTGTCTACCTGCTCGAGCACCGCGCGGCGGCTCGTGCCGCCGATGGCGTTGCGGCGCTCGACGCTCTGCTCGGGGTCCCACACGAGCTTCACATCCTCCTCAAAGGCGGGATGCAGTGTGAGCAAGTCCTCGAGAGACAGGTCGCTCAGCTCGCAGCCGCGGTCCTCGGCCAGCTTCACAGCCGAGCCGGAAATGTGGTGTGTCTCGCGGAAGGGAATCTGGGTAAGCATAGATACGTACACCCTTGCGGACGAGGTAGTCGGCGAGGTCCGTAGCAAGCATATCGGTCGTGAGCGCACCGCGCATCTTCTCGGACGAGATCTGGATGAGATAAGGACACATACCGTAAGCGTGCTCACGACGCCGGTCAAAATCTTGAGGCAGGCAACCGCCGTGTCGACAGAGTCAAACATCGGCTCCTTGTCCTCCTGCAGATCCTTGTTGTAGGTCGAGGGGATACCTTTGAGCGACATCATAAAGCCGGACAGGTTGCCAAAGAGACGGCCGCTCTTGCCACGCAGCAGCTCTAGACTGTCGGGGTTCTTCTTCTGCGGCATGATCGATGAGCCGGTGCTGTACGCGTCGCTGAGCTGCACAAAGCCAAACTCGGCGCTGGAGTAAATGATGAGGTCCTCGGCAATCTTGCTGGCGTGTACCGAAAAGAGCGAGCACCACATGAGCGTCTCGACGACAAAGTCGCGGTCAGCGACGCTGTGCATGCTGTTCGGGCCCACAGTCTGGAAGCCGAGGTCCTTGGCGAGCGCCTCACGGTCCAAACCCGCGAAAGGGTTGCCCGCCAGCGGGCCCGCGCCCAGCGGCAGCATCGAGACACGCGAGCGCAGCGCACGCAGACGCTCCACGTCGTATTGGAAGTAGGTCGCGTGCGACAGGAGCAGGTGCGACCAGCGGATCGGCTGCGCACGCTGCAGGTGGGTGTAACCCGGCATGAGCACGTCGACCTCCTCACGAGCGCGCTTCGCCATGACATGCACTAGCTCGGTGGCGAGCGACTCGAGCTCATCGATCTCGTCCAGGAGCCAGAGACGCATATCAGTAGCCACCTGGTCGTTGCGGCTACGGCCAGTGTGCAGCTTGCCGGCCACCGGGCCGATAAGCTCCTTGAGGCGGCGCTCGTTCGCCGTGTGGATGTCCTCGTCTTCGGGAGCCACACTGAAGTTGTTGGTGCGCCACTCCTCGCCCACACGGTTCAGTCCGTCGCAGATGGTCTGCGCCTCGGCCTCGGTCAGGATCTTGCACCCGATAAGTGCCTTAGCGTAGGCCTGCGAGCCACGGATATCCTGCGACCACATGCGCTTGTCATACGACAGCGACTCATTGAAAGCATGCATCACAGGGTCGGTCTCGCCGGTGAAGCGGCCGCCCCACAGCTTCTTCTTGGTAAAGTCCTCTCCGCTCATGATGACTAGGAAGCTAGCTGCGCCTATCCATCTGACTAATGCATGCGCCGTGTGGAGAAGTGGAGGATTACTGCTGGGCGCACTGGATGTTGGGATCGTCGCCGGGCTGGTCGTAGGTATCCTGATCGGGCATGCGCGTGCCTTGGTTCATGCCGAACTGCGTTAGATAGACGACGTACCTTGTTGATATCGCCAGGCTTGGTCGTAAGATCGTCGGTGACCACGTCCTCCTCGGCCGGGAGGTCGGTGCGCTTCGGGGGAAGCAGCGTACTGAGCGCGGCCTCGTCGGCGTTGCGCGCCCATTCATCCGTAGGGAACTCGATCTCGTAGCGGAGGAAGAGGTCGCCACGACGGTCGCTGCGGCGCTGGTCCATCATACCCTCGCCGTGCACGACATCCACCTGGCCGGGTCGCACGACATCGCCACGCGCCTTGGTCAGGTGCAGGCGGCGGCCGTCGAGGTGCGTAAGCACAGAGCGCGAGAAGCCCTGTAGTGCCTCGAGGAGAGTGATGCGCACCGTGGCGAGCAGGTCGATGCCACGCACCTCGAACGAGGCATGCGGCGTCTGCTTCAGCTCAAAGATGATTGACGCGGGCTTCGAGTCGGGCTGCGTTAGCATAGATGCGTACCATCTGGTCGCCCTCGCCTTCAAACACGATACGCTGGCCGTCGTGTGCGCCGCGGGGGATCTCGAGGCGCAGACGTGCCTTGCCTTGGACGGTGCGCGCACCTTTGCACTTCTTGCACTGTTCCTTCTCGCGGAACTTTTTGCCGGTACCATGGCACTCACCACACGTACCGATCGACTGCGAGATCATTCCATTACCGGCTTGGCGCTGCTGGAGCACACGGCCTTTGCCGCCACAAGTCACACAGTCCTTCGGCTGTGCACCGGCCTTGCCACCAGTGCCGTGGCAGTGCGAGCACACGACATTCTTTTCAAGCGCAAAGTGCGCCGTCTTGCCATTGTACAGGTCCTCGAGCGTCACCGTGTAGGGAATGACCGAGTCCTGCGCACGGCGAGGCGGAGGACCGCCGCCAAACGAGAACGAGGGGCCGCCAAACATCGAGGCTGGATTAGTCTGAGCACGTACCAAACAGGTCGTCCATATCAACGCCACCACGCGGGTCCGTGTCGTCGCCGTAGCGGTCGTACGCAGCGCGCGCATCCGCATCGCCCAGGGTCTCGTAGGCGGCTGCCACTTCCTGGAAGCGCTGCGACGCCGTCTCGTCGCCAGGGTTCTTGTCGGGGTGGTTCGCAAGCGACTGTTTCTTGTACGCCTTCTTAATCTCGGCATCAGACGCGTCAGGCGCAACGCCCAGCACGTCGTACAGCTTTGTGTCCACCACCATGAATCGCTGCGAAGGTCTACGATCGACGATCGGGCCCGATCGTTTTTTTCCCGGAGCATGGCCGAATTCTATGTGCGTGCGGGGCGCGCGCTGCAGGACATCCTCGCGAAGCGCGGTTCCATCAAGGCGATCACCGCGCAGGCGGATGATCGGAAGGAAGATGCGCGTGCGGCAGGAAATGCAAAGCGCATCCTCGCGCTGGTCGTCAACACACTGTCGTTCCGCGCGACTCTGCAGCCGATCCTCACCAAGGTCGATGTCGTAGGCCGCGAAAAGTGGTTTGGCAGCGCAAGTCCTTTGAATCGAACCAAGGGAGCACTATCTCCTCCGGCGCCGACGCTCGCCTCGTGCATATTGCTGGTCCTGACCCACGACCTGTTGTTTGCGTCGCGTGGCATCCAGGCGGCCAAGGCGTGGCCGCCGCGCGTTGCGCTCGAAAAGTACAAGTCGCAGCTGCACGCGGAACTCGTGCGTGTGCAACTACGTATGGGAAAGAGCCGTCCAGAAGAACTGCGGAGCGGCGCAGAGGAGCGGCGCATCGCCGGCCGCATCCCGCGCTGGTGCCGCGTCAATACGCTCAAGACCTCGGCTGAGGACGCTGTTGCACACCTCGAAGAGCAGGGGTGGAGCTTGCTCGAGGGAGACACGATTTACAAAGAGTACGCCGCTTGACTAACGCAGTACCCAGTTCCTCCGCTCGAAGCACGTCGAGAATGTGCTCGCATTTCATCCCCACGCGACATCGCGCCTGATGAAGACGGAGCTCTTCCGGAACGGCGCTTTGATCCTGCAAGATCTGGCGAGTTGCTTCCCTGCCGCCGTGCTGGATCCCCTGCATGATGGGCCCAAGGATACGACGGCGATGGACGCGACATCCGCGCCGGGCAACAAGACGAGCCACCTGAGCGCGCTCATGCAAGGCCGCGGCAAGCTCACCGCGCTGGAGCGCGCGCCGAATCGGTACGCGACGCTTGTCCGCCTGCTTGGCCGCGCAGGATGTCTTGCGCGCGAGCACGGCAATGTCCATCCAAAAAAAACCGACTTTCTGTCGCTCGACCCGGCAGAGCACGACGCGGTGCAGTACATGCTTCTGGACCCCTCGTGCTCGGGCAGCGGTATCGTCAACCGTCTCGATTATCTGTCCGGCAACGACGACGAGCAGGACAATCTCGAGGACGTCGACCCTGCCGAAAAAGGCCAGGCGCTTGCCGCGCGTCTCGCAAACTTGGCGGGCCTCCAAACCAATATGATCCGGCACGCCATGACCTTTCCGGGCCTGACGCGTTTTACCTATTCTACGTGCTCGATCCACGAAGAAGAGAACGAGGCCGTGGTGCAAAAGGTCTTGGAGTCTGACGAGGCCAAGGCCGGGCGGTGGCGCCTCGTGCCCCGGGACCGCGTCCTCCCTTCGTGGCCGGAGCGAGGGCGCCCAGACGCCTGCGGTGGTGACGAGGCGATGGCCGCGGCCATGGTGCGGTGCACACCGGGCGGCCTGATCGACCTGCCCGAAGGCACTGTGCATGCGAATGCGACCAATGGCTTCTTTGTGTGCTGCTTTGAGCGCGAGCCGAAGCGCACCGCGTCCGAGGACGGCACACAGAAGAAGAAGAAGAAAAAGAGGAAGTAGCTACGAGTAGGCAACCGGTTCCTCGGGCCACGCACCGATCCGGCGGATTTCCAGGAGGTGATCTGCGGCGAGCGCCGGGGGTATATGTACAACAGACGACGGAACGGTGCCGAGCCACGCAGGCGACTCGGACACGGCAAAGATTTCGTAGCCTTCCGGAGCGAACGCGGGCCAGGTGAGTGTCTCGCGATCGGACCATAGAGCTTCGTACACGTCGTCCATCGGAGTCTGATCGACATCGAGCTGGCCGACAAGGACCGAGCATGCCTCTTGCACCTCGATCGCCACGCCGACATGCACGGTTCCGGGCACAAGCGTGATCTGCGCCGCGTACTGCGTCCAGCCGTGCGGCCCTTTTGTAGAGGTACTTTTAGGCGACGCAGCGTGGGGGCGGAGGATGCACGGCGATGCAGCGGCGCCGTGGACACTAAGGCGCATGGTGGCCGAGCCGGCGCACGTCTCTGGCACCTCGAGCGCAAGGAGCGGAATGTGCCACGAGCCGGCCGGAACGTCGAGCTGCAGTGCGCCTGTGCCACTCCAGGCGACCTTGGCGAAGGACGAGGTGACGGTGCAGCGCGCCTTTTCGCCGCTCGGTGTGCATACGTACTGAACCGTCGGCCATGCGAGGTCCGGCTTCGGCGCGCTGACGCTTGCGTCGGACCACGGCCCCTCGAACGCCAGCTCGCCACGGACATACCATCCGATCCCTGTGCCGAGCGCAAAGTTGGTCCGAAATAAACCGTTGAAGAGCACCGGGCGCGCATCAAAGTGCCGTGCTACCGCGTGCGGCCCCACGAGCCAGAAGCGACAGTCGTCCTCCCACCAATCGGCCCAGGAGCGCGTCGGCCCCGGTGCATTGGATTCCCACGTCCATCCCGGCGCAAAGAGCGCGACGCTGAGTCCCAGCGAGCGCTCCGCGGCCGGGTACGCACGCCGCGGCCCGATCAGCTCGAGCGCCTTCCACGTATCGTGCCCCCCGTGGCAGTTGCGGCCAAACACGTCGATGCCCGTGTAGACGTCGGCGCGTTTGTACTGATTCGCGTCGGCCATGGCGGCGCTTGCCACCAGCGCTGGATGGAGCTTGGTCGGATCAAACTCGGGGCCGGTCCACGTATAGTTGGTAAACCCTCCGTGCGCCGCGCGAAAGAACGGTGCGTTGGCCGGCGTCATGGCGTCCTGCCAGGCGAGATGGCCGTGCGGATACGTCACGGAATCGTACCACACGACGTGCCACTCCTTGATGTGTTTCTCGCCTTCGGTGCGTAGGTACTCGACCCAGCGGCGGAGGCGGCCTGCGTTATGCATCGCGTCGAGCTTGTTGAGGTAGACATTCGAGAGCCCTTGCAAGTTCAGTGCGACCTCGATATTCACCAGGAAGCCGTCGATCCCATTTGCAGCGGCGAGTGCAATCAGCTTGTCTGCATACTCGAACGAGAGCGGCTCGCGGAATTTGCTTCGCTGCGGTTTGGATCCGTCGAGCAAGCGGCGCAGATCGGCCCGTGCCTCGTCCCACTCAAAAATAAGCGTGCCGAGGATCCGTGTGCCGTGCCTATGCGCCGCATGTACGTACTCGGCAGGCGGCAGCGATACACGCTGGTGCGAAAAGTAGACGTACACGTCCGCGTACGCCCAGTGCTCAAACGAGTAGCCCTGCGTCTGAGGATCTTCGGAGTAGCCCCCCTGGAAGTCGTGGCATGCCAGCAGGCGCGGCGCGTCCCTCAGCGGCGGGAGACGTGCTTGGCTTTGCGCCGCCCCGATCTCGGCGCGGTCCAGCTCGGCGAGGTCGGCATACGAAGCCTTGGACGTTTTTCTGCCTACACGCAGTACGTGATGGGGCATGGCCAATGCGTTCCTCCACAAATTGGCTCGTTTCTATGCAAATCCGGCACCCGAGCGCTGCTTGGCGCGCTTGTTGCCCTTGTTGTGCTTTTTGGAGCTGCCGCGGAGTCCCTCGGCGACAGGCTTGCCGTCCGCGCCGATACGCACCGTCTGCGGCGCGCGGCGGCGTCCGGTCTGCTGCATGCCCGGCATCGGTCCCGGGCCAAAGAAGGAGTTGTCGACCGAGCCCGACTTGGACAGCGGCGCGGTGACCGGGCGCTGCCGAGGGTCCGAAGGCAGGTCCATCGGCGCGGCGATGCGGCGGTTCGCGTACTGCTCGCGGATGCGATCGCGCGACTCGGCGTTGAACTTGTCTGCGTCGACGCCCGGAGGGGGATGCGCAAACAAGAGGCGCGCATTGTTGTAGTCCTTCAAGATGTAGCGCGCGGCACGCGACTCGTCGGGGTTGCCTTGGCCCTGGCGCACAAAGCCACGCGCCACGGCATAGGCCGAGAGGATCTCAAGGCCGGTCGGCACGCCTTTGCCGCCCTCCTCGACACTAAGCATGGGGATCGAAATGTTGTACACGGCCTCGAGGATATCTTTGGGAATACGCTGCGCAACAAGCTCGGCAGGCGCGGTGTACTCGCGCATCTGGTCGATGGGGAGAATACCGTCGCAGACGAGGTCCGCGGGCGTCGTCGTAAACTGGGGAAAGACGAGACCAGGGCAGTCACACAAGATCGTCGTGGGCGACAGATGGATCGTCTGGAAGTGTTTCGTCTTGCCTGGCGTCGAACTGACCGACACCTTTTTCTCGCCGAGCAGCGCGTTGATCGTGGATGACTTACCCACGTTGGGGTAGCCGACCAGACCCACGGTGAGCTTCTCGGGTACGCCGGGGTTCTCCGAGTCCGGATCGCGGGCAAAGAGGTTCAGATCCGGAGCGACGTGCGTAAAGAGCTCTTCGAGCTCGAGGACGTTGAGGATACGCGAAGGGTCGCGTGCGCCGATCGACAGGGTATGCATTTCGTCGGCGGCTCCTTCTGCCTCGTCTTCCCACTGCTCGTCGTGTGCTTCTTGTGCATCGTGCGCACTGTGCGCGTCGTCGTGCGCGTCGTCGTCATCCTCGTCATGCACCTCGTCCTCGTCGTCCTCAGCCATCTCTTCTTTGTGCTTCGCCTCTTCCTCGGCCGCCTTAAACTGCGCCTCACGTTGTGCCTTGGCGAGCTGCTTCGCGGTCTCGTCCGCCGCACTGAAAAAGGCAAACGTGACACCCTGCTCGTCAAAGTACTGCGCCCACTGCCTGCGCTGGCCCTCGGTAAGGAGATCTGCCTTGTTCACTAGCAGCAGCGTCTTGCGCGGCCCGTGAAAGTCGGGCGTCTCGGTGGCGGCGCGCATCTCGCTCGGATTCGCGGGAATCGCCTCGACGTACTTCTCCAGGTCCTCGCACCGAAAACGCAGCGGGTTGCGCGCGTCGACAATCTGCACCAGGAGCTGGCTGCGCTCGACGACACGCCACAGCTGGCGCCAGACCTCAATATTGCGCTCGAACGGCGTCAGGACCAGCCCGACGCCCTCCTGGAGCTCGGCGAGGCCACGGCGCCAATCGAGGAACGCGTCCTTCTCAGCGCGCTCGAGCTGCGCCGGCGTCGTGTTCACGTCCCACGGCGGGCGGCGCGGCACACGCAGGCGGTCGCGGTTCTCCTTGTGCGACGCCAGGACCTTGGCCTCTTGCTGCGACGTGAGCAGATAGGGGTTGTGGCGCGTGCGCGAGTCGTCCGTCGTCTTGATCACCTGCACGTCGTTGCGGCGCTCAGCGGTAAAGTCGGCATCGGCAAGCGCAGCCGTATTCAAAAAGTCCTCGAGGTCGCCCTGGTGCGTCACGGACTGCAGCCGCGTGCTCTTCGGCTGGCCAGTGTGCGTATCGGTCGTATGGAACTCGGAAGAGTTGCGCTGCTTCGCCTCCTTCGCGCGGCGGTTAAAGATCGCATGGCCGAGGCCCACCCGGTTCTTGGACACTGGGAGCGGCATCGTCTGTGGCAAGAATTTTATCACGTGTGGAGGGCAAAAATCTTTGTGAGAAGCAACGGGATGGGGGACAATACGGCGCATGTGCGCCTGCTGACGCTGCTGAATGTATCCGCAGCGCATCCGCGCGAGGCTGATAAGACGGCTACCGGGAGCGCGAAGCGTGTGCGTCTTTCGAGCGCTCCCGCGCAGCCCCGCGCGGCGGTGGCCAAGGACGAAGCACCGGCCGCCGAGACGCCTGCCGCCGAGGACGTCCAGGACGCGGCGTCGGACGACGAGGAGACAAGCGCGGACAAGGACGCGTTCCACACGCACTTTGGTCCGGAAAGCCGCGACTTGGACGGCGTCGATACGCGCGACCTGCGCTGGAGTGCGCCCGAGCCGATCGACGTGCTCGGCGGCGCGACGATCGTGCGTGCGCAAAAGAAGAGCGACGCGGTGGGACACGTACGTACCTCGACTAACGCAGCCCCATGCGCGTATCTGGAAGGCGTACAAGGAAAAATATGCCAAGGTCGCACCGAAGCACACGGACCTCGTCAAGCTGCTCGGCACCTATGTCGATCTGTGGGACGCGCACGTCGCACTGGACACGCACGACGACCTGCGTACTGTGCTCGCGATGCATGCCATGAGCCACGTTGCGCGCACGCGCCAGCGCGTGCTCAAAGACAACGAGCGCCTGGCCAAGGCCGCGGCGGCGGCTAAGGCGAACGAGGACGACGACGAGCTGCCCGAGCTGCGTGACCAGGGCTTTACGCGCCCCAAGGTCCTGCTCCTTACGCCGTTCCGCAACACGGCCAAGGAGTGGGTCGAGCGCATGATCCAGCTGTCGGCGTGCGAGCAGATCGAGCAAAAGTCGCGCTTCCAGTCCGAGTTTTCGCTCCCCCCGAATGTCGTTGACAAGCTCGCAGACGAGCGCACGGCGGACCGCTACCCCGCCGACCACCGCAAGACGTTCCGCGGAAACATTGACGATAACTTCAAGCTCGGCGTGAAGCTGACGCGCAAGACACTCAAGCTCTACAGCGCGTTTTTTGAGAGCGACGTGATTGTCGCGAGCCCGCTGGGTTTGCGTCTCCTTATCGAAAAAGAGCGGTACGTACTGTGGCTGACGCAGCGACGCGGACTACCTCTCGTCGATCGAAATGCTCCTCGTGGACCAGATGGATGTGATGCTGATGCAGAACTGGGACCACGTCAAGGTACGTCACTCGGCTGACCCAGTTTGTCTTTGAGCACCTCAACGCGATTCCCAAGCAGGCGCACGATACCGACTTTTCGCGCGTCAAGCCGTGGTACCTCGACGGCCAGGCGAAAAATCTGCGCCAGACCGTACTCCTCTCGTCGTTTGACGCGCCCGAGTTCCGCGCGGCCTTTCACCAGCTGCAGAACGTCGCGGGGCGCGTGCGCACGCAGTCGGTCGTCACCGAGGAGGACGCGGCGATCGCCCAAGTCGCGCCGGGCATCCGCCAAATCTTTACGCGCTTCGACTGCGCCAACGCTCAGGGCGACGCGGATGCGCGCCTGCAGGTCTTTTTGACCAAGACCTTGTCGCACCTGCAGCGCTCGGCAATCAGTGCGACGCACACCATGATTGTCGTCCCGTCGTACTTTGACTTTGTGCGCCTCGAGGACCACTTTCGCAAGCAGAGCGACCTCTCGTACACGACGCTCTCCGAGTACTCGACCAACAAGGAGATCTCGCGCGCACGCGAGGCCTTTTTTTCGGGGAAAAAAGCGTTTTTGCTGCTGACGGAGCGTTTCCACTTCTACCGGCGCTACCTGATCCGCGGCGCCCATACCATTGTCTTTTACGCGCCGCCCGAGCACGCGGAATACTACCCCGAGCTGGTCAACGCCCCGCTCACGCCCCGCAAGGAGACGGACGAGGTGCCGGACGCGGCCGAGATCACCGTGCACACGCTCTACTCCAAGTACGACCTGCTCCGCTTGGAACGCCTGCTCGGCACGGCGCAGGCGCGGCGGATGGTCACCGATGCACGCTCTGCATGGCGGTTTACATAGGTATCTAGGGGGTATCATTGTACGCAAGCGCCTCGTAGCGGCCCCGCACGTCGCTCGGCAGGGCGGCTTTCGGCAGGCGCGTCACGAGCATCGCCGCAGCTTGCTGGCCGCCAAACTCGCGTGAATCGACAAGGATCGGCCAGAGGATCTCGCCCAGGAGGCGGTCGACAAGCTGCTCGTACGTCCCGCGCTCGCTCGCGCTCCAGTCCAGCGCATGGGGGCCGAGCCAGTAGACGCTCCAGCGGCCGAGGTTCAGCGCAAGGGCCGCAAGCTCCTCCACGACGTACCTGCGCCCGGAGGCGAGGCCAGGGTGGATCGCGAGGCCAGGCGTCGTTACGGGTGCACGCAGCGCACCGCGCAGCACCTCGATCTGCTTCTCAAACGGCACGAGAAACGCGCGCACGAGCGACTGGAAGCGCCAGCCGGACGCATCGAGCAGGTACGACACCTGCTCGACGAGCGTCAGCGCAGCGCCCGTCTCGGCGGCGCTCCACACGTCGTACGCCTGCTCGGCGAGCGCCACGAGGCGCGGCACGACAGCGTTGGAGACGAGCGTCGCACTCGCCTCGGCGTCGCCGCCCCGCGCTTTCTTTTCCTCGCGGGGATCGGCGTCGACGTACGCACTGAGCTCGTGCTCAAATGCAAAGCCTTCGAGGCCGGACGCAGGGCCGTGCAGTTGCGCCTCGTCCGGCGCATCGCGTCCCGTCGCCCAAAACGGGTCCCACTGCACGAGCTCGTACCGCGCGAAAAACTCCCACGCATTCGCAACGGCCAGGCCGCCCCATGCGAGGTCGTACTCGCCCGGGAAGCGCGCGCGCCAGTCGTGGAAGCGTGCCGCGAGCGAGCGGGGGTGCCACGCCCCGGACTCGTCGGCCGCCAGCGGACTGCGGAACTCGGGGGCCTTGGTGTCGTCCAAGAGCCGTACGGTGTCGCGCGCGAGCTCCTCGCGCCCGGCCTGGAAGTGCGCGAGCTCTCCCGGCGAGAGGCGCTGGCTGCTCACGTCTGGCACGGCGCCGAGTGCCGCGCGGCGCGCCTCACGCACGGGCGCGGTGCCCGGCCCATCCGCATTCATCGGGCGCAGCACCTCGTCTTTTTCGCGCGGGACCCACAGTGACGCACTCGATGTGCCGTGAAAGAGCGCGAGTGCGTCCTCCAGGGCGAGTGCGCGTGCACGCTGGCGCGACACGGTGCGATCGACGAGCAGCGCAATGGCATTGTGCTCGAGCGTCTCGAGGAGCGGCATTTTTGCGTCGAGAAACGCAGCAAAGGTCTCGACAAATACGTCCAAGTCGGCGAACCAAGCCGACTTGGCCTCGGCGCTCTCGACGGCCGCCTTGAGCGTCGCCTCGTCGCGGTCGAGCGTCTGCAAAGCGGCCTCGGCGTCCGCACGGCGCTGGCTCTCTTCGTCTGTGCGTTCGTCCAAGTGCGCGATCTGGGCTTGGAGGCGCGCCAGGCACGACGTAGGTGTCGGCATTGCGGCCGTAAGCGGCACCGGAGCGGGGCGGTGCGGCGAAGGTTCCTGGATTAGCAAAGCAACGTACCCTTTGTTCGCGCTGCTGCCGTGCTCCCGGCATGTCCATACGGCTCAGCTGCGCCTCTTCCCATGCCTCTTGCTCCTTGCGCTCTTCTTCGTCCTCGTCGCGAATCAGGATCGAGTCTGGGACGTCCAAGGCCATCGGCTCGTGGATCGTTGTTTCCTTGGCCGCCGCCGGCTGGGCGCGGCGCGGCGGTTCGCGGACGACGATTGCGATATCCTCGTCCTCGTCCGGCGCGCCCGTCGCCTCGGCGATGAGGCTGCGCATCTGCTTGCGCTGCTCCTGCTTGCGTTTGCGCTCCGCATCGCGGCCCAGCGGAATGCGTTCGGTGGCGCCGGTATACGCTGCGTGCTCGTCCTCGCCGCTCCCCAGGTCGTCCTCTTCCCGCTGGAGCCCTGATTCCGGGTGCGGCCCCTGGTACGCGTCGTACGCCGCTACCGCGTCGCCCCCCCGCGTCGCCAGTGCTCGCGACGGGCGCGTGTCGAGCGGCACAAAGTCCTCTTCGTCGCTGTGGCGTGCCGAGAGCAGCTGAGTGCGCCGCTGCTCGGCGCGCTTCTTTTTTGCCGCCGCGATCGTCTCCGGCCCCGCGACGCGTGTGTGTGTTGTTTGGTCGCCGTACCTGCTTTGGAGCAGCGACTGCCGCGCACCGTCCACCATGCTCTTCCACGCCAAGTCCTCCACAAGACGCGAGGGGCCTGTAAGGAGCCACGTGATGCGCGGACATTCGTGCTGAGTGGATGTTGTGTAGCGAATTAAGCGCGTGCATGCTGCAGCTCCCTGCAGCTTCGCGCAGCATTCCTGGGCCACGGTCTATTCCCGGGCGCCCCTTGGCACGCGGCACAACGCGCGCTTTTCGCAGGGGTCGGCGTACCGACGTCGTATTTTGCACCTGCCTCTTTGACGACTTGTCACGATGGCTCGCGGACTCCCCGGCTTGGACCGCGTTGGCGGCAAGTGAGTAGGAGCATCTGAGTGCTGACCACAGGAATGCGATCGGCCTTTCTATCCTTGGCATTGGCGCGCTCCTCGGCTTCATCGGCTGGTGGGTTGCGTTCATTTCGCAGTGTGTTGCGGAGTCGCGTGGCCACTTTAGCCGTGCTCGCCACGTCTGGTTCACGGTCTGGATCGACCTCGCGCTGGTTATTGCCGTGATCTTTTTGATGGTCACTGGCTCGGTCGGCTTCTTCAAGCCGCTGCTCATTCCTTTCCTGATTGTCGGCATCGTCATGTCGGTGCTCGGCACTGATCTCTGCATCTACAGCTCCTACGGCGACATGCAGGCCGTCGGTGCTGGCTACCTCCTGCTCGCCATCGCGTGCATCATCTGGCTCCTGTACCTTACCTATGTCGAGAGCACCGAGGGCAACGCCGTCGGTGGCACCTCGGGCGGCTTCACCGGCGCCGGCCTCGGCTCGGGCTCGGCCACCGCGACGGGCGCGGGTGTCGGCGCGGGTGTCGGTGCCGTTGGCGCGGGTGCCGGTGGCGCGCTTGCCTCGGCTGGCAACGGCGCGACGAGCGGCTTCGGCAACCTCCGCAACCGCTTCTCGCTCGGCAAGAACTCGACGAGCAAGGTGCCCGGCCTGAACGGTGGCAACTTTGGCGCGGACCAGATCAACAACTCTGTCGACAATGCAGGCATCCCTTCGGGCCAGAGCGTGCCGACGGGTGTCGTTTCGCACTCCCCGAGCGTGCCGGACAACAGCGCGCAGATCCGCGCTGTGGACAGCTCGGTGGTGCCCGAGTCGCTTCCCTCGCAGAGCCAGTTTGCCACGCCCGGTTCGCACGGCCCCGCCAACGGCTTTGGTGGGCTCTCGACCGGTGTGTCGAACAGCAACCTGGGCATGAACAGCGCGTCGAGCTACCCTCCCCAGTTTGGCGGCGACGCGTCGCTCGCTCCCCCGATCCTCGCTGGCAACCCCACCACGCTCGAGTCGGCTGCGCCGCAGGGTGCGCCCCAGTCGCTCGAGACCGGTGCGCCGCGCGTGCAGCGCGCCGAGGCCCTCTATTCGTACAAGGCCAGCGAGGACGACCCGACCGAGATTTCGTTCAACAAGGGCGACATTCTCGAGATTGTTGATTCGTCCGGCAAGTGGTGGCAGGCGCACCGTGCCAACGGCGAGCTCGGTATCGTGCCGAGCAACTACCTCCAAATGCTGTAATTGTCCCGACCACCCCTTGTCTAATGACGATGCACACCGAGTCACGCTGCTTGTAGCATCGCGGGTCCTCCGACTCGGATGCTGCCGTCCATCTTTTGATCTGGTTTCGAGTCTCGGCTCTTTCTGTCGCGCGTCGCATGCACATGAAAGTGCGCGTCGCCAGTTCCCTAGCAGCGGTCTGTTTCCATAGCTTCTACGACGCGGCTGAGCGCCGACACAAACATCGATCAATCCGTGCTGCTGAGCGGTTGGTATCCAGGCGCGCCTGGGGCTACATCGCTACCGAATCGGCGTAGACGCTACACTGCGTATAGCACAAGGGATCAACCCTTAGTGGTGGTGGTGGCCCTCCTCACCGAGGAACTCGAGCTGGTAGACTAGGGTTAGATAAGGGGAACGTACCGCTACCGCAGCGAGGGCACCTCGTGAACTCCTTCTCGCGGCTCATGTTCAGCCAGAGGGTCTCGTGCGAGTCGACGGGAACACCAGTGCAGCCGACAATCTGCTCGTGGTACTGGATTAGTTTTTCAAGCACAACATACCATGCTGCGGACCTTGACGGGCTCCGCCTTGGTACCGAGACGGTCCGCCTCGAGCGGCTGCATGTCGAAGACGTCGACACCCTGCAGGCGGCCCATGAGCTCGTAGCGCTCAAGACCGGTGCTCTGGTCCTCGTCCGAGGGGATGGTGCCAGTCGGCGAGCCCGAACCCTGGATGATGGGGGGCTGCTCGCTCAGGCGCACAGCCGAGGTGGCAATGCTGCGCAGGGCAGAGGCCTGGGCACGGGGAATGGCGCGCAGCGTGGCGCGGGCAGTCAGCGAAAGACGGCTAGGCAGGAACGACATGGTCTAGCTCGGGTGATCCAGGTTGGTCGCAGGCTCTGTCCGGCCAGCCGGCGGCGAAAACCGCGGCACGTGTTTCGGCCGCCCGCGGCCGCCCCGTTTGTCAGAAAATACAAAAATGCCCTGACGTGCGTGGAGAGGGCAAGTGGCTTGAGCGCATGACGTGCGCTGCGCTGCGTTGCCTACCGCTCGCCACACGCCATGCCAGAAGAGAATAGCGAGCAGGAACACCTCATGGGAGGACAAGGGACGCAGGTTATACAGATCCAGGCGCTGCGCGATGCGCTCGTCGCGGGAAACGGGCCGCGTGCGGGTCGTGTGCAGGCATGTGCGCTCGCCTTTGTCGTGTCTATCTGGGCGATGGTGTTGTATGCAACGGGAGGCAAGGTGCCGTTTGCGCTGTACCATCCGCTGCTCGTATCTCTGGGACTGTACTTGCTCCTGCAAGGCATTCTTGTCCTGCAGTCTACACAGACGCCGCAGGAAAAAGACGCGGGGCTCGCACTGCACCAGCTCTTTGTGCTCGGCGCAGGTCTGCCGCTACTGACATTTGGCGTGTGGATCATGTGGCACAGCCACAGCAAGCCGGGCGCAAAACACTTTATCTCGTGGCACGGCGTGCTCGGCGTGGCGCTCCTGACCCTGCTTTGGGCACAGGCGCTCCTCGGCGCATCCACCGTCTGGGCGCAAGAGCCCGTCTTTGGCTCGGTGGGCAAGGCCAAGAGCGTATGGAAGTACCATCGGTAGGTGCCTCGACTGACACAGGGGCCTCGGCTACGCTATCGGCGTCGTCCTCATTCTCGAGATCACGCTCGCTCTGTGGGAGACCAAGTGGGCACGCGGCGCCGTATCCGAGCCCACGACCGCGCTCGTGACGGTCGTGGTATTTGCGCTCGCATTCAGCGTCGCACGGCGCGTCAAGCTGTCCAAGCTGGGCATCACGCAACGCAGTGCACAGTAGGGTGTCAGGTACCGTAGAGGTATGGGTATGTATGAACAGAATCAAGGACAACCAATTCAAAAGCCGCGCTCCTCGAGCCAGGCCTTGACGTCGCGCGACCAGTTGCCGCGGATGACAATCATTTTGGATCCCGCCTGCTGCGTCGTGCGCACAAGCAGTTCAGCGTTGGGGTTCAGCTTGTTGAACGGATCGCCCCAGCCAAAGTCTTCAAACAAGTCGCGACAGAGCGCCTGGGTCAGTAAAAAAGAAAAAACGTACGGTTACGTCGCCCTCGACCTTGCGGATATTCGTCAGGTACCGGCTGCGTGCGTTGCGGATATCCGTATACACAGGCAGGTTCATTCCGTTCACGCCGACACGCGAAACAAAGTAGGGGTATCGAATCGGCAGGGGACCGGCAGACGTAGGGTGGGGCTGCTCCTCCGCCTCTTCGGGCACATTTGTGCTCGAAAAACGCACACGCTGCGCAATAGAGGGAGGGGTAGTGAACAGAGAAGCGCGGGGGGCCAGAAACGCCGCCCGGCTAGGCACAAACATCGCGCTACGCACCGCACTCACCCACATATCGAAAAGGTGGATAGGATCTTCGCGTGGAGTCACGTGATGAACACGTCGCCAGCGCAGGCACCGGCGCGGCTGTATCAGGAGCACCAATGTCGGAGCGCATCCGTGAGATTGTGGACGTCCCTGTGTCGTTCGTCCAGGAGGGCGTGCACTTCCTGAACCGGTGCACGAAGCCGGACCGCAAGGGTATGCGTGCTAGATTGGCGGCTGACCACAGAGTTTATCCAGATTTGCCGCGCGGTCGGTACGGGTTTCGTCGTGATGGGTTTCATCGGCTACCTCGTAAAGCTGGTGCACATTCCTATCAACAACATTGTACGTACTGTGGTGCTAGAGAACGTGTACTAACACTCGCCCGCCGGGCTTGACAGCTTGTGTATGTTTTGCGCATCCTACAGACTAACCCAGCGGCGGCGCGTAAGCACCCATGCGCCTGTTCGAGGTCGCGCGCGAGTGATCGTACAATGAACGTGCGGATCGGCTTGTGCGTATCTCTAGTATTCTACGTCGATAGCGCCTGCCCTAGGGCAGAATGTACACCTTGGACAAAATCATATTCGCGCCGAGATGCACGAGCGAGCGAGGCGCGCAGGGGTGCGAGAGCACAGGTAGGATGAGCGCAGCATCGTACAGACGCGGTACACACCCTTGTAGGTGCGTCCGCACGAGCTGGGGAGTGATCCCACTACGGAGGAGCTGGCGCCGGCGCCCCATTGTCCACCGTCTACGCTGGCCTATCGCCCATCATGCACAAGTTTCACACATTGAGGAAAGCGACATTCGCAGGTAATATTCCTTTTTGGGAGTAGCTAGGCTACAGATGCCACGCCGCCATGGGCAGAATACAAACTACATTGCGGCTTGACAACGCGCACCGCACCTGTGCCGGTCGGCAACCTGGCCATGAGGCCAGATGTGTATAGCGTCAAAACGTAAATCCATTTACGCCTTGATGACGTAGCGGCGAACACCGAAGTGAACGTCCTTCTTGTGCTGGCGCTCAGTGATCTGCTTCTGCTCGAACTTGGTCAGCTTGCGGCGGAGAGCACGGGTCTTCTTGGCGCGGAGGTCAATGGGCTGGTACTTCTTGCCCTTGTAGAACTCACGCAGGCTGGCGCGCTGCTTGATGTTCATGACAGTGAGGACGCGAGCAATGTTCTTGCGCACAGTGTTGATGCGGGCAAGCTTGCTCGAAGCGCCACCGGCGACCTTCTGGACGCGGAGCTGGAGGAGCTCCTGCTTGAGCTCCTCAAGCTGGGACTCGAGGTCCGCCTTGGACTTGGACTGGAGATCGGAAGTGCGAACCTTGGCCTGGGAGGTTAGCATCATTTTCGTCAAAAGAGGAGGACGTCGTGTGTTGTTCTTCTGTCTGTGTTGACGGCGCAAACATGTGCAATGGACACCACGCACAGGTATGCGCACTATGCCATACACAGACATCATGTCAAAACACGCACAACGGCGCACTCCCCAGCACTCAAAAACTTACCATGACGACTACACTCGTGCAGGAAGTTGCAGTGTGGTGAGGACCCGAAACGGTGGTGACCCCCGCCGCAGGGCTGACCAAACACGTGATTCTATACAGTACCAAAAGGGCCACGTGGAAAGAATAATGTGGAGGTGGTCCATGCACATGGACAGCGCGTGCAGCTACGGCATTAGTGATGGAGGGGCATCGCGACGCGTGCGCCCATGGGCGAGTGTGCTACGGCGCCAGGCATGCGGCGGCGGCGACCGGGCGGCACGTACTTGGACGAAGGCGCCTCGATACCAGCGAAGTGCACGCCTTGGCAGAACCGCGGCGGGGTGGCCTCTTTCGAGGGAGTCGTATGCGCCATCGGCGTCGTGGGGCGGCGCGCCTGCACCGCGCTCTCTTGCAGCGGCATCGTGTTGCACTGCATCAGAGCACGGGGCGACGGGGAGGGAGCGAGGTTCCGGTGCACGGTCTGCTGGGCAAGCAGCTGCGGAGCGGCCTGCCGGCGCTGCTGGGCCAGGTGCCGCGAGCGGCCCGGCGCCAGCTCAAACGGCGGCGGCTGCAGCGTAGGCGAGGGCGGGGAGATCGTCGGAGGCGCACGCGAACGGTGCGAAGTGATACGCACACCCGTGATTCCCTTCTTTTTATCCTCGCCGTCTGGGCGGGGCGAAGGCGGGGTAATGACCAGCTCAAACGTGCTGCTCTCGGTCGCAATGACACATTGCTGTGTACCCTGCATCGTGCGCGAGAATTGAGGCATGATCGGTTCCGCGGGCTTCGGCACCTCGGCCAAGTCGTGCTTGCTGTTGCGGCGGTCGGCCTGCGCGGAGAGGCCGTGCAAGAAGGAGATGCGCGGCCGCGTAGCAGCGCGATCTGCGTTACCTGGTTCGGTCCGAGCCTGCTCGGAGCGGTTCGTATGTCCCAAAGCACGAAACAGGTGCTGTGCAGCCCGAATGCGGTCCTCGGACCGCGGCTTGGCACCAGACTGTTTCGTGTTTGCTTGGCCCGGGAGGAACAGGCCATGGTTGTTGATCGGTGTCAAGTGGGCAGGGAGCTTAGTACAAGTGTTCTGTGCGCGCGAGGGCGACCGGATCGTAGGAGAATGGCGATGCCCCCAGGGCTCGCGTATGTTGCGGGTCATCGCATTGCCCGGGCGCTGTGGCAGGACACACTGTACAGGGGAACCGTTGAGATCCGCCTGCGAATCTCGCGGGCTAATGGCAGGCTGCATGCGGCGCTTGCGCGGCGTCAAGGGAGGGGGAGCGTCGGAGGATGCATAGTCGCCGTCACTATCGGACCCCGAGCTGGATTCGGACTCGGAGCTTTCCGCGCGCTCCATTTTGCTCGGCAAAGGAACGCCGTCGACCAGTGCGCAGTGTTCGACTCCGGTGCGATGCCAGTGTTTCCCGTTTCCGGGCGGCACGGGCGCGCCCGTAGGGAGGAATTCAAGATTGTACAGCATCGACGCCCACGGCATGATGGTCGCTATACTTTAGAAGCGAGAAGAAAGTGAGGGACAAGGGAGCTCAAAGCAGCTGGGAAAGGGGCGGGGCGGGGATGGGTGAGTGGCAGGGGGGCGCGTCTTTACGACACAGCCAAGAGTCAGGGGAAGGGGTCTCAAAGGAAACCAAGGGACCAGCCCACAGGCAAGAAGTAAAGACGAACGAAGGGAAGCGGCTGAAGCGCCAGGCTGTCAGCGGGAGGGTAAGTACAGGGGACGTGAGCCGAGATGGGGTGGCCAGAGAGTCACAATTGCGCGGCGTGCACCCTTTATACTACCCCCAAGCGATCTGCACGGTCATGTCCACCTACGCTGCATACCCCACGGCCAATAGCGCCCATCGGGTGCCAGACATCTACCGTGCGCTGGTCCGTGGATGTTGCGTCCCTGCGCTTTAGAAGTTCACCATGTGGAGGCTTGCACATTGACGTCGGCCGAGAGGACGCTTCATGACGCCGCCCCTAAAAAAAGCTGCGCTTCTCGGCCGGTGCCCAGGGATAGTACAAAGGGCGGGGGGCGGGCGGGGCGCGGAAAGCCGTTTGCTCACCCATTTTACGGTCAGTGCGCCAGCAGGAGTAGCTGGCTTGGTTGAGGGATCAGCTTATTGATTGCAAAATTCGATCGGAATGCAAACAATCAAATGTAGGTTGTGACGGGTGTGCTAATCGCTAGGTGTCGTTGTCGGTGACGGTGCCGTGGGGAAAACGTGCCTGTTGATCTCGTATACGACCAATGCATTTCCGGTACGTGTGCCGTTTCGTGCTGACGACAGAGCGAATATGTGCCTACAGTCTTTGATAACTATTCGGCCAATGTGATGGTCGATGGCAAACCCGTCAGCCTCGGTACGTTTTCGCCTAGCAGCAGCTTACCCCAGGCCTATGGGACACAGCCGGTCAGGAAGACTATGATCGTCTGCGCCCCTTGTCTTATCCGCAGACGGACATCTTTTTGATTTGCTTTTCAATCGTGTCTCCGCCGAGTTTCGAGAACGCCAAGACCAAGTGGTGGCCTGAAGTGTCACACCATGCGCCCGATACCCCCATCATCCTCGTGGGCACCAAACTGGACTTGCGTGAAGATCCGGCGACGAATGCGCGCCTGCGAGAGCGCCGCATGGCACCGATCTCCTACAGCCAGGCCAGCCAAATGGCCAAAGAGATCCGCGCTGTGCGCTACCTCGAATGTTCCGCCTTGACACAGAAGGGTCTCAAGGGCGTGTTTGACGAGGCGATCCGCTGTGTTCTCTCCCCGAAGCCGATCAAGCGACGGAAAATGAACAACTGCCTTGTGTTGTAATACCTACAGGACCCGAGGGCAGCCCGCTTGGTATATGATTGACGACCCTCGCTACTGTGACGGCACAAAGCACAGACGCACATGATACGGCGCTGTTGGGCGACAGCGGACGCTCTTCTTCACACTCCCTACGCCCAAGTGTATTGTAACGCTTAGTTTGTACTAGCATAGGGCACATACCTAAACTATGATGAGGTCGCCTTTACACGACGAGCAAAATAGCAAGGCATCCTGCGAAAACTGATTTGCCTTGTTCTTGGCGGCGGACGTGCCGTCAGACTGCACCGCGCTCGTCGAGCTGGGACCCTGGACAATGGACAGGGTGCTCGACGGAAGCTTGGGCGCAGCAGGGCTCTTGGATGCCTCGGCATCTTCGTCCATTCGCGCGCGCAGCATTTGCAGACTCTCGCGCCGCCGGTGGCGCTGCTCGTCGGGAATTTCTTCACGGAACCGCGTCGGGCGCCGAGGGCCGTCAGACGGGGCACGCGGCGTAAACGCGACAGGCTCCTGCTCGGCAAGGGGGGTGAGGCGCGGCGTCGCGACGTACGCTGCCGTCGCACTCCGGCGATGCAGACGGCCACCACTCGGCAGAACGGGGTTCGACACGACGCGGCGGCCCTGCGACGTAGGCACATCGCGCTCCAGCTCCAGCACACGGCGCTGCGCAGCGTGCACTTGCGCAGCCTCTTTGGTGAGCTCCGCCTCGAGCTTGCGGATGTGTGCGCGGGCCTCGTGCAGCTCCTCGTCCTGCCTCGTATGTGCGCCCGAGGCAATCTCGGCCTGCAACGCGCGGTTTTCGGCCCGCAACGTTTCGAGCTCGGCGAGGAGCGACGTGTCAGACGAGCGCGTCCGAAGCCTTTGCGCCTCGGCCTGGAGCTTGGTGACTTCGTCCGCCAACAGCGCCTGCTCCTTGTGTGCCTGGACGAGCTCCTCTTGCGCTTGAGCGACAGCCGTGTCGAGAGCTGCGATCCGGGCTGCGGCATCGTTTGCCTGCGTTAGTGGGGGGCGACGTACCGAATCCATCAGCTGGCGGCGCTCTGCTTCCAGCGCAAGGATCGTGCGGCGCGCCGTATGCAGCGAGTCAGCATCCAGCGCACTCTCTGCCTCGGGGTCCTCGGCAATCGGCGAGCCAAGCAGGTAGGTCGAAGGGTGCGCCTCGGCCATCTCTTCCGAATAGGGGCTACCTTCGAGCGCAAATCGCTCATCGTGCCGTGCCGGATCAAGAATCGAGTGAGTGGTAGGCTCGGGGAACAGGTCGTGCGTCGTACTGTCGCCCGTGGCATCCACATTCTCCGGCTGTGCCTCTGAATCAAAGAGCTTTGCGGCATCGAAGCCTTGCGGAGCCGATGTGCTGGGCGTCTCGTCTTGCGGCGCATAGCGATCGGCGTCACCAGCACTCGGTGCGTAGCGCTCAGCATCCTCGCTCGGTGCGTATCGATCGGCATCACCGGCGCTAGGAGCATAGCGGTCCGATTCACCGGTGCTCGGGGCATAGCGATCGTCCTCACCGCTGGGAGCATAGCGATCTTGCTCACCGCTGGGGGCATAAGAGTCCTTTGGTGGCGTAGGTTCGCTCGGCTCGGCTGCTTTCGGCGGCGCACTCGTGGTTGCTGGCGCAAAGAGCGAGTCGGTGGGCTCGGACACGTCCGCAGGGAAATCGTCCCGGGATGCAACGGCGTCGTCTTTTGGTGCATCGGGCTCCGATTCCTTTGCGCCAAACGGATCACTCTGGGAGGGGCTTGGGCCAAAGAGGTCATCTGCTCCGTCGTACTCGGTGGGTGCATAGGAGTCGTGTGCGCCATCCTTCGGAGTGTTGGAATCGGCCGGTGCACCAAACACATCGTTGGGCTCTTTGTGCGCGTCGGGTGCGTCATCCTTGGGCGCAAAGAAGTCGTCCGCGGTATTGTGCGTGTCACTTCCCTTGGGGCCCTCAGATGGAGTAAACAGATCGTCCGTAGGGGCAGATACAATGTCTTTGGGCGCAAACGGATCGTCCTTGGGCGCATAGGGGTCATTTTCCTGAGGAGCAAAGGGGTCCTCTCTGGGTGCAAACGGATCGTCCTTGGGCGTATAGGGGTCGTTTTCCCGAGGAGCAAAGGGGTCCTCTTTGGGCGCAAAAAGATCGTCCTTTGGTGCATAGGGATCATTTTCCTTCCGAGAAAATGGATCGTACTTCGGCGCGTAGGGATCGTTTTGCCCGGGAGCAAATGGGTCATCTTTTGGCGCATAGGGGTCATTTTCTTTCGTAGGGAAAACATCATCCTTGGCAGCAAAAGAGTCGTCCTTGGGCGCATACGCATCGTTTTCCTTAGGAGCGAACAGATCGCCCGGGGGAGCAGATACGTCTTCTTTCGGAGCAAAAAGATCGTCCTTGGGCGCATACGACTCGTTTTCCCTAAGGGAAAAGAGGTCCTCTTTGGGTGCAAACGCATCGTCCTTGGGTGCATAGGGGTCATTTTCCCGGGGAGCAAAGGGATCCTCTCTGGGTGCAAACGGATCGTCTTTGGGCGCATAAGGATCATTGTCCTTGGGACCAAACAAGTCGTCCTTTTGCGTGGTAGAGTCGGTGTCTCTGGGACCAAACAGGTCGTCCTTTGGCGCATAGGGATCGTTCTCTCTTGGCGCAAAAGGATCACTTCCTTTTGGAGTAAATAGGTCGTCCTTGGGCGCATAGGGATCACTTTCTTTTGGCGCAAAAGGATCATCTTTGGGCGCATAGGGACCACTCTCCTTAGAAGCAAACAAATCGTCCTTTGGCGCATAATGATCGCTTTCTTTTGGAGCAAAAGGATCATCCTTGGGCGCAAACGGATCCTCTTTGGCGCTCTCGTTCGCAAAGAGACCGTCACTCGACGCAAAAGTTTCCGGTGCATCCTTCACACCCTCTGTCTTGGGCGGCGCAAATGGGTCGTGCGCACCACTGGGCGGCCCAAACAGGCCATCTGCCGACGGTGCGTCGTCCTTTGGCGCACTAGGCTCGTACGGCGCGCTGCTAAACAGCGCCTGCCCATTGCCCTTGTCGCCGCCAAACAAGTGATCCGCATACTCTGCCGAGACTTCGGAGTCCTGTACCTTGGGCACCTCGCTCGCCTTGGCCGGCGTGCTGTGCATTGCCGGCGGAGGCCCGAAAGGATCCTTGGCCTCGGGCGCGCCGAACGGATCGCTCGCTCCCGATGCGCCAAAAGGGTCGCTACCGCCTGGCGCGCCAAATGGATCGTATGCCTCATCCTTCTTGAGCTCTTGCGGCGCATCAGCTGCGCCCGGCCCCCCAAACAACTGCTCGGCCGTGTTGGGCGGTGGCGCGCTGGTCTGCAGCTGCGCACTCGGCCCCCTGCGCACCTTGGCCTCGATGCGCTTGGAAATGTCGGGGATGTCCTCCGGGTACGCCGACGCAGCGCCTGCGCTCGCCCCCACCCTCTGTGCCTCTGGCCGGCGTGCTGGTCCGGGCGGGGGCCCCGCTGACAAGGCGAGTTCCGGCCCTTTCGGCGCGGATTGTTCTTCGAGCTTCTTGCGTTGTGCCTCCTGGTGTCTCCGGAGCTGTGTGAGCTAGCCCACCTACCTGTTTCCTGGCTCGAGCCGCCTTCGCCGCCCGGTCCTCCATGGTGGTCCACGCGCACCCCCACGTGGAGCCACGTGTTGTCGATCGGCGAGGCTTCTTCGCGCCACGAATGCGAAGGGTGGGGCGACTTGCGAGCGTGAGCGTGGGCCGCGCGGTGCGGCTCGCGCCCCGCTGTGCGCCGCTTCCGTCCACGGCACGATACGAGAGCCTGCGGCCATTTACACAGCAAGCGCCACGCGCGATGGCCGCGGCCGCGCCGCGTGAACCCGTGACGCAGCTGATCGATCTGCTGAGCACCTCGACGGACATCGCGCCGGATCGCGTCTGGGCGCTGTATGTGGAAGCGATGCAGGACCGGCCGCAGGAGCTTGCCGATGGCTCGATCCGCGTGCCGCGTATGCTCCAGGCCGGCGAGCACCGCCAGGTGCTCCAGGCGCTGGTGCCGTATACCGAAGCCTATGCAGCCTACCTCTACGACCGCGGCCGCATCCGCGCGCTGCGCGAGGCTGCGCAGAGTGTTCCTCTGCACACGGAAATTGCCCTGGACCTGTCCACGCCACAGGAGCTCGCGCCGCGCTCGCCGCCGGTGCCGCTCAGCGCGGGGGAGGCCAAGACGTACCTGAGCCGTGCCCGGACGCTCTTGGGTAACATGCGCGCTGCTAGTGCCGACAGCGTGTGTACCGCAGACTACAACGAGGCACTGGCCGTGCTCGCGCCGGGCGGCTACTTTGGCGAGATGCAGGCGCTCTGGTCGGATATGACGTCGACGCGCGACACGCATCCCGAGACCGCGCCGAACCGCGAGACGTACCACCACATGATGGAGGGCCTCTTTCGGCAGGCTGCGCGCCAGGCGCAGGACCTGCAGGCCGCACACGGCCATGCGCTCCTCCCCACCGAGTACGGCCGCCGTCGGTCGGAAGCGACGGCCGCGCCCGGCGACGCGGCCAAGTCGGTGCAAGGCGCCGCGCAGGTGCTTGCGCGCTCTGCGACGATGCTTATCCAAGACATGCACGAGCGTGCGATCCGCCCGAGCGTCCTGACGCTCGACCTCGCCGCGCGTGTTTTGCGCATGACTGGCCAGCTCCCTGCGCTCCTGGCGCTGCTCCGGACTGGTTTCGGTGTGGACGTAGCGAACCCCGATGCGGACCGTGGCGAGGCGCTTCCCCCGTGTGCCCCCACGACACACACGCTGAACACGGCGCTGATGGCGCTCGGCGAGTATGCGACCGTCTCGGACATGGTCGCTGCGTACGAGACCATGACGGAGCCTCTTTCTCGCGCCGAGTCCTCGACGCTCCCCTCGACCGAGGAATCGCGGTGCGTGCAGCCGAATGCCAAGACGTTTGCGACGCTGCTGAAGCATGCGTGCACCGTGCCTGATACCCTGTTTTTGGCCGCGGCGCTGGTGCCCGAGCGCCGCTCGCTCCTGTCGCGCTTTGCGTCGAGCGACGCGATCGGCTTTGCGACACAGAGCGAGCGCCAGGAAGAAATCAAGCGCCGCGAGCGTGGCGCGTACTTTGCTGTGGCACGCTACTTTTTCGACGAGTGCATGCAGCGCTACGCGGCGCAGGTCGCGGCGCTCTGCACGCAGCTCAAGGTCGATGCGCCCGCGCTCGCCTATGATGGCGCGCAGGCTTCGGGCGCGGTGCGCCGCGCATACCGCGACTGGCGTGCCCAAGGCGCACAGACAAGCGGCCGCCTCGCCGTGCCCGACGCGCGCGTGTCGCTTGCAGACGGCGCGCCGGTGTTTGTCCCGCCGAGCGTCGGCCTGTCGCTGCAGCAGATCTACCCCCTCGTCGCGCTGGCCTCGCGCCGACGCTCCCTCCCGCTCCTGGGCTGGATCCGCGCGAAGCTCGATCACTGCGTGCTGCTCAAGGAGATCGAGGCGAACGCCGTCGAGGCCGTCGCGGACGCCGGTGCGTGGCCCGAACTGCATGCGTCGCTCGAGGCGCATCTTGCGCGCGTGCGCCGCGAGCTCGATGGGCTGCATTGGATCCGTTTTGAGCGTCTGCCCGCGCGGCACGCCGCGGTCATGAAGCAGCTACGGGAGCGCAAGGCGCGCCGTGCTGAAAACCACACAGCCAAGGAGCTACAAAAGAAGCGCGTGCGCCGCAAGCGCGACGCCCCGCCCGAGCCAGTGCTGGCGGTGGCCTAGCGCAGCGGCAGGCCGCACACGTCGCAGTCCGTCGCGCCCGGCGCGTTGACAAACGTGCAGTGGGGGCACGCGGCGCCCCCGTCGCCTCCCGGCGACTCGGGGGCATTGTCATAGGGCGCATCCAGACTCTCTTGGTCCGAGTCTTGGCCGTCGTAGGTGAACGACTCGTTGCGTGTCCGTTCCGGCTCGGCGTACTCGGAGGCGATCGTGACAAGCGTCTGCCATCCGTTCGAGCCGAGCAGTGCGTCGAGCGCAGCATCGCTGTCGTGTGTCGTCGCAACCTTGCACAGGCGCGCCATCTCGTCCGCGTCAAGAATGCCGGCCTGGCCCATGAACGCGACGAGGTGCCAGTCGCTGAGGAAGCGCACGAGCGCCGCACGCGCCTCGGCACGCGCAGGGTCTGCCGCGCCGCCGACGTGGATCTCGGCAGGACGCAGCTTGGCGAGCTCGCGGCAGAACACGCTCAAATCCTGGTCGTGCAGGCCCGGCCGGTTTTCGATGGGGAACGACTGCGAGAGGAACAAGGGGTTCGGCGACGTGGGGAAGCCGTGCGTCGTCTGGGTCAGCAGTCATGACACTTACATTCACAATCAGGTACTCCACCGGAAAGGTCGGCTTCGCGCTCTCCTTGACGTCGATCCCGTACTTGTTCTTGTACCGGAAAAAGACTTCCGGGACGTACCGCGTGCCTTCGCTGGGCTTGACGCGGATCGTCGTCGGCTCGACACTCGCCTCGATCATGTCGGCGTCGACCATGCCCATTGCCTGCTCGCTCACCTGGTAGGCCGCGATATCGATCACGCCTTCTGGGTTTCCAGTAAGGATGCACGTCACAAAGCGGCTGTTGAATTCGCCGCTGCGGCTAAAGCGGCTCACGGCGCGGTTCGCCCCTTGGAGCTGCGCGGCAAAGACAGCTTCGCCGCCAGAAAGAAAGAAGCTGTCGAGGTGACGCTTGCACGCGACCAGGCCCGCCTTGCGGGGGTCTGTGTGCGTCGGGTCCGCCGCCTCGAGGTCCGTGTACACCATGCCGACGACCTGCAGGCCGCACGTACTGGCGAGCTGCTCGATGCGGCTCTGGTCCTCCCATGGGATGCCGAGCGCCAGGCCGTCGGTCTCGCCTTGCTGCGGCGGCTCGTGGATCGCCTCGACGACGGCCTTGACACCCATCGGCACCTCGTCGTACTTTTCGTAGCGCCCAATGAGGAAGCCAAAGCGCTGCGCGTTCGTCTTGCGCCAAATCTCCAGCACGCGCTCAATCAGCGAGGGATGCGCAAATTCCACATGGTCGACCATGCGGTAGGGCTGGCGCTGCAGCGTGATCGCGGACGGCTGGCACTTGGTGCACACCCCGGCCGGCCACGGCGGGTGCTGGCCGGAGGGACACGGCGCCTTGACCTTGTACTCGGCCTCTTCCAGCGGCGGCACAAACGTCGCCGACGACGCCGAGTTGGTCGCAATGTTTTGCTTGCGCAGGTACGCATGGAACGAAAGATGCTTAATGTTGTGCTCGGCATGGTACGAAGAGTCGTACGGCTCGAGCGGCATGCAGTAGTCGCACATGCCTTTGTCGCCGTGCCGGCAGAACTGGGTATCGCGCGTGCGCGCAATCGTTCCGGGCTGCTTTTCCCAAAAAATATCCACAGGATCCTCCACGACGCTCTCCCAGGGCCGCGCGCCGCTGGGGGGAGGCGCCACGTCGGGCTCCTGCTCGCGTGTGCTGCTTTCGGCACGCGGCTCGTACGCGGCGTACAAGAGATGGCCGTGTCTGGTGAGTGACATGATACGTACTTGATTCCGAGCGCATCGAGCGTCGACCCAACGAGCTCGCTCGCGCGCTTCTCGCCGCCGCGCGGCTCGTTCGAGAGCGTCAGGGTATGGACATCGGCGTCGGGCAGCGATTGGAGGATTTGATCGACAAGCACCTGTGCATCGTCGCCTCCTTCTGCCTGTACACGTAACTGGCCTTCCTTCGAACGCACGCGCACCAGCTGCGAGTTAGTCGGCTCAACGCACCATCGCCGTTCGTTGCCACACACCAAGACGCACGACCTATGACATAAGCATTGTGGAGGTATTGGCTACCGATGCAAGAGTTTGTGGAGAAGCTTGTTGAATTCCTTGGCGTTGTCGAGGTACAGATGGTGGCCGGCCTTGGGCACAATATAGACGCGTGCGTTGGGGTTGCCGGCCTTGTTGATGAGGCGCTTGGCGTCGATACCGCCGTTGACGTCCATCCAGTCCTTGTCTCCCTGCGTTAGTAGAACGACGTACATAGAGGAACGAGACGGGCATCTTGAGCGGGCTGACGCGGTGGAGCATGGGACGGCGCGCGTACGCGCCGGGTGCGAGAATGTCGGACACTGGGTTAGATAGGGTACGTACAGCAATACTCGCTGCTGCCGCGCCCGGAAAAGACACCGTGGCAGTAGGCATGCATGCAGAGCAGCTCGTCCGGAGCAATGTTGCCGAAACGGTTGCGGGTGTAGCCGCTGATAAGCAGCGGACCAAAGAAGGAGGTCGATCGAATAATCCCAAAGATGCTCACGTTGCGGTCCCAGAGCCAGCCGAGTACACCGAGCATCCGGCTGCCAAAGCGGCGGGGGGGCTGTGCATGCGTGCTCGTGTTGCTCGAGACAGACGCAGGCGAGGGACTCCGCTCAAGCTCCGGCGACTTGGGTTGCTCTGCGTCCCGCTTGGCCTGCTCCTCGCCAGCGCGAATGTCCCAGGACCCTTCGGGGATGCCGACCGGCGATACGAGCACCAGCTTCTCGACGCGCTCGGGGTGCTTGAGGGCGTAGGCCATCGACAGGTAGCCGCCGAGCGAGTGGCCGACAAGCACCATTTTCTCGATCTTCATCTTCTCGCGCCACTGCTCGAGCGACGTGAGGAAAAAGTTCTCTGCGGCCTCGACGCGCTCGGCACTCCGCGCGTTGGTGCGTGGCAGTGCATAGGGCGGGCGCGAAGAACGGCCCATCCCAAGCCAGTCCAGCGCAAAGAAGCGCGTATTCGGCTGCGAGCCAAACATGCCGAAGTTCTTGAAAAAGAACGCAGAGCCGGCCGCGTAGCCGTGCACGAGCACAATTTTTTGCTCGTCTTTCGGCTGGTCCTCGACCCGCACCGGCGTGCCGATCTCGAGCGTGTTGACGAGGCGCTTCGTACGGCACAGGCCCATCGAATTGAGCAGTCCCGCGCGGCTCGAGCCAGGCGGGGGCGGCCCAATGTCCACGAGCCGGATGCAACCCACCCGCCCCTCTGCACCGGGCTCGACACCGACGGTCATGAACTGGTTCTGCTTGTCAGACGGCTCGGTAGGCGGCGACTTCTTCTGGACCAGCTCGTAGGCCTCGGCGAGTGCGTCGGGGCCGTCGGTCGTGCATGCACGCGCATTACCCAGCGTCGCGCCTTGGAAGAATCCCGACTTGCTCATCAGGTAGAACTCCGCCTCGGCCGTCTGCTTCGGTGATAAGTTCCACCAGCTCGACAACGACGACGTGACCGACGAGGGCATCGGCAGGATGCTGGATGGCAGGCTCATCTCAGGAGAGACCTCTGCTGCGGCCTCGGCCACCTCGTGCAACGCATTCGTTGCATTCACGTCATCCCCACGAGCAGCACTGTCCGAAGTCGACATGGTGGGTTTTAACGCGCGTCGTTCTGGGTTGCGTAATGCAATGCAACTCCGCTGCGCGAATTCTCCGGCCGTGCATAGAACCTCCACACGCCGACCATGGACGACGCCACGCGCCGCTCGCTGGCGCAGGTGGTGCAAGAGGTGGAGAGTGAGCGTACGACGGCCGATGTAGGTTGCTCTTCTTACGTAGACGCTCCGTGAGCTTGCACGTAATGTGGACCGCAGCCAGCGCATGATTGCGATGCAGCTCGGGCAGATCTATGCGATGGAAGCTTCGCAGGGTAGGTGGGTTTTCTGACGCAGTGCCGGGCCACGTCGAGCGCACGGCCCACGAGTTTGGCGAGGTGCGCAATGCGATTGCAGCACTTGCGGCCGAGGTGCCTGCACAGGAATACTACAAGGTACGTCGCGATGCTGACGCAGTGGAGTGAAACCTGGTCCTGGTCGGTGCGCCATGCGGTCTTTGGCGCGTGCCTGGCCTACTACCTCGGCACGGGACGCCTGCTGTCGAAGGAAGAGGCGAGCACCGTGCTCGGAATGGACCGCGTGCCGCACGACCGCATGCTCCTTGCGACCGACGAGTACCTGCACGGCCTCATTAGCATGGTCAACGAGCTGCCGCGCCTCGCGATGAACGCCGTGACCTCGGGCGATTTTGAGGCGCCGGTGCGCATCGCGGCATTTGTCAAGCAGCTGCACGCCGCCTTCCAGGTGCTCAACCTGAAGAATGATATTCTGCGCAAGCGCTTCGACGGACTCAAGGTGCGTGTTCTTGCTGATGCAGTACGATGTGAAGCGCGTCGAAGAGATCATCTACGACATCCGCCTGCGTGGATTGGTTTCCGACCAGGTGGCGCCTGCGCCGGCCGGCGATGGGAGTGCATTGCTGGCCATCATGCAGGGGCGTACTTAGAGAAACACAGCTGGGGTATCATTCTACAGAGATACGGAAAGGAAACGCACGCTACTCGCCCGGCGCATTTTCACCCTTGTTCTCCTCCATGGGGTAGGGCACCATGTTCAGAAACGCGCCACGCTGCTGGTGTGGCGGCATGGACAACGACGAGCTCGCATCCATAAAGGACGACGCGTCGACGTTACCCCGCGGCATGCCTGGCGCGGCCGGTGGCGCACCGCGCATGCCCATACCCGCACCGGGGTGCACGCGTGCGTCGCCCATGGGGTTCGGAGCGTGGAAGGGGTACATGGGCGGGCCCCACTCGCTGCCGAGTGGCGCCTTGGGCATGCCTTTCATAGCTTGAGCGGCCGGGTGCATGTTCATCTCATTCTCCAGGCGGCCACGCATATCAGGCTGTGACGGCCGCAAGGGCATAAAGCCCGACGGGCCTTTGCTGGGGTCGAGCATCGCCTCGTTCATCCCGACACGGGACGCGACATCGCCGCCGAGACCCGGCGCGACGTTTGTCGCAGGAAGTGCATTACGAATCGGCACGCTGGAGCTGCGGTTCCTGACCATATCCGAGCGCGGTACAATATCGATCAAGAAGTCAAACAGGTCAGAACGCGCAATGGCGTTCGCAATGTCGGAGCGCTGGATCGTACGCCGCTTGTTTTCCTCAGCAACCATGAACGCGCGGCAGGTCAGGTCCGAGATAAAGACTGCGTTAGTACCACCACGTACTTTCACACGCGCGCGAGAAGAGGATGGGCGCCTCTGCCGAGATCATCTGCGTAAGTCGCGGGAAACATACCTTGACCTCGTCGTCGTTCTTCATCACCTTTTTGATACGCGCAAGCGGCAGGGCGCTGCTGCTCCCGTTCGGCGTCGAGCCGAGATTATAAAAGTCGATCGCCTTGCCGTCCGAGTCGAATCCATTTTCCACCAGGTCCATTTGATGGCGCCAAAAGTGGCGCTGGAACTGCCCAGGGTTGCGCGAGAACTGCTGGATGAGCGTGCTAAGTGGCGCAGACTGCTGCACCTGTGCACCAGCCTCCTGAGGCATCGAAAGACCCTCCACTGGGCCACCAGGCTTCGCGTCGGGCGCGCCAGGCACCGCGTGGGGTCCGGGCGCAGAACGCATAGCACTCGAATCGGGCTGGTAGAACGACATTCGCGCTGGAAGCGATGTCACGGAATAGGATGGAGTGTTACTCAAACTCTGTTTGGATCTTCACGTCCAAGACCTCACAATCCCACGACGGTACAGGGATCGTCAACAGAGCGAAGACGGCGTTCCAGCGCTTGTTGCGGGTTGCCCAAACATGGACCTGCTAGGCATTTTGCCACGTGGATGACGCGCCTCCACCTGCCAGCACGTTGCGGGGCGCGACCGACCTGGGAGCGTAGAGACTATCGGATCTAGGGAGGGACTTCAATCTTTTCCAGATGCGGGCCAATAAGCTGTGTCAGTCAAATAGCGTACTTTTGCCATTTCAAACGAGCTGGAGTAAGCAGGGGTCAACGTACTCCACTTTATCCTTGCCAAATAGACTGGTCAGTTTCTCATCACAGAGGATCTGGCGCTTGTTCTCCTCGTTCTGCAAGTTTCGTGCCTTGATGTAGACCCAAAGCTGCTTCACGACTTCGTAGCGGGGCATCTGCACATTAGATCGACAACGTACCTCGTTACCGCCGCACACTTCGGCCATCGCAGCAGACAAACGCATCGGGCGGTTCAGTGCACTGTTGGGGTTCGACGCGCGCTTCTTTTTCGGCTCGTCCTCCTCACTGGCCTTGGTCCGCTTCTTGGGGGCCTTCTTCGTCGCCGCAGGCTCCGCCTTGCGCTTGGTCTTGGTGGGTGCGGACGCGTCGCCAGGCACGCCGCCTGTACCAGGGAGCGTAATCTTTTTATCACCCGAAGACGACTTCGGTGCGCCTTTCTTGGTCACCTCGTCGTAGCAGTGGCGGATCTCGGCATCGATCGCCTTCTTGTGCTCCACAAGATCGACGCCGCTAGGCAGCGATCCTTCGGGGAGCTCGGACAAGGCAATGCGGATCTTCTTGGCGGAAATCACAGAAAGGTCAGCATCCTTCAGCACATCAAATATCCGCTCGCGCAGAACAGGTACAGCACGGTCATCAAATCCACCGTCGGACATGCTGAGGAGGCGGCGGCGCCCCGCGCGCCGCTCCTCCACTTTGGCCACGTGGACGTTGGCTTCTGGGACCATGCAGCGCTCGGTGGCACGACTTTTGGCGCAGGGTGCGGCCCACACGCCGTCGGCGGATGTCCAGGCGGCGTCCAAGATGCTTCTGCGCCCAATCCCGCTGTACCGTGCTCTTTTGCGCGCGCACCGCTCGCTGATGCCCGAAATGCGTTCGCTCGGCGACGACTATATCAAGGCCGAGTTCCGGCGACACCAAAAAATCGATAACCCTCTGCAGATTGTAGGCTTCTGCAGCCAGTGGAAGATGTATTTGGATGCGCTGCAGGCAGACAAGCAGATGCCGGGCGGCTCGCGCGGCCAGAGCTTGGACCCCAAGCTCCTGGACAAGGTACGTGCACCTTCCTCACACAGTTCTCCGACGAACAGCTGTACCAGCTCTACGAGCTCAAGCTGGCTACGGATGAGGTCTTTGACCCGGAAAAGGCACAAGCAAAGCCGCCACCCAAGATTAAGAAGCACCAATCATAGTCACACGCCCGCTTCCGGCCAGAATAGAACTGCGCGCGGCGCCGTCCGTTTCAGGGCAGATGCATCGACGACCTGCAGCTCCATTTCGGAAAAGACATTGCTCTCTTTGCCGACGACAAAGCCGAGGTCCTCAAAGAGCGCACGCGACGCCGCATTGCTCTCGTGGATGCGCGAAAAGATGTGCGTAGGATCGAGCATCAGCGGCGACCGTCCCTGCGACTCGCCGTGGGGAAGCGGCGTGGGGCGCGCTGTGACATAGTAAAACAAGAGGCGCAGCGCCTCGGAGGCAAGCCCTTGCCGCCGGTATGCGGTATCTGCGATCATGACATTGAGCTCGCCGCCCATGCGTGGCGGCGCATCTGCGTCGTTCTCGTCGTACTGCTCGCTGAGGAAAAGGTTAATGTCGCCGACCATGGGGCAGGTCGTGAGCAGCGCGTCGCGGTCGTCATCCGCTGCCCGACTCGGCCCGCGTGCAAGCACGATAAAAGTGAGTTCTGCGTCAGCGTCGCGCCGTACTGTCTTCGTCGTTGCGCCATGACTTTTGCATTTCCACTTCCTCTTCGTAGCTCAGGGCCGAGGAGCCTGTCGCTTCACGCAGCGCCTCGTTCTGCATCCACGCATGATACGTGGGTACCTAGATAAGACAGACAACGCACATGCTGTTCGCTGCGTGTCAGGCTTTGCACCTACCGGTACGGCACGAGCACCACGCGCTCGCCGACCAACACCGCCGCCCTATTAATCCACATCTGCACCGGCCGCCGCGAAGTGCCAAATTAAATCACGCGCTCCACCGAGTTGGGCTATCGGGGCGAACTATGAGCTAGCGCACTGCGCCTATTGCTGCTGCTGGTTCACGCCGAGGCTGGATTAGTGGGTGGCGTAATACGTACAGAACATTGTTTCCGTGGGGAAGGTAGGTGACGTTACGGGCCGTGCTCAGCGTCTTGGCAATGTCCTGCGACGCCTCGATGCGGCGCATGGTCAGCAGGCCATCGCCCGCCTTATCCAGCGCACGCGTAATGAGCGAGGCCGCCTCGGCCTCACCCTCGGCACGCACGACCGAGGCCTGGCGCTCCTGCTCGGCCTTTTCGACAACAAACTTGGCACGCTCGGCGTCCTGTTGCGCAATCTGCTTCTGCTCCACGGCCTTGGTGAACTCTTGGCCGAATGTCAAGTGGGTCTAGGTGAGAAAAGAGATATCACGTACGATCGACACATCCTCGAGCACAATGTTGAACTCGCGCGCGCGGTTCAGCAGATCCTCGCGGATCCGCGCGCTGACGACCTCACGCTGGGTGATCAGCTCCGCCGCATCGAACTGGGCCACGGTGGCCTTCAGCACCTCGTTTCCGATCGAAGGCAGCACACGCTCGTCGTAGTCCTGGCCGAGCGATTGGTAGATCTGCGGCAGGTGCGCCACATCGGGGCGCGACAGCACACGCAGCGAGAGTGTCACCATCTGTAGATCCTTAGATCCCGTCGTAGTCGAGATGGTCTGCGTAAGCGCCGGCAACGAGAATACGCACCCTGGGCTTGATCCGGACATCGTACAGGATCGCCTTTTGCAGCCACGGCACGAGGAAGTGCGTGCCCTCCATGGAAGGCTGTCGTTAGCACGTATCACAACGCATACGTACCTTCTTCTGCACACCCGTGAAGCGGTCAAAGAGTACCGCGCGGTAGCCACCCGGCACGTCGTACAGGCTCGCCTGCACCGCAATGGCACTCAGACCCAGGGGGACTGTATCGCGTTAGCACCGGTTCCAGCATGCGAGTACGTACCTGCGAACCTAGAAAGGAAGTTGGATGCCGCGTTCGCCATCCTGGATAGAACCTGTCAAGAAACGCTGGAGATGCTAGACTCGGCCGTCTCGAACCTGGCGAGCGACTGTTCTGACGGATTTGCCCCGGGCCTCGTCAGCCTCCACACCGCCGCCACCCACAGAGGGAGCCGCACGTGCCACGAGTGCGCGGACGCCCAGCACCGACCGGGAGGGGAGGCGGACCTCGCGCGGAAAGGGCCGCGTACCAAAGGCTCGGAGGAGACGGTGCACCTACCTACAGCGTTATGCACAATCGCCCCTAGCATTCGTCTAAATGATGCACTTGCATTATACCAATTCTATTGCAGCAAGGCTAAGAACCGTTGGCGAGACGCATGAAAAAGTGCGATGCCAAAGGAAAGAGAGCGAGGGAAGGATTGACTCTCGTTTACTTCAGCTGCTTCTTGGCGTTCTTGGTAGCAAAGTAGCTAAAGGTTAGCAAAGACGCGTCGAGTGTACGTACCTCTCACCACCGAGGATGGTGACAATGCCGACGGCGGCAGCGCCGAGCAGCTTCTTGTCCTGAGCCTCGATCTTGTTGCGGTTCTGGTAACCGAAGTAGCCAGCAGCACCAAGGACAGCGACGTTGACTGGTGTAAGAAAAGCCGTACAATGCAATACGTACCGACGCTGAGGGTCGAGAGCCAGTACTTGGGGTTGCTCGAGAAGTCGTTCCAGAACGACTTGGCCTTGTCGAGACCGGTCTGGAAGCTCTTCGAGATGCTGATGGTCAGAGATAAGCGACGTACCTCTTGCCGGCCTCCTTGGCACGGTCCTCGAGCTCCTCGGCCTCCTTCGAGATAATGTCACCGACCTTGTTGGCGGTGGCCTTGGCCTCGTCGAGGATGTTCTCAGCCTCGCGCGAGACCTCCTTGGAAGCCTTGTCAGCCTCGTTGGACACGTCCTTGGCAGCCTTGTCGAGGCTGTTGGAGGCGTCCTTGGTGGCCTTCTCGGCCTCGCTCTTGACGTCCTTGGCGGCCTTGTCGACCTTGTCGGCGGCCTTGTTCGCTTGGCTGGTTTTGTGTTAGCACCTGTGCTCGCTACTCGCGCATCGCGAATACGTACTTCTTAATGTCGTTCTGGGACATGGTTGTAGTGTGAGATTGGCGACGTCGGGATTTGCAAAAGGTTCCTGCCCTGCCGCCGCGCGCGGACGGGTATTTGCTGGCTGCACGGTTGCGCCGCTTTCTCGGTACCAGTCGGGCTGCACGGCTGCATGAGGTTCGTGCTGCGCCTAATGAACAGCGGCCGTTCGGATGATTATGTAATCGTGCTTGGTGTGCACGGATTCCCACCTGTCCCAAGTGGCTCGAGCGGGGTGGGCGTAGCGGGTGCGCGCAGCAACAGTATGGCCTGCAAGGAGCGTGCGGTGATTGACTTTTTGCTGGACGAGTTGCGGCACCATCGATCGGATCCAAGTAACCATGGGCGTCCGTTGATTGTCGGCTTGCAAGGACCCCAAGGCAGTGGTAGGTCCAAACGCGTACTGATAAAGGCAAATCGTACACGTGTGCGAGTGTCGCGGCTGACCTTACCCATCGCAAACCGCCCGTGCGCATTGCTGTGCTCTCCCTGGATGGTGCGTACGTGAGGCTGACATAGACCTCTACCTCCCGCACGATGCCATGCAAAACGTCGGGCGGGAAAACGCGTCGAACGGCTTGCTGCAGGGCCGGGGTCAGCCAGGCACGCACGACGTGGCGCTCGGCACGTCGCTCCTGCACGCGATCCGAGACTTGAATACCCAGACAGAGGGAGCGCTGGCGCTTCCCGTCTATGACAAAAGCGCGTTCGATGGACAAGGCGACCGCGCCGCGCGCACGATCCAAGTTTGCGCGCCGATCGACATTGTGCTGTTCGAGGGGTGGTGCCTCGGCTTCTACTCCATTCCACGCGCAGTACTTGCAGAGCGTATCGCGACAGCAAGCCAAAATGACCCGCCGGCGTTCCTCTCCTACTCCCTAGAGCACTTGGACGCGGTGAACGAGCAGTTGCGCGTATGGGAACAGCAATGGTATCCTCTCATTGATGCATTCGTCCAGTTCTGCCCGCATGCAACAGATGGTGCGAGTCCCTGGTCCCTGGTCTACCCCTGGCGCCTCCAGGCAGAGCACGCAATGAAAAAGGCGAATGGAGGAAAAGGCATGTCGGATGCACAGGTCTACTCCTTTGTCCAGCGGTACGTGTCACATCCTAATCCAGTTACCTGCCGAGCTACGAGCTCTTTTGCCAGGATTTACGTCAGCCCAACCCCTGGACAGGGCGGTGCTTGTGCATGGACGTAGGCGCGGATCGCGAAGCAAGCAGCATCCAGCGTGTCTGAGCACCGTCTCGGACAGGTCGGCAAGTACATCGCTATAGCACAGCAAACTAGAGACTTAAATGTCCGTCTTGGGGCGCATCAGCACCTGGTAGCTCCCTAATGGTCAGTGCGCAATCCATATACGTACGGTGCTGGACGAGCCACTGGTCGGTGGGGGGGAGGTCGCCCTCGCTCGGGGTGCGCGCGATGCGGAAGTCGGCCTCGACGTACAGGAGCGTACTGGGTAAGCATTCACAGTACGTACCCCTTGGGCAGGTTGCGCAGGCGGTTCACGGTCGTCTCACCGAACGCAAAGACCGAGTGGAACGACGAGGTGGGGGTGGCAGGGGCTGTGTCAGCAACAGAACGTACTGCCATCCTCGTTGGGAGGACCAAGAGGATCGGTCGTCGCGACAACGTAGCGGAGGTACTCCTTGCCGTTGCGGCTCTCGCGCACCTCAGGCTGGCTCGTGAGGCGGCCAATGAGGTTGATACGCGAAAGCTGCGCGGCCGACGTCGAGGAGAACGACTAAAAGTCAGCATCCACTTCAAAATCCAAACGTACGCGGGCGGCGCTGGCAGTGCGGGTGGCAGACAGAAGCGATTGGCGGAACATGGTTGGTGTAAAGTGGTCAAGGTGATGTGGACGCGTCGGGACGGCGCGCGGCGAAGGCGCGTTTCGGCCGAGCGAAGGCGCAACGCGCAAGGCTACGACACCTAGTACTGTGACAGCTCCACACGGCCGCCCTGCTGCATCCAGTCCGAGAGGCGGCGCGTGACGGGGATCTGGCAGGTGAGCCGGCTGGACGGCTTGCGGCGGATAGCATATTCGAGCATATCATCTTCCTCGTCTGAGGGCTCAGAGCCAAAGATTGTAGACGCGTCGCTCGGTTCCTGGTTGATTTCGCCACATCCTTCCGGGTCCTGGGGGTTGGCATTGCATAAGTAGGCATGGCACGTAGCGCACTCCAGCTCGCCTCCGCACGTAGCTTCAATGCCAGGGAGGTCGTGGCGTTTAGCCGTTTCCATGAGCGACTCGCCGATGAGCCCATCGACGTCGTACCACTTGCCGTCGTGGCCATGGAACCGCAAGGGAACGGGCGTGCCGAGCGTATCGGACGTGGCGCTCGCCTTGGCTGCCGCCACTTCGGGCGCTGGTGCTCCCGATGGCGCGCCGCGAGCGCGCGGCGTGAGCTGCGCAGTGTGGACCAAAGGAGGGCCCCACAGGCTCATGTGCTCTTGCTGCACGAGCTTTTTCATGCCGAGACGCCCGCGCCACCGCGGCCATACAACGAGTCGTTCACGCAGATCATCGAGATCGTGCTTGGAAGAAGACGGCGCCAATGCTGCACGGAGCAGCAGGGGCGTATCGGACGAGCGCAGGTTACCGTACCAGTCGCCGTGGGGGTAGACCAATGCGTTCGCCGCCCACTTGTGGCCACCGACGTGGCTAATCTGAAAGACACGCACGCGCTTGACAGGCTTGCTGCCCTTCGCGGCGCACTCTTCTGCGTGCTCACGCACCTTTTCCACTAGGGAGTCGTGCACTTCGGTACCGACGACGCCACATCGGCAATCACGCGTTCCGTGCGTACATACAAAGACATGGGTCTCGCTTTTGAGGTGGGCTTCCGGCTGCTTAAATAGTGTGTCGAGTGTAGTGCGCATCTTGTCACCACTCGGCATCGTGCGCAGCGACAAGGGCTCTGGGAATTTTACAAATAGGCCGGAGGGACGATACGCGTACAACGTATATTCTTCGTCTTCCATAGCTTGGTTCGGCGGCGCACGCATCGCCGCCGTGCGGTGGGGGTCCCATGCCTGCAGCCCCGCACGCGCTTCGCCAACCTCGGTCGGTGTGTCATTCGCCGCGAAGCTCAGGCCGTAGCCGGCCAGCGAGCCGCCTTCGCGCACGCGGCTCGAGAACTCCGCATAGAGCGGGCAGGCCGCATCGATATGCGATGGCCACGTCACATCCGGATGCGGATACTCTTTCGGCAGGAGAATCAGGTGCCCATCGTACTCTGGCGCCGAGCCGGGCAGAGCCGACATGTCGTACGGCGAGGCGGGAATCCGGCCGTGCTCGTCCAACGCGCCGTCGGGGTTAAACGGGTACTTTTCCCAGCTGCGCGTAGCATATCCACGAGTTGGATGACGAGGACCCAGCACATGCGCCACACGAGGGTGCGGCGCGGCACGCCGCTCGCGTACAAGGACAGCCACGGCTCGGCGCGCAGCCCGCAACGACATTCGTATGGGAGCGAAAACGGAAAGGGACTTTGTCATCCTCCACCTGCGGGCGGGCCACCTTGTGGCGTTCTTTGTTGCGGGGTTGCACCATGTCGGAGCGCGAGAGCGATACGTACGAAGATGCGCCGGAAGGGTCTACGAGTGGGTCAATAGACGACCTTGTTCGTGATACGGACCATCTTGCGGAAATTGTTGCATCGCAGGCGCTGCCCGAGAGCGAATACGACGACGATTATATCGAGTGCGTAGCGCGCACTGATCCAGCGACGATGACGACGATTATTTCTTTGACGATGCTGCAGAGGAGGAGGACGAATTTGATGAGGATGACTATGACGAAGTCGACGACGACGATGGCCTGGACCCCGACAATCTCCAAGGTAGGTAGCGCAACTGACCCAGGCCACGCCGGCATGTTTTTCCTCGAGACCGAAGGAGCTGACGGAAATCTGATGGAGCGGCATGTGCGGCACCTTAGCCTGCGTGAGCTCCAGCAGCTGCTCACCTATGGTATGGCATCCTTTGAGCCGGACGATCCACTGAGCGACTCGGACCACGAGGCGTCAGGCGTAAGTCGCTGTTCTGACCCAGATCATGTCGCGGTGGCGGAGAGACGAGCACTCGGGGTCGCCTGCTGATCTCTGGGAGCCGATCAAGGAACCCGTGCGCGCCGGCCTTGAGCTGCAGCGCAGCGGTGACTTTGGCATGGTACGTGCCATGGCTAATGCAGCCCTGGATGCCATCCTTGTATGGCCCCCGCAATCTCTCCAGCCAGATTGCGCATCGCAAAATGCTTTCGCGCGTTCCCCGCAAAGGCAGCCTGGCGGTACGTGGCGCGCCTCACACAGCCCCTTGTCCCCAATTCGAAAGGCGTGATTGTCGCACAGTATCCTGCGCCATGCTACAGTGGGCAGTACTCGGAGGGTGCGTATTGCGACTCACACAGACTCTTCCTTCTTTTATACATGCACACGCGATATGCGCGTCCACGTACGTTGTGCCGCTGACGCAGATATACGACACGTCCCAAGCCCCTCGCCGCCAGGCTGTGACCGTGGACGATTCGAGCGTGCCCTACGGCCTGCGTTCGAGCCTTGCGTTTGAGAGCCCCGAGCAGATCACTTCGCTCAACCTGATCCAGACGCTCGAAGCACGACGTGGACAGTGGACCATTACGGATGTGAACATCTCGCCCGACAATCAGTGGATTGTCTACTCGAGCATCTCGCCATACGTTGGCCTATCGCCTGTGCGTCCAGCGGCCGACACGAACGATCCCTCGTCGAACCAAGTCACACTCGACTTTTCGGCGAACGCGCATGATTCGGCAGGCGTATGTCTATCGACTCACCCAGATCTGGTCCCTCCGATTCTCTGGCGACTCACGCGAGATCATTGCGGGCTCACACTATGGTTTTATTTATGTGTACGACATTGAGGCACAGCGGCGTGTGCTGAGTGTCGCAGGGCATGACGACGACGTGAACAGTGTCACGTTCGCCGACGCGGCCTCGTCCAACGTCTTTGTGAGCGGCAGTGACGATGCGATGCTCAAAGTATGGGACCGCCGCTCCCTAGTGCGCGGCAAGCCGGCGGGATCCCTTCCAGGCCACACCGAAGGCATCACGTACATTTCCCCCAAAGGCGACGGCCGCTACTGCATTTCCAACTCCAAGGACCAGAGCGTGCGCCTGTGGGATCTGCGGAACCTGCGCAGCACCGAGGCCGTGGAGCGCTGGGCCCCATTGGACTATGGGCTGCGCAACTGGGACTACCGCTACATGCCCTACCGGCGACCGCGGTACTATTCGCATCCCGAAGACTGCTCGGTGATGACCTATCGTACGTCGCTTTTTTTTTCTCACACAGGCGGCCACTCGGTCCTGCGTACGCTGATTCGGTGCTATTTCAGCCCCCGGGCGACTACAGGGCAGCAGTATATCTATTCTGGCAGCGCGGATGGGCGCATTCATGTACGTTGCTTCGCTGACGCAGATTTGGTCGCTCGACGGCAATGTCGTCCAAGTGATCGACCGCAACGATACACACCCATTGCACACTGGATCCGGCGACCTCGCCAGCGATCCGTCCGCCCCCGAGTGGGACCTGCCTGCGGCCGTGTCCTACGAACAAACCCCCCGGTCTAACTCCGGCTTTGCCCGTGCGCGCCGCATGCAGAACGGCAACAAGTGCATCGTCCGCGATGTGAGCTGGCATTCGGGCGAGCCCACGCTCATGAGTACTTCGTGGGATGGCAGCGACGGCCAGCTCGGGAGTATCGCACAGCACGTACGTCGCCTTGCTCACGCAGGAATGGAAAGGACCCGAGAAGCAGCTGTATACCTAGTCGCAGGGGCCTCCACGCAATTGGCCCAATTTATAGAAATACCCCTCGGCGCGAAGCTCCGTTTGCTACGATGAGTTTCATGCGTGTGCCGCGCGCTGGCTTGCGGATCCGTACGGCGGGGCTTGAGCAAGTTCGTGCCTTTTGCGCGACGCCCCGTGTGCGTGACGACCGGTTCGATGGCGATGGGCGCAACACGCACTTTGGTTTCCGTACGGTGCGCGAGAGCGACAAGGAGTCGCTGGGTACGTGGCTATATCTGATGCAGTCGGCACGGTGTTCTCGTCGGTGGCCTCTTCGTACGATATTATGAACGATGCCATGTCCCTCGGCATCCACCGCTTGTGGAAGAACCACTTTGTGGAGATGCTGAACCCCCGTGGTGGCATCCACTGTCTCGACGTGGCCGGCGGCACGGGCGACATTGCGCTGCGCCTGCTAGACCACGCGCGGACAAAGCACCTGGACCGCGAGACGCGCGTCACTGTCCTCGACATTAACCCCCAGATGCTCGTCGAGGGCCAGAAGCGTATGAAGCAGACCATGTACTGGAACACGCCGCAGATCCGCTTCCAGCTCGGCAACGCCGAGGCGCTCGACAAGGTGATGGAGGTCCCAGAGCGCCGGAACCCCCCCGCGAGCACGCACAAGAACCCTATTCTGCCCCCTCTGGTCAGCGAGCCGATCCCGAACGAGTCGGTGGATCTGTACACGATTGCGTTTGGTATCCGCAACTGCACGCACATTGACGAGGTGATCAAGGAGGCCTACCGCGTGCTCAAGCCCGGCGGTATCTTTGCCGTGCTCGAGTTCGGCAAGGTGTCGATCCCCCTGCTCGCCGAGTACGTACCTCCGCTCACCCAGAATGTACAAGCAGTACTCCTTCTCGGTCATCCCCCCGCTGGGCCAGCTGCTCGTCGGCGACCGCGACTCGTACCAGTACCTCGTCGAGTCGATTGAGCGCTTCCCTACGCAGCGCGAGTTTGCCGACATGATCGCCGACGCTGGCTTCCTCTCGCCCGGCTCTGCCGAGGCGCAGTCGATGGGCCTGCCCCGCCTGAGCGGCCCCAGTGGCGCGTACGAGGACCTGACGCTCGGTGTCGCGACGATCTGGACCGGTATTAAGCCGTTTGCGTAGCGCTATAGAAAACTCGCTAACTCGGGATCTTTTCGCACCGGATGTACGTCTTGGCAGGATCGTGCGGCAAAATGCAGAAAAAGCCGAGCGACTGCATCGTCTGGAAGAGATCGCGCGCTGCGTCAGAACAAAAACGTACCCTCCAATGCAATCGTAGCGCACTGGTCCGTACCGTCGGGCAGCTTGCGGCAGAGCTGCGATGTTGCCTGGCCGCGCTCCCTGCGTCAGTCTCGCCACGTACCCGTCCAGGGTGAATTGCGAGCTGGTGCCGTTGCGGCTCTTGGCATCCTGCGTCACAAGCTTCCGCACCTCCTCATGTGCGGGAGAATTGAGCTTGTTGATCAGATTCGAGCTTTGAGCGGACCTGGGGTCAGGCTGGCCACCTACATTCGGTGCACGTCGTTCGCGAACAAGCCAGGCCCGTTCTCGCTTACCTCATCCCTCCACCGGGCAAAGCGTGGGGCGCCGCACGATTTCCGAGGACCACCATGGGGCTCCGTGTGCAGATCGCGTCGTTCAACGCGAACCAGAACCTCGAGACGAACTCGCTCCCTGAGCTCGAGTCATGGCTTGTGCCGACCGTGGAACAGGATCCGCAGAGCGGCTTTGCGACGCAGCCGCAAGCTGCCAAGCCGAGCGCAATGTCGCTGGGGCCGCGCGAAGCGCCGGACCTGTACGTGATCGGCTTCCAAGAGTTTGCACCGCTGCCCAATGCACTAGCCGGCTGGACCGAGACGCTCCTTGCGGCGGTCGACCGCGAGATCCGCCGGACCGTGCGCCTCCACCAAGCGGTCGTGCGGCCTGACCAGATGTACGACCCTATCGAGCTGGGCGGCGGGCCGGAGAACTACTCGCGCATTGCCGAGCTGAATCACGGCGGGATTGCTATTTTTGTGTATGCGCGTGAGCGTGCTTCGCGCACGTCGGGCATGCCGAGCGCCGCGGAGCGCGTCAAGGAAGTGCGCACCTCGTCGGTGGGCACGGGCGTCTTTTCGCTGATGGGCAACAAGGGCGCGGTCGGCGTGCGTGTGACGCTTGCGCCGGAAGTCGCTGGCGGCAAGGACGAGGTGCTGACCTTTGTCTGTGCGCACTTGGCGGCGCACGACCACCAAGTCGAGCGCCGCAACGAGGACTGGAAGAACATCGTGCAGCGCCTCGTCTTTGACCACGAGAACCTCGGTTTCCTTCCCAGCCTGCAGCCACGCATGAACGGTGCGGGCCCCGACACCAACATGGGGCAGGTCCAGAGCTTCCCCACGAAGCCCGCGTCGCAGAATCGCACCAAGGCGCTGGACGCGAAAGAGTACTCGATCTACGATACTCACCACCTCTTTGTCCTCGGCGACTTGAACTACCGCATCGGAACGGGCGTCGCCGGTGCACCTCCGTCCGGCGGCCCCGCGTCCAAGAATACCTATCCTCCGATGAAAAAGGCCGACGTCAAGATGCTGGCGAACTCGAACAACCCCAAGCGCTGGGCGTGGCTCTTGCCTTATGACCAGCTTGCGCTGCAGCGCATGCACACGCCCCCCCTTGCCTTCCAGTCGCTGCATGTGCCGGACCTGTCGCGCTACGACCTCCCGCCTACGTACAAGTACAAGATCCCGAAATCCGCTGCCGAGACGCGCGACGTCCTGAGCAAGAAGCGCGTGCCTGGCTGGCCGGATCGCATTCTGTGGGGTTCGAGCGGCGACGAGCGCGCAATCCTCTGCGAGCTCTACCGCAGCCTGATGCAGTACCGCATCTCGGACCACAAGCCGATCACGGCGATTTTGAGCGTGCCGCCGCAGCCGCAAAGCGCGTTCCTCACGTCGCCCTATCCGATCAACCCCCAGTGGCGCACCATGCAGCGCAACGGCCGCGTGCTCGACCGCGTCGTCGGCTACATCTGGTCGATCATCCTGGTGCTTGGCAACGGAAGCCTGCCGGTCGCCGCTGTCGAAGTCTTGCTGCTGGCCGTGCTGGGCGCGTGGTGGGTGAGCGGGAAGCCGATCCCCTACATCCGCCCGGAGAACATTGCGCGCTAGTCCTCTGCATCGATCCGTGTTGTAAAATCGTACGTGTTCCCCGCACTGTCGGGGGCATGCAATAGATGATACCATGTCCGCAGTGCTTGCAAGCTCCGCTCATCGTGCTCGTTGATCTGCGAGGTGAGCGTCGCCTCATCCACCTCTTCCGTGTGCCGCTTGTCGTAGCTCTCGATGAGCGCCGCCTCCGCCGCGCCTGTCTCGATCTCGGGGACAGTGCGCAGGAGCGTGCCGAGCCAGTTGAGCTTGCTGTCGGGGATCGGCAGGCTGGGGTGCACCGCAAGTGCAGGAAGCCTGCTCTTTGCGTCGCGATCCTCGATTGGGGGCAGGTTCGTCTGCTGGCCGTCGTCGGTCGCGTACAACAGCGAGGTCTTGTTCTCCGTCTCGTCCTCGCCAAAGAGGTTGGCGTCCTGCGCCTCCGAGTCTAGGAACTCGTTCAGCGTCGCGACCTGCGACGCAACAAAGTGCGGGCTCGGCGAGTGCAAGGCCGAGGCGATTGAGAAGATATGCGACAAGAGGTTGGTATAATGCGACTGCACCGACAGCCAGTCTTCCACGCCGGGCGTGTGCAAGGTCTGCTCGCGCAGGAGCGCAATCGAGTTACGCAGCGAATCATAGCGCTGGTAGAGCGTCATCAAGTGGCTCAACGGCGGCGCTGCCGACACCAGCGTCGGCTCGTGCGGCACGCCCGCCTGCCCACTCCGGCGGCCCTGGCTCATGGTGGAGGGTCGCCGTGCTTCTTACCTAAGTTTCGCCGTTCGCACAGACCCCGGGACGGGATACTATTGGCTACCATGACCAAAGTCGAGGACAAGGTCGAGTCGCACCATGCGAACAACGAGGCGATGGACGAGAGCCTAGGCCGTTACTCGGCCTATGCGATGCGCCTGCGTACGCTGCTCGTGTCGAGCTCGCGCTACATTGCGTACTCGTCAGACATTGGCGAGGCCTTCCGTCCTCTGACGCGTCCGATCGTTGTGCAGGCCGCCTACGGTATAAGCTGGGCTTACATCTTTGCCGATGTAGGCTACACCTGCTACGCCTCGTGCAAGGGCCGCGAACTGGGCGACCCGGGTGTGAAGACGGACGTCGCGTGGATCGCGACGCGCCGTGCCGTGTTCCAGACGCTGGCGAGGTACGTTGCTCTACTAACGCAGTCTTGTGCTTCGTACGTATAACGACTAACCCAAAGCCGCCGTGACGATCCACAGTGTACGTATCCGCGCTGACGCAGGTGGTGAAATACTCGGCGCCGGTCTTTGCCAAGTCGAGCAGCCTGCGTTTGCGCAGCATCGGCCCTACGGTCGCGGGTCTCTTGACCGTGCCCCTGCTCGTACGTCGCGCGACTCACGCAGCCCATCCTCTTTGATAAGCCAGTCGAGCACGGCGTGGAGCACGCCTTTGACCTGGTCGAGCTCAAGTTGGCTGCCGTCCAGGGTAACAAGGACGCGCAGCAGGCGCTCGACGACAAGTTTGCGCGCATGAAGCAGTTCATGTTTGGCGCGACCTCACCCACGGCCGACCCGCGTCCGGACCCGCGCCAGGTCGACGAGATCGGCTCGTCGCCCAAGCCGGATCTCTCGACGAAGAGCACGACGGCCGCGCAGCTCGCGGTGCTCGGCCTGGGTGTCGATCTCGTGTACATGCCGCGCCTGCGCAGCCTCGTCTCGCGCCACGCCAAGCGCATGGCCGCGGTGCCGTGGCAGGGAGCGTTTGCGACTGCTCCGCGCCTCGCTACGCCGCAGCGCCAGGAGGAGCAGGCGAAGCCCGAGACGCTCCTGGCCGCTGCCGCACAGCACTTTGCGCGCCGCACGCTGTCCAAGTCGGAGGCCGCGCACTGGGCCAGCCTCTCGCCGTGCCTCACGCACGAGGACCGCCTGCGGTTTCTTGCCACGAGGTGAGCGTGATGTGAGTGAGGACACGCCTCGCGATACTGACTGCTAGATGGGCCTGTAAAGAAGCCACCTACAAGGCGGTCTATCCCCATCTGCGTGTCGCTGCGCGCGACGTGTCGATGGCACGGGGAAATACACCCGCGACGATCAAGCCGTCTGTCCAGCTGCGGGCGGACGCAGAATACAAAGACGCCACGGGCCAGGTCGCTGCGCTCGCTGCCGATGCGCTGCGACTGCATCTGAGCGTCGCGCACGACGGCGAGTACGTCATGGCCTCGGTCCTGGCCGAAACTTTGTAGCAAGTAGCACGCTAATCACGCTGATCACGCATTGAATACTATCAGGAAACAGTTGATGCACTAATGGAGAACTATGCAGTCGCCCAGTTAGGCGGCGTGCTTCGAGATGGCGGCCTGGAGCTTGTTGAGGTCCGCGCCAACAACGGTCTCGACCTTTTCGCCGTTCTTGAAGAAGACAAAGGTGGGCATCGCACGGATGCCGACCTCCTGCGCAATCTGGCTCTGCTCGTCGACGTCGACCTTGTAGAAGCCGAGCTTCTCGCCGGCGGGGGTCTCGGAGATCTTCTCGAAGACAGGGCCGATCATCTTGCAAGGACCGCACCAGGTGGCCCAGAAGTCGATCACGACGATCTTGTCACCGCCGGTAACCTGCTTGAACTGGTCGTAAGACGAGATAACCTGAACACCCATGGTGAATTCGGGGAGATGGAGTACGAGGCGCGCCACCGCACGGCCTTTATAGCGGTCCAGCTGGCGAACGCGCGCTCACGTAAGCACACGGGGAAATCGATCACAGCGCACGCGCCACAAAAAATGAACGGCGCGGAACATGCGCGAAGTCGTGCTGACGCAATCCTATCGGGGGCATGGCCTCCGCACCGGTGCGGGGAAATGGCGCGAGCGCGGGTGCGTACCGTGAGCAAGATGCTCAAAAAGGTGCGCATTGGAATGCTGATCCAGTGCTGATCCGCTTCAAGGCGATCGGGCGCGCTCCCATCATGAAGGTAGGCACCCCGCACTGAACCAGCGCAACGATTTCCAAATTGCGGCCTACAACCCCTTTGCCGCTGTGGTACAATTCCTACGGAAAGAGCTGGGCTGCGTGCCGAGCGAGCCGCTCGTACGTCACTCTCCTCACCCAGCACCTCTATATCAACGCGTCGTTTGCCCCGTCACCCGACGAGACGCTCGGCAACCTGTTCCGCGTACGTCATGCCCCTCACGCCAGGCCTACTCCACACAAGACCACCTGATTGTCAATTATAGCACGACGCCTGCCTGGGGCTAGCCGAGTAGATAGGAGATGAAAAATATATGTAAATGGAACCTGGAACTAAATCTCTACCTGTCGATGGAAAATCGTCTAGGCGCCCATCGCCTTGCGGTTGATCTCGGTCGTCTCCGAGGGGTCCACGTAGGGGGTGGTGCCGAGCCCAAGCGCAATACCGACACGCTGCCACAGCGAGATCTTGGGGCTAGTGGCGTTATTGGGCATGTACTTGTACACAAAGTCGTCGTAGACAGGGAACCACGAGCGGAGGGCAAACTTCCACTGCCAGTCAGGGTATACAGCGGTGACACGGCCCGACTTCGGGTCGCGGTACCACGAGTCACACGAAGTGAAGACAAGACCCTTCATCTTCTTGACGATCCAGTGCTGCTCATCGAGCTCGGCCTTGAGCTTCACGTCAAAGGTGGGGACGTGCGTAAGCTCGCCCGAGGTCTTGCTACCGGGCAGGTGCGCAATGGCCGCGTCCGAGGGGCGGCTCGACTCCAGAACCGGCTGGGCAATGTACATAGAGTACTCCTGCTGGCGCTCCGAGGTGTAAATGACCGACATGTGGCCCGTCCCCGAGTTGGGGCCGACCAGCATGGCCATGTTGGGGAAGCCCGACAGGAAGCAGGTGTGGTAGGCAATCATCGAGCCCTCACCGTACTTCTCGTAGTGTTCCTGCTGGGTCATATCGCGACCGCGGATCTGCAGGGGGTAACCGGCCGTCTGGGGGTTGAAGCCGTTGGCCATCACAATCACGTCGGCGGGGATACGGCGGCCGTCGGCGGTGATAACAGCGTCTTCTTCAATCTTGACCAGCTTCGACGTTTCGAGGTCGACATTGTCGCGCTTCAGAGAGGGGAGGTAGGTTTCATCCAGAATGCGGCGACGGCACGCGACAAGCAGCTCACCTTGCTTAGGGAGGAGCTGGTCGTGGTATTTCTTCGGCGCCATCTTCTTGACGTGCTCGCGGCACTGGCGCTCCCAGTCATCACGCAGGTAGCGGCCCATCCAGGTACGAGTGGCCATCCAGAAGTGGGTCTCGAGAACGAGCCACATCAGGATGCGCTGGAAGTACATGAAGAAGGGAACGTTGCGCACAAGCCAGTCCCAACCAGGGATCTTGCTGGCGGGGTTCTTGAACACTGGCGCGTACCAGTGCTTGGAGCGCACAAACTGCGTGAGGTGCTTGGCCTCCTTGGCGACAATCGGCACGAACTGCGTTGCCGAGCAACCGTTGCCGACGACAATCACGTTCTTGTCCTTCATGTCAACCGACCAGTCCCAGCGGGCCGAATGGAAAATTGGGCCCTTGAAGTTCTCGTTGCCGGGGATCGTGCAGGGGTTGGGGGTCGACAGACCACCGACGGCTGTGTAGAAGAGCTTGCACACGTAGTAGTGCATCTCACCACGGGTGCCCGCAGGGCTGCCCTTCGGGGGGAGGTCCTCCGAGATGACGTGCCACAGACCGGTGGCGTCGTCGTAGCGCGCCTCACGGCCGACGGTGCGGAAGCGGAACTTGTCCCACAAGTTGTACTCCGACACGACCGTGTGGACGTAGTCGCGGAGCTCCGCCTGCAGGGGGTACATGCCACTCCAGTCGTTCTTCTGGCGGAAGCTGAAGCTGTAGACCGGGGCAGGAATGTCACAGGCACAACCAGGGTAAGTGTTGGCCTCCCAGGTGCCGGCGGGGCCGTCGAGCTTCTCGAGCAGGACGATATCAGTGAGGTTACGCGTCTGCTTGAGCTTGCAAGCGAGACCGACACCACTGAGACCGCCACCGACGACGAGAACGTCGTGGTACTCGGGCTTGAGGCCCTGAAGGTTCACAGGGTCTTGGACAAGCTGGATGCCGTTGGGAAGGGGCTGCGGTCCTTCGGCCATGGTGATGGTGTGAGGCGGAGGATAGGGTGTTCCGACTTACCTTTATGGAGATTGGATTTGGCTTGGTACACCGGATTTATCACGTGCGAAACGCCGGCGGAGATTTTTTGCTCTGCCACGACGACTTTCACGCACCCCAGCAGGTTGAGGCACCTACGTAATCTATCCAATGAAAAAGCGCGTAGGTCGTAGTGGCGAATTAATCAAAGGTAATCTTCTTTCCCTGCGGCGCGGCGGCCTGTTGGGCTTCTTTGGCGCGCTGTTTCGCCACCCAACTAGGATGCACCGATTGCGTTGCCCCGGACGAGGGCGTAGGCGTTGGCTTTGCACTTCTCCGCGGCCCTGACTGGGGATTGGGCGTGAATGTCGATGTGGAGGCTGACAAGCTCTGGCCGCCCCAAAGACGCTGGTTGCGAACCGGATCCGGTGGAGTGAAGCTTTCACGCTGCTCTGCCGCGCGGCGCTTTGGTTGCCGAGGCTCCTTCTCTCGGAGTTTAAGGTGGTTCGCGGCCTTCCCATATTTCTTCTCCCAAATTCTGAGCGTTAGATAGTTGGGTAAAATACGTACGCGCGTCGTTCACGTTGTCCACGCCGATTCTTCCGTGTGGACTTGGCGGGCCCTTTGGCCCCGACATCGCGGTCGGCGAAGTCCGCCTCCTCGTCGCTCCAGTCGTCCCCTTGGGCGGCGGGAATGAATCCAGTGGCGAGGCTTGGCAGGAACGTCGATGCGTCCTCTTCGTCGGGGGACGCGCTCCGCGGCCGCTTTCGCCGGGGTTCTTCCTCACTTTCCGAATCATTCTGCGTCAGAAGTCATACGTACGTCCATCTCGTCCTCGCTGCCGGACCCGACCATAGCATCGAGATTGTCCATATCCATATTGCTTGCCGAGAACTGGCTCATGACACTTTGCGCGTCGCCGTCACTGAATCCATCGTCGCTCACATAGTCGTCTTCCGCGACCGGCGCTTTGGCCTTGGCCGCCTTCTTTTTGGGCTCGGGCGCAGGGGCAGCGGGATCTGTCTCTGCACGTTTCGCGGGCGCACGCTCTTTGGGCACGCGCGGCACCACCAAGCCCAGGATGGATTGAATACTCGACGCGAGCTCTTCGGCGAGCACCTTGGCACTTTGCACCTGGTGCATGACGCGCTCTTCACGCGCAGATTCGGCCGCAGGCCGCGCCTGGTCACCCAGTCCCATCTCTTCTGCAAGAGGCCACACGGGAAAGGCCTTGCTTCCCTCTTGGTCGAGCGTCGCGGCGACACTCGGCCGCGGCAAAAGCTTGCTCTTGACGAGTTTCGAAGTAAGCGCGGCCATCGCAATCTGCTGGGTATCAAGCCGCTTGAGGATGACCAGCTCCTCTTCCAGCTCCTCCACCGGCGCATGCTTCTCCTGCTTTCCGCTCCGGACCTGCTTGAGCTGGCGCACATGGCGCTGCAGTTCGTGCTGCTTGGCCTTCTTTGCCGCGCTCTTGGCGGTCTTGATTGCGTGGAACTGGGTCAGTTGCGCAACATACAAGCTTTCCCTTTACTTTTGCCAAGTCCACCACATGCTCTTTTTCTGTAGACACCACAGCAGGCGTCGTCTCTCCTCCGTCCAGCGTCTCGGCCATGGCCAGGGCTACCGTGCGAGCGGCGCACTTTTTTGCGCCACGTGATTGTCAAAAAAATTTGTGCGCGCAAACGCCTTCCCTCCAGCGAACATGGCCAAGATCAAGAAGAAGGGTGAGTCCGGAGCGGCCAAGAACTATATCACGCGTAATCAGGCGCTGAAGAAGCTCCAGATTACGCTGGCCGAGTTCCGCCGGCTTTGCATTCTGAAGGGAATCTTCCCCCGCCAGCCCCGTCATATCAAGCGTGCCAACAAGGGCTCGACGGCGCCGACGACCTTTTACTATGCTAAGGACATTGCGTACCTGCTTCACGAGCCGGTGCTGCAGGCCTTCCGTGACCACAAGTCCTTTGCCAAGAAGGTGAACCGCGCGATCGCGCGCCGCGAGTGGTATGCGGCCAAGAATCTGGACGACAACCGCCCCAAGTACCGCTTGGATCATATCATCAAGGAACGCTACCCTACGTTTGTCGACTCGCTGCGTGACCTCGACGATGCGCTCTCGATGCTTTTCCTCTTTGCCAATATCCCCTCCTCGCGCAACATTGCGCCAGAGATCACGAGCCACTGTGCGCGCCTCTGCACGGAATGGCAGCTGTACGTGATGCGCACGCGCTGTCTGCGCAAGGTCTTTTTGAGCATCAAGGGTATCTACTTCCAGGCGGTCGTGCATGGCCAGGAAGTGACGTGGCTTGTGCCTTATATGTTTACGCAGCAGATCCCGACCGACGTCGACTTCCGTGTGATGATGACCTTCCTTGAGCTCTACCAGACGCTGATGGGCTTTGTGCTGTTCAAGCTGTACACGGACGAGAACCTGGTCTATCCCCCGAAGCTCGACGAGAACAAGGACAATGAGGGCGCCGGTTTCGGCTCGCTCATGCTTACGTCGGCGGACGCCGATGTCTTCCTCGGTGAGGAGGGCGAGCGCCCGGTCAACGAGCAGGCCGAGGCTGCGGCGAGCAATGCGCTAATCCGCAAGGATGGCAAGAAGCTGTCGGCCCGCGACGTGAAGCGCCAGATTGCGCAGCTTTCGCGCACGGATACCGACGAGGCCGAGGTCGAGGAGGCGGTGCCCGCGATCGATGCCGAGGCCGCGCCGGATGCGGAGCAAGAAGAGGCATTTGTTGCCCAGCCCTCCAAGAATGCCGAGAACAACGGCGATCAACTCACAACGCTCGGCGACCTCCAGGAGCACGCCGGCGACGATGCTGCGCCTACGCTCTTTAGCCGCTACGTCTTTTACATTTCGCGCGAATGCCCCCGCACGGTGATCGAGTTTATCCTGCGCTCGTTTGGCGCGCTCCCCTCCAACATTGGATGGGACGCCGTGGCCGGTGCCGGGAGCCAAGTCGCTGAAGATGACGAGCGGATTACGCACCATATCATTGACCGTCCTGCGGAGGACTCCAAGGCGTTCCAGCATCCCGGCCGCCGCATCTATGTCCAACCGCAGTGGGTGGTCGACTGCTCGAACCGCCGCACGCTCCTCCCGACGGAGCCCTACCGCCCCGGCCAGGCGCTTCCGCCGCATCTTAGTCCCTTTGTGGACGACCGCGAGGTGGCGCGCCGTGGTGGCTACGTCCCTACCGAGGCACAGGAGGCGCTTGGTATGGAGGCTGAGGCTGTGGATGAGGATGAGGATGAGGACGAGGACGAGGACGAGGAGGAGCAAGAGGCTGCTGCTGCCCAGGGCCGTCCTGCGCTCGAGGCGCTGCTGGCCCACCCGCTCGACGCGTCGAACTCTGGTCTTCTCGAGGCTGCTGAGCTCGAGGCCGAGGCTGCGGGCGGTGAAGATGCGCTTGTTGAGCTGCGCACGCAATACACGGCCGCTCGCAAGGCTGCGCTGAAGAAGCAGAAAGCGGCTTCTGCCTCTGCGCCCCTCTCCGAGGAGGCCGAGGCGCGCGACATGGCAAAGACGCTGCTGTCGAACAAGCAGCGCAAGCTGTACAACCGCATCGGCAGCTCTGCTTCCAAGGTGAGCGAGGACAAGAAGCGCCTCGAGACAAAGAAGAAGCTCCTGGCGAAGAAGAAGAAGGCGTCCCAGTAGCGTACCATAGACATCGGGCCATCGGGCATAAGATCGGGATCGGGGTCGACTTTGCGCCGTCGTTTTGCTACGATGGCCGAGGTGGGGACGCGTACCGTGCCGTCGCGGCAGGGCGACCACGCGGCGGCGCCACTCGTGCCGAATGAAACTTTGTATATCCAAAACCTGAATGAGCGCGTAAAGCTTCCTGGTACGTCGTGCGATCTGACCCAGTGATGAAGCAGTCGCTCGAGGCGCTCTTTTCGACCTATGGCCGCGTCCTGTCGGTCGTTGCGCACGCCAACCTACGCATGCGTGGCCAGGCATTTGTGAGCTTCAAGAACAAAGACATTGCAGCCAAGGCGATGCAGGAGGTGAACGGATTCCCCCTCTACGGCAAGGCGATGCGGATTACGTTTGCCAAGAGCAAGTCGGACAGTGTGGTGCACCACCTAGCCGGTGCGGGTACCGACGAAGCAGATGCTGCGCTGGAGGCGCACAAGAGTGCGCGCCTCGCCCAAAAGCCCATTACGCGGCGCCGGAATATCCTACGGGAGCGCGAGATGCAGCGCAAGCGCAAGGCCGCCGAGGCCGGCATACCCGTGACGGCTGTCGAACCCAAGTCGTCTTCACTTGCGCGCGTCCAGGCTAACCAACTTCCTGACGAGTATCTCCCCCCCAACAAGATCCTCTTTTTGCAGCAGATCCCCAGCGGGACGACGAAGGAGGACTTGCAACGCATCTTTGGCGCCTTTCCCAATCTCCACGAAGTGCGCACCGTCCCCGGACGATCAGACATTGCTTTTGTGGAATACAACGACATCCCTTCTGGCGCGCAGGCGCGCGATGCTACGAACGGCTACGCGCTCCCCAGCGGCGAGCGTCTCAAGGTGTCGTTTGCACGTGCATAACACGTGGATGCCCGGAGTAGCCCCGTAGGTCCCCCCCGGTGTGCAGTGATAATCGGGCAGCTGGCTTGACCGCCGGAACCGCCCGGGGCAGGTTTCTTCCCCACCCCTGGAGTCTTCTGGCGAGATGTCTGTTGCCCGTACTGTTTTCTCCGCTGTGCCTGCGCGTGCCGTGCGTGCCGCGCCGCTGCGCGCCGGTGCCCTGCGCACGCTCACCACTTCGAGTGCGGCCTTTGAGGCGCCGCGCTCGGCTACCATTGCGTCGCTCAAGGGCCAGATCCGCAAGGAGCGCGACACCTTTGGCGATCTCGAGGTGCCCGCCGACAAGTACTGGGGTGCCCAGACCCAGCGGTATGTTGTTTTGCTGACGCAGCTCTTCGATGAACTTCCGCATCGGCGGTGCCGCGGAGCGCATGCCCCAGCCGCTGATCGAGGCCTTTGGTGTGCTGAAGAAGGCGGCTGCGATCGTCAACAAGAACTACGGTCTTGACCCCAAGATTGCCGATGCGATCAGCGCTGCTGCTGACGAGGTCATCTCGGGCAAGCTCGCGGACCACTTCCCCCTGGTCGTCTTCCAGACTGGCTCGGGCACGCAGTCCAACATGAACGTGAACGAGGTCATCTCGAACCGTGCGATCGAGATGCTCGGTGGTGAGCTCGGCTCGAAGAAGCCCGTGCACCCCAACGACCACGTCAACCGCAGCCAGAGCAGCAACGACACCTTCCCCACGGCCATGCACATTGCCTCGGTCATGGAGATCACCAAGGAGCTCCTTCCCTCGCTCCGTCACCTGCGTGAGGCGCTCGAGGCAAAGCGTGAGGAGTTCAAGGACATTATCAAGATCGGCCGCACCCACCTGCAGGACGCTACCCCCCTGACCCTCGGCCAGGAGTTCAGCGGCTACGTGCAGCAGCTCGACAACTCGATCGAGCGTGTCGAGGCCGTGCTCCCCCGCCTCCGCATGCTCGCACAGGGCGGTACCGCTGTGGGTACTGGTTTGAACACCTTCAAGGGCTTTGATGTGGCCGTCGCGGACGAGATCTCGACCATCACTGGCGAGAAGTTCATCACGGCCCCCAACAAGTTTGAAGCGCTTGCGACCCACGACGCGATGGTTGAGGCCTCGGGTGCGATGAACACCATTGCCGTGTCGTTCATGAAGATCGCGAACGACATCCGCTACCTCGGCTCGGGCCCCCGCTGCGGTCTCGGCGAGCTTTCGCTCCCCGAGAACGAGCCCGGCTCGTCGATCATGCCCGGCAAGGTCAACCCCACCCAGTGTGAGGCGCTGACCATGGTCGCCGCGCAGGTCATGGGCAACAACGTCGCTGTGACTGTCGGTGGCTCGTACGGCCAGTTTGAGCTGAACGTCTTCAAGCCGGTCATTGCCAAGAACCTCCTGTCGAGCATCCGCCTGCTTGCGGACGGTGCCAACTCGTTCACCGACCACTGTGTCGTGGGCATCGAGGCGAACAAGAAGCGCATCGACACGCTCCTGAACGAGTCGCTGATGCTTGCCACCGCCCTCAACGCCCGCCTCGGCTACGACAACGTCGCCAAGGCCGCCAAGAAGGCGCACAAGGAGGACCTCACGCTCAAGGAGGCTACCGTCGGTCTCGGCCTCCTCACCCCGGAGGAGTTCGACGAGCAGGTCCGCCCCGAGCTCATGATTGGTCCCAACGACCCCCCGAAGTAAACAGTTGGTATCTAGTCATTACGAAGTACGAGACCAAGCACCACGCCTAGCAGCAGCACGGCGACCAGGGGGAGATTGGACGTCGTCCAGTGCCACGCAGGCTCGCGGAGCTCGGTGCGCGGTTCGAGCGCAAGGCGCTCTTCAAACAGGTCCTCGAGCCCGCTCGGTGCAGTAGGGAAGCGCTGCGGTCCGAAGCGCAGCGTGGGGGGGGTATCGTCTTCAATGTCCATGGCCTCGCCTGCGCTCGGCACGGGCTCGAGGAGCGCATCGAGCGGCGGCGCGGCACGCGTCGCGCCGAGCGACATGGCCGCAAGGGGGTCCGTGCCGACGGCCTCTTTGCGCGGCGTCGTCACCTCGCGCGACACGAGGCGCACAGGCTCGGGCGACGTGACGCGGCGGCGCGCAAGCGCATGCAGGACGAGCTGGGTGAGCGGAGCGACGTACCATGGCCTGCAGCAGCACAGCAACGCTTCCTACATAAATCCATGGAACAACCGGCGTCAAGACACAGAGGACGAGACCGAAGCGGATGTTCCAGAGCGCCTGCTGGGTATGCTGCATAAGACAAACGACGTACCTTCCACACCACCAGGCCATGCTCGACGGGGTGTGCGTTGCGACGGCGGATCGCTTCCGCGCGGCGCCACATGGGGTCGTACGTTGTCGGCATCAATGCGCCGAGGCACAGCGCAGCGACAACCACGTCCGGCGTGCTGTGCTGCGCCATGTACAGACCGAGGCCGAGGCCGCTCGCCTGGACGAGCGCCCAGTGCCGCTGCTGCCAATGCCAGCGCCGGACCGCGGCCTGGAAGGCGGCAGCCTCGTCGTGCACGTCGCGCGGCGCCGCATGGCGCTCGACCCACGACCCGAGCAGCTGCTGCTGCACGCGCTGGTCGACGGATGCGATGCGTGCGTTGGCTTTTTGTGCACACGCCTCGCATGCAATCGGGTACCGCGCCTCGAGCGAGCGCTTGTACTCTGGGAGTGTCGCGAGCAGCCCCTCGTCTGCCGCCTCGTCGCCGGAGAGGTAGTTGGCGAGCAGGTTCGTGACGATCGTCTGGTTCGTCAGGCAGTCGCGGCAGAACACATGGTCCTCCTCGTGGACCTTGGACGGCGTCGCAAACGCGCTTTCGTTGGCGCCTACATCCCACATGGCACGCTCCCACACGTCGAGCACCTCGCCGTCCGCCCCGCGGTGGTTCCAGCTGCCGCACGCAGAGCAGAACCAGCGCGCAGGCGTCCCGCTCGAGACGCGCGCTGCGCGGTCCTGGGCACGCGCAAGCTGCGCGTCGCCGTCGCCGTACGGCGGCACGAGCACTGAGGTCTGCCCGCAAAAGTGGCACGCGTGCGCGGCCGGCGCCTTGGCGAACAGGCGCCGGAGCTTCATGGTGGAGAAATCGGGCCCCCGATGCGTTTTTCGCTCACGATGCGTCTGCTGTCTTCGCGCGTGCGGGGCCTGGCGTCGGTGCCGCCGCTGCGGCATGCGCCGCGTGCCGCGCACCTGTACGGTGCTGCACAAGTGAGTGGATCGTTAGGGCACAGCGTGGTGCCCGAAAGCCTGGTGCGCCGCGCCGACGAGCCGGTCGAGTCGTCGGCGATGCAGCGACTCTCGCCTGCTGCACGCCTCGGTACGAGCAAGGTGAACGGCAATTCGGTCGTCTACCTCCCTGACGCGCTTGCAGACGCGGTCGAGAGTCATGTGCTGCGTGGCAGCAAGCTGCAGCTGCGTCGCGACGCCACCCACCTGCTGGACCTGAAGAAAACGCCACAGCCCGGCACGTTTGGCCTGGCGCCGAGTGCGAGTGATCATTTTGCCGACTCGCTGCACGGCACGCGCGCCGCATCGCTGTACCTCGCGACCAAGTTTCCTGCGCGCTACGCCGTGCTCGTGCGCGTCCTCGACGAGGTGCGCCGCCGCATGCTGCCGGATGCCGGCGGCGACGTGTGGATCCCCGAAAAGATCATGGACTACAACTGCCAGGCGGCCGACGTGCTGTGGGCTGCCCGCGCAGCCTTTGGCGCGCCGATGCGCGACTATAGTGCCGAGGCATGGTCGACCGAGCTCCTGTCGACCGCCTCGCAGCTCGTGCGCGAGCTGCGGCGCGATCCTGCGTCGCACCTCGGCGCGCTCAGTGCGTCGTTCCGCCTGCGGGGCGACAAGCCGAGCGTCGTAGGACGTGCGCCGCGCGACGTTGCGCCGACGTCGACCCTGGGCGTGCTCGCGTACGGCCTCACGCCGCTGCCGAACGATGCGGCACGCGAGCGCCAAGTCCTGCGCCTCTGGAAGAGCGGCGCGGAGGCGATTGTGCTGGTCGAGGAGGCGACGCCGCGTGGGTTTGCGGCGATCGCGTCCGCACGCGCGCAGCTGCTAGCCCTCGGCAAGGACGGCCAAGAGAGCCACGTCGTTGCGCCGTGCCCGCACGACGGGGCGTGTCCTATGCTGCATGCGCACGCCGTCCTGCCGCCGTCGCGCAGCGTGCCAAACGTGTGCAGCTACTCGCAAATGTACCATGCGCCGTCGCCAACGCGCGCGACGCTCCACGACGGGCGCAGCGACCGCGTGGAAGAGTACTGCTATGTCGTCGTGCGCCGCGGCCCTCGGCCGTCGCTCGCGGCGTCTGCGGCGGCGTGGAGCGAGGCGGTGCCGTTTTCGCGCCCCACGCTCGACGCGTCGCTCGCGGCGCTCGCAGCAGAGTCCAAGAGCGGCATCCTCGACGAGCTGCGCAGCGAAAAGCGGCAGCTCGTCGAGGTCGGCACAGAGGCCGAGGTCGGCCACGAGCACGAGGCGTGTGCGGCTGCGCTGCGTGAGCACGGCGTCGACGCGCAGCGCGTGATGCAGCTCGACGCATTTTCGTGGCCCCGCCTGATCCGCACGCCGCTCAAAAAAGGGGGGCATGTCACGCTCGATGCGTGCTGTCCGTCGGGGGCGCTGGAGCGCTTTACGATCGCCAAGTCAGCCGGCCGCCAGGCGTACCAAGACGCACGCAAAGCGCGCGACGGCGAGCTCTTTGCACACGCCGACAAGAGCAGCCGCCCGACGGTGGTGCGCGAGGCGGTCGACGTCGAGTACGCCGACGCACCGAAAAGCCACGAGGCGTACATGGCCCTGGGGCCCGACGCCCAGCTCAGTGCACGGACCGCCGGCATGCCCAAGGTCCCGAAACGCGTCGCGCGGCGCGCACCCAAGCGCCGCATCCTCGACGCGGACCGCGCAGGACGCCTGAGCCGCAAGCCCGACCGCGCCGCCCTCGACGACGAGTTCCGCGAGGCGGACTGGTAGATACCCATAGCAGCCTCCACCATGTCGGAGCGAGCGGCGGCCGCGGCAGCCGCGGCGACGACGCGCGGCGGCGTGATTATCCCGCCGAAGCCGGGCGAGACGTCGCTGCGGCGGCAGGTTGTGCTCGAGGAAGAGCAGTATACGAGCGGCCTCTCGCGCATCATCCAGCGCGACTTTTTTCCGGACCTGCCCCGCCTCAAGGCCGAAAATGCTTACCTCGAGGCGCTGGAGAGCGGCGACCCGGATGCGGTCCAGGCGACGGCGCGCCGCCTCGTGCACGAGGAGGAACGCAGCGGGATCCTCGAGGAGACGACACGGCGTGGCGACGCGGGCGAGCCGCTGACGCCGCTCGACGTGCCTGGCACGCCACAGACCGCGACGCCGCGCGTGCCGTGGCAGACGCTCGGACACACGCCGCAGGGGGGCGCAGGGATGATGACGCCACGCACAGAGGCGGCCGAGGACGAGGCGCCACTGCGTGTCAACATGTCGCTCGACCAGTACCAGGCACAGTACACGTCGGAGGACAATGCGTCGTTTGCCCAGCTCATGAAGGTCGCGAGCGCACGCCGGCGGCTCAAGCACCAATGGGCGTACGATGCCGAGGACCGCGCGAATGCGCAGCACACGATGCTGGCCGTGTGTGGCCGCGATGCGGAAGGCCAAGGCCCGAGCGCCCCAAAGGCCCTTGCCGCGCCCGAGCGGCTGGCGATTGCTGCGCCTGCGCCCGAGGCGAGTGCGCCCGAGGCGAGTGCGCCGCCTGCTGCATCCCAGGCACTCGTCCCCTCTGACGCGTCGAAAATGCCCCCGCCCATGTCCCAAAACACCTGGCGGTTTCGTGCGCGCAACGCACTCATGTACCCCCCCGACGCGGATCTCGATACCTACGCGTCGCGCACCTCGTCGCGCGCCGTTCCCGACGTGCCATGTTTCGGCCCATACGCGCCCCGTATCCGCCATGCGAATACGCGCCTCGCCGACGAGACCGACGCGCCGCCTACGCCGTCGACGCCGAGCAGCAGCATCATCGACGCCGCAATCCGTGGCGAGACGCCCGCGTCGCCCGACGTGCGTGGCTACCACTATGTCGGCGCAGTCGCGTCGCCCCGCCCCGAAGACCTCGGCGAGCGGCGGCTGCAGCAGCTCATGACATGGGGCACGCTCGCCGCGACGCCCAAGCGCCTCGGCACCCGAGAAGTCGAGCCAGAAACGCCGTCCGCGCCTATGCCCGTGCGCGACGCGCCCCCCAAGCCCGCCGCGGTGCCTGCGAAAAAGCTCCCGCGCACGTCGCGGCATGCCGACCTGAGCCCTGCGGCGCGCACGCTGCTGCACCGCACCGGGAACCGGCGCTCGACGCTGTACGGCCCTGCGACGCCCGCGACGCCTCGTGCTGGCAGCCGCTCCGAGGAGCATGCACGGCAGCAGCGCGTCGCGCAGCAGCGCTGGACGCCGGCTCCGAGCCCTGTGCCGCGGCGCAGTCCGTAGATGATACATTGCATTACTAGATACCCCACACCAAGACCTTGGCGTCCCAGCCGCCGGTCGCTATACTGTTTCCTGCAGGGCTCACGCGGACCGATGAGATCCGCGCATCGTGGCCATGGATGACGCCCACGCGCTCGATGCGCAGCGTATCCCAGAGCTGTGCATGGTTGTCCTCGTACGCGCTCAGGAGGATACGCCCTGATTTCGAAAAGGCGACCGACGTGACACCTGTGCTGATCGTCCCGTGTGCGTAGGTCGCCAGTTCTCTATTCGCACGCAGGTCAAACAAGCGGCACGTCGCGTCGTCTGAGCCGGTCGCAAACGCGGCGCCATCCGGGTGAAAGTCGACCGAGTTGACGTCGCGCGCGTGGTCCGCAAACGACTGGACGGGTGTGGTGGTGCGTGTATCCCACACATTCGCGCGCGCATCGCACGAGCCCGACACGAACAAGTGGGGGTTTTGGGGCGAAAGCGCGACACTGGTCACGTCGCCTGTATGCCCCTGGAACTGGCGCACCATGCGCTCACCCGGCACGTCCCATAGCGCGCATGTCATGTCGCCTGAGCCGGTCACCAGCTGGCGGTCGTCGAGGAAGCGACAGGCACTAATGTAGGCACTGTGGCCCACAAGCTCTTTTGCGACCGGGACCTTGACAATACTCTCGCGCCGCCGCAAATCGTAGATCGAGCACACATTATCGAGACCGCCCGAGGCGATCAGCTGGCCGGACGGCGAGTACGCACACGACATGACCCAGCACATCCGCAGCGAGATCGCCTGGACCTTGTGGCCCGTGCTGGCGTTCCACACAATCAGGTGGCCGTCCTGCGACGCAGACAGCACATGCCGGCTGTCGGGCGCCCAGTCCACAGCACACACCTTAGCATTGGGGCACCGCAGCACCGCGCGGCGCTTCAGCGAGACAACCCGCAGCGCAGGCACACTGGCCGACGCATCGCGTACTGCGTCAGAATCGGTACGCACATGTTGTATCTGCTAAACTCATATTTCGAGATTGTAGGCGCCCTTTTAGCAGGTCCGCCTCAATCCGAGCCCCTGCAATCGCATCCTGCAGCTCGGCCACCATCGCACTCAAAGGGGCTTGGTATCGCTACGGAGCCGCGTGGACGGTTGCCCGATCTCGGCCGAGCCCCCATCCTCCACCGACCATGGCGGGGCGCGGCGACGGCCGACGCGTGCGGCGCCGGTCCGCGTTTGAGAGCTTTGACGAGGGAACCTGGATCACAGACGTGCGCGAACGGCTACGAAGCGCACTATTGCACCGGGACGACGTGTCGCGCGAGGAACATGGCGTGATGGGGACGCCGCAGCCTCGCACAGACGCCGAAGAGATTCCCCAGGATCCCAAGGCCAAGGCGCATATGCAGCTTACTGCAGAGGCGATGCAGGAAATGCTCGCTCTGGGAGGCGTAATGGATGAGGAGAAGAACGCGCCGGTTGTTATTGATAAATTTGCCGAGCAGGTATGGCGCGTCGATCAGCCGCCGAAGGGGGAGGCACGGCCCTCGTCGCTCTTTTCCGCGTTTCGTAGCGGCGAGGGCGTCGACATCGATGCCATGCTACGGTTCCGCATGGGCGAGCAAGAAGAGAGCCCCAGCCAGGTGCAGAAGGAGAAGCGGCCTTTGATTGAGGATATTTCTGCTTTCCCAGACGAGGACGATGAGGAGGACGACGAGGACGAGGATGAGGATGAGGAAGAAAGCGGAGAGGAAGAAGAAAGCGAGGAAGAGCTCGACGAGGAGGAAGAGGAAGAGGAGGACGAAGAAGAGGAGGACGAGGAAGAGGAAGAGGAGGACGAGGAAGAAGAAGACGAGGAAGAGAAAGACGGACACAATGATTACAAGCGCCGTGTCAATGACCCTGACGCCGCGGATGATCTCTTTGAGGATCAGGGCGAAGAGCAAGAGGGTCCTTCGGAAGACGAGCCGAAAGATGAGGATTCGTCTTCCTTTCCACCTCTTGCCTTCCCCAACGCGATGCAATCACGCTGGCTTCCCAGCGTCCATAACCTCGTTCGCCAGCCTTCTCGTGGACAAGAAGACTCTCCTATCGTGGTCCTCTCTGACAGCGACGACGAACATCCGCCCCAACGTCCTAGTATGCTTCGTTCCCATGGCCTGTATGGACCAGATGAGGAGGAGGACGATGAAGAAGAGGATGAAGAAGAGGACGAAGAAGGCGACGAAGAGGATGAAGAGGGCCGCGACGAAGAGCATTATGCGCATCCTCCCAGCATGCTTCGTTTTCATGGTCAGTACCAACGCGACGACGACGAAGAGGACGAAGTCGAAGAGGACGAAGCCGAAGAGGACGAAGCCGAAGAGGACAAAGTCGAAGAGGACGAAGCCGAAGAGGACGAAGTCGAAAAAAATGAGGTCGAAGAAGACGAGATTGACGAGGACGAGGTCGAAGAGGACGAGATCGAAAAAGACCAAGTCGATGACGACAAAATCAAAAGCCACGACGATGAAAAGGTCGAGCTTAAAGACGACAACGTCCAAGACGTCCAACTTGCCAACTTTGAAAGCGGCCAAGACCAAGTCAATTTCGAAGAAGAACGCGCTAACGACCAAGTCCAAGTCCAAGAGCAAAGCGTCGCAGACAACGAGGACAATAAAGAGACCATCCATGATGATCATGTGTACCCTCCAGCTGATTCTAAAACTCTCCAAGAAGCAGAAGATCAAGAGCGGGCTGCAGACGAGCTCGAAGAAATGGTCCAAGACGTGCAAGACTTTGTCCAAGACGCGCCCAAAGCACACTCGGAAATGGATGAACTTGGCCAAGTCCAAGACGCATACGAGCACGACCAAGGCGAGGAGCCAGAACAAAGCATTACAACACGCGACGTGAAAGAGCACGACACGGCCCAGCCTGTCCTGGACATTCAAATTCAAGACCATGTCGAAGAAGACTACCTCGAAGACGACCATGTCGAAGAAGAGCATGTCGACGAAGACCCTCTCGAAGAGGCAGCGGACGACGAATACATCGACGAAGACTACCAAGTCGTTGAAGAAAGCGACTCTGCGCGCCAAGCTGCATCGCTTCCGAATGGAGACGATGCAGCCCATTCGACCGAGGCAGCCTCTGCGCATGATCCGGTACAGGAGCACATGGAGGACCGTTCCGAAGACCATGATCGTATCCCGATCGAAATGCCGCTCGACGAGCACGCACGGTCGGTGTCGAGCGCGATTGACTACGCGGACACGTTCACGCGCGAGCTTGTGGCAGAGATGGGTCTCGGCGCGAAGCACGTTCAGGAACATGAATCGGGTGCGGACGTGTCGACCTCGGGGGCCATTGCCGACCATGCCTGGCCGTCGTTTGACGCTATTGAAAGGGCACCGGCACCGAGCGCAATGCTGCTGAGCGACGATGAGCGTCCTCCTGTGAGCATGCAGAGCATCTTGCAAGAGGAGCTTGGAGCCCTTTCAGGCGACGAGTTGGACAAGCTTCCGATGCCGACCGAAGTCGTCTTGGACCGTGCGCCTGTTGAGCAACGTGATGACGAGGAAGCTGAGCATGCCTCTGGCACACAACTCGACAATCAAACTCCTGACAAAGTTGGCGAGGTCGAGGCTACCAACACTGAAGTCGATGAAGACGACCATGACGAGCAAGAGCTCGAGGCGCCTGCAGACGACGCTCAGAGTGATGCGCCTAATCCTGACCAAGCCGATGACGCGAATGTGGACCAAGATACAGTGGAAGAAGCACCACAGCCTTCTGACCATGCAGAGACAGATGTACAAACGGATACCGACCATATACCCCCCGCTACGCGTAAAGTTCCTTCCGACGACGAGGCGGCCGTTGAGGCGGCCCTGGACAACAACCACGGTGCGCACCACGCCGACACTGGGCACATTACCCGCTCGCACTGTGCCTTTCAGCGCCTGACGCTGCTGAACGAGACGGGTGCACCGACGTTTATTGTGCGTTCGTGTGCGATGAACCCCGAAGTATTGGCAGAAGAAGGTGCCGAGAGCACCGAGTTATTCACAGAGAGCCTCGAGATGCTTCCGCTCGATGCCGATGCATTGCCAGAGCCCGTGTACCATGCCCTGTGCCGTATAGTGGGCCCGAGCCTGCTGGATGACGTATATGTCATGCCATCGTCTCTGGGTGCACAGTGGATGGAGGAAGACGAGGAAGAAGAAGAGGGCGAGGAACAGGCAGACGAGGTCAAGGAAGCGAAAGGCGACGACGACGACGAGCAGGAAGACCAAGCCGAGGACCGAGCGGACAATGAGCAGGAAGCCGAGACCAAAGGGACCCAGCACGGCGCGGCCGAAGCGGTCCCGGAAACTGCGCCCTCTGCGACGGTCGACGACGAGGCGGACGAGCAAGACCTCAAAGAGGCCGAGCAGATGCTTCTGGGCCCTACCCAAGAAGCTCCCTCGTCGGACCTCGAGCCTGATACCTCCTCGGAAGCCCACCGCATTGTCCGCCAAACCTATGGCCGCCGGCACCGGCGTCCCCGCAAGTCGGACTCCAGCAGCGGCGCGGCCGACTATCTTCCCCCGGACACGCCTCCGAAACGTCGCACGGACCCCGCGGAGGTGTCCATTGAGGAGCTCGAGGCACTTTCGGACCGGCAACCGAAACGTGCACGGGCCGACGTCGCGCCGCGACGTCGCCGATCGGCACGTGAACGTCAACGCACGAAGCGGTACTCCCCCGCGCCCTAATTAGAATCTTAACCTTTTTTGACATGTGGTTTGTAGCGCAGCGCCGTGCTCTTTCGCTCGCTAGGCCGGGTGCTGTCCGCCTGTACAGCCAGGCGAAGCTCCCTTCTATGGACTTTATTCGCGCACAACAGCGCGAAGAAGAAGCGCGTATCCAAGAGGCGGAGCAAGCCGTTGCGGACCTCGGCTTTCCCGCGCCTGCTATTTATCGGCAGAAGCTGACGTGGGGAGATCATGATCAGTTCCGCCATGTGAACAATGTGCACTACATTCGCTGGTTTGAGAATGCCCGTTTTGCCTTTTTTGAGCTGATGGCAAACAACCTCCCCCGTCAGATGTACGACGACGTTGTGCAAGGCCGCAACCTCGGTGTGATCCAAGCGACAAATTATTGCCGCTATCGCCGCCCTGCGTTGTACCCCGATACGATTCTCGTTGGTCAGGCTGTGCAGATGCCGATCGTCAAGAGTGATCGCTTCACGATCAAGACGGTCGCCTACTCCGTCGCGCAGCGCGCCGTTGTTGCGGAGGGCTTGCAGGATCTAGTGTCGTATGACTACAACAAGCTGCGCAAGGCCGACATGCCCCCCGAGCTGCGTGAAGAGGTTGAGCTGTGGGCGTACACGGGCCGTTGATAGTATTACATAGCTATGGGTATTCTTGCTTACACCGAGATCGTCTTGAAAAAGTGGAAGCCGTCGGCGCTCGTGCTGCCGAGCATGCCGGGGATCTGGCGGTGCCAGTGCACCTCCTTGATCTCCGAGGCGCCGTGGTGACAGAAGAGCAGCTGGCTCGGCACAGGCTCGCCGTTCGGACCCTTGGGCAGCTGCGAGGCGTCTTCGTCCTCGTCGCGCTCCACACCGAGGTCCCAGAGGGTGACTTGGTCGTCGCGGCCCGACGCGGCAAAGATGCTGTCCTCATCAGGGTGCCACTCGACCGAGGAGATCGGGCCCTGGTGCCACTCAAAGTGCGCGACCGGCGACGGCGCGCCGTCCTGCGCCTTGAAGTTGCGCATATCCCACACCTTCAACGCGCCCTCATCGCCGCCGGACAGCAGCAGGTACTGCGTGCCGCGGTTCCAGCTGATTACATTGACGTCCTGGTCGTGCGCGCCGTCGACGGCGAGCGCCGAGCGGTGCGACTTGACGCGCACGTCCCAGATGCGGATGCTGCGGTCCGCCGAGCACGACGCAAAGACGGTTGGCTCAGACGGCGACCACTGCAGATCCTCGACCGAGCTCGTGTGGCTCTCAAACGGCGCGGCGTGCGTCGTAAAGCCTGTGTTGTTGCTCGTCGTGAGGAAGATCTTGCTGTGCACGTCGCCGGTCAAGAGGCGGAGGTGGCCGCCCTTGCCGCTCGAGCCGCCACCGAGAATTCCTCCCCAGTCCATCGCGTAGCCCTCGACGCCGCGGTGTGCCTCGACGGTAAAGAGGGGCGTGTGTGCCTTTTTCTTGTCGAGCGTCGTGCCGGGGCTCTGCAGGACATTGTAGAGCGGGCGGATGTCCCAGATCGGCACCTTGCCCGTCTCGGACCAGGTCGCGACAGGGTACGGATCGAGGCACGGCTCGAGGTCCGACGTCGGCGTCGACGTTGGTGCAGCACGCACGCGGTTCACGCCGCCGAGCGTCGGAATCGAGCGGTACTCGAGCACGGCATCCTCGTCTACATCGTCGTCGTCGTCCTCCTCGTCCGAAAGGTCTGTCGTTAGTGTGTCCTTTGAATATCCCAGCAGGCTCAGTGGTAAAAAAGTTAGGTAGCGAGTTTTTTTTCGGCATCGAGCGTGAGCTCATACAGCCAAATGCCTCAAGACATCCTTGCCGCTGGGAGGAGCATACGTACCGTCATCCTTCGACGTGCGGTGCATTGATGAGGCCTTCATCACGAGCACCTCGTTGTTCTTGGCGACGTCCGCCTGCGTGCCCGTCACGAGGAACGCCGAGTGCGGAAATGCCTGGCGCTGTGCGCCCATGTGGTCTTGCAAAAAGTCGAACGAGAGGCAGGGCCACGTCACGTTCATGCGGTGCAGCATGTGGTACGCGGACTGGTCCGGCACGAGCGTGTGCCCTTCTGGCAGGGGCTTGTGGCCCGGCATGTATGCCTCGGTCGGCGCCTCTTCCTCCTCGTCTTCGTCGAGTTCTTGAATCTTGCCGTGGACGGGAACGCCGTCGATCTCCATGCCCTCGTCGGCCATGTCGACGACCTCGCCCTCGTCGCTCTCGATCTCGTCCTCGAATGCATCTTCAAACTCTCCCATGCCATCTTCTTCGACACGGGGCTCGTCAGCGCGCCCACGCTCGGGCTGCGCCGCGCTCGGCTCCGCCAGCGCTCGCTTGGACATGGTGCGAAGAAAACAAATTTTCTTTCCGGCCGAGCCGCTACACCTTTACTCAGCAGAAAAAGGGGGATGCACGGATAGTTCTCACCATGTCGATTCGGGCTCTGATTCTCGGCGCGGGTGGCCGCGAGCACGCGCTTGCGCTCCACCTCCTGCGCTCTGATCGTGTGGAACACGTGTATGTGGCGCCCGGAAACGGCGGCACGGCCGTGCTGGGCAACCGCTGCTCGAACCTCGCCGAACCGAAAGCGTCGGGCGACTTTAGCGCCATTGCGCAATGGGCGCGCGAGAACAAGGTGAACCTTGTTGTGCCGGGCCCCGAGGCGCCGCTCGTCGAGGGCGTCGAGGAGGCGTTCCGCAAGGGTACGTTGTTTTTGCTCACGCAGTCGGCATCCCAGTCTTTGGTCCGTCGCCGACCGCCGCCCAGATGGAGGGCTCCAAGAAGTTTGCCAAGGAGTTTATGGACCGGCACAAGATTCCCACCGCCGCTTTCCGCTCCTTCACCTCGAGTGAGGTCGAGGCGTGCATGGCGTACATCAAGGAGCTCGGCGGCGCGCACGCCGTCGTCCTCAAGGCCAGCGGCCTCGCGGGCGGCAAGGGCGTCCTCCTCCCAGAGACCGAGGAGGAGGCGCGCGAGGGCGTCGAGGACCTCCTCGTGAAGAAGGTGTTTGGTGACGCGGGCGACTCGCTCGTCATCGAAGAGCGCCTCGAGGGCTCCGAGCTTTCGGTGCTCGCCTTCTCGGACGGCTACACGGTGCGTGCGCTGCCCGGCTGCCAGGACCACAAGCGCATCGGCGAGGGGGACACGGGCCTGAACACGGGCGGCATGGGCGCGTACTGCCCGACGCCCGACGGCACCGCGCCGGGTATGGAGGAGACGATCCGCAACGAGGTTCTCCTGCCGACCATTGCGGGTATGCGCAAGGATGGCTATCCGTTTGTCGGCATGCTTTTCGTCGGCCTCATGCTCACGCCCAAGGGCCCCAAGGTGCTCGAGTACAACGTGCGCTTTGGCGACCCTGAGACCGAGGCCGTGCTCGAGCTGCTCGAGCCGGCCGGCGCGCTGGCCGACATTCTTATGGCGTGTGTCGAGCGCCGCCTCGACTGCGCCGAGTTCTCCATCCGCCCGGGCTACGCGGTGAGCGTCGTCGTGGCGAGTGGCGGTTACCCCGGCAAGTACCCCACGGGCCTGCCGATCACCTTTAACAAGGTGCCGGAGGGCGTCACGGTCTACCACGCCGGCACGCGCGTCGAAAAGGGCGAAGTGGTCACCGCCGGCGGCCGTGTGCTCGCCGTGTCGGCGACCGGTGCGACGCTCGAGGACGCACTCAAGCTCGCGTACGCGGGCATCGACGCGATCCACTTTGACAAGATGGTCTTCCGCCGCGACATTGCGCACCGCGCGCTGCACGCGGCCAAGGCGCAGGGGCTGACGTACGCTGCGGCCGGCGTCGACATTGATGCGGGCAATGCACTGGTCGAGCGCATCAAGCCGCACGCCAAGAGCACGCAGCGCATGGGCTGCATGGGTTCGCTCGGCGGCTTTGGCGGTGTGTTTGACCTGCGCGCGGTCCAGTTCCGCGACCCGCTGCTGGTCTCCGGCACGGACGGCGTCGGGACCAAGCTGCGCGTCGCCCTCGACTACCACAAGCACGACACGATCGGCATCGACCTCGTGGCGATGTCGGTCAACGACCTCGTCGTGCAGGGCGCGCAGCCGCTCTACTTCCTCGACTACTACGCGTGCTCGAAGCTCGACGTGAGCACCGCCTCGGACGTCATCGCAGGCATTGCCGAGGGATGCCGTCAGGCAGAGTGCGCGCTCATCGGCGGCGAGACGGCCGAGATGCCGGGCATGTACGTCGGCGACGAGTACGACGTCGCGGGCTTTGCGGTCGGCGCAGTCGAGCGCACTGCGATCCTCCCCAAGCTGAGCGAGATGAGCACTGGCGACAAGCTCATCGGCCTGCGCAGCAGCGGCGCACACTCGAACGGATACTCGCTCCTGCGCAAGTGCGCGGCGCGTGCCAACATCCCCCTCGACGCGCCGTGCCCATGGGGCAAGCCGGGCGCAGTGGTGAACGGCGTCGAGACGCCGGCGACGCTCGGCGACGCGCTCCTCGCGCCGACGCGCATCTACATCAAGGCCCTCGCGCACGTTCTCCACTCGACCGAGCACGACGTCTTGGGCCTCGCGCACATTACCGGCGGCGGCTTTACCGAGAACGTGCCGCGGACGCTGCCCAAGGGGCTCGGAGCGCACATTGACCTCACCGCCTGGACACGCCCGCCGCTCTTTGCATGGATCCAAAAGGCGGGTCAGGTCGAGCCCGCCGAGATGGCGCGCACCTTTAACAACGGTATCGGCATGGTGCTTGTCGTGCCGGCCGACAAGGTCGACGCGACCCTTGCGAAGCTCAAGCAGTCGGGCGAGGAGGGTGTCGTCATGGGCGAACTTACGGGCACGCCCGGCGTGACGTACAGTGGCCTCGAGTCATGGGCGAACTAGAAACGATAGTGAAAAGTGTTCGACAGGCGTGTGGATGCACAGGTGCAGTAGGTGGCCGTGGGTGGCATGGGTACGGCTGTGTGGATTGGCCGTGCTTGCGTCCGCTGCGAGGGGCCGTCGGCCACCTCCCAGCGACGCTCCGGCCAAAACCGCCACCCGATCCATAGCAACTCCACGCACGTCCCTTTGCGACCTCCACACGGGCTGTTCTCGCCATGTCCCTCGCTGACGAGGGCTCCATTGCGATGAAGAACCTTGCGGCGCATGTGCCTGAAGAGGCGGTGCGAGAGCCGCAGGAAGATGTGCCACAAGAGGCGCCTATAACTGCCCAACTCGGCACTTCGCCCGAGTCCATTGCGCTGATCCGCGCGGGCATGGAGCGTGCTGGCTGGACGCTGTGGATGCTGACTGTTTGTGCGGGTCTTTCTGGCTCGCTGTTTGGTTACGATACGGGATACATGTACGTCGATGTCCTGACACAGTTCGTCTGTTCTCGTGAGTGTTGGAACGGACCTCGGCAGTCCGATGTCGGACTGGGAAAAAGAGATGGCGACGTCCGCAACGTCGCTCGGCGCGCTGATCGGCTCGCTCGGCGCGGCGTTCCCGTCGGACTGGTTCGGGCGCAAGGTCGTGATTGCGCTCGCAAACGTCGTCTTTATCGTCGGCGCCATCGTCCAAGCCGCGGCGCACAACAAGGCGACGCTGATTGTCGGCCGCCTGATCGTGGGTATCGGTGTCGGTGTCGCGAGTATGATTGTGCCGCTGTGGATCGGCGAGCTTGCGCCGACGCACCTCCGTGGGCGCCTCGTGACGCTCAACGTCGCCTTCCTCACGCTTGGCCAGGTGATTGCGAACGGCGTCGGAGCCGGCTTTGTGAACGTCAAAGGCGGCTGGCGCTACACGGTGGCCGGCGGTGCGATTCCCGCCATCATCTCGCTCTTTAGCATGGCCTGGCTGCCCGAGTCGCCGCGCTTCGACGGGCGCCGCGGGCGTGTAGACAAGGTCAACCGCACGTTCCGGCGCATCTTTCCGAATGCCACCGAAGAGTACTGCCGCATGCGTGCCGAAGAGGTGTGCAAGAGCGTGCAAGAGGTGCAGGGCGGCACCACGCAGCTGCCCCTGTACAAGCGTATCCGTCTCATGTTTACCGGCCCCAACGCGCGTGCGCTCGCCATCGCTGCCGGTTTGCAAGCGCTGCAGCAGCTCTCTGGTTTCAACACACTGATGTACTACAGCGCGACGATCTTTGAGAGCGTCGGCCTCAAGAACCCGGTCGCGGTGTCGATGGTCGTGAGCGTGACCAATTTCCTCGGCACCGTCATTGCCTTTTGGTTTATCGACATTGTAGGCCGCCGCCGCGCAATCGTGTACACGGTGCCGATCATGTCGGCGGCGCTCGTCTTTGCGAGTATCTGCTTCAACTTTATGGTGCCTGGCAACCCGTCGAAAATCTCGCCCGACATGCCGATCAACAAGGTGTGGGCCGACCTGCTGATTGTCGCGTTTATTATTTACGTCCTCTTTTATGCGCTCGGCCTCGGAAATGTGCCGTGGCAGCAAGGCGAGCTCTTTTCGATCGAGACTCGCGCGATCGCTGCGAGTATCGCGACGGCGACAAACTGGGGCTGCAACCTGCTGATCAATGCGACGTACCTGTCGCTCAGCAACGCCATCACGCCGTCGGGTGCGTTTGGCTTCTACGCGGGTCTGTGTGCGCTCGGCGCGGTGCTGTGTATCTTTGGCTTCCCGGATACGCGCCAGCTCTCGCTGGAAGAGGTGCACTACATCTTCCGCGACTCGTGGGGCATCCGCGAGGCGGACCGCTTGCGCGCCGAAAAGGCCGAGATTGCGCAGAGCGCACGCGAGCGCGACATTGGCGGCGACCTGTCCACCGCCACCGAGACGGTGATTACGAGTGGCGCGCCGCGGCGCTGGGGCGCGGCCGGCACGACGACGCCGCGCGTCTCGGACGCGCTCAAGGACGAAGACATGCACGTCGAGACCAGCACCATGGTCGGCACGCCGGATATGGTCAAGCACGACCCGCTGGACGACTGGACCGAGCCGGAGGAGCGGATCGTCACGGGGCGCATGAACGGATCGACGCCGGCGTACCCCCTTGCCCTGCCTGCGAGCGCGGGCGAGGAGCCGCGCCTGCGCCGCTCGGCCTCGCTGCCGTACGCGCCCGAGTTCTTTGGCGAACGCCCGTCGCTGCAAGGTGTCCGGCCGCCGAATGTCGACTTGGACGAGAGCACGAACCCCCTCTCGCGCCTCGGCATTCGTGGCGACGCGCTGATGCTCTTTGTCACCTGCTTTGCGAGTTTGGGTGTGTTTTTGTTCGGGTACGACCAAGGCGTGATGAGCGGCATTTTGACGCACCCCTCGTTTGTCGCGTACTTTGCGCATCCCACGGCGACGCAGATTGGGACGATGGTCGCGATCCTCGAGGTTGGTGCGCTGATTACGTCGCTGCTGAGCGGCGTGCTGGCCGACACCTTTGGACGGAAGCAGGTGCTCGTGTGGGGCGCCGTTATCTTTTCGCTGGGCGGCGCGATCCAGACGCTCGCGAACGGCTACACGGCCATGGTCGTCGGGCGCATCATCTCGGGCTTTGGCGTGGGCTTTTTGAGCATGATTGTGCCGACGTACCAGTCCGAAGTGTCTCCTGCCGAGAACCGCGGCAAGCTGGCGTGCATCGAGTTCACCGGCAACATTGTGGGCTACATGGCCTCGGTGTGGTTCGACTACTTTTGCAGCTTCCTGCGCGGCAACGCCGCGTGGCGCACACCGCTCCTGCTGCAGCCCGTCATTGGCCTGACGCTGGCTTTTGGCTCAGTGCTCCTCCCCGAGAGCCCGCGCTGGCTGCTGGACAAGGACCAGAACGACGAGGCGATGCTCGTGCTCACGAACCTGCACAACAACGGCGACCCCCGCAACGTGCGTGCCAAGCTCGAGTTCTGGGAGATTCGCCAGAGCGTGCTCGAAATGCGTGCGCAAGGCGACCGCTCGTACCGCGCGATGTGGTCGCGCCTGCGCAACCGCACGCTGATCGGCATGTCGTCGCAGATGTTTGCGCAGCTGAACGGCATCAACGTCATTTCGTACTACGCCCCCCTCGTCTTTGAGAGCGCGGGCTGGGTCGGCCGCGACGCGCTGCTCATGACGGGCGTGAATGCGGTGATCTACGTACTATCCACCGTCCCTACGTGGTTCTTGGTCGACACGTGGGGCCGCCGCCCCATTCTGCTCTCGGGTGCGCTGTTCTGTGCGCTGATGCTCGGCCTGTGCGGCATGTTTTTGCGCGCCGAAAAGCCATATACGCCGCAGGCCGTCGTCGTGTGCGTCGTCCTGTTCAACGCCGCATTCGGCTACTCGTGGGGCCCGATTCCCTGGGCGTGGACGCCAGAGATTATGCCGCTCGCCTTCCGCGCGAAGGGCGCGTCGCTCAGCGCGGCGACCAACTGGGTCTTTAACTGGATCGTCGGCCAGCTCACGCCGATGCTCCAGGAGCAGATCAAGTGGCGCCTCTATATCCTGCACGCCTTTTTCTGCCTGTGCTCGTTCTTGGTCGTGTACTACTTCTACCCGGAGACGCAGGGCGTGCCGCTCGAAGAGATGGACGCCATCTTTGGCGACGTGGGCGCCCCGGTGCCGCAGCACATGGGCGAGGGCGAGGAGGAGTTTGCGTCGCCGGCCGGCTCGGACCCCGAGGTGAACCGCGTGCGCCGCTCGATCAGCACCCACCCCCGCTTCCTCGAGGCGGTGGAGCGCGAGTCGATCCGCCAGGCGGCGCACGACCGCCGCGCCGCTGCGCCGGGCCTTCTCGGCAGCGTCACGCGTTTGTGGGACAGCGCGCTGGGCCGCACGGATCGCGGAGCCTATGAAGCGCTGTAATATTGTACGGATAGGGTATATAGAGGCACTAGACTGCCGTGGACAGCACACTGATATCCTGGCGGAGCGCCGCGTTGCGCTGCTCGAGCCAGTAGAGCAAGTCGACGACCTGGAAGAGGACAGCGCTCTTGCTGCCCGCGCAACCCGCACTTCCACCACGGCCGCGGCCGCGGCCGCGGGCTTGCTTGCCCGCATTGGCGCGAGACCGTGCGCGACGCTGCGCGTTTTTTCGCCGCCGCTGGACCTCTTCCTCGTCGCACCCCAGCGAGAGGTCCTCCTCGGCATCGGTGCGGTCGTCGAGGTCCTCGTCCTCGACGCCGGTGCCTGCGCCTGAATTCAGGCCCAGCGCACGCGCGCCGTACAGCCGCCCGGTATCCAGCAGCTCGGCGAGGTGCGTAAATCCCTCGCGGATCTGGTTGCGTCTCCGCTGCTCCGAGACGACGTGCCGCCGCCGCTTGGGCGCGTGCTCGGACGGGGACGGAGGGGCCTCGTTGCTCGTCTCCCCGGGCGCCTCGGGGGGTTGCGTGGATGTGCTCGGCAGCGGCAGCGGCGCCAGGTCCCGGTCCAGGCTCTGCAAGAACTGCGAGAGGAACGATGACTCGTTCTCGCTAAAGAGCTGGCGCCCGGTATCTTGCTCCTCGCCCTGGGTCTTGCGGTCCTCGGACCGGGCGTGGGGCGTCGCGGCGCGCGATCGCAAGGGGCTGCCGCTCGCATGGGTTTGCAGTACACTGGTCAGCTGCGCGAGCAGCTCGTTGTCCAGCACCGGCGGCTCGTCGGAAGGCACCAGGAATTCTGCGTGAGCTCAGTAACGTACCATCGTATGGTAGTGGTGCGGGGGGTAGCGGCACATTATCCAGCCGTGGCCACGCCACGCCGGGCCGCTCGTCCGGTCCTGACTGCATTCACCGTGCGGGGTGGAGGACGTTTGCTCGCTTGCCGGAACGTGAAAGCCGTCGTGAGCGGAGTGGAGGGGTGCTAAGCCGCACCGGGATCTAAAGGGACGCCGTGGGATATATGCAGCCAGGGCCAGACGGCGTCGTGCGGGGTTGTGATGCGTGCCTAGGCGGGCCGTGCGAAGGCGTGTCGCTAGCCCAAGCATTCTTCTATCCATCACCGGTCCTACACCTCCATAGACTCTACGGTAGCACGGACCAAGTCGGCGGCCGACGCAACGGTGCGTGTCGCCGCGTTCGGACGCACCTTCCACGCATCCGGCCCCCGCTGGATCGAGCGGCGCTTGGACCGCGTCGAGACGCTGCGCTGCGGCGCGATCCGGCGCAGGTGCTCGACCGCGTCCTCTGCGAGCTGTTCGGCGAGGAGCAGGCTCGTGTACGCTGCCTCCTCCGCCTTTTCGGTCGGCGGCGCCTCGGCGGCGAGCAGGCGCTGCGCCAGAAAGTGGAGCCACAAGAGGTTTGTGCTCGGCTGGAAGGCCTGCCAGTCGCTTGCGACCAGTGCGCGCATCGTGCGGTAGACATCGTACTGCGAGTCGCCCTGGCCCTCAAACAGCTCCTCGTCCGAAAAGTCGTACGCAAGCACTCTGCCGTCGACGACCATGCGCGACAAGGAGTAGTCGATGATCGTCGCGCGGATCTGCGCGGCGCGCGGCTCGTACGTCTGCCACAGGCGCTCGGGCAGATCGCCTAGCGCTCTCTGTCCCGAAACGGAGCGCGTCGCGCGCCGCGCCGGCACCTGCGTCACGAGGATATTGCCGAGGTGCAGGTCGCGGTGCTCAAACTCGGCAGACTGCTCGGCCGCGGCGATCGCGTAGGCCGTCTGCCAAAAGACGGCGGCCCTCTGTGCCCACGACGACAGCGGCGTGTGTTCGAGCTCGGTTCCCGCATCGTCCATGCACAGGATCGCATATAGCTGCGTGTCCGGCAGGATATCCGGGCGCGCATTCTCGCTGCGGGGGTCGTGCGCCTTGAAGTCGTCCCATGCCTGGAGCAGGGCGCTGGGGTAGGCGCCCTGCACGATCCGCGCTTCCTGCAGGCGTACAAACTGCATTCCGTTCTCGGACGAGGGCGAGAGCGCGCGCGTGACGCGGATCTCGCGCTCGACACTGTCGAGGGGCGACTGCGCCGGACCCCGCACGAGCGTATCGCCCTCCAGGGGGATGACTTTCATGACAGACACCGGCGCGCGTCCCTTGGCGGACTGGATGCCCGGGCGCGTGACGCGGTACACTTCCGAGTAGCTCGCCTCGCCGATCTTGACGAGCGTGCCGCTGGCGAGGACCTCGTCGAGGAACTCGGTAAATACGTCGGCCTCGTCCTGCTGCGTCGCGCGCAGGATGCGCTGCACCGCGTTGTCTCCCAGCGAGAGGTTCGCCAGCGCCTCGGTCTGTGCATCGAGCGCGTCGTCGGCCGGCGCCGCTTCCGCCACGGCACGGATCGCCGGCGCCGGCGTGCTTTCCAGCGCGTGTGTGCTCCCACTCGCCCTGGACGGCGAAGCGGGCGCCTCCTTTTTTCTAAACAAGGGCGACTCGGGCGCCTCAGGGGTATCTTGCTCGCCGGACGGCGGCGCAGCGCTCGCTCGCTTGGGCGTAAACTGGGCCAACACTTTGCGGGGGCTCTCAATCCAGCTGCGCAGATCGAGTCCCGCAAAGAGCCCTTTGGCAGGTTTGGGCGCCGGGGGCGGCGCCTCCTCCTCCTCCTCTACTCGCGCCGGGACCACGCGCGTATTCCCCTTGCGGCCGTATACGTTCACCTGCCGCGTCGCGGAGCCCAAGGCGGACATGGCAGGACGCGTCGAGTCACGTGACTCGTCCGAAGTTCTCTTCCTCGACGATGCTGGTGGGTGGTGTGCCGAGTGTGGTGCGCGCGGCGGCGCGAGCGCCTGCGCGGCTGCTGAGCACCAGTGCTCCGCTTCTGGCCAAGAGCGGTCCCGGCCGCGGCAAAGCGCGCAAGAGCCCGGCGACGCTGCTGCGTCTGCACGCACAAGGCAAGCTCAAAGGCGCTGAGGCGGCTGCGGCCGCTGCGCTGCTCGATGCGCAAGGCACGGCGTCTATAGAAGAGACGAGCGAGAAGCGCGGCGCGCAGAGCATGACGCTTGGCGAGGCGCGCAATGTGATCCGTGTACGTAAACCCCCCTAACCCAGGCGCTGGAGGCGGCGCGCCCCAAGAATGCGTACGAGCTGCACATTGTCACGAATGTGCCCTCGAACCAGACGAATGCGTTCCGCGACCGGATCGTGTACCCCCGTGACCCCCGTATCAAAGGCGAGGTGGTGCTTGTGTTTGCCGAGCAAGGCACCGACGCCGCCGCCGCCGCCCAAAAAGCCGCCGACCAGCTCGCGGCGTCCAACTCGTCGACGCGTCTGATTATCGGCGGCAGCGAGATGATCAGCGATGCGGCGTCCGGCCGTGTGCCGCCCTATACGCGTGTGCTTTGTACTACGGCGATCCTGCCCTCGCTCAGCAAAGCGCTCGCCCGCACGCTCGGCCCCAAGGGTCTGATGCCGAGCGTGAAGCGTGGCACGGCCGTGGACGATGGCGAGGAGATGCAGCGTGCCGTCGAGCAGCTCGTTTCCGGCGTCGACTGGCGTGGCGACCGTGCGGGCGTGGTGCGTGGTGCGGTGGGCCGCATCGCCTTTTCCGAGGTGGATCTGCGCAAGAACGTGCATGCGCTCCTCGACGCGGTGATTACCAAGGCGGTGAGCGGCCTGGCGGGCACCAAGACCAGCGCGCACGTCATTGCGGGGTACGCACGCGACGCCGAGACCACCGACGAGCACGGCAACGCGGTGGCCAAGCGGACACCCGGTGCGTTCAAGAAGGGTACGTAACGCTACTGACGCAGCACAATCCGTGGTGCAGCAAGTGCACCTTAGTTCGACGCAGGGCCCCGGCCTCCGTTTGCGCCTCGATGACGTCCTGTAGCTCGCCTAGCGTGACCCGTTTTGATTCGTCCCTCGCATCCAGGCACCGAGTGGCCATGTGGCTCGGCGCGCAGCGCGTTTGTATTGCCCCGCGCTGCGTGCCTTCCAGCTGAGTCAGCATAAAAAACGCCGTTGTTTGAGCAGGCCGCGGGGACGGCGCGTCTCCTCTCGACAGCATGAAGAGCCCTACGTTGCTGGGCCTGTTTCTGGCAGGCGCTGCGACTGTGCTGCTTGGCTTTGTCACTTTCTGTGCTCCGGTGTTCAACAAGCTCTGGCTGTACTCGGTGAACGCGCCGGGTCGCTACGACTACCACTTTGGCACGCTCGGCCACAATGTCAACGGCCAGGCGTCGCCGATGCGGGTCGGCTACCGCTACAGTACGTCGCGCGACTAACGCAGTGAATGGGCAGGGTGCCGATATTCCGTTTGCTGCCAACCCCACGCGCACCCTCTCCTGGGTCCTGGTGCTCTTCCCGATCGGTTTCGGCCTCGCGATCCTGACCTTTTTGCTCGCGGGCCCCGGCCTGCTGCTGCCGGTGGTGATGAACTCGCTCGCGATGGTCACTGCCTTCCTCGCCGCGGTCGTGACCACGGTCGGCTTTGTGATTGTGATCGTGATGTACTTTTACGCGAAGCACCACTTTGACGGCAACGTCTCGTTCGGCATCGCGTTCTGGCTCGCAGTCGCCGCCGCCGCGGCGCTGTTTGTCGCGTCGTCGTTCCTCGGCCTCGGCATCTGCTGTGGCGGCAACCGCCGCCGCGAGAAGCAGCGTACGAACGACGAGACGATGTACAACCGCCTCTTTGCCCCGCAGCAGTCCGGCGTCGACCGCAGCGGCGAGGAGCGCATCAACATGGAGGACGTGCAGCACCAGGAGCCGGTGCAGCACGAGGAGGAGAATGCAAACTTCGTAAACTACACCCACGGCAAGACCGACTCGTACGACACGCGCGCGTCGGCAGCGCCGGTGAACAACTACTACCCCCGCCAAGAGGACGTGTACGAGGAGCAGCCGGGCGCGTCGTCCATCGCGCTCGTGCCGGCGATCGGCGGTGCGTCGTACCTCGGCGCGCCGCAGCGCAACGGCCCGATCCTCGAGCCGGAGCTCGAGGAGGACCAGGAGACGTACGCGCGCCGCCGCTCGCTCGGCCACTACTCCTCGGTCGAGGGGCACAGCGAGTACGAGGACGCGGTCCCGCCGAGCGAGCACTTTGTCGACGCGCGCCCCGCCGCCGAGACGCCGATGCACACCGCGTCGTACACCTCGTCGCTCGCCCCGGCGATGGCCTACAGCGCGGACCCGCGGGTGGGCGCGTACGACCCCGCGCCTGCGCTCCCCACGCACCTGCGCGGCGGCACCACCGCGACGCAGAGTCTGAACAACGACTCGTGGTTCCTCCCCGGTGCGCCAGAGACTTCGCGCGGCGCGCAACTGCCCACGTACGACACGCGCCATGCGACTGGATACCCGCTCGAAAAGGGCGGCGCGCTGTAGATATGGTATGCTAATAGACTACGACCGTGCTGGACCGGCTTCCCCCGACTCTTCTGCCTGGAGCGCCTGCATCAGCGCTGCGAGGCCGCTCAGCTGCTCGGGGCGCAGCTTTGCGAGGACGACCGAGAGGTGCAGCCGCTGCCGCGAGACGCCGTTCGTGCCCACCGCACCGGGGCCGGGCGCGTCGGTAATGCCGACCAGTAGCACCGGCTCATTTTGCACACCGACCACGGGGCGCGGCGCAGTCAGCCCGGGGTTCAGCGCAACAGACTGCCCGGCGCTCGCGAGGGACAGCGCAGGGATGAGGTGCGTCGCAGGGACGAGGTGGATGCCGAGCGCCGTCAGGCGCGGCACCGCCGAGATGGGCATCACGAGCGGCAGCGGCTGCGTGGGGATCGCCGGCGCACTCGCGTCCTGCGCGGGCATCAGCGGCGGCGGCGGCGCGGATATCGGCGCACTGCTCGCCGGCGTCGTGCTGCGCGCAGTGAGGTCGGCGAGGTGCGAGACGACCGCGTGCGTCAGCGCAGGCAGCGACGCGGCGCTCCCGGCGACGACCGGCGAGCGCGGCGCGGCGCCCGCGGCGCTGTACGGGCGCGTGATGGGCGACGCCGCGGGCGAGTAGTCCGCGCGGCCCGGCGTGCCTTGGGGCGACGCGGCAAAGCGCCGCGCCGCCCACGGCGACGACCACTCGCGGCTACGGTCCAGGGTAGGCGTCGAGAGCGATGCGGCGGCCGGCACGCCAAAGCGCCAGTTGCGCTGCCGCTCGACCTCTTCGAGCTCGGCACGCGCACGCCGCAGCTCGTTGGACAGCTCCTGAAAGTCGCGTACCTCGTCCTCGTACACCAGCCGCTCGAGCTGCTCGAGCGACGCGTTGAGCTCGGGGGCGCGTAGATAGCTCGTATCCGACCGCGTTTGGATCGCAGAGAAGCGCTGCAGCAGCGCGGCGCGGCGGGCGTACACCGACAGTGTATACTCCGTGCTGGGAAACGGAGGGAGGTGTAGGGTATCCTCGGTGTGCTCGCCGCGCTTTCGTTTGTAGGGAACGTGGAACGACAGGGAGCGCTCCTCGAGCGGATGCTCCGATGCCAGGCGCCCGTCCATCGCCGTGAGTAGGTCGTGCTCGGGCGCCTGCCAGACGTGGTACGGCAGCAGCCGCTCCACCACGTCTTGTGCACTCGAAAAGGGCGTCGCGACGTCCGGCGCGAGCGCCGCGGCCTGGTGCGCTTGGAGCGCAGCGTCCATGCGCTGCCGCGTGTGTGCACGCTGCGCCGCAAGCTCCGCATCGCCTTCCACCAGGTCCTTGTGCGGCGGCAGGCGCGCGGTCGGCGCCGCGGCCTGCACCGGCGCCGCCGCACGGCGCCCTGGATGCAGCCCAGAGGCGACCGCGAGCGAGTTGGAAATAATAAACGGCGGCGTGCCGGGCGTCTGCGGACGCCCGGCCACAACGACCGGCGACCGCGCGCCGCTAGGCGCGCTCACCAGATTCCGGTTCACCGTCACGACCGGGCTATTGTACTGCGCGCTGGGGCGCGGCTGGGTATACGACGCTTCGGGGCGCGCCGACGGCGGTATCGCGCTCCCCGGACCTAGTTGTGTCGCCGGGCTAGGCGTATTGCCCTGCCCATGCGGCGGCACAGATCCCATGGCGCGATATGCACCTTGCTGCTGAAACGTGTTGCTTGGCAAAACTGGCACTTCTGCCTCGCCGCACCTCGCGAACCCGGAGAGCGGCGGGAGAGATCACGTGCCTCCACGATGGAAAGCGTACGGCTGCCGGCGGCGCTGGGGGCGCCGTACGAGCGCGTGTACCTCGCGCAGTTTGACGGGGTGACGAATGGCGCGCAGCTGAAAGACGCGCTCATCTCCGCGTCCAAGTCGGACGAAAATTCCGACGAGCGGCGGCGGATGGACTATGCATTCGTCGACGCGCGCCTCGTGGCGAGCAGGCGCCAGCTGCTCACGGCGGTCGTCGAGGCGATTGTCGCGTCCGAGCGTGTGCGCAACGGCGAGCTCGTTGGGCTCAAAACCCCGTCGGTGCACTCGGAGATTTTGTGGGCGCTGAATCCGAATAACAACGTAGGTTGCAACGCTTACGCAGATTGCCGACGCGCTGCGCCGCTTTGGCGTGTCAAAAGCGACGACGACGCTGCTACTCGTGCGCGTCGCGCGCGCGCCGCCGCACGGGCCCGAGCCGGGCGCGGTGGCCGCCGCGATGGACGCGCTCGTCGACGGCACGCTGCGCATGGCCGGCGTCGCGCTCCCCGGCGACGACGAGCTGCCTACGAGCGCCGGCGCACTCGGCACCTCGGTGCTCGACTGGCCCGAGCTCGCGAAAGTGTACAAGCTGCGCGAGACGCACGACTATGCAAAAGCGACTCCCGCGTCGGTCGAGCCGCTGCTGTGCTCGGCCGTGGCGACCAAGTTTCTTGGCTAGTCCATCTCTACGAGGTGGTACTCGGGGGCATCGAGCTTCTCGGCGCCCTTGAGGAACGGAATCGAGACGACAAAGAGGAACTCGACGGTGTTTGCGTCGAGCTTCTTTACGAGCTCGCCCGCGGCCTTGGCCGAGCCGCCGGTCGCGATAAGGTCGTCGACGATCAGCACATTCGAGCCCGCGGGAATCGCGCCCTGCTGCATCTCAAAGATGTCCTCGCCGTACTCCTTCATAAAGGTCGCCTGGACGCACTGGCCAGGCAACTTGCCCTGCTTGCGCACCGGCACGAACCCGGCGCCGAGGCGCTGCGCGATCGCGGGCGCGAGCAAAAATCCGCGCGCATCGAGGCCCACCACATAGTGAATGCGCGGGTCCTTGGCCGACTCGGCGAGCTTGGGCAGCGTCGTTGTAAAGATATGCGACATCATGTTCGTGATCAGCACCTCGAACGAGATCGGGTCACGCAGTGCGGGCAGGATATCACAGAACAGGATGCCCGGCTTCGGCCAGTCCTGATGGTACTCTACGTCAGCCACGCTACGCACCGAAACGCGACTGGAGCAGGGCAATGTCGGCCATGGCGGGAGGGAGGACGTGCGATGGAGGTGCGTCTCTCCGCTATAATTCCCCAATGTTTACTCCGCTTCATTCCCAACGCCATGATGAGCGATACGGCAGGCGCGCCGCCGCCCCTCGAGTCTTTGCATCCTGCGGTACGTGTGCCGCCCGAGGGGCATGCGCAGCATGGCCCCGAGTCAGTACACCTGGCCCACGAGCCGCTGGGCGGCGAGGCAAGCGCTGTGGCGCAAATGGCGCCGTACGTCACCGACCCGACCCAGTTCCTGCTCAACGTGCCGGTGGAGAAGCCGTTCACGACACAGGTGCCTGCGTCACTCTTTGACGAGTGCGTCACGGTGCTGAAGCGCACAGTGCAGTGGCGCGTCTCGTCGACACGCTACAACGGCGCGCTGCCGCACGGCCGTCGGTACGCTTGGCGGAAACACTTTGTGTGCGACCACTCGGGCAAGCCGCGCGACCGCCGCAACCCCGACCTGGCGCCAGGCAAGCGGAGATCACGACGCGCGTCCATCAAGATTGGGTGCCCGGCCTCGTTCACCGCGACGCAAGAGGTCGGCAGCGACACCGTGACGATGGTCTGTCGCTTCCAGCACCATGGGCACACGGTCAACACGCGCGAATACTGGGCAAATTCGCGTATCCCGGATAATGTGCGCGAATGGATCAAGGAGCGCGTCGCCGAGGGACGCGACCAGAAGGAGATTGTCCAGATGATCCACGACCACCAGAAAAACGCGGCCAACATTCCCACCACGTCGCCAGCGTTTATTCCTCCAGGCGTACAGATCACCCGGATGGACGTGTACAACATCATCAAGCGCCACCGCGCGGCACAGAACCCAGACTCGCGGCCGAAGGACGAGATGAAGCACCGCATCGACCCGTCGATTAGCGACGACATGGAGGACGACCATTTGCGCCTCCCGATGCACGCACAGGGCAGCGTACAGGCCCAAGGCCTCGCGCGGTCCGTCGACCCGCACGCCCACGCGATCGACCCGGCGACGACGGCGACATACCCTATTTTGCCGACGCCTGCCCAGCTCGCGCCCGTCACCCCGGACGAGGCTGTGAGCTTTGCACAGCAGTGGAGCGAGAGCCTCGCCAACCTGCAGGCGCTGCAGCCGCGCATGATGGAGCATGCGCTCACGACGGGCACCACACGCCAGGCCAACTCCACCGCCGAGTGGTCGCAGGCGATCCAGCAAATGTCGCAGGCATGGATCGTCGCGAACCACTTGCTCGGCGGCACAGTCCTCCCAGAACCGCATAACCCGGCGCCATAGCAGGTAGTACAGACGCTTTCCACCACCCCGGTCACACTCGGAGAGGCGCGGCGCGCTGCGTTTCCCCTATGTTCATTTCTCCACTCGTCAATTTGGGCCTTTTTTGTGGACCATGACGCAGGGCTCGACGGCGGAGACGTCGGCTGGCGCTGACGCCCCGCGCAGCGTCATGGACCCGGCGCTGGTCGCAAGTATCGTCCCGCGCATCCGGCGCATTGCGCAGCTGCTGCAAGAGTCGCAGTTTGCCGCCGACCAGGACGCCGAGGCGGAGCGCCCCGAGGCGATGGACGAGACGGAGCCGAGCGCCGCGCCCGCGCCTGCTGCGAGTCTTGCGCTCGGTGCGATTGCCGACGACGAGGATATGGACGAATGGACACAGCGCGACAGCCGCGTGGCGACGAGCCGCGTCCCGGCCGCGCTCATGGCGCAGCTCGCGCACGAGACGAATGCGCTGCGTGCTGCCTTTGCCGCGTCGCACGCCGCGGTCGACGCGGCGCCCGGCGCGGATATGAGCGTGGCGGAGCAAGAGGCACTACTCGAAAAGCTCGGCGCGTACGCCACGCAGCAAGAGTACGTACTTCTACTAACGCAGGGCCGTGAAGCGTGCATGGGCCGACGTTCTCCCTAGCCTGCAAGTGGACGAACGTATGGAAGATAGTGGTGTATACTAATACCGAACGCCCTGTGCGCGCGCGAGCGTCTTTTGGGCCTGGAGGAGCATCGGCGCGTCGATCATGATCTGGCGGCCGTCCCATTGCAGGCCGATGGCGCCCTTGTGCTGCGTGCGCGTTGCTTCGTCGTACGCGGCAATGATCGCCTCGGCGCAGTCAATTTCTGCGTGAGCCGTGCGACGTACCCTGCTCCGACGGCGAGAACGCGTGGCGCAGCGTCTCGAGCTGCGCGGGATGGATCGCCTGCTTGCCGTCGAACCCAAGCTCGGCGCCTTCCGTGCACTCTTCGCGGAGGTAGTCGAGGTCCTGGTAGTCGATGCACACCATGTCCTGCGTCAGCGCCGGTACGCACAATTGCCTCTATGCCGAGCGCCTTGGCCACCGTCACGAGGTTCGCGCGGGGGTACAAGAGGCTCGTGCGCTTCCGCGTGCGCTTGATGCCGGTCTCTGCACAGTAGTCCTCGCTGCGTGAGCCTTTCAACGTACCTCGCAAAGAGGACGGCAGCGACGCGTGCAATGCCGCCATACTCGCCTCGGAGCCGCGCAATGGACTCGCGCAAAAGGTGGGGGAGGTCGACCAGGCTCCGCGCACTCTCCACCGACAGGATCAGCGACAGGGGGTCGCTCGCGCTGGGTGAGCGGGGCGACGTACGATGCGCTCGGCGCTTGCGCAGCGTACTGCGCGACAAAGTCTACGTCCTCGACGCTCTCAAACTTGGGCAGGACGAGCGCCTGAAGACGCTCGCTCTGCAGCACCACCTCGAGGTCCGACGCGGCGAGCGCGCGCTGCAACGACGGCGCGTTGATCCTCACGCCCAGCTCGGGCGCAGTCGACGGTGCCGCCTGCGTTAGTGGGTATACGTACACGCAGTGCCTGCAGCACCATCTCCTGCGCAGCGCCTTTGCGGTGCTCCGCCACACTGTCCTCCAGGTCGTACACCAAGGTATCCGCCGGCGCGCTGTGGCTCTTGACCAGCATGCGCTCGGAACTCCCAGGGACATACAACAGGCTCCGGCGCACCCGGTCCACCCTACACACACTGCTCGTGCTGAGCGCACGCACCGGCGCGCGCCCCATCCAACGCGGCATCCTCGACCACATCAGGGCTCCCGCTGCGCACGAGCCACGCGTTGGCCACGTGGTCCTTCTTCCAGGATGCAGCCACCGAGCGCAGCGGAGGTGTTGCACTGCGCGCAGCCCGCGCTGATCCTTGCTGCTACACTCTTTACCACGGAGAGCGATGTGCTGAAGCGCGCATTTCGCCGCCTGCGGGGCGGGCGTATCCACCTCGACGATCTCCCGGCGGAAATCCTGCCGCAGCCGGTCGTCGTCGCGCAGCGCGAGCGCCACACCAAGACGCTCGTCGGGCTCGCGCTCGGCATCGCGGCGACATATGCGGCGGCGGGTGCACTGATTGCCGCCGCGGCCGCGATCCCGCCGCATGTATGGGTGCCGAACCTGTCGGGCTGGGGCCTCGTCGACGTGCAGGCGGTCGGCGGCTTGCTGGCCTGGTCGCTGGTCGCCATTGCCTACCTTGTCGAGGCGCGCCGCGCGAATGCGAATGACGAGGGCTGTGTGCGTGCGACGAGCACGGCGGCGCTTGGTGTGATCACCGACATCGCGCTCGTCGCCGTCTATGCCCAGCACCCTCTGGGCCCCTGGACGCTGGGCCTGGCCGGCATGCTCGTGGTGCGTGTGGTTCTGTACATTGCCTTTGTGTGCGTCTCGCGCAGCGACCGCGTGCAGTATGTGCAGGAGCCTGTGCACGACGCGGCGGCGATGCCCGGCCCGTCGATCGAGGCGGCGGCGCGCGAGGCGAACGAAAGCATGGGCCACCAGCCCCGTGCGACGCCGCCTGCGCCGTCGTTCTTTGCGCTGCTGCGCCGCATCAAGGTGCTTACGCCGTACCTGTGGCCGCACAAGTCGGTGCGCCTCCAGCTGCTGGCGGTGCTGTGCCTGATGCTCCTGGTGCTTGCGCGTGTCGTCAATCTCTTGGCGCCCATCGCCCTGGGCCGCGTCGTCGAGTCGCTGAGCAGCGACGCGGCGCCGTGGGGCCCGATCGTGTTCTACGCCGCGCTCAAGCTCTTCCAAGGCTCGGGCGGTCTGCTGACCGTGGCGCAAAATCTGCTGTGGTACCCCCTGGCGTGGTACTCGGATGTGAACATGAGCATGCTCATGTTTGACCGTGTGCTGAACCTGTCCATGTCCTTCCACACCAAGCGGCGCACGGGTGAGCTGATCCGCACGCTCGACCGTGGCTCGTCGATCAACAAGTTCTTTGAGTACTTCCTCTTTTCGCTGACGCCCGTCTTTGTGGATATCTTTGTCGCGGTCTTTTACCTGTCGCTGATGTTTGGGCCGATGGTCGGTGGACTGCTGCTCGGCGTGATGGTGCTGTACACCTACTGCAGCATCCAGATCACGACGTGGCGCACGCAGCTGCGCCGCGAGATGAACAACAAAGACTCGATCTGCCGCGCGATCACCACCGACACGTTGCTCAACTACGAGACGGTCAAGTGCTACGGCAACGAGGCGTACGAGTCGGGGCGCTACCGCGTGGCGCTCGAGGCGTACCGCGAGGCAGAGTACCGCCTGATCCTCTCGCTCAACATGCTCAACCTGATCCAAAACATGATCCTCGCGTTCGGCACGCTCACCTCGGTGCTTGCGGTTGCGTACACGGTGGTGCAAGGCAAGACGTCGCCGTCGCAGTTTGTCGTGTTTGTCTCGTACCTGCAGCAGGTCTACCAGCCGCTGAGCATGCTGGGGACCATGTACCGCGTCGTGAACCAGAACCTGGTCGACACGGACAAGCTCATGGAGCTCCTGGACGAAGAAGTGGACATTAAGGACGATCCGAACGCAAGCGAGATGCGTGTCTCGCAAGGCGCGATCGAGTTTGACAATGTGCGCTTCTCGTACGACAATGGCAAATTCACCTCGATCAAGGGCATGTCGTTCAAGATCGAGGGGCACCAGCGTGTCGCGCTGGTCGGCGAGAGCGGCGCAGGGAAGTCGACGGTGCTCAAGCTCCTCTACCGCTTCTACGACGTGAACGAGGGGCGGATCTTGATCGACGGCCAGGATATCCGCAGCGTCACACAGGAAAGCCTGCGCAAGGCCATTGGCATTGTGCCGCAGGAGCCGACCTTGTTCAACACCGACATTCGGCACAATATCCTCTATGGCGACGTGCAGGCGTCCGAGGAGGCGATCGAGGCGGCGGCGCACGCCGCACAGATCCACGACCGTATTCAAGAGTTTCCGGAGGGGTACGGCACGATTGTCGGCGAGCGCGGCGTGCGCCTGAGCGGCGGCGAAAAGCAGCGCGTGGCGATCGCGCGTACCATCCTCAAGAACCCACCGATCTTGCTGTTGGACGAGGCGACGTCGGCTCTCGATAGCCACACGGAGCGCCAGCTCCAGGCGGCGTTTAATACGCTGATGCAGGGCCGTTCCTCGCTGACGATCGCGCACCGCCTGTCGACCATCATCAACTGCGACAAGATTCTCGTCGCCGACGACGGCCGGATTATCGAGCAAGGCACGCATGAGGAGCTCATTGCGCTGGGCGGCAAGTACAGCCAGCTCTGGGCGCAGCAGAGCCGTACGCTCGCCGAGCAGGAAGCCGAGGCGGCGGCGCGCGAGGCTGCGTTTGAGGAGGCAGAAAGGAGCGGAAAAGGCAAGGCAAAGGAGGGCGACGGCAAGGCGGACGCACCTGTGGCCAAGGCGCCTGCGGATGCCGCGGCCCCTGCGCCTGCGGCCGCACCTCCCAGTGCACCCAACGGATCGGCGCTGCGCGCCCCGCTCCAGGACACCACCCCCTCTGACACCACTCCTTCCGATGCGGCACCTTCCGACACGCCTTCGGACGCTGCCACGAAAAAGAAAAACAATCGCAGGAAGAAAAAGAACCGCCATTAGTGCAGATCATTAGCCAAAAGCTGCAGTCTATACGAGTCCATGTTCTATTGAACGCATAGGAGGGGGGGATTACGGGATCGACACAGGCTGGCCGATCTCGTCACGCACGACGACGACCTCGACGTCGGCCCTCTCGCCGTTGTCCATAAAGATGACCGAGGTCATGTCGATCGGGTCAGTGCGCACACCGCGCTTCTCCATAAACGAGCGGCCGAGGATCACCGGGAAGTAGCTGTCCTCCGCGAGCATCACGGTGCAAGGCACAGCCTTGGAGCCGACCTGGACCGGCCACTTGCCGAGGTTCGTGATACCGTTGTAGCCGTACGTTCCCGGGGTCGTGTCCATCGGGATGAAGCCGTGGTCGAGCGCAAAGCTGCGCGAAACGTACACGTGGCGGTAGCCCGACTTGAGCATCATCGGAACGTTGTTCACCGGGCCGAGGCTGCCGCGGAGCAGGCGCACACCGCGCTGCGAGTGGAACTCCTCAAAGGCAATCTTGTGCGAAAGCGAGTTGGAGTTTTGCGTTTGCACCGTCTTGCGCGACTTGACGCTCGCCGCGTCGTTCGTCGGCGCGATCGACGACGGGGGAATGGGCTTCAGGTAGCTCGGCACCTGCGCCTCCTTCGGCGGGGGGTACAGAATGCTGTCGCGACCGCCGCCGCTCACACCGCCCGCGAGCGCGTATTCGTCCACGCTCGGCACGTTGTTGGTCGAGACACGGTGGATGCTGATCGCGCCGCTCTTGCCACGCGCGGGGGTGCGGGTGACAAGCGTCGACTCGTCGAGGACAGGCACGTTGGGGCCGCTCGGGGCAGCACCCGAGTACGCGGGGGCCGCCTGGGGCGCGCCGTGCGAGGAGATCGAAGGCGACTCCACGTAGAGGTCGACCTCGGTAGCGTCGCCGAAGCGCTCGACAAAGATGTCAAAGTCGTCGTCTGGATTAGCCGCGCAACGTACCGTCGTCGAGCTTGTAGACCTGCTTCTGGTAGAGATACTTGAGCGTCAGGGGCTCGTCGGTCTCAATCTTTTGGCTCACGCGGTCGTGCACGCTGATCGGGTCAGCATCGTGTTTATCGGGGGGGCACATACCTGTCGAGCGAGTCCTCCGAGCGGAGGCGCAGCGCAAAGCTGGGCAGGGAGCCCGGGTGGAACTGCGTAAGCTGGCCGCGAGATCAACACGTACATTCAGAATCGGCGCCATGGTTGCTGTACAAGAAGCGGGTTCCCCATGCGTAGATTGTACCGCTGCTTTTGTCAGCACGGCCGAGCGCAGTCGACGCGTGGCGGGTACAATCACGTGACTTGGAGGTGGAACGTGCATTCGCTCCAGCATGATCGGGGTGACGGTCGCGCTGCTTCTCGCGTGCTCGTCGTTTGTGTTTGGCATTTTGTGGGTGCACTGGCGCGCAGACTATGTGATGCTCTGGCAGGGTACTGTTTCGCAGCGTGCGCTGCTCGACGCGCTGCACTACTATACCAACACGGTGGGCTCTTCCCCGGAAAAGTATGCCACGGTGCTCGTGACGATCGGCACGATCCAGACGCTCGTGCTGCTCTTCAAGATGTTTGCGGGGAAGGAGACCAACTGGCTCTTTGATGGTGCCAGCCTGTGTACGTCCACGAGCTAACCCAGTCCTGGTGATTGCGAGCGGTATCCTGTACAAGAACAAGCTGCTCCCTTGTAGGTCGCGTTTGCTGACGCAGTCATCGAGTCGCTCCCGGTCACCCTGCCGCCGCCGCCGGCGAACCCAGTGGGTGACTTTCAGGAGACGCTCACGTCGCTGCGCGACGTGGCCAGTGCGCATCTATTGTTATCACTCGCATTGATCGGTATTGTGCTGCTCCAGTGCGGCAAGTACTACAGCGAACGCTTGCAAGAGCGCGAGCGGAACGAAGAGGTAGATGCGCGTCTCGTGCGCCGCTTGCGCCAGCTGCAGCACGACGAGCGCGTGCGGAACGGCGAGGCGAACCCCAATGCGGCGCCGTCGCCGGGCGGACCGGGGTCCAGCACGTAATTAGATCGGCACATCGCTCGTGCCGATCTGCCGCGAGAGCTGCAAAAAGGCGTCACATCCCTAGTGTTAGTTTATACTCGTAACATACATGGCCCCAGAGGCTCACAATATCCAGATTGCTGTCGCCAAAGTAGTTAACGTAGAGGCGCGACATGGGCAGACCGTAGCCCAGGCCCGCCAGCGTGCCCATACCGCTCTGCATCGCGCCGGCCGCAACGTCCATCGGGTCGACCTGGCTCTCGGATCCGCCTTCCTCGCTGGCAGTGGTGAAGGCGTACGAAAAGATCTTGCTCATGTTTTCGGGAGGGATGCCGCCGCCCGCGTCGCGGATGCGCAGGCCGACGTGCGTCGGCGCCGAGGTCAGCGTCACAATGATCGGCGGGATCTCGCTCGGCGCAGTGCCCGCTTTTTTCCGCGCCAGGTAGCTCTCGGTCGTGGCGCGGAAGGCGTTCTTTAGCAGCTCGGTCATGACATACTCCAGGTGGACAGGTACGCCCACGGTCGTCACGTCGACATCGCCGTCAAAGATGACCTCGGGCGCAATGTCAAACGTCGCCTCGCACAGATTCCGCACGTACTCGGCGCTGTTCAGCACGACGTCTTTCGGGCGCATCTGTGTCTCGATGATTCCCACCGACGTCGGCGTCTGCAGGTACCGCGAGTCGTCCTCCTCGCCGGCCGCCTGCTTCGCACTGGCGGTGAGCGCGAGGTGCTGCTCGGCAATGATACGGATACCGATACGGCTGTGCAGCGCCGCGTTCAGAAAGTTGGCGACCTTGTCCGCGCCCATGTACTGCCGGCACTCCATAAAGCCGCGCGAGAGCTTCGGCACGTTCTCCCCGTGGTCGTTGACGAGCCCTTGCAGGACGCGCGTGAATTCGGCATTCTCGCCTTGCGAGGCGATCGGCGGCGCGCTTGCGAGCTGCGAAAAACTCAATGCGTACAGACGCGCGACGCTCTGGATCCAGGGATTACTAGCAACAATGAACGGGAGGGAATAGAACTGGCGCACACGCCGCGCCAGACGAATCGGCAGCTCGCGCTGTGTATACTCTGCCGAGCGGCGCAGCTCGTCGGACGTCGGCGGCTTGCCGGGCTGCCCACCGTGCGCCAGCAGCTGCCGCAGGGTGATGGGCGTCGGCGTGCGCTCCAGCGCGCCGATCAGCAGCTCCATCGGAGCGCCATACACCGCATACCGCGGCAGACCCCGCACAATTTCCGACATGGGCCTCTCCAAGGGCCGGGCTGCCGCAGTGCACGGTCCAATTCGGCCGAGCTTAAAGCCCAGCGGTCCGTGGCGTGGCGTGGAGAGCGACGATGGCGGAGCTGTTTGAGTCGTACGCGTCGGACTTTGCGCAGCTCGTGGACTCGGTGCGCGACCGCATCAAGGCGGACGTGAGCAAGCTCTCGGCGGATGCGCGGCGCAGTGCGCTGCAGCACGCCGAGGCCGAGGCGGAAGAAGCGAACGAGCTGCTGATGCAGATGGAGATCGAGGTCAAATCCTTCCCCCAGAGCGTGCGGGAGCGCTACACGGGCAAGCTACGTGATCTGAAGAGCGACTATGAGAAGCTGCAGCGCGACATCGTACGTATCGTATCTCACGCAGAAAGCGCAGCGGCAGCCGAGCAACAGCGGCAGCGGCCTGCCGGTCGACAGCTATACCGACGGCGACCTGGAGGCGGACGAAGCGCCGTCGCAGCGCCAGCGCCTGCTCCAGGGCACGTCGCTGCTCGAGCAAGGCACTGAGCGCCTGCAGGCCTCGACGCGCCTCGCGCTCGAGACGGAGGATATCGGCGCCAACATCCTGCAGGACCTGCGTGGCCAGCGCGAGCAGATTGAGCACAGCCGCGACACAGTATGTACCTCTACTTACACAGCTCCATGGCGCGAATACGCACATCGATCGCTCGTCGCGGACGCTGCAGCGCATGATCCGTCGGTACGCACCCTGACTGACGCAGCGCGAAGCAGCAAAAGATCGTGACGATGGCCATCGTCGTCGTGCTTGTCCTGCTCATCCTCCTGATTTTGTACTCCAAGCTCTTTTAGTGTGCATAGGCCCTGAAACAATAATTCGGCAACAGATCTCATTGGCCCCGATCGGACTCGCAGCAATTCTTACCCTGCGTCTGGTCAGTCCCTCGACGATGGAGGGGAACGAGTTCAGCCAGTTTCGCGCGCCGGAGGGCACCTATGTCTGTACAGATTGGTCAAATCCCATCGTGAATCGCAATGCGACGCAGCACGGCGGAAACGCCCTCGCGTCCAATGCGCCGGGCATCCATCTAACACTGTCTGCCCCGCGCACCGCCGGATGCACCGAGCCGCCGCGCACGAGCGCCGTGTCGCTGCGCGCGCCCAACACGCGCGCACGGCTCGATCATGATACTCCAGGCTTCCCGCTGGATCCTGCGCTCGCCGCACAGGGCCTCGATGCGAATCCCGCTGACATCGCCGAGATCGGCGCGGAGGGCGAGCCGGCCCAGGAACACGGCGCACATTTTGCCGGACTGCACCGTGCCATGGGCACGCTGTCGGCGCGCCCCAACCGCCCCAAGACTAGCCTGAAGGGATCCAACAGCGTGTTTATTATGCGCGCCAACGTCCACACGGACCTCGGCAAGATCCTCGGGCAGCGCACAGAATCGGTGACCATTACCGTGGTCACCGCGAGCAAGTCGCTTGTGTGGTTCGCTAATATTGGTGGCAAGATCCGCGAGCCGCTCGCGCGAGTGACCTTTTCGAGCACACCGACGTGCCACGACATCAACCAATTCACGCGCTGCGGCGAGCGTCTGGACGTCGTCGTGGGCTTTGCGCACGGCGATATCTTGTGGGTCGATCCGGTGACGATGCGCTACAACCGCATCAACAAGGGTGGTGCGCTGAACGGGTCGATCGTGCGCCAGGTGCGCTGGCTGCCCCGCAGCGAGAACCTCTTCTTGACGGCGCACGCCGACGGCGCCATCATTGTCTTTGATCGCGAGCGCGAGGACGCGACCAACTGCGCGCACCTGCCTGAGCCGCCGACTGACTGGGACCCTCGCGAGTCGATGTTTGTCTCGCGCCCGCCGGAAGGCATGGCCGAAGAGCAGGCGGCGAACGGCTGGCGTATGTCGAAGCCAAAAGAGGTGCCGTGGTCCTCGCTGAACCCCGTGAGCTACTGGTGCGTGTCGCGCAAGGCCGTGACCGACATTGCCTTTTCGCCGGATAGCACCCAGGCCGCGATCACCTCCGACGACGGCCTGCTTCGCATTGTGGACGTGGACTCGGAAACGTACGTTGCCCGACTCACCCAGGCTGGTCCGCTCCTTTTCGTCGTACTTTGGCGGATTTAACTGCGTGTGCTGGTCGCCCGATGGCCGCCTGCTGCTGACCGGCGGCCAGGACGACCTGCTGACGCTCTGGGCGCCGCACGAAGGCCGCATCATTGCGCGCGCCCAGGGCCACAAGTCGTTTATCACGGCAATAGCCTTTGACCCGTGGCACGGCCGCGGCAGCGAGGACGCCTACCGCCTCGTGTCCGTCGGCGAGGACTGCTGCCTGGCGCTGTGGGACTTTTCTCCAGCGGCGCTGCAGCGTCCCAAGGCGTACACACGGAATACGGCTACGATCCGTGGCGACCGCACCTCCTTCCCCAGCGCATCCCAAGGTCGCTCGACCGTCCACATCCCTGCGCCTGCGCGTGCCGAGGTCGCGACGATCGAGCCGACGACCCTGGCTCCTATCCCCGGCACGATGCTGAGCAGTGTGCGTGTCGCGCCGAGCGGATTCCTGCTCCTGCACTACGACGGCCAACTCGATTGGCTCGCGCGGCCGAAGCCCAACCATGTTCCGCTCGCGACGGACCTGGATGCGGCGCAGCTGGCCACTTCTGACGGCGACGAATCGTTCGAGGCCAAGAGCCCGACGCGTGGGATCTCGCGCGCGTTTGGCCTCGGCCTGCCGAGTCTGCGCAGGAAGGCGAGTCAATCGATGAATGGCACGGTAGCATCGTAGACTATACCCCGCTATCTGGTATATTAAGCACGGCGCTCGCCAGGGCGCAGCATGCCGCGCACGCGGATGCCCTTCTGGACGCGGGGACCCCAGCCACGCACTTTCTTCTTCTTCTTGATATCGTACGCAAACTCCTTGGGGTCCTCGCCCTGGCGGAACTTTTCGAGCGACCACAGAATGTACTTGCGGTGCTGCGGCGAGACGCCCTCGCCCTTGAGCTTTTCCGAGGTGAGGCGGAACATCGCCTCCCAGTCCTCACCCAGCGCCGAGACGCACGTCGAGTTCTCCGCGAGGTTGCGGCGGGTTTTCGAGATCGCCTCGAGGAAGGCTTTGGGGGTATCGACGGAACCTGCGTTAGTCTAGCGACCTACCCCGAGGTGCAGGAACAGGGCGGAAGGCCGCCGTCGAGGCAAAGCGCACTGGGGCAGCCGCACCCAGCGACGCACGCACGCCGAGCGCTTTGAGAAGCATGGCCGTCGCAAAGAGGTCGTGTCACGTGAAAACTAAGGTACAGACTACGCGGGGCTGGGTGGCGCTTCGGCTTGGTAGGCGCGGATCGCGGCGAAGAACGACTCGATCATGGTAAATAGAGCACGCACACCGTGCACATGTAGGTTGTGAATTTTGATGTAGTGAATCAAATTGGCGGTGCATTGCAAAAAAAGATGCGAGGCATTGCGCCACAGGCCGAAGCGTGCTTCCACATGGCGGGCAGCCGCAAGGACCATCTGTCCGAGCGTGTAGAGCTGCGTGGGGAGGGGCGAGCGCTTCACTGCGCGCGCAAACGCCTGGGCCGTGCCGACCAAGCGGTCCTCGAGCGGGCCTTCGGGTGGCGGCGCGGCAATCGCGCGAGGGGCGTTCTGGGCCTCGGCTGGGGCGCGTATGAGCGCCTCCATCGGCTCGGTGAGCATGCTCCAGTTGGTCAGGAGCATGGCCAACGCGGGGTACTCGCGCTCGTTCCACGTGGGGGTCGAAGGCGGCGGCGGCGGCGCGCGCATGCGGCGGCGGCGCGGGTCGGCCGGGGGAGAGGGAGTTTCATGTTCAATGCCCAGGGTGCGAAAAGAAAAAGCCGTAAGGACGAGGATGATGCGCATCATCGTCACAACCAAATTGATTAAAAGCGTAATGACCATATCATGCGAGAGGCCCGGCAGGCCGATGGCGTTCGCGCCTGGGAGCTCCAGCGTCTCTCGGCTGCGCCGGGGCGGAGGCTCGATGCGGGGGTGGTCCGTCTTGGGAAACTTGTCGAGGCCCTGCTCGAGCTTTGCGCGGATGGCCTCTTTGTGCGACGGCGAGAGGTCGTCGATCCGGCGTCCATGCAGCGAAGTGAGCATGTGCTCCAACGAGGTAATGTACATATCAAAAGCCAGCTCGTCTTCGTCGTTTTCGCTGCTTTCCTCGCTGATTGCATACAGCGTGCGGTCGCGGCTCGAGGTGCTCGTCGCGCTCGATACACGGTTCCGGCGCCGCCGGCGCACCGGCACTGGCGGCGACGCAAGTTCGACTGTTTCCGACGAGAGCCATACGCGCACCGAGCGGTAGATGCGGCCCATGGCCGTCGGCGACATGGCTGGTGGCGATACCGTAGAGTCGGAATACGAGGGCGGCAGCTCTGAACGCACGCGGCTCGGCCCAGGCGGCGGGGTATTGTGCTGCAGGGCGTCCACAGGCCAGGTCCGCATATGCTCGACGACATCGTCCGTGTACGGCCTAGCAACCGACGAGGTCCACGCAGTGTTCTCCTGCAATGAACCCGCCCCCCGCCGTGTCTCGGAGGATGCGTCACCTTTGTTGAGACGTGTAGGGAGGGAGCGGCTGCGGGACATGCCGGGCGACGACGAGTCGCCCAGTGGCCGTGGCGCACTCCGTCCTATGCTCCATTCAATCCACTCGCGCAGCTGGACTCTTCGCCCACTCATATCGCTGTACTCTTCACGGATGCCCATTTCATGGCGCAGCGGCCGGTCGGCCCAGTCGGGCACGTCACCGCTCGGCACGTCCTGAGCGGCGCAAAATTCGTCGTCAATCTGGTCCATCCTGCCGAGCGACGCAAGTCGGGAGATCAGCTCAACCATGCGCGGCGACCCCGTAGGCGAGCCCGGCATCGCTCGACGTCCACCGGTCGCAACGCAGCAGAACCACCCACACATTTTGCGCCCCCCGATTCAACGCCCACACCACCCGACCCTGCGTGCGTCTGACTCAGCACCTAGCTTATTCCCACGTGGCCATACTTCTATCCAGAGTAAAGGGAAACTCAATGCGTCACTTGCGTCGTGCCGATCGGAGCTCGAGCCGCGTGCCATAATGAAGCTCCCTGAGTATACAGGGCCGTTCAAGGTCGGCGTTGTCGACCTTGAAGTGTCCGTGCGAAAGCCACGCAATTTTATACCTGGCTACCTCGACCCTGCCATCGTCAACAAACTCGCCCGGGGCAAAAAGAAGGTCAAGCACCGTCGCGCGCATAAAATTTTAAAAAAGATGCATACAGAAGGCGGCGTGCCGACGATCGATGCAGAAGAGGAAGAGGACGACGAGGGCGTGCCCAAGGGGCGCGACAAGGAGCGCGAGTACCTCGAAGAAAACGGGCTCCAGCTGCGCAACGCGACGCTGCACTTTCGCACCGTGCTCATGGCGATCTACTATCCCTGCACGGAGCTGAAAGAGAGCGCATACAAAAAATACCCGCGGTCCACATGGCTTGGACGACCCATCTTCAAGACGTGCGGCTCGGCATTCAAGTACATGGGCCAGTACGGTTGGTGGGCGCAGCTCTTTTTTCCGGCGCTGGTTACCATGAGCCGCGCTAAGCTCCCGGCGCGTGTGTGCCCTCCGATCGGGGACCCCGCCAAGGTCTCGCCGGACATTGGCAGCGGCCTTCCTCAGGCGGCCGCCAACGCGGTCGCGACACAGACTTTTCCGCTGGTCATCTTTTGTCATGGACTAGCAGGCAATCGCCTTGCCTATTCGTACGTCACGCTACTAACGCAGTGAATTTTGCGGTGATTTAGCATCGCACGGGTTTGTAGTCGTCGCGATCGAGCACCGCGACGGCTCGGGTCTCGGCAGTTATGTCTGGACCGGCGTCGACTCGGTGCTGAACTCGAGCGGCGCAAAGATGAGCCCCAGGCGCCGCCATAACCTACGTGAGGCATTTTTACGTGGCGCGTCTGAGTCGGTCGTCAACCTTGCGCTCCACAAGGACGACAAACTGAACCGGGATGCGGCCAATGAGAACGAGAAACCGGCGCTGGACCCGCTGCGCGACTACAGCAAAGTGCCCTATCTGCCCTTTGAAAACGTCGGTCTAGCCCCGTTTTCTGCCGAACAGGGCGAGAAGGAGATGGCGCTGCGGCGCGCGCAGCTCGCAATGCGTGCCGCCGAGATCCAAGAGGCGATGTATATCATGAAGCGCATCAATGCCGGCGACAGCGAATGGCTTGCGTCGAAGCACACACGCAGCCTCGGCTCGGCGCTCTGCGGTCCTGACCGCTTTATCCGTTCGCGCAAGCGGCTAGGTATTGAGCACTGCGACGAGTTCTTTGCACAGTGGAAAGGCAAGCTCGACATCCAGTTCCCGACACTCGCCGGCCACAGTTTTGGCGGCGCGACCGTGTTCGAGTTTCTGCGGCGCGAGCAGAGTGACTTCCAATACGGCATCATCCTCGACCCGTGGATGGACCCAGTGCGCGATCCCCAGACTGATGAGAGCGTGCGCAAGAAGCTCACCAAGCCCGTCTACGTGATCAACTCGGAGGGCTTTACTATGTGGCGAGAGCAATACAATAAGCTGATTCGTGTAATGATTGACGGCATTATTTCCAACCCCGCACACCGTGGCTGGCTCATGACGCTCTGTGGCTCGAACCACGGCGATTTTAGCGACCTACCCTTTCTGCTGCCCCGCATCTTTGGCTCGGAGCTTACCGCGCGCGAGACCATGACGACCTTTACGACGGTGGTGATGCACCAGATCAAGCTGCTGCGTGAGCAAAAGCACCTGTTTGACGTGCGCGACGGGCTCGTTGCGGACGACCTCGGCGTGTACAAAGACCTGGTCAAGATCGGCGGCCTGCACCTCAACTCAGATCCCGACGGACCGCGCGTGTCGGACCGCCTCCTGTACCGCATCCAGGCGAAGATTGTCAAGGCGCGTCTGCACCGCGGCGAGACCAAGTCGATTTTCTGGGAGCTCAAGGGCTGGAAGAAGCAGGCCGAGAAAGATCCCAAGACGCGCGCCTACCGCAAGCACCAGCGCGTCATTGCGCATGAGATCAAGCGTGAGGCGCGTGCGGAGCGTGCGCGCAACCGTGCGCGCCGCAGCTCGGTCGGCGTGTCCGAGGCGGGCTCGGAGAATTTGGCCGAGATCGAGCAGCGCCTGTGGGACATCGAGACCGACCAGGGCTCGGGCGATGAGACCGATGAAGAAGGGGCTGTGGACCCCGTCTATATCGATCCTCTCGATGACCACAACCACGAGGATTATAACATATGGGACGGCACGATGCTCGACTCGGACGCACGCATGGTCTACGAGAACTGGCACGCCAAGGTCCATGTCAACAAGCACAACCGGCGTCCCCATTCGCTGCTCACGTTTGCGCTATGGTACCTCGGTATCCGCGAGGGTCTTGCGAAAGCGGGCCACCTTCTCGTCCATACTATGTAGCATCACTTATTCGCTCAGCAGCGCGCCGGTCACCGCGTCGTCGGTGATTTCTTGCGTGCGTTCGCCACGGTAGTCGAGGCGGTCGAGCACGTCGACCACCTTTTCGCGTGCGAATCCCTGCGTTAGTAGCGCTACATACCATGCCGATGAAGCGCGCAATATCCTCATCCCGCAGTCCATGCGCCTTGTCAGAGGTCGTCTCCTGCGACGCGCCGGGGGCGGCGTACTTTTCCGTCCACTCCCGCGCAGTCTGCTCGTAGGACGCCTGGTCGTTGAGGAAGTGTTTGGCCACTTCTGCATCCTGTGGGTCATTTGGCTCCGGCGAGCAGAGCAGCGATCGCAGCGAGAGCAGCGTCGATTTCAGCGTGTAGATCGGGGTCCATTGATCTGCGTCAGCCGGGTTGCGTACCCTTGAGGATATCGAGGCAGATCGCGCCGCTCTGGGACGACACGTTGGGGTGATACACCTTGGAAATGAAGCGCATCTTGAGCGGCTGGAATGGATAGCCTTCCGGCACGAGAATGTCCTGCGTGAGCCGCACCACCTACCACCTGGAACAGCCCTTTTTCAAACGGCGAGCTCTCGGGCCCGGGGAACGTGCCAATGAGGTGGAACGGCGATTCTACATCAGACTTAGCACCTACCATCCACCATCCTCACAGTGATTCCATCGCTGTCGTCGCGCGCACACGCGGCGATTTCGCGCATCACGCGATTCAGCCTTGCGTTGGCCATGCTGGAGCGGTCGTGCGCTATGTGGAGGCTACGCGGAGAGGAAGGCGGCGGCCACGTTGCGGCGCTGGATCTTGCCGGTGGCCGTCTTGGGGATGCTGTCGGCGATCCAGATCTTTTGCGGGATCTTGAACTTGATCAGCTTCTCTGAGAGCTCGTTCTGGATCGCGGCCTGGTCGAGTTTCGCGCCGTCGTCGAGGACGACGGCCGCGCCGACAATCTCGCCGTACATCTCGTCCGGCATCGCAAACGACACGGCCTCCTTCACGCCGTTGATCGCGAGGAGCGCGCTATCGACTTCCAGGGGCGAGATCTTCTCGCCGCCACGGTTGATGAGCTCCTTGATGCGGCCGGTGAGCACCAGGTACCCGTCCTCGTCCTTGCGGCCCTGGTCGCCGGTGCGCAGGAATCCGTCGACCTCGGCGGGGTGGCCGAACGAAGCACGGAAGAAGCTCTCGCGGTTCGCCTTGTCGTTGTTCACGTAGCCGTGCGTGACGTTGGGGCCACGCACACACACCTCGCCGTCCACGCCGGCAGGCTGCTCCTCGCCCTTGTCGTTGAGGATCTTGACCTCGACCCCGTGGCCGATGCCCACAGTGCCGGGCTTGCGCTTCGCAGGGGGAAGGGGGTTCGACGACATCTGGTGCGCGGCCTCGGTCATGGCGTACGCCTCGAGCACAGGCACCTGGAGCGCCTCCTCGAGCGCGGCAAACGTCGAGGGAGAGAGCGACGAGGAGCACGAGCGCACAAAGCGCAGCTTCGGCATCGGCTCAGGGCGCGGCAGGCCGAGCACGATCTGGTGGATCGTCGGGACGGCCGTGTACCAGTTTGCCTTGGACGCCACGAGCTCCTCCCAGAAGGACTTGGCGCTAAAGCGAGGGGGGATCACCACCGCACCGCCCGACAAGAGCGTCGCCAAGAGGCCGCACAGCAGGCCGTGCACGTGGAATAGCGGCATGACCAAAAAGGTCTTGTCGTCGGACGTCAGCGCGTACGTCTTTTGGATGTTGTGCATCGTCGTAACGAGGTTCGTGTGCGTCAGCGGCACCGCCTTCGGACGGCCGGTCGTGCCAGAGGTGTGCAGGACCAGCGCCGTGTCCTCCGGCGAGGCGGTGCGCGGCGTGCCGGTCGGCAGCGGGCCGCTCGCATCCTGCAGCGTGATGGCCGCGTTGGCAGCGTCGAGCGCGACCTCGACGACACGCACATTGAGCGACTTGGCCGCCGCGACGGCCGCGAGCGCGCCTTCCGACGCGTTGGAGGCGTCTGCCAGCGTGCCGCTCGGCACAATGAGCAGCTGCGACTTGGTGTCCTCCAGGTAAAAGTGCACCTCGGACTCTTTGTAGTTGGGGTTCAGCGGCGCGGCGACAAGGCTGGGTCAGTACACACACGTACCCCTGCTCCGCGGTCGCAAGGAAGACGGCGACAAACTCGGCATTGTTAATCAGGCTGCTGCTGACCGTCGTGCCGGCCGGCAGGTCGAGCGACGCGAGCTGCTGCTGCACATGCTCGACGGCCGCCTTGAGCTGCGTGTAGCTGAGAGTAGCAGGCGTGCCACTCGACGCAGGGAGCTCGATCGCAACGCTCTCCGGCTTGTAGCCGTCACGGGGGGCAAACAGACTCGCGGCAAGCGTACTCATGGTATAATGGAACCCCGGACCGGTGGGGATGACTCAGCAACGCTTGGGCCAGACCACGATGACGCAACGTAACGTGCTCCAACAGGTGAAGGCGATCATCCCGCCACTCTTGCCCGAGTTCCACAAGGGCCAGGCGGGCCGCGTCGGGATCCTCGGTGGCTGCCGCGAGTACACCGGCGCGCCGTTCTACGCGTCCGTGTCGAGCATGCGCCTCGGCTGCGACATGTCCTTTACGCTCTGTGCGCCGGACGCCGCCCCGGCACTCAAGACCTACTCGCCGGACCTGATCGTGCAACCCGTCCTGGACACGAGCAAGAGCCGGGACGAGGTGCGCGAGGAGCTGCGTGGCATCTTTGGGCGGCTCCATAGCCTGGTTGTCGGCCCCGGACTCGGCAGGGATCCCCAGCTGCAGGACCTGGCGCGCATCGCGATCGAGGAGGCGCGCGCCGCCGAGCTGTACCTTGTTGTCGACGCCGATGGCCTCTGGCTCGTGCAGAACAACCCCAAGACGGTGCAGGGATACAAGCGCGCCGTCCTTACGCCGAACGTCGTCGAGTTTGGGCGCCTGTGCGACGCCATGGTACGTGTCCCTTGCTCACCCAGAAAATCGACCGTGCGGACCCGATGCAGACCGCGCAGCGCCTGAGCGAGGCGCTGGGCGGCGTGACGATCCTCGAAAAAGGGGGCGTCGACCGCATTGCGTCGCCACACGAGGTGCTCGTGTCCGACGTGCAAGGCGGCCTGAAGCGCTGTGGCGGCCAGGGCGATCTGCTCAGTGGCATGCTCGGGACCTTTCTTGCGTGGGCGCAGCGGTACACGGAGCGCGGCCTGCACGAGGTGCCGGCCGACCGCCTCCCCCTTGTCGCGGCGTACGGCGCATCGGTCGTGACGCGCACCACGTCGCACACCGGCTTTGCACGCCTGGGTCGCAGCATGCTCACGCAGGACCTGCTGAACGATATCGGCCACGCGTATGAACAGTACGTGCACTCCCTGACGCAGCCTCTTTGAAGCGTGATTTACGAATGCATCACTCATAGCTCTACGAGTTACATACGGAGCGCATCCAGCTCACGCATGAGCGACTTGTGCTCCTTTTCTTGCTCGGCCGCCTCTGCGGCACGCTCCTCCTTCTTTTGCTTGTAGCGGCGCATGCGCCACTTGAGGCCACGCTCGTTTGCGAGGTCCTTGGCCATGAGCAGCTCGATCGGCATTGCATCCACCTCGCGCTTGCTCGGCGCGTGCGCGAGGCGGCCCGCAGCGTCGCGCTCGCCGTTCGTCGGCGTGGTGCCGAGCGCGCTCCAGTCACCGCCCGCGGCCGGGCCGACCTGCGGCGCAATGTCGAGGTAGTCCGACGCGGCAAAGAGCTGGCCGCCGTTGGCGACGTGCTCCTCCGCCTCGGGGTTGTGCACAAAGTCTGCGAGGCGCTCCTCCTCCGCGTGCACCAGCTCGGACACGCGCGGGGGCTGCGCAACCGGCGGCGGGCGGATGGTCTCTTTCGGCGCAAAGCCCTCGTAGGACTTGGCGCCGAGAGGCGCGGCGCTCGACGCATTGTGCTCGGCGCGCTTTCGCGCCACCCGCGCCTCCCACTGCTCGTACTTCTCAGCAGCAATCGCCTCGTTCGCAGGCGTTGTACGCGGCTTGTGCATAGGCAGTAGCACGGGGTCCTCGGGCACCCACGGCCGGAAAGTTTCTTCCTGGACGAGCTGCGCGTCGGCGTGGCTCGCATTGAACGGCCGCCGCCGCTCCGGCAGCTTGGGCCACGGCACCTCGACGCGCTCGAGCGCGCGGCCGGAGCGCACGGCTTCTTCCGTGGTCGCCTTGACGACCGCAAAGCGCTTCCAGCAAAACATGTTCTTGCGCTTGTCAAAGAACGGCTTCGACCGCTCGATGCGCGACGCATACGTGTCCGTGTTCGGCACCTTGAGCATCACCTTGGAGTAGTGTACCGGGCGCGGCACCGACGAGATATTGCCCGAGAAGCCCTTTTCCGGGCCTGCCTCGGGGTCCACGAGACGTGGAATGACGTGCTTAATATTCTTCGGCGCGCGCTTGTTTTCCTCGCTGATATCGCGCAGCCACAGGCGGTTCGTCGTGCGGTCGACCGACGTGACGATTCCCTCGCCGCGAATCTGGCGGTCCTGCTCGTCGCGGCCCACCGTGCCGGTGCGCAGCTTGACCACGTCGCCGGGCACAATGTTCCAAAAGGCAATGCGGTCCTTGGGCGGAACAAACGGAATCGGCGCTTGGGCATAGGTTGGCCGCAGCTTACGCATGAACTTGTTGTTCGTTCCCATCCACATGTGGTCGAGCGACCGCAGCACGCGGCGGCTCGAGCCGCCTCCAGACGCCATGACGAAGGGAGCAGCAAAGGAAGAATTGGTCACGTGAGTTCGGCCGTCGGCGCCCTCTCCCCATGACGAGCACTGGGGCGGACGCGACCCGGGAGTCGGTGCTGCGCCATCGGCACGCGCGCGAGGCGGACGGTGCGCCGCCTACGATGACAGCCGACATGCAAGTACCGCGCGGACACGAAGATGACGACTTTATCGTGCTGCGCCCGCCGCACCGCCCGAAAGACTGCAAGCCGACCCTGCTGACGCCTCTCGTTAATGTCGTCTGGCGCGTCTACACGGGGCTGTCGGGGATTATGGGCATGATTCTCATGGAGCCTCAGGAGCTTGCGTTTATGCGTACGTGGCAAAAATGCTCACACCAGTCTTCCTCTACGCGCTCATCACCGCCACGCTCGTCATGGCCGTGTTGCAGTTCCCGGCGTACTTCCAACTCGCACACCGCCGTCTGCACTACTACATTACCGGCGAGTAGCTGTATAGATATTTATTGTGGTAGACGATCGGCACATTTTGGCCTACACCGCCAGCGCCTCGGGGCCGAAGCTGTGCGGGAGGAGCATGTCCATGTCCATGAGCAGCACGTGGTCCTCGGCGAGGTCCTTGAGAGAGGTCACAGCCTTGCACTCCTCGCTCGGCGCCCACTCCTTGCTCGGCATAAAGATCACCGTGTCTTGGGCACAGAACTCACGCAGGACCTGCCGGCAGATCCCGCACGGCGTGCACGGCAGACCGCTATCCGACGTCACAGCAACCGCATGGATCGTCTGGACACGCCACTCGGGCGTCGTCTGGATCTTGGCAATCGCAGTGCGCTCGGCACAGATAGCACAGCCTGTGTCAGCACAGCGACGTACCGTACGACGCATTTTCGACATTCGCACCTTGCACGCGCGTGCCGTCGCTCAGCAGAAACGCCGCGCCGACGCGGTACTTGCTAGGTGAGACACACTACGCACCTGTACGGCGAGTACGACAGCTCACGCGCCGTACGCGCATCCTCCATCAGCGCATTTTTGTGCTTTTGCACCAAGGTCCAGTCCACCATCGCGTCACGAGACAACTCCACTTGGCCTGTGCACCATGCTCTCTGTGTGGCTCCTGGGCCTCGTACAGGCCGCCGCGGTGCTTGCGTGGGGCGCGACAGGCCACGAAGTCGTGGCGACGATTGCGCAGTCGTTCCTGCACCCCGATGTGCGCACCCACCTCTGCCAGGTCCTCCCAGAGTACACGTCGTACGATCCCCACTTGCCGAACGCGACACGGCACTGCCATCTCGCGCCGGTCGCTGCGTGGGCGGACCGCATCAAAGGGCACGCACGGTGGAGCTCGCCACTGCACTATGTGAACGCCCTAGGCGATAACCCGCCGAGCGCGTGTACGTTTGGCGAGACGCCCTTTCACGGCGACATGCATGTGCTGAATGGTGCGTATCAAACCTGACGCAGGCATCACCAACTATACGCGGCAGGTGCTCGCGGAAAAGGGGTACGTTGATAGGCTTATGCAGCGTGCGGCGCGACGAGGCGCTCCGGTTCCTCGTCCACTTTGTCGGCGATATGCACCAGCCAATGCACCTTATCGGCCGCGACCGCGGCGGCAACGGACTGCGTGTACACTTTGAAGGACACCCTACCAGTACGTCGCATAACTTACCAGACCTCCATTCCGTATGGGACGGGCAGCGTACGTCGTCTGGCTGACGCAGTGCTCAACCGCCGGATCCGCGCGCTGCACAACTACACCGAGGCGCTTCCCGACGCAAGGTTTGAATCCGCGCTGCGTGGCCGGCACTTTGACGCGTACGTGCGCTGGATCCTGGCCGAGGGCCTCGGCGTCGGCACAGGACCGGTACAGCGCCGGCCGTGGTGGCCCGACTGGTTCGACTGGATGACGTGCCCAGTTGAGCCGGACCATGCGCCGAACTATACGGACCCCAGTGGAGTGCCTGTGTGCCCCCTCGCATGGGCGCGCGATACGCACCGTGTCGGGTGTGTGTACGCCATGGCGCCGCCGATTCCTGCTGCGCAGCAGTACGCCCAGGCCGCCTTTCGTGTGCCGCGCCTGCCCGACGTAAGCGCGCCGTCGTACCTTGCCCCCATTGAAGCGTACGTCTTGCGACTTATGCAGCGACAAGATCTTAGAGCAGCAGCTTGCCCAGGCCGGTGTGCGCCTTGCGGCAATGGCCAATGCGCTGTTTCTAGACGAGACTCGTGGTGGCTAAGCGACCGTGTTTCTAAGGAAACTTTATTCGTAGAGAATGTTGAGGAGGACGGCCTGGCTCAGGATCCGTGCCTCGCACTTGGGCTCGACGAGGATCGTCTGCGTCTCGTCAATGAGAATCGCAGGCCCCTCGACCTGCTCAAAGCAGGCGAGGTCGCGCAGACGCACGATCGCCGTCGGCACGCGGCCGAGGCCGTCAAAGTACACGTCGCGGCGCGGCGCGCTGTCGAGCGCCTTGGCGGTGGCAAACGCGTCCTTGCCCTTGGCGGCGACCTGCTTAGCGTGCTCGCCGAGCACCGACGGGCCGAGTGAGTCAAACGTGCGGCCCACCGCCTTGACACGCACGTCGTCGACGATGATCGCACGCTGGTCGAGCACGAAGCCAAACTCTTGGCGGTAGGCATCGACAAACACCTTTTCCATGTCCCACGAGTCGGCGGGCTTGAGCGTCATCAGAGCCGTGTCCGTGCCGTCGTAGCGCAGGTGAAGGTAGACGTCCGTGTGGATACGGTCGCGCGCAAAGCCCTGCTTGTCGTGCAGCTCGTGGACGACCTTGGCCGTGAGTTCCTTGACACGCTCCTGGATGCGGCCTAGCGCCGAGGACGCGCTGGGGTTCTCTGCATACTCCCAGGTCTCATTGCACGGCTGCTGCGCCTCAAACACACGGTCGGCGAGCGCCATGCCGTACGCCGACAGAATCGACGAGTACTTGTGCACAACGACGGTCGTGATACCGAGCGAGCGCGCGATCGAGCACGCGTGCTGGCCACCCGCACCGCCAAAGCTCGAGAGGACGTGCTTCGAGGTGGAAAAGCCGCGCGCCTGCGTCAGCGAGCGAATCGGGCGGCACATGGCCTCGTTCGCGACGCGGATAAAGCCCTGCGCGACCTCGTCGACGGTCATCGAACGGCCCGTCTCGTCGTTGATGCGCTGCGTGAGCTCCTCAAACGCGCCGCGCGAGAGCTCCGCATCCAGGCCCTCGTTCTCGTTCGGGCCAAAGATCTTGGGGAACATTTCGACCGCCAGGCGGCCCGTGACGAGGTTCGCATCAGTGATGGCCAGCGGGCCGCCCTTGCGGTAGCACATCGGGCCAGGGTGCGCCGAGGCCGACTCGGGGCCCACGACAAACAGGCCGTTCCGGAAAAAGAGGCGCGACGAGCCGCCCGAGGCGACGGTGTTGACGTCCAGCTGGGGGCTCTGGATGGTCACGCCGTCGATCGTCGTCTCCATCACCTGCTCGTAGCGGCCGGCGTAGCGCGAAACGTCCGTGCTCGTGCCGCCCATGTCGAAGCCGATGCACGGGCGGCCGTCGGTCGGGTCGTACGACGTGAGCGCCATGCCGACCACGCCGCCGGCCGGGCCGCTGATAATCGACTTGAGGCCGGAAAAGTGGTCGACAGACGTCAGGCCGCCGTCCGACATCATGAACTCGACGCGCGTGCCGGCCGATCCGTTGCGCAGCGACTCGTCAAAGCCCTGGAAGAACGAGTTGATGTACGCCTGCAGGACCGGCGTGAGGTACGCGTCGGCAGTCGCCGACGTCGCGCGGGGAACCATCTTGATCATCGGCATGAGCTCGGCACTGCAGCTGATGCTGGGGAAGCCGATCTCCTCGGCAATTTTCTTGACCATCTGCTCGTGCTCCGGGAAGGTATAGGAGTAGATAAAGACGATTGCCAGGCTGCGGTAGCCCTGGTCGTAGTAGCGCTGGAGGTCCGCGCGTACCTTTTCCGCGTCAGGGCGCTGGAGCACGGCGACGGCCTCGCCAGAGATGCCCTGAACGATCTCCGGCGCGACGTACGGCGCACCGAGCGGGCCAGCGCTCGGCGGGATGTCCACACCCGAGTACTCCTTCGTGACCTTGGCATCGCGCGCGGTCGACGCAAACTGCACCGCATGCGAGCGCGCCTCGGGGTCGGACGCATAGCCGACGACCGTCACACGCTCGTCGACCTCGAGCACGTCGGTGTACAGCACGTCCGGCTTGTGGATCGCGAGGTCAAAGATCGCAGGGCGCGCCTGATTGCCGATTTGGACAATGTCGCGGAAGCCCTTGGTGGTGACCAGGACGTGCTTCTCGCCGTCGCGCTCGAGCAGCGCGTTGGTCGCGACCGTAGTCGAGAGACGGATGTACTCTGTGTGAGCCTTGGCACGTACCGATTTCGTGCGTCGAGATACGCTCGGAGCGGGGAATCGTGCGGCCCGTCGCATTCTCGAGGATGCGGCGGATCCCTTCTGTTGGGGCGTCCTTGTAATTGGAGGGGTCGCGCGACAGGAGCTTGATGACAATGTCGCGGGGGGGCTCGCCGGGGTTCTTGCCCGGAATCCGGCCCAGGCAGTCGGTAAAGGTTCCGCCACGGTCTGGGTAAGCCTCGTTACCTACCGATCGCAATTTGAATCCCGCCCGTCATCATGGAAGCTGTATGTAAATTACGGGGCGGGGCTATCACCCGATGTTGGGGCAATCGGGCTGAGCGAATTTCTTCCCCATGCCTGCACGCAACACGCCGCCCCTGGCGGGCCTCGATTTGGATGCAATGAACCCCGATATGGGGGTCGACTCGTCGGCTCGCATGCCGAGCCAGTATGTCGACCCCTGCAAAAAGGCTGCGTTGCAGTCGATGAAGTGCCTCGAGCGCAACGGCCACGACAAGGCCCAGTGCCACAACGAGTTCATGATCTAGTACGTATTTTCGCTTACACAGCCGCCGCTGCAAGCAGGAGTATGCGCGCCGGAAACGCGCGGGAGAGTAGCTATGGATCGACTTGGGCGCCCGTCGTAGTGCCGGCATTGCGGTAGCGGCGAACGGTGCCGTCTTCTCCACCTGTGACAAAGTCGGAGCCGGGGGCGAGGAGCTGCGTCGAGACGGCATCCTGCTCGGCGGTCTTGGGGGCCTGCGGCTTCCACGCGAGTGCCCACACCGGCGCGGGCTGCGAAAAGGTCGCGACACTCACCACCGGCGACGCCGCGAGATCCCATAGCTGCACGAGCCCGTCCGAGGCGCACGTCGCAACGATGCGGCCGTCGCCGCTCGATTGCACGTCGAGCACCCAGCCGTGGTGGCCTTGCAGGGCGGTAATGGTGCTTGGCACACGCGTCGCGCGCACATTCTGCAGGTCGTGCACGGTCGTCGTGCGGTCGTCCGAGCCGACAAACAGGTGGTCGGAAAAGGTAGAGGTGGGGGCACTAAAGTACAACGCACGCACGGGCTGCGCATGGTCGCAGACCAGCGCGATCTGCGCGCGCGTTTCGACGTCAAAGAGCAGCACCATGCCGCTGCTCGTGCCAAGCGCAAGGAGCGTTCCGTCATGGTTCTGGGTGAGTAGGAGCACGTACAAACGCAAGCTTCATCGCAAAGCCGTCGCCGTCGCCTTCGTCGACAGACAGCCGCGCGACGCCGTGGCCAAACGTCGACGGCGCCGCGGAAAAGAGCGCAGGCGCGAGGCCGTCGCCGCCTGCCGCAAAGACGTCGCCATTAGGGTGCAGCGCACTCGCGTACGCCTGCGTGCCGTACGCCGTGCCCTCGACCTCGGCCGCACTCAGCTCGGCAGACGCGCCGAGCGCAAGGCGCGCACCGTCCCAGTGCCACAGGGCGACCTGGCCATCGATGCTGCTGCTCAGCACGCGCTCGCCGTCTGCACTCGCCGAGAGCGCGACAACGCCAAGCGTATGCGGCGTAGACACGTCGCTAGACATCGGCGTGCCTTGCTGGGGGTCGCTGCGTGAGAAGAACGACGTACACGGCATCCACACGGCCCTCCGAGGTGCCTGCGACGATCCCGCGCGGGAGCCACTGCGCCTGCCACACCGATGCACCCGGCGCTAGGTCAGAAAAGAGACGTACCCAGGTCCAGCTGAAACTCTTCCAGGTACTGCAGAGACTAGGTCAGTCCGACCACCTACCATGAAGGTCCACGACGAGCCTCCACATATGGCCGCTGGCAGCTATCCAGAGCTGGACGAGATCCCTGCGGCGCCGGCGCGGGGTATGAGTACGCGCACGCAGGTGCCGATGCCTGACGTGATCCGGCGCCTATTCAAGAGCTTTCCCCTTTACGAGTGGCCCGCGGCCAAGGCGGTCGCGAGCGACGCGGACAAGGAGCATGTGCCGAGCAAACCCCTCTTGTACATTGCGCCGACATGGGCGGGCGAGTGGGCGAGTGCGGACCCCGTGAGCCTGCGCTGGCAGATGGAGCTGCTGCTGCGTGGCGCCGACTTTGACGTCGAGGTGCTGCGCGACCCGTACTGGGCGCCCGAAGGCAACACGCCCTTTCTGCACCTGCCTCCTGCGACGCAGTCGCCGGTCGGCCGGGAGAGCGGCTTCCCGTCGCTGCTAGGCACGTCGAGTCTGCCGCACTTTGTCGAGAACCACTATCCCCTGGAGCGTGCCGAGCTCGAGGAAAAGTCCGTGTGGCCGTCCGAGGCGGCGGCGCAAGAGAGCCTTGCGTGGCGCACGCTGCTCTACGGCCGCGTGACGGCCGGCGCACTGCTCCTTGCGCTGCGCTGTGGCGCGTTTACCAACAGCGACACGCGCCAGCCGCTGCTGCGTGCGCTCGCCGGCGGCATGCTCGCCGGCGAGGCGACAGAAGAGCAGCGCGAGCTCGCGCGTGTCTCGCAGCTGAGCACGGCCGGCGCATCGTTCGAAAGCATCGAGGCGGTGTACGGCGGGCACTATTTGGCGGACACGCGCAATCCCCTTGCGCTGATTCCGAGTTATACCGTGGACTTTGTCGGATTCCTGAGCGGCACGTCGAAGCACGATGCGCCGGACGCCGAGACGTCCATTCCTCCCCCCTCTGCCCGCATCGACCAGGAGACGATCCTGCAGCAGGCGGCCGAGGGCCTCGTCGCGTGCGCCGCGCGCCTCGCGACGGACGTCGACGCGTCGACCGGCGAAGGCTGGATGCTGGGCGCGCACCGCGCCACCTCGCTCGACTGCCTCTTGTTTGCGGCGCTACACACGATTCTATCGATTCCGGACGACTCGCCAGATGCCCATAGCCCCCTGCGCCTCGCCGTCGAGCGGCACGGCGTGCTGGCCGCCTATGCCCGGCGCCTCCGCACGGCCCTGCCGGGTAATTTATAGGGTGGAACCGGCACACAAAATTATGCACGCCGCTGCGCCTCGTGCTCGCTTGTGCTACGATGCGTCTTCCGGAGACTGCCAAGGATATTCTGGCTGGCACTTCGGGCGGTGTGGCCCAGGTGCTGGTGGGCCAGTACGTGCTGCAGCTGACACAGGCCTTTCGATATCGTCAAGGTGCGCATCCAGACAGCGCCCCCGGGCAAGTACTCGGGTATCGTGGACTGCATTAGCGACATCTTCAAGAAGGGCGGACCGATGGCGTTCTACAAAGGCACGACGATGCCGTTGATCGGTGTCGGTGCCTGCGTCTCGATCCAGTTTGGTGTCGTGCAGTACTTCAAGGGCCTCTTCCGCGAGGAGAACGTCGCCAAGCACGGGAAGGCGGGCCTGCACCTGACGCAGTGGCAGCTGTACGCGTCCGGTGCCGCGGGCGGTATCGCGAACAGTGTGCTTGCCGCTCCGATCGAGCAGGTCCGTATTCGCCTCCAGACGCAGCAGACGCTGGTGTACCACGGTCCTTTCGACTGCCTGAAGCAGTACGTATCGCTTCTCACCCAGAATCGCAGCCAAGGGCGGCGTCTCGGGCATCTTCCGCGGCTTTGTACCGACCGTGCTGCGTGAGGGCCACGGCATGGGCATCTACTTTATGACCTATGAGTACCTCGTGCAGCACAAGATGAAGTCGCTCGGCATCGAGCACCGCTCGCAGCTCTCGCCGACGGTGCCGCTCCTGGCCGGCGCCTCGGCGGGTATCGTGCTGTGGCTCATGGTATACCCGATCGATGTCATCAAGTCGTACATGCAGACGGACGCGATCGAGCCCTCGAAGCGCACCTTCCGCGGCACGCTGGATGTCGTCCGCCAGGTGTACGCCAGCGGGGGCGTCAGCGGCTTCTTCCGCGGCCTCGTCCCGACTCTCATTCGTGTACGTACTTTGGCTGACGCAGGCGCCTTTCGCCAACGGTGCCACGTTCCTTGCTTTCGAGATGGCTCGGCACGAGCTGTCGCACTTTTAGTCGTCGTAGTGCATATATACTTTCTACGCAAAGGAGGCAATCGCTTGGTCGAGCTCCGCCTGCCGCGCGGCCCAGTCCACAGCGAGCGGGGCATGGGGGGCATGGGTGTGGAGAGCGCTGGGTAAGTCGGGGGAACGTACGCTTCCTTGGCATCAAACTCCGCGGCACTCGCATCGCCCGCAAGCGCCGTAAAGACGGCCTGGTCGCTGGCCACGGCCGCGTCCGCAGGATCAAACGCCGCGGCCTCGTCCGCAACGGCACGCGCGCCGCGGCTGTCACCCAGCGCAGCGTTCGCAACGGCCTTGCCGACGAGCGACGGCACCATGTTCGCCGTGTTGGCCACAGTCGAGCTCTGGCTCAACTCGTCATAGACATAGTAGGCCTGCTGCGTCGCACGGCCGCCACGCACAAGGCCGATCCACGCCTCCATAAACTGGACCAGGAGCGAATCGTCGCCCCATTGCCGCACCGCCATGTACTCTTTCTCGGCCAAATCCACACGGTGGATGGCCAGCAGGATATGCACACCGAGCGCGACACACTCGAGCTCGCGGCTGCCACCCGCACCGGTCACGCCAAGCGTCTCCAGCGCGAGCTCTGCGTTGCCGCTTGTAAAGAGCGCAAGGCCCACATTGTAGCGGATCATCTCGCTGGCCAGCTCCCCGGGCTCGGCCAGGTCCAGCAGCGACTGGAGCTGGTCGAGCACGCTCTGCGCATCCACCGTATCACCACCCTGTGACGCCTCCATGTAGTCGGCAAGGAGGAGCACCGACATGGCGAGCGGCGACTCGGCTTGGTCGCCGATCAGCTGGCGGGCCTGTGCAAAGTCGCGCAGCGCAACCGCGGCGCGCGCAGCGTACGCCAGCTGCAAGAGGCTCACATCGTCCACGATGCCGCTCGGAGCACTCCTGCGCGCGAGCGCAATGCAGCCTGCATACGCATTCTGGTAGTACAGGCTCTGGATCTCAAACGTCGCTGGGTCAACACTCATCGTGTCCGCAAAGAGCGGGACACACCTCCATACCTCCACATATATGGATGCTACGGCGTCTACTTCTCCTTCTTGTCCTCCTTCTTGTCCTCCTTCTTGTCTTCCTTCTTGTCTTCCTTCTTGTCCTCTTCCTTGTCCTCCTGGTCAAAGGTGCGCACAAACTCGAGCGGCTTGTCGGTACCGAGCGAGCGTGCAGACTTCTTAAAGTTCTCCTCCGGCACACCGAGCTCGAGGAGGCGGGTGAACACATTGGCAAAGTCCTTGAAGAAGAGCGACTCGTCCTCGGCGTACTTCTTGACCCACTTCTTAAAGGTCGAGTCCTTGACGAGCGAGTAGTCGGTGGGGAGCATCATGAGCTCGTCGGTCTCGTCAGCGTACTGGAAGGGACCGTCCCACTTCTTGGGGTTCCACTTCATATCGAGGAGACCGGTGAAGAACGAGTTCGAGAAGGTGGTTTGGGAGAAGGTCCAGGGGCCGTCAAAGCCACTGCGGTGACCGTGGCACTGGCCGAGGGCGTGCGCACCGGTAAGCGCGACGATCTCCTGGTCGTTGTAGCCCATGCGGTGGAAGATGTTGCGGAGGTGGTCCTGGCCCTGCGAGCCATCAGGGAGACGGCCATCCGGAGGAGTGTCTTCCGCGGGGTGGTCGTCACGGCCAGGGCGCCAGGGGATCGTGGGGCCACCCATCTCCTGGATACCGCACACACCACCGAGCGTCCAGAGGTCCGAGTACGTAATCCAGGGGAACTCGGCCTTGATCGGCTCGTGGAACTTGCGGGCGTGCTCGAGACCAGCGTTCGCCTCGTAGCCAGCCTCCTGGGGGAAGCGCATCGTAGCACCGTTGCTACCACCCGTGTTCGAGTCCTTGTCGTAGGTACCGCTCGTGTGCCACGCGAGACGCACGACAACCGGAGCGTAACTGCCAGCGTCGTAGTCGGGGTCCTTCTCAAAGAGCTCCGCAATGCGGTTGTACACCTTCTGGTAGTCCTCTTTGGTGGGGATCTTCTTCGCGTCCGCCTTGCTGCTCAGCGTCGACGAGCTGCCGGCCGCACCGCCGCCAGCCAGGAACGACTTGACATCGTCGTTCAGGTAGTATGCACCACCGGCGGCGGCAGCGACCAGAATAGCGCTCACCACCAGGCCGCCGCTGCCTTGACTCGGCTTGGGAGTCTCCGAGCTGTAGGCACGAGCGCCCATGCTGGGAACAGCGGCCTTGGCGCAGCGTGGCGCGGCGGCCAGACGGGCTCCGCGGGTCAGGCGAAGAGAGGAACGAAGAGATGCCATGGTATACGCAATGGTCCTAGGGCAAACCGCCGCCACGCCGCCAGCACGCCGACCCACTCCCCCTTCAAGCCTGCAAGTCTACCGCTCCAATAACGTAATGGCCTAATCCGCAAACTATGATTGGCTATCAAGAACGGACCTATGGTGCACGGGCACCGGAAGCCAGCGGGTGCACGGACGGGACAAGTCGGCCGAAGAGTGAGGTGTGCGGGCCACCCCCCGCGCAGGGTCCAAGCGATGAGCGTGTGGAGGGCTACTCTTTCTTGCCACCGAATGGGCTCACCATCTTGCCGTTCTTCTGCTCGGCGATGACGGACTTGTCAGCGGCGGCCGTGCCGCCGGACAGGTACGACTTCAGGTCGTCGCTAAACATGTAGAGACCACCGACAAGAAGGCCGAGAAGCGTCACCGTGATGATAGGGCCGCTGGTGCCGGCCTTGTCGGTCTTGGCCGTCTCCTCCAGCGGCGTGCTCTTGCGCTCGTTCGGCGGCGGCGGCGTCGGGGCGCTGTAGGCACGAATTCCGTAGAAGCGAGGCGCAATGCGAGCGCTAGGGAGCATACGAGTCGATTTGAGCATCGCAGACATGATGAATGGAGGCGAGTAGCTAGGCAGGGTTCAGGGGACATGCACTGCCCAACCCGATGCCCCAATTGGGAAAACGTAATCAATGGAATACAGTGTCATCAACTATCGTGGGGAAGGAGATATGGAACAATAGGGGAGTTGAATGCATCAAGGCGACCACCTCCGCTTCAGGCTCGAGCCGCCCTCTTCGACAAGGGTGCAGACATTTTGGTCCGGAGAACTCAATGGCGTGCTAGTGCGAGTGAGCGCGAGTTTTGCACGTGTCTGGAGGTTGGGGATCGGACGGAAGTCATCATCACGGCGTTTGCCCCAGCGTGCTTTCAGGGGGCAAGTGATTTTGTTATTCCGAATCATAGCCAGTTCAAGACTCAGCATGAGCAGATGGGCACCGTTACTCAGCAGGCGCGGGCGGGGAAGAACAGCCTCCTCCTCGCTGGGTTCGGGCACGGGGCTGCCTGACGTACGGCAAGGCACGGCAGGGGCAGATGCTGGCACCGGCACGGTAGTCGTGTCGTCCGACGAGTTGACGATTTTAACCGCGCCACGCCGTCCGCGGGTATCGGGCGAGATCGAATCCACCTTCTCGTCGCGACTGCGGCCCGCCGTGGCAGCCGCCGCATAGGTCATGCCCGCAAGGCGCGAACGGCGCGAACGGCGACTGCCATTTGCATGCCGCGACGAGGGCGCAGCGACCACAGAACCACTGCAGTTGAAGGGCACCTTGGCCCCAAGCGGCTCGCTCGCATGCTGCTGCATCGGACGGCTGCGTCGGCCACGGTCGCGTGTGCGCCCGCGGCCACGACGGTCCTCTTCCTGGGGCTCCTCGACTTCGGCAGCGAGATCGTGCGTTTCGGGGATCGCGTCGATGCTGATCGGCTCGGGGTCTGCAACAGGAGGCCGCGAAGCACGCTGTGTATCGCGGCGCAGCTTCCGACGTGCATGCCGAGAAACCACAGTTTTAAAACCGTTTTCGTCGATAGATGCATCAGGGATTGCATCGAGTTGCAGGACGCCATTAATCATAAGGGGCGCCTGGGGGTGTGCGGTCAAGCGGGGCGAGGCAGGCGGTGTCGCCTCGTCCACCGGCTTGACGTTGCTGGGGGAAATGCGCGAGGGCTTCAGCTGGTAGCCCGGGTTGCACACCGCCATGCCCAGCGCCGAGAGCGACGGAATCAGCTCCGTGTCACGAACATTGAGCAGCGGAGGGCGCGGCGAAAGAATACGAGCGCGCTGTTGGGGGCTCAGAGTATAGGATCGCGTGGCGCTCGTGTCGCTCGCCATGCCATGGCGGCGGTTCTGCAGACGCTCCTCACGGAAGTCGCCTGGACCCACGCTGCGGCTGCGCGAGTGGATGCGGAAAGTTTGCAGCTGCGCCACCGAGGAGAACTCAGTGTCTGGGTCGATCGGCTCACCAATACCCGAGACGTAGGCAGAGAAGTCTTGGGGCCCTTTGCAAGACCGATCCGGTACCCCGTTTTCTGTGTTGTGCAGGGACAAGGAGACAGACTCGCCCAATGCAGGCACATCTGCGTCGCTGTCCGAGGGCGAGGGGGAGACGGTGCGACTATCCGATTCACTCTGGCCGCCAATGGTCTTTGCGTCGTCTTGGAGGAACGTCGCGTAGCACTCGGACCGCTGCATCACATCACTTAGGCTGCGCTGACGTTGCGACGGAGGCCGCTGTGGAACCGGGGGTAGCGACTCCAAGTCGTGCTCCAGCGAGTTGTCGAGCCCCAGGGCCAATGGCGCGCCACTGGGGTGCAAATCGGGCGAAATCGACACTGTCTTGGTGTCGGATGCGGTTTCGTCCAGTGCTTCGAGCGAGGTCGTGACCGTTTCGGTCGTATCGATACTGTCTGCGCTGCACTTGGAGCAGGAAGACCACGAGGAACCCGGGGTGATACTGCCCGATACACTGCCCTCGCGTGACCCCCGGAAGAGGACACTGTGCGGGGTCGTGATCTCGGTCGGCGACAGACCCGCCGAATCCACAGGAGAAGGCGTCGTTTCCACCGGGGATAAGGACCTGTCCCGCTCACCAGGCCATAGTTTGGCCAGTGGCGTGTATAGGTTGGTCTGAGCCGCACTGGGCAGGCCCTTGAGGCGCATCAGCGCCGCATGCGCGTCGCGCTCCCGTGACCGAGAGCGGCTGCGGGAGTAGCTCGGCGAGGAGCTGTTTGCGTCAGCGTCTTGGCTGTGTGACCGTCGTGTGCCAGTCGCCTTGAGCGATGCGGCGTTCAAGTTTTGCAATTGCTGAGCGAGCAAGTCACTCGCTCGTGGCGCACCTGTAAACGCAGTGGTCAATGGGGGAGCATAGATTGCATTCATAGAAGCAGGTATTGCGTGGCTCCTTGCAGAAGGGGCGCGGTCCACCGTGAGCTCGCCATCAAAGTGGCAGGTGGACGCCCGAGATATGCGAATGGGAGAAGCCATGGTATTCAATGATCAAAGCAGGTCGCAATGGCCGCCGACAAAAGGAAAAGGAACAGAATGCAAAGACTCACGAGTCCAGCGTGCGGCGAGGTAGAGCAGAGCAGTGCTCTTAGCCACACGCGACTTGGCGTACTGGTGCCTATAGAAGGCAGTCGTTTATGCACAAGCGCGAAACTGGGATGCTTGCTTCAAGCAGGTGGCAGAACGCAGGCGCAGCACACTGGCTCGTCGTGAGAGTACAACTCGCGCCCACACGACCGACGCACACGGCTTGGAAACGACTTCAGCCGCGTTGGCTGGGCAAAGAGCTTATTAGGGAAGCTGGTCCAATGCCAGACCCTCCACACCGCGTACATTCGGCCGAAGTACAGTCGGGTGTCATGATTGGACACGGAGGTCATGTGCTGAGCCGTTCAGGAGATAGCGAGGCCCCGATTGGCTGCGAAACATCTACGATGTGGGTCGTCGGAACGCCCGGTCAAGTCGTTTACGAAGCGTGCATATTCGGAATGGATGTAGGCGCGTCCCCGCAAATTACTCACGTCAGATTGCAGCTCGCTTCGAATCCGGACATTAAGCTTGGACCTGGGCGCCTTCGGATTCGTCGCGCTTCTTCAGGACAAGCGGCTGGCCCGTGATGCGGCGCCAGACGTCATGGATGTCCTCCACAACCGTTTCGAAATGCGAAGTAGGATCGTAGGAGCGCGTGATAAAGACATTGTCTTCCTTGCCCGACTCCAGCGGCTCCTCGAGCGTGGTGATCGTGACAAACTTTTCATGGATCGGGCCGAGGAGGTCGAGACCAGGGCGCAGCTCCAGCTCGGGCTTGTCCGTCTCGACGACAGTCGAGACCTGCACAATGTAGAGGTCCTTGGGGCACACGTTGTGCGTCGAGGATACTTCGGCAATGTAGATGTCTAAATGAGTAAGAGAGAAACGTACCGTGCTTGCGGCCCACCTGGTTCTGGGGAATAATCAGCTGCACCGAGTCCGAGTTGTCCGTGTTGGGGATGGGGTGCTTCAGGATGCAGATGGCACGCACAACCTTCTCCGTTTCGCGCACACGCGACTTGTTGCCGACCGAGCGGAAGTAGCTGGGGTCGCCGACGACCATCTTGGCCTTGACCGTCTCGTCGCCGGAGCGCACACCGGCAAACTTGCCGCTCTCGTCCAGGACAATCTCGTCGACGGGCTTGTCGAGCATGTAGGTACCACCGTAGATCGCAGAGAGACGCGCAAAGCCTTGGGGCAGCTCGCCAAGGCCGTACAGAGGGTAGATGTAGGGCGACTTGCCGTAGCGCGCCATGGACGACATGTACAGCAGGATGCGCTCGTACGTCTCGCGCGCAGGGCGCTGAAGATACAGGTCGTCGAGGTGCAGCGCCATGGCGTGTCCGATAAAGTCGCGCGTACCGGGCTCGAGGCCGAACTGCGCAAAGACCTTCTCCATGGGCCACGAGTCGAGATCCACGCCCTGGTGGGTCTTGGGGTCATTATCACGCCAGTTTTGCAGGAACTCAAAGAAGCGCTTCGCGCGGCGCTTCTCAAAGAGGCCCATCAGCGGCGAGCGCACGGCCTCCATCTCGGTGCTCGGCACCTTGGCGATGCGCTTGTCGCGGTACACGTAGCTCGCAGCAATCTGCTTGAACTCGAGGTAGCGTGTCACGTCCGTGTGGACGAGCATGTTGACGATCTCGCCGTTGGCCATCATGAACTTGGGGATCATGTCGATGGCGTAATCACGGTCGCGGCCGATGTCCTTCGGCACCTCCTCGCCAGGGCGGAACTTGTTGTAGAGCTGCGTGAGGGTGAGCGAAGCGCATTCGGCGCCATAGTAGTCGTTGCGGTCAATGTGCAGCACCTTCTTGCCCTCCACAGAGAGCAGCGCAGAAAGCACACACTCAGTCACACCCGTGCCAAGAATAACGGCGTCTGCGTCAGGCAACACGCCACCTACCGTACGTCTCGTCCATCGTGGCTGTTGCTTTCTACGCGCCGGGCCGTGCTTACTTATTTCCCCGTACAGGAGTTACGTGTGGAGAGAAGAACCGCACAGCGAGTGCCATGGTCCGATCGTAGGTGGCGCGGCGTGACTCTCACGCTAGATACCCCAATATTGTGGTGACCGGTACGCCGGGCACCGGCAAGACCACGCTGGCGGCCCAGATCTGCGAGATGTTTACCGGTCCGAGCGGCGCGCATGTCATGCGGCACATGGATGTAGGCCCCCTGGTGAAGCAGCAGGGCTTCCACAAGTCCTACGACGCGGACTGGGAGACGTACGAGGTGGATGAGGACCAGCTGATTGACCACCTGGAGCCGCTGTCGGGCGGAAGTGCACCGGAACCGCTCGACGTCGACCCCAGCGCGTGCGAGGACGCGAAAGAGATCGCCGACGACGACGAGACGCGCGGCGGGCTCGTCCTCGACTGGCACACGTGCGATGCGTGGCCGGAGCGCTGGGTGGACCTCGTGATTGTGCTGCGGTGCGACCACCAGCTTTTGTGGAAGCGTCTCGAGAAGCGGTACGTCTCTCTTCTTACCCAGCAACTATGCGGAGAAAAAGATTGCCGAGAACAACGAGGCGGAGATTATGGGCGTCGTCGCCGAGGACGCCCAAGAGTCGTACGCGCCCGAGTGCATCGTCACCCTCCGCAGCGAGAGCGCGGACGAGATGGAGTCCAACGCCGAGCGCATTGTCCAGTGGATCCATGCCTGGCGCCAGCAGCGCGGATTGGAGGCCTAGACAATTTTGATGCATCTACACGAGTCGTGACTATGCATAGGGTATGCAGTGCGCGATAGAGACTACCACGCCCAGCCCGGGCGCTGGAATCCGTTCACAATCTTGCGGTTGAGGCGGGTGACGCCGCCGCTGCCGAGGCTGCGCACGCGGCGGCGCGCCGTCTCGAGCTGCTTGGCCTCGCGCTCCTCCCAGGTCTTGCCCGGCCGCAAAACAATGTGCATCCGCGCCTGAGGGTGGTGCATGATTCCGTGGCGTGCGCGGCCCTTGATGTCGAGGCGCGCAAAGTAGGTGCCCTTGTTGACCCATGCCTCGGAGACCGTGAGCGTGCGCGGGTCCATGCCCTTGGCCACCGCGTGATCGCGCGCCAGGACGAGCGTCGAGCGCACACGACGCGCAGCGCGCTTGGCGCTGAACTGCATCTGGACAATGGCAAAGTCGATCGGCTTGCCGCTGATCTGGTCGGCGAGCAGCTTGAGCTTGCGCGGCGAGATGCGGAACACGGCGGTACTGTACTTGTGTTCCTGCTTTTCCACGCCGTTCTCGTCGAGGCCGCCCCAGCGCTTGCGCTCCAGGCGCTTGGCACGCTTCTCCTCTGCGCGCTCCTTCTCCAGGCTCTCGTGGCGCACGTGCGGCGAGTCCAGCACGTCGTCCACGAGCGAGTCACCCGTCGACGACTGCGCCGCCATCATTTCGTCGCGGCGCTGGTCGCGCTGCACGCGCTCGTAGTCGTCTGGAAGAAGACCGCCCTGCTTGCGCTGCAGTTGGCGCTCGCGGCGGTTACCTTGAATAATCGGCAGGACCGTGTCCCAAAAGCTCGCACGGGGAGTACTGGTCGCAAAAGTGCGCACATTCGCTACCGGCAGCACACGCGGCGCGCGCACGAGCGTGGCCCACGCCCGCTGCAGCATCGCGGAAGAAGGAAGGGCGGATGTACTCACGTGACTCTTGCCTTCTCCCAGGTGCGTGGTCCGAGAGCATGAGGGCGTGGGGCGTGGGGCGTGCGCTCGCGCGGTCGTGCCTCTTTCCGAGAGCATCAGCTTACCTTTCAGTGCGAACCTATTCTGCGCGAAATATGGCAGTGGAACTTCCTCAGCGCCCGACGCTGTACATTGACGGGTCGTGGACGCGCTCGAGCGACGACAAGACGCGCCCGACCGTGAACCCGTTTGATGCCAAGACCCTCGTCGAGGTGGACGAGGCGACGCCCGCGGATGCGGAGCGTGCTGTTGCTGTGGCGAAGAAATACTTTACCGAGTCGGACTGGTCGACGAAGCCGTACGCGGAGCGCTGTGCGCTGCTCGACCGCTATGCGGACCTCTTGCAGGAGCACAAGCCGAAGCTTGCCGAAATCGAAACGCTGGACACGGGCAAGACGCTCGGCGAGAGCGAGATTGATATCGACGATGTGACAAACGTGTTCCGTTTCTACGCCAAAGAGGCGCTCAAGCTCGAGAAGGACAAGTCGATTACCGGCGAGCTCATCCCCGACTCGGTCAAGAGCACGGTGGTGCACGAGCCGGTGGGCGTGTGCGTGCTGATCACGCCGTGGAACTACCCCATTTTGCAGCTCTGCTGGAAACTGGCGCCCGCGCTCGCCACCGGCAACGTGGTGATTGTGAAGCCGTCGGAAGTGACGCCGCTCTCGACCATCTACCTCGTGAAGCTCTTGATCGAGGCGGGCTTCCCCCCGCAGAGCGTGCAGCTGCTCACTGCGTCCGGCGCATCGGTCGGCCCCACGCTGACCGAGCACCCCGACGTGGACCTCGTATCGTTCACCGGTGGCCTAGCGACCGGCCGCCAGATTATCCGCAGCTGTGCCGAGACGATCAAGCGCTGCACGGTCGAGCTCGGGGGCAAGAACCCGAATGTGGTGTTTGCCGACTGCGATCTGGACTGGGCGATCGACAATGTGCTCACCGCCGTCTTTGTGCACTCGGGCCAGGTGTGCTCGTCCGGTGCGCGTCTCATTGTGGAAGAGTCGATTGCCGACCGTCTCGTCGCCGGCGTCGTCGAGCGTGCGAAGCAGATCGTGATGGGCAGCGGCCTGGACCCCAAGACGGAGACGGGCCCGCTGGTCTCGGCGGAGCACCGCAGCAAGGTCGAGGCCTATGTGAAGCTTGCGCACGAAGAAGGCGCGCAAGTCCTCTGTGGCGGCGCGCGCCCCGACCCCGCGCAGTTCCCCGAGCTGGCGAACGGCTTCTTTTTCCTGCCGACGGTCGTCGACCGCTGCGACCGCTCGATGCGCATCGTGCAGGAGGAGACCTTTGGCCCGATCCTCACCGTGGAGCGTTTCAAGGACGGTGACGAAGAGACGGCAGTGCGTCTCGCGAACGATACCAAGTACGGCCTCGCCGGCGGCGTCCAGTCCAAGGACCAGGCGCGTGCCGAGCGCGTCGCCCGCCGCCTGCGACATGGCTCGGTGTGGGTGAACACCTACGGCGCCTACACCCCTCAGGCCGAGTGGGGCGGCTTTGGCATGTCGGGCAACGGCCGCGAGCTCGGCAGCAAGGGCCTCGACGAGTACGTCGAGGCAAAGCACATCTGGGCCGAGACCAAGCCCGCGATGATGGACTGGTTCAAAGGTGCTCGTATGTAGTCTATTTAAAGCTCGTCCTTAGCCGGCTTCTCGAGCTCAGCCTCCGGGAGGATGCCCGAGTCCGCAATGACCACGTCCTCGACCGGGCGGTCGCCCGGACGGGTCTGGACGTCCTCGACGTACTTGACGACGTCCATGCCGTCGACGACGCGGCCAAACACGACGTGGCGGCCGTCGAGCCATGGGGTAGCGACGGTCGTGATGAAGAACTGCGAGCCGTTCGTGTCCTGGCCCGCGTTCGCCATCGAGAGAATACCCGGGCCCTCGTGCTGGAGCTCAAAGTTCTCGTCGGGGAAGCTCTTGCCCCAGATCGACATACCGCCACGGCCGTCGCCGCGCGTGTAGTCGCCGCCCTGGATCATAAAGTTCTTGATCACACGGTGGAACTTGCTGCCCGCGTAGCCGCGGCCCTCGCCACGCTGCGCGAGGCCGAGGAAGTTTTCGACAGTCTTGGGCGTCGTCTCGCCGTACAGGCCGATCGTCACGCGGCCGATCGACTTGTCGCCGTGCTCGATGTCAAAGAAGGCAAGGTTCGTGATCTTGGCATCCTTGTGCGACAGCGCAAGCGTCGCGCTGGCACACACCAGCACCAGCACACTCAGCACACGCCCCACGTTCATCCACATGTTGGTTTCCGGCAAGCCCGCACCGAGTCTCGGCCGAGGGATCCCGGCGTCTCTCTGCGCGACGAGTGCTGGCGCGGCGCGGCGACATGGAGCGCGAGGCGAGAGGAAGCGCGATGGATGCGCATGGTGCAGGCTCCTCCGGCCTGATGACGCCGAGCGAGCTGGCGAATGTGCTGCTGGAAGCTTTCAAGACGCTGTTGAGCGAGTCGGAGAGCTATGTGCTCTACTTTGAGCAGCGATTCCGCCTCGAAGAGGAGCACCTGCGTGCGCTTAAGAGCATGCTCGAAAAGCAGCGGGACCTGGATCTGCGCATTAACCATAAGCTGGCCGTTACGCCGGGGCTGTTGCCGGATGTGAACAGCCTGTCGGGGCTGCGGAACACGTGGGGCGACGTGCGCCTGAGCGAGATGTGGGCGGTCGACCTGCGCCTGCAGTCGCTCCTGGAGTGGAAGCGCTCGACGCTGCAGCCGATTGTGCAGTTCCGCGATGCGCAGGAGCGCATCCGGCGGCGCGTCAAGGACGACCTGAAAAACTGCGTCGACGACTACGACGAAATGCGCGGCTCGACCCTGCCGCGCATCCGCAAGATTTATGAAAAGCGGTGCGAGGAGCTCGAGTTTTACCGCCACCAGCAGCGTGCGATCGAGGAGCAGCGCATGCTCCTCTCGACGCCGCTGCAGGAGCCGCGCACACCGACCGAGTCGGAGACGATCCGGCCCGTGCATGACAGCGGCACAGCGAGCCCGGGCATCCTGTCGCCCCCCGCGACGGATGGGGGCAACGGCTACTTTGCGGGCACCGCGAGCCCGGGGCAGGTGACGTCGCCCCACGGCCGGCCGCATTTCTTGGATGGGCTGCGCAAAAAAGAGGCGTGGGACGGCGCGCCAAAGCGCCTAAACGCGCTCTTTACCCGCATGCTCGACGTGTCCTCTGAAAAAGGCGCCGATCCTTCCGTGCCGGCGCCGGCCGCGACCGACGGCATCAGCCCGAGCACGTCGCTCGGCGCGGCGCCCGAAGTGCTCCCGGCCACCTCCCAAAAGTCGCAGCAGATCCTCGCTGTGAAGCAGGCCAAGGCGAAGCGCGACGTCGACGAGGCCGACCGCGCGTACCGCAAGGCGATCTTTGACCTCGAGACGCTGCGTATCCGCCTGAACAAGACGCTGGCGGCAGCCAACACGTCGCTGCTCGAGTGGCGCAAGGAGCTGGCCGTGACGATGCACCGCGCGTGTCTGCAGCAGGTGCGCGATACAATGTCGATCCGCACCTCGATCGAGTCCGTGCACAAGCAGGACGAGCAGCTGGCGCTGCACATGCTCGACCATCTCGACGCGGAGCAGCGCATGTGCGAGGACTGGCTGCCGAGCACGCGCTCGCTCGTGCAGGAGGAGCGCATGCAGTACGTCAACTACTGGCACGGGCCGTACAAAGACCTGATCTTTGGCACGGGCCTCGTCGATTATGCCTTTTCGCACGGCGATGCGACCACGGCCTCGACCACGACCGGCACCGGGCTGATTGTGCCGTCGGTGCGCCCTCCGCTGATCGTGTCCAAGTGCATCCAGTTCATGGAACACCCGCGGTGCCTCGCGACGCCGGGCATCTACCGCCTGAGTGCCAAGTACTCCCGTGTGCAGGAGCTCACGAGCATGATTGAGCAGGACGAGGCGCGCTTCACCTTTGATGCGGAGCGCGAAGAGGCCGTGATGGTCGCGAGCATCCTCAAGCTGTACCTGCGCCAGCTCCCCGAGCCGGTCATGACGATGCGCTGGGAAGAGCGCATCAAGTATACGCACGAGCGCGACGAGCACATCCGCAGCGGCTTCACCTTCTTCAAGTCGCGCATCCGCCGCATGCCGCCGATCCACCAGGCGACGCTCCGTGCGCTCCTGATGCATCTGGCGACCGTTGCGGCGCACGCGGACAAGAACAAGATGACCGTGGCGAACCTCGCCGTGATCTTTTCCCCGGTCATTCTCTCCGAGACAGACCACGAGACGACGAGCCTCGCCGCAGCGGCAGAAGAAGACAAGACGATGGAGGATTTGATCGTCTACTGCGCCGAGATCTTCTCTATGCCCGCCGGGCGCAACTCGCCGCTGCCGCCGGTGCCGGTGGAGAAGGAAAAACCCCTGCAGCGCGACATGTACGATCGCCGCCGCCAGGCCATGTCGTGGGACAGCAACGCGACACAGCTCGAGCACGCGTTCCAGATGTCCGACCACGGCAGCGAGTCGCATGTGACGTACACACCCCATAGCTACGATACCCGCCCTTAGTCACGAACGAGGGCCTTCCTTATGACCTCCACACAGCCGCAACAGGTCGACGTGACGGACCTCAATGTGCCGCAGCTGCTCGACGTGCGCAAGCAGCTCGAGCTGGAGCTGAAGCAGTTTACGGCCATGTTTGGGCAGCTGAAGCTGGCACAGACGCGCTTCCAGGGATGCCTCGACTCGGTCGACAAGATCCGGCCAGAGAACCAGGACAAGGTGTCGCTCCTTCCGCTCACCGCCTCGCTGTACGTGCCGGGCCGGCTCAGCGATCCGAATACGGTGATTGTCGATGTGGGCACAGGGTACTTTGTCGAAAAGGTGCGTATCTCGCCTGACACAGACGCGCGACGAGGCACGGAAACTCTACCAGGACAAGATCGCCTACGTCACAAAGAACATGGAGCAGCTCCAGGAGACGATCCACCGCAAGCAGGATAATGTGCGCGTCGTCGGAGAGGTCATGCAAGTGGTGCGTTGCGCGACTAATGCAGAAAGCGATTCAGCAGCGCGAGACGGCGTAGCGAATGGATGTACAAGAGAGCTAGGGGCATGACAGGCAGACCGTGCGTGCTAGGGCCATGCATGCGGTGTGCTAGGGAGTGTAGGACCACCCTACGCTATATCATGGATACATGTGCATTGCAAGTACAAGGCACGCACGTAGCAATGTACTGTACAGTGTCCTATGCACGCTTCTAAGCCGGACAGGTCTATGCACACAAAGCAGCGAGAAACAAGCGGCGCGGGGGGGACAAGTTCCCTCTCTCTTTGCATCGCACGACCCGCCCTTTCTAGCCCACAACTTTATAGCAGCCTAGATCCAACGTCGATCGATACCAATCCAGCGTCCATCCTCCTCCCACTCCACCGAACGCAGCCGATTGTTCTACGCCGCCTCCACACCCTCCCACCTTCTACGACATGGGCAACCCGATCGTTTGTACGTAGCGCCGCTTACCCAGACTTTGACATCGCGTTCGACGGCGCGTCTGCGCCTACGCGCGCCGGTGAGAACCGTGTGGTGCTGGAGCTGTACGCCGACAAGGTCCCCAAGACCGCGGAGAACTTCCGTGCGCTGTGCACGGGCGAAAAAGGCGCGAGCGCCGTGTCCGGCACGCCGCTGACTTACAAAGGCAGCGCGTTCCACCGTGTGATCCCCCACTTTATGATCCAGGGCGGTGACTTTACGCGGGGCGACGGCACGGGCGGTGAGTCGATCTACGGCGAAAAGTTTGAGGACGAGAAGCTCGACGGCAAGCACGATGTGCCGTTCCTGCTGTCGATGGCGAATGCCGGTCCCGGCACGAACGGCTCGCAGTTCTTTATCACGACCGTGCCGACGCCGCACCTCGACGGCAAGCACGTCGTTTTTGGCAGGGTGCTCCGTGGTAAGGATGTCGTGCGCCGCGTCGAGCAGAGCCAGACCGGCGCGAACGACCGCCCGGTGCACGCCATCACCATTGCCGACTGTGGCGAGTTTAGCACCGCGCAGCTCGCCGAGGCGAACTTTGACTATGGCATCGCGCCCGACGCGACCGGCGACCGCTACGAGGCCTACCCCGAGGACGCGGACGTGGACCTCGAGGAGAAGCCCGAAGAGGCGCTCAAGATCGCCAAGGACCTCAAGGGGCTCGCCGGGAGCCTTGTCGGCAAAGGCGAGTGGGCGCTTGCGCTCGAAAAGTACGAGAAAGCGCTGCGCTACCTGCTGATCAACCCTGCGCTGCCCGAGTCGAGCGACGCGGCGTTTGTGAAGGAGTACCTCTCTTTCCGCACCCCGCTCGAGCTGAACGGCGCGCTGTGCGCGCTCAAGACGTCGCCGCCGCAAAACGCCCTCGCCGAGTCGCTCGCGACCAAGGTCGTGGAGCGTGCCACGCAGCCCACCAAGCCGAGCGACGCAGAGCTCGCCAAGGCGTACTTCCGCCGTGCGCTCGCACGCTCCGCGTCGAAGCGCGACGAGGAGGCCAAGGCCGACCTTGCCGAGGCGCTGCGCCTCGCGCCCGGCGACGCCGGCATCCTCAAGGAAAAGGCTGCGATTGAGCAGCGCCAAAAGGTGCGTCTGGAAAAGCAGCGTGCTGCCTATAGCAAGATGTTCTCGTAGTCTACTTCTTGTATCCGGCCTCCTCCAGGACCTCCTTGAGGTTCTTGAGCACCTGGTCGACGTCGGTGCGCGACGGGTCGACGACCGACACGCCCATGTGGCCGATACGGAAGTACTCGTCCTTGCACTCCTTGTGCAGGCCCGCGCCGAGCACGATGCCGCGCTGCGCCATCTTCGGCAGGACATCCGGGGCCTTGAGGCCGCCGGGGTAGCGGACAGCGGTCATGCCGTTCGCGGCGCCGTTCGACTGCTGCAGATCGTCGGCGACCAGCTGCTTCACGCCGAGCTCGGTCAGGAAGTTCTTGACCTTCTGCGAGGCCTCCTTGGTCTTCTGGAAGCGCTCCTCGAGCGACACGGAGCCCTCGGTAATGGTCGTCAGGCTCTGGTGCAGCGCGTAGATCAGGTTCGTGGGCGGCGTGCCAAAGTAGGCGGGCGATCCGGCCTCGTACGCCTTCATGACCGGCAACAGCTTGTGCCAGCTGAGGTAGTACGTCGGCGGGGGCGCGCTGCGCGACTCAAACGCCTTGAGCGCACGGGGGCCCGCGACGACGATCGTCGCACCCGGCGGGCAGCCGAGGCCCTTTTGCGAGCCGGTGAGCACCACATCGACGCCCCACTCCTCGAGGCGGAGCTCCTCGGAGGCAACGCTGCACACACCGTCAACCAGGACGAGCGTCTCGGGCGAGACCTCCTGGACGGCGGCGGCGACGGCCTTGACGTCGGACAGCACACCGGTGCTAGTGTCGACGTGCGTGATGGTGATCGCGCGGTACTTCTTCTCCTTGAGCGCGCTCTTCACCTCGTCCAGCGACGGGCGCTTGCCGACCGGGGCCTTGAGGACGGTGGTCTTGGCGCCGTACGTCTCGAGGCACTCGGCGAACGAGTCGGAAAAGTAGCCGGTCTGCAGCACGAGCACCTCGTCGTTGGGCTGCACGACGTTCGTAGAGACCATGTCCCAGCCGAGCGTGCCGGAGCCGGCGACGACAAACGGCTGCGAGTTGGGGGCGTAGAGCACCTTCTTGAGCATCGTCAGGACCTTGCCAAAGACGGGAACAAAGTCGGGCGACACGTGCGCCATCGCGGGGTGCGCGTTGGCGTAGAGGACATCGTCCGCGACCTCAATCGGGCCGGGGATCATCAAAAGCTTGTGCTCAGCCTGCTTAAAGGACATCGTGGAAGGATGCCGAACCCCGCCGCTCGGGCCTCGCTTTGCCCGCGTGCTTACGTAACAACCTCCATGGTGCCGGCGCAGGCGGAGGCCGCTGCGACGCTGCCCCCGACGGCCGCGCTGCCGCGGCTGCGGCGCGAGCCGGGCCTCGGTGCGGTAGAGGACGCGCTGGCGTACCTCGAGTGTCTGTACGCGCCGCGCGTGGGGTGGCCCGAGGAGCTGAACGACCGCCTCGAGGCCATGTCTGCCGACGCGACCGAGCGCGCGTACGCGATCGACTGGCTCACGCGCCTCCTTGCGTCGGAGCTGGCGTGGCTGGAGGACGACGTGCCGCGGCGTGTGGCGTACGAGCGTGCGGCGACGCTCCTAACCGGGTGCACGTCCGCGCTCGAGTCGGGCGACGTCGTGCGCGAATTTGCGTTTCCGCTCGACGGCGCGCCGACGCTGTGCCTGGAAGTGCGCGACGCATCGCTGCCGCCGTCTGACGCACACAGCAAGCAAGGTGCGGCAGAGGCCGCCGCAGCCGTCGGCGTGCAGACCTATGCGAGCTCAGTGATTATGAGCGACTGGCTCGTGACGGACCTGGGCTTCTTTCACGCGGCGTTCCGTGGCGCGCCGTGCAAGGAGCCGTTTACGATCGTGGAGCTCGGCGCGGGGACCGGCATCGTTGGCATGGTCGCCGCGCGCATCCTCGCCGAGCGTGGGACGCCAAAAGCAAAAGTGTACATTACCGACTATCACGCCGACGTGATGGCCAATCTGCAGTACAACCTCGACACCTACCTCTTCCCCGACCCCAGCATGGCCGAGCGCGTGGACGTCGTGTGCGAGCCGCTGGACTGGCGCGCTTTGCACGCGCAGCTGCATCCCGACGCGGCCGCCGACGGCGTCGCGTGCCGGCTTCCGCCCCCCCAGAGCGCGTCGCTGCTGCTCGCCGCCGACGTGGTCTACGACCCGATGCACGCGACGTGGCTCCTTGGGGCGATCGTCTACCTCTTGCGCCAGCCGGATACGGACCCCGATGCGCGTGCGCATATCCTGGTGCCGGTGCGCTCTGCCGGGCGCCTTGCCGGGCTCTATGCGACGATCGACACGGCGATTGCCGCGTGTGCGGCGCCCCACAACGGCTACGTGCTCACGACGCTGTCGCAGCGCACGCTGCCGCGGCGCCGTGGGCTCGGCCGCGACGACGAAGGCAAGTACATATGGACAGAGCTGGGCTGGACTACCTAAGCCTGGCGGAACGTGCGCCCGCTCGCCGTCTTGCGCTGCTTTTCGGCATGCTCTGGCTTGGCGCGGTTGAGCACCTTGAGGAACTCGGATACGCGGAAGCGCATGCGGCTGTGCATGTACGCCTTGGAGCATTTGACTGGGTGAGACGCAAAACGTACTGTGGTAGTGCAGGTAGTCACGGAAGAGCTGGATATGCGAGATCGTCGAGAAGCGCACGTCGGGGTGCTGAAAGTGCCGGGGGAAGAGCACAAATGTCACGTAGCCCGTGTCGTCGCCGCGCTGCAGGCCCGCGACCGAGCGGATCTCCAGCGGGGGCTCCTTCGAGGAGTAGAGCACCTGCGGCGCGTTCTGGATCGAGGGCTGGCGCCGGGCGTCGACAAACTCTTGGAGGAATACCTTGCCGAATACACGGTCCGTCTCTTCGTCAAAGCGCGTGCTAAACACCACCGTCACACGGTCGTGCGCTGGGAGAATGTACATCGCCTCGTCCGCACGGTAGTGGATCGGGATGAGCGTGCCGGGCGGCGGCGGGCCGCTGGGGTCAAACTGCTGCTCGAGCTGCGCCTGCTGCTCGAACGCACGCTCAAACGGCGCCGCAAGCGCATTGCGCTTCAGCAGCGACACGGTGTGGATGAGCGCATCGCGCTCGGGGCCCGCCGCGGGCACCGCCTGGTAGTCAAACTCGAGCGTCACGCAGTAGTCCGGCTCGACCTGCGCGCGCATCCAGCCGCCGTACACGTCGCGCAGCGACGCCTCGACGCCTTGCTCGACGAGCTCGGGCCAGCACCGGATGTCCATCGAGAGGGTGAGCGGCCCTTCCTTGGTCGACTCCATATGGTACGCCACGCCATCAAAGTCGGTAAACGTCTGGTCCACCGCAGCGGGTCTATGTAAGTCGCAGCACGTACGTCGCAAACCGGCTCGTGAGCAGGTCACGGATCAACGTGTTCTCCGCACCGAGCAGGATCATGGTGGAGATCGTAACGGAGCGTTTGGGGATCTATGGCGGCCCGCGCGCCCGATCATCGGGCTACACTGGCAGGCGCGACGCGAGGCGGTCGAGCTTCGCCTGGACGTCGGTGCGCTCGCGGCGCAGCAGGAAATGGTCGCGCTCAAGGCTGCGTGAGATAGTGTACATACCTTTGGATCTTTTTCGTGAGCTGCGCGACGGTCGCGCCTTGCTCGTCCACCTCGGGGGGCGGGGGGGCAAAGTCGGCCATCGCCGGCACGTCGCCTTCGTGCGACAGGTCGCCGTCGCGCCACTGCGCCAGCCAGTCGTTCAGCTTGATGCCGCCGATAAAGCCGGTCGGGAGAATGACGATCGCCACAAGCGCAAAGAGCCACTGCCGCAGCGGCACGCCAAAGAGCGTGGGGGGGACGACGGCGGGGGGGAGGCGCGCGCCGCGCCGCGGGGCGCTCGTGTGCGGACCGCGGGGACGCACGGCGCACGGCACACGTCGAAAAGGCACGCCGCCGCGTGCCACTGCGCAGCGAGCCGACCGGCGGCACGGCCGCATCCTTGAGCACGTTCGAACGGGGGGTGCGCCACGTCGACTTCCACGGCTTGACGGGCGCCGCGGTAAACGCCGACCAGGTGAGCTCACGCGTGTGCTGCACACTCGCAAAGACCTCGCGCATGACCGTGCATGCACCGCCTTTGACACGCTCCCACACGGGCAGCAGGTGCAGCATGCGCGCGAGGTGGTATCCGGCGCGGCCGACGCCCCGCAGCACCGCGACAAGCCGAGGCGGGAGCTGGCGCGCCGCCGCGTCGATCAGGATCGACTGGGGCTGTTTTTCCGGCTGGAGCTGCGCGAGCGGCACGTCGGGCACGTCGTGCGTCCACGACGGGCCGACGTACGCCGCGCGCGTGCGCCAGCCCCCGCGGGGGGGGATGCCCACACGCACGAGCGCACGCAGCACGCTGTTCTCTGCGCCACGCATGAGGCGCGTGCCGAGCTTCTCCGGCGCCCACAGCTGGGTGGTGAGCATGGCGGTGCACAGCGGAAGGCGCGGCGCCACGTCCTCGTGCACATCGAGGTCCGTATCCGTGCGCGGCACGCTCGCGCCGAGCAGGCGGCCGATCCGGCTCGCCAGCACGACGTCGGTCGTGAGGCGGTCGCCGATGACCAAGACGTGCGGCACCGCGTCGGGGTGCGCGCCGCGCTGCGCGAGCTCGCGAAAGTAGTCGACGACCTGCTGCGCGCACCGCCGCGACGGCTTCTTGGACGCATGACACAGCACCGGGACGCCGAGCTGGCTCGAGACGTTTTCCGCCGCAAGCGCCCCGGGGTCGCTGCGGGTCCCTGCCGAGTTGCTCACAATGAGGATATGGTCGGACCCAAATACGGCCTTGCACTCGCTCCACGAGCGCTGCAGCGCGGGCGCGAGGTGGTCCTCGTGGGGGCGCGTCTGCGTCAGCCGAGCAACGTACCAAACAATTGTCCTTGTCAAAAACGACGTACCGCACGCCGGAGGCGTACACCTTGTGCCAGTCGACTTGTGCAAGGGCTGCGTTAGGAGAGCGACGTACATGCAACAGACAAGTGCGGACGCAGGATGCCTGGGCGGACCAGCGCACTGGCAACGGCCAGCACCCCGGGCACGTTCATCGTGGGAGACGATCCTCCACAATTGCGTATTTTGCCCATTTCCAGCATGAGCGAAGTGGACGAAATTTTTGCGGCGCTTGGCCAAGGGGGTGCCAAGGGGAGCGAGTCCAAGAGCAAGGACGACACAAAGAGCAAGGACGATGCAAAGCGCAAGGGAGATACGAAGCGCAAAGGCGATGCAAAGAGCAAGGACGACGCCAAGCGCAAGGACGACGCCAAACGCAAGGACGACGGGAAACGCAAGAGCGAGGACGACTCAGGCAAAAAGAGCAAGAAAGCCAAGAGCGATGCTAGCACAACCACCGCCACAAGCACATCCACGGAAAAAGATGCCAGCGCCAAGGGCACACACGCCGAGCCCAAACCCACCAAGCCCAAGACACGTGTACCGACCGTCGTGCACGACACATCGAGTGCCGCACGCAAACCGGCGCAGCCCGCGCCCAAGCAGCTCGACAACGACGACGCGGCGTTTGCCGACTCGCGGGGCAAGGACCGTACGTCTCTCTTCTCACACAGGCGCCCGCACCGAGGAGGGATTCAGGATCTTTACCGAGGACGAGCTCAAGCTGAACCAGGGCGGAGGTACGTCGTCGCTCTGCTCACACAGACACGCCGCTGTGTCCTTTCGACTGCGACTGCTGTAGGTCCACGTCCTAACCCAGGCTTCTAGATACCCCGCTTGCGTAGCGTCCTCATAGCCCTTTTTGGCCCTTCCTCCACATCCATCTTCACTGGCATGAGTGCGGCGATGGCGCACGACGAGGCGGCGCTTGACGCGCTGCTTCGCGACGTTTCGCTCACGCCCGGCGGCCCTGACGTCGAGCAGTGCCGGGAAAAGATCGCCGAGACGCTGCTGACGCCCAAATGGCGGCCCGAGCATGCTTGGATGACGCACGCCCAAGAGTACGTTGCCCGACTAACTCAGACACTGGGCGCGCCCCCCCAACTATGAGTCGACGCTGGCGATGGATCCCTCGCCGAGTACGACGTCGCTGCAGTTTGTGCGCTCTGGGCTGCACGGCGCCGTCGTCGGCTACCGCGAAGTGGTCTCTACAACGTCGCTCCAGGAGCTGTACCAAGGCGCTGCGCCCAACATGTCGATGCAGCGCCCTATGAATGCGACGCACACGTTTGTGCGCGGCAAGTCGGGGGCGTCTCCCTTCCGCCCCGGCGGCCTGGACGACGATGCGGTCGCACCGGATACCCTTGCCGAGACCGACGAGCCGCTGGAGGACATGGCCCTCCGCCGCGTCCCCCCCGGCTTCACGCGCGGCCTGGACACGGCTGCGGGCGAGGGCATGGGCGCGGCGCCCGAGTGGGCTGAACGCCTTGCGTCGAATACCAACCCCCTGGACCGTACCGTGATCACGACCGGCGACGATGGACTGTACCGCATGCCCGAAAACGCGCCTGCGCCACAGAACGATGATGCGGTGGTCGACGAGATGCTCCCGGTGGAGTCGATTCCGCGCATGTTCCACGGCGTGCAGGCGCAGCAGCCCGAAGAGAAGCGCGAGTGGGCGCATGTCGTCGACGCCAGCAAGCAAATGACCAACTTCCACGAGCTGGTGCCCGACATGGCGCACGTCTTTCCGTTCGAGCTGGATACCTTTCAGAAGCAGGCTGTCTACCACCTGGAGCGCAGCGAGTCTGTGTTTGTCGCCGCGCACACCTCCGCCGGCAAGACGGTGGTAGCCGAGTACGCGATTGCGCTCGCGATGAAGCACATGACGCGCTGCATCTACACGTCGCCGATCAAGGCGCTCTCGAACCAAAAGTTCCGCGAGTTTAAAAAGACGTTTGGCGCGGAAAATGTTGGTATCCTCACCGGCGATGTGCAGATCAACCCAGAGGCGCCGTGCCTGATTATGACGACCGAGATCCTGCGCAGCATGCTTTATCGCGGTGCAGATCTCATCCGCGACGTCGAGTTTGTCATCTTTGACGAGGTCCACTATGTCAACGACCAGGAGCGCGGCGTCGTGTGGGAAGAGGTGATTATCCTTCTTCCTGCGCACGTCAACATTGTGCTCCTCTCTGCCACGGTGCCGAACACGAAAGAGTTTGCGGGCTGGGTCGGCCGTACGAAAAAGAAGGACGTCTATGTCATCTCGACGCACAAGCGCCCTGTCCCCCTCGAGCACTTTATCTACGCCGGCAAACAACTGCACAAGATCGTCGATGCGAACGGGCGCTTCCTCTCGGGCGGCGCACACGAGGCATTCGAGTCGCTGAAGCCCAAGCAGGTGCGCGAGCGCGAGGCGGCGGGCGTGCGCGGCAAGCCGCCGCAGCGTGGCCGCGGCGCGCCGCGCGGCGGCGCCGTTACGTCCGGCCGCCGCGGCATTGACCGCTCCGTGTTTGTGCACCTCGTCGGCCTCTTGAAGAAGAAGTCGCTCTTGCCTGTCGTCGTCTTTGTCTTTTCGAAGAAAAAGTGCGAGGAGTACGCCGACAGCCTGTCGAGCACCGACCTATGCACTGCGAAAGAAAAGAGCGAGGTGCACATTGTCGTCGAGCGCAGCCTGATGCGCCTCAAGGACGCCGATCGCGAGCTGCCGCAGATCCAGCGCATGCGCGAGATGCTCAGCCGGGGCATTGGTGTGCACCACAGTGGTCTGCTGCCGATTATGAAGGAGCTGGTCGAGATTCTCTTCCAGCGCGGCCTGGTCAAGGTGCTCTTTGCGACCGAAACCTTTGCGATGGGCGTCAATATGCCTGCGCGCTCCGTCGTCTTTTCCGGCGCGCGCAAGAACGACGGCACGGGCTTCCGTTTCCTGCTCCCGGGCGAGTACACGCAAATGTCGGGTCGTGCCGGCCGCCGTGGCCTGGACGCGACGGGTGTCGTGATCCTCGTGGCCTCGGACGACATCCCCGAAGTGAACGGGTTGAATAAGATGCTCCTCGGCCAGTCGAGCAAGCTCAAGTCCCAGTTCCGTATCACCTACAGCATGGTCCTCAACCTCTTGCGTGTCGAGGCGCTCAAGGTCGAGGAAATGATCAAGCGCTCCTTCTCGGAGAACTCGACGCAGCGCCTCTTGCCCCAGCAGCAGGCCAAGCTCAAAGAGGTCGAGGGCAAGATGGCGAATATGGAGAACGACATGAAGCTGCTGTCGCTGCCCTATGCGCAGCTCGAGCGCCTATACGACGCGTCGCGCGACGCAGTGCAGCTCAACGAGACGCTGCTGGCGCTGGCCTACCACCATTCGCAAGGCAGCAAGTGCCTTGCCTCGGGCCGTGTCGTCCTCTTGCGCGACGGCTACTTTGACCACGCCCCTGCGTTCATCGTGCGCCCGGTGACCGGCGAGCACTTTTTGGTGCTTGCCGTGATTCCCGAGTCGAAGCGCAGCGTGAACAGCATCCGCGCCGACGCCGTGCCGCCGATGTGGATCTCGTCGACGATCGCCGAGCCGATGCGTGCGCCCGACCTGATCCCTGTGATCCGCGAGGTGCCGCTGAGCTCGATTGCGTTTGTCACGTCGTTTGTCGAAAACATCCCTGCGCCCTCGATCCAGACGCGCCGGCCGTCGGCGATGCGCCGTGCGATGGAGCTTATGCGCCCCGCGATCACGGCGATTGTCGAGTGCCTCGACGCGGCCAAGAGCGACGCGCCGACGGCCATCACCTCGCTGGAAGTCGACTGGGCGCGCCTGCGCCGCATGGACTTCCAAGAGGCCAAGAACGCACGCGATCTGGCGCTCGCCGAGCTTGTGCCGCTGCAGGGCCTCGTGTCGGAGCCCAACTTTGCACGCGACTACCAGCGCATGCAAAAATTCAAGGATCTCGAGCGCAAGGCGGCCAAGATCAGTGCGTCGCTCTCGGACCAGAACCTCGACTTGTTGCCAGACTACCACCAGCGTGTCGACGTGCTGAAAGCGCTGCGCTTTATCGACCCCGATTCGGAGACGGTCCTGCTCAAGGGCCGCGTGGCGTGCGAGATGAAGAGTGCCAACGAGCTGATTCTCACCGAGCTGATCCTTGACAATACCTTTATCGAATACGAGCCGGAGGAGATTGCGGCGCTCCTCTCCGTCTTTCACTTTAAGGAAAAGACGCTCGACGACCCGTCGCTTCCCGCACGGCTCAAGGAGGGCTTTGACCGGATTGTCGACGTCGCGGACCGCGTGTCGGCCGTGCAGACCGCGCACCAGCTCAGCACGGAGGACGACGCATCGTCGCTCAAGACGGGGCTTATGGAGGTCGTCTACCACTGGGCCAAAGGCACCGATTTCCAGACGATCATGCAGATGACCGACGTCGGTGAAGGCACGATTGTGCGCTGCATCACGCGCCTCGATGAGACCTTCCGCGAGGTGCGCGACGCGTCGCGTGTGATTGGCGACATGGACCTCCTGCAAAAGATGGAGACGTGTCAGCAGCTGATCCGCCGCGACATTGTCTTTGCGGCGAGTCTCTACTTTTAGGCAGACTGAAAGAAGACTACATCCATTACGTAGGCCTCTTGGTATCCAGAAAGTGCAGTCGGGTATCCGACAGCCGTTGCGTAAAAACCGGGGTAGCAAGTGAAGGATCGGTATAGGCCGGCTCCTGTCGAGCCTAGAAATTGGGACTGGTGTACGCACTGCCAAAGTAGCTCGAGCCATTATGGCCGCCGAGCGGTGTGCGGGGGAGATAGGCGTGCGCCATGCTTCCGTTGGCACTGTGCACACGCTCCACGGGCGGGGACTCGTCCTTGGCCGCGACCGTGGCCGGCACCACGTTCGACGTGTATGACGAGAGCCACTCGCGCGTGGGACTCGTCGGGCGTGATGTCGGCGTCCACGGCGGCGGCACCGCGCTGCCGCTCGCCGTGTCGATCCAGGCGCCCGGCGCGGTCGGCGCGCCTTCGACAAAGCGCTCTTCCGCCTCGATCAGGCGATCGGTCGGCTGGCCGCAGTTGCACATGTCGTGGCTCTCGCCGATGCGCGGCGGCAAGTGCGAGACGGCCCACGGCGAGCCCGCCGGGAGGTTCCTTGGCGCCGAGCGGTCGTTGGCCGGGACAAGCGCAGGGCCCGAGCGTGGCCGCTGCAGGTCGTTGGGGCGCAGCACGGCATATACGGGCGTCGTCGCGCCGCTCGGCCCATCCGCGGGCGGCGACGGAGGTCGCGAGTTGGGCCGCGAGCGGAAGCCGAGGCGCGTCGGCGACGGATCGCGGCTTGCGGCACGCGACGACGTGCGCGACGAGACGTGCGAGCGGATCGTGTGCGCGGACAGCGAGTTGGTGAGCGAGTGAATGAGCCTGTTCCACTCGGGCTCGCTCGCAAGCGCGCCGCCATTGGGCGGCGTGCGCGTCTGCGTCGTAATCCCGCTCGCTCCGGTGGACGTCTCGGAGCGCTGCCGAGTGTGCGACGGGGACGCGGGGCAGGACACGGGCGACTCTTCCGAGTAGGGCGGCAGGTGGATCGAGTCAAAGGTAAACGCACACGACGGAATCGACACCGGCTTCGCCATCGAAAAGACCTGGACCTTGGGCTGGCCGTACATTTCGCTGTCGACACGGTCGTCGAGCACGTCGGTGCGCGAAAAGAGCACTTCGACACCGAGCTCGTGCGTGATGCGGATGTCGGTGCGTGTGCCGCGCGCCGTCGTAGGCCGCAGGCGGTTGTCGTCCGGCAGGCGTACGACCGTCTTGATGCGGTAGCCGTACTTGCCTGCATCCGGCACCTGCGCAAGCGGCCGCTCGTCGACCTCGAGCGACGGCTCGAGCGGCTGGACCATCGGATAGGACTTGACGGCCGCCGCGCCGAGGCGCAAGCTGGGCTGAATGCCCGCGGCACACAGCACGCCCTGTGCCCAGAGCGCCGGGCTGTTGGGGATGCCCGCGGAGCCGGTGCGCGGGAGCGTGCCGATATCCCACACACGCAGCTTATCGAGTGGTGCCGAGACCCACGAGGCGGTCTGGTGGTTGTACAGCTCGTATTTTTGCTCGACAAACACACGGACCAGGTGCACGTTGACGTTGGGCGGGGGATTAGGGTGTACGAGCGCGAGCGTCGCGATGCCGCCGACAGTGAGCGAGGCAGAGGTGAGGCCGATCGAGATCAGGCCGAGCGCCTCGTGCACGTCGTGGTACTGCATCTCGAGGGGATACGGTCCGCCGTCGGCCGTCTGCTGCTGGATGACAAACGCTTCGCGCTGCGCCGTGACGCCCGCGCCACCGCGCCCTGCGCCCAGTGCCGTAGCGGTGATGGTGTAGCGCGTACGGCCGTACTTGCAGCGCTCGTACGGCGCGGTCCATGCCGGGATGATAAAGTGGAATTCAAAGTCGTGCACGCCGCGCTCGAGAAACAGGCCGACGGCCCCGACTGCGTTCGGGTCATCCAAGCCGGTCGCCTTATCGCGGATGCGCTCCTTGAGCGAGCGACCCCGCGAGCCTTGCTCGCGCACTGTGTGCCCCTCGTTGTCGTTCTCCTGGAAACGCAACGTGCGGTCGAGCACGACGTGTTCCTCCCATCGCAGCTGGTTCCGCTCCTTTGGCGTCGTTCCACCGGATGGCATACCCACCATCTGCGAGCCACGCAGCTGGATCTGCACACCTTGGATCATACGATCGCTCTGCCATGAGTCATACCACCTACCGGGCACTCGATTTCCACTACACCATCCAGCGTCTTGTCCTGGCTGGGGGTATTGGGCGTCTGGGGAGGGTAGACCCATACGATGTCACTCGTGAGGTGAAGCAGGACTTCACATCCGGCAATGCCGCTGGCGCCCACCATCGTCGGTGGATACGCAAGCGATGCGGGGTATTGACAGCCGCAAGAATAAACTCGTGCAAATTTCCTGCCCAACAATTCTCGCATACTTCCCCATCAGCCGTGGATGGCCAAGGAGCGCGAGACAGGCGCGCTGCTGTTCATCGGCGCGCCATGCCACACATGCCGGCGCGAAGAGTTCCTGCCGCTGATGTGCAGCGGGTGCCGGCACAAGTTCTGTGCGGACCACGCGAGTCCCGAGGCGCATAGTTGCGCGAGCGCGGAGCGCGACTTTCTCGTGCCTTTATGCCCCCTCTGTAGCGAGCCTCCCCAGGGATGGCGGCGCGGCGCATCGGCTACCACGACCCAGCGCCAGATCCAGCGGCACTGGGAGGCGCCGTCGGTCGCGCGGGGCGGGTGCCGTGTTCTCCTCGCCGAGCACGGACCAAGTGCGACGCGGTCGGCGACACCACGCTGCGGACACGCCTCCTGCTCGGCCGTGCTCCATGTCGCGATCAAGTGCAGTGCGTGCAAGCGTGACTTTTGCACGTCGCACCGCGCACCGGGCCAGCATGCGTGCCCCGCGGCGCGGCCGAAAAACGCCGCACGGCCACCGAGCGAGCCGCATCGCGCGCCTGCCCTTCCCTCGCTCCAAGGCGCTGCACCGATGCGCGCCATGGCCGATTTACGCACCAAGCTACGCGGTTCTACCGAGGCTGCATCTACGTCCACTATACCCCAGCAAGCGGCCCCGCGCCCCTCGCGCGCCGCGCAGCGCCGCGCCGCTGCCGAGCGCCAGTCCATGATCCGCGCCATGCAGGCGCGGTACGAAAAAGGCCTCCTCTCCGAGTCCGAGCAGGTGCTTCTCGCCGAGAAGCGCGCCGAGGACGCGCAGGCACCTCCCTCCACCTGCCCCATAGCCTAGCCACGTGGTACTTTGCGCGTGATCGGGCCATACCGCTCGTTTCGAATACCATGGCCGACGCCGGGCACCGTCCCCTGACTGGCGCTGCGCGCGCAGGTGCGCGTGGTGATCCCCAGGTGCTGCAGATCGGAAATGTCCTTACGATTGTCTCGCTTGCCTTTTTTGCCGTTTCGCTGCTTGCCTCGCTGAGCGGTGTGCCGGGGTACGTTGTTTTTCTTATACAGTCCTGTCCCAGTGCCCGACTACCCCCTTGCGTCGTCCGCGGGCGGTGTGTGCAGTCCGTTTGTCAAGCCGGGCTACATCGAGCACGACCCCTACCCCGTGTGGCGCGCGTACGACGACGCGTGCGAGTCGCCGCGCCTCTTTGCGAGCCTCCTCGGCACGGTTCCGGGCGCGACGAGCGGCCCTGTTGCGTCGGTGCGTCCTACGTCGGTCTCGACGCAGGCGCACCGCGACCTTGTGCGTACGGTCCAGAACCGTACCGTGCTCCTGGTCGGCGATGTGGTCGACCGCACCATGGTCCAGGACCTCTGCCAGATGCTGGGCCAGGCTTCGGTCCCTGTCACGGCTGAGCATGTGTACGGCAGCGCGCTCAAGGCGGTGAACCACAAGACGCCTCCTGGCGACACGCTTCTTGCAGACTACTGCTACGTCGACCAGTACGACACGCTCTTCGCCTCGTTCTACCACTACGGCACGGACACCGACAAGCGCTGGCGCGATCAGCTGACCTACTTCCCGCCCAGCACCTTTGAGTCGCGCATGGAGGATCTCCTGACGCCGTTCCTCGAGTCGCTGCGTCGGCCCCGTCTCACGGCGCAACTCCCTCGTCCCCGTAATGGCGTCGACCTCGCCGTCTTTTCGACGGGTCTGTGGGACCTTGCGACGTGGGCGCAGGAGGACATTTCTTCTGGCATGACTGCGACGTCGGACCTGAGCAGCGACCGCCTCAAGGCGTGGCGTGCGCGCACTGTTGACATGATTGAGTCGCTCCGCGAGGTCGTCGGCCAGTCGACGCGTATTGCCTGGCGCAGTATTCCCTATGCGACGCCTGCGCACGGCTCGATCACGACGCTCCTTGCGTCGCTCCGTTCGAGCTACAAGCCGGTGGACGAAACGGGCAAGCAGCCCTTTGCGTACGGCAACCGCATTGCGCAGCTGAACAATGCGCGCAGCGCCACGCTCTACCTCCGCGACTCTGTGCGGAGTGCGAGCAACAAGAAGCTGTGGACCCCCGCGAGCCACCCTACGGTTGGCGACATCCCCCTGGCCGAGGTCACGCTCGGCGAGGAGGACAAGCAGAACCCCAGCTCGTTAGCGCCCAGCATTACCCCCCATGCCTTCCTCTTCTGGGACATGGTGCTGGCGGAGCTCCGTACGGCGGTCGCGTAAGTAGTCACTACGCACATAGACCTGCAATTTTGCACGACGCCAATGATCCGTGGGCCGAGTAGCAAAGTGGTTACTGCGACGGCTTTAGGTCACCGAAACGCCGTTATTCGTGGGTTCGATCCCCACCTTGGTCACTTTTTTGTTTGGGTCGCGTCCCGTTGCTTAGGTAAGCTCGCACTGTCACCGCCGCTGCTTCTCCGCAGCGACCCTATCTTCGGGGACGAGATGTACGTGGCGAGGCTGACCCAGGTCGCGGTATGCAGACCAGTTCCTGAGCGCCACGCGCCCGTTCGACCGGGACAAGGCCGAGCAGGACCTGTCGATTCATCTGAAGAAGGCAACGAGCGCAGAAGAGACTGCGCCGAAGCAAAAGCATGTGCGGAGTATGTTGCGCAACTTACCCAGAATGCATCGTGTACACGTGGGATCACAAGTCGTCGCTGAGCGTGTGGTCGGGCCTGCGCGTCCTGCCGATCCTCAACGATGAGGTGCAGACGTTCAAGGCGCTGATTCTTGTGCACAAAGTGCTCCAAGAGGGCCACCCGATCGTGCTGCGCGAGGCACAGTCGCACATCAACTGGCTCGATACCTGCTCGCGCATGTCGGGCAACTCGGTGCACCGTGGCTACGGCACGCTAATCAACGCGTATGTCTCGTTCATTCTCGCGAAGCTGCGCTTCCACCGTGCGCACAAGGAGTTCAACGGCTTGTTCGAGTACGAAGAGTACGTCTCGCTGAAGAACATCGACAACCCCGACGAGGGCTACGAGACGATCATGGAGCTCATGACTCTGCAGGACCGCATTGAAAAGCTCCAGAAGCAGGTGTTTTCGACACTCCGGGGACGCATGAACAACGAGTGCCAAATCTCGTCGCTCGTGCCGCTCGTCAAGGAGTCGTACGGTATCTACAAGTTCCTTACGTCGATGCTACGTGCGATGCACCGCCGCACGGATGCCATGGACGCGCTCGAGCCGCTGCGTGGCCGCTACAACGAGCAACACCACGAGCTGCGCCGCTTCTACTTTGAGTGCGCCTCGCTCAAGTTCCTCACGAGCTTGATCAACGTGCCGAAGCTCAACACGGACCCCCCGAGCCTACTTGCACCTCCGCCGGATGTGCCGATGCTGCCGCCGCGTGAGCGCGAGGCGCCACGCCCCGAGACGCCGCCGCCGTCGGAGCCGACGCCGACGCAGGACGAGATCGACGAGCAGGCACGCATGCTCAAGGAGTACGAGGACAAGCAGCGTGCGCTCAAAGAGTCCGAGGCGCGCGAGCAGCAGCGCATTTCCGACAAGGCTGCCGAGCAGGAGCGTGCTTTCCAGGCGCAGCAGGCCGAGCAGGCCGAGCAGCAGCGCCTCGCACAGGAGCAGCTGATGCGTTCGCAGCAGATGAACCATATCCACGGCCGCGTCGCCGAGATGGAGCGCGATCTCTTGCTGATGCGTGGCCAGTACGAGCGCGACCAGCTGATGCTGCAGCAGTACGACGGGCGCGTCAAGGCGCTCGAGACGGAGCTGGCTGCGATCCACGCAAACGCCTCGGCGCAGATGGCGAGCAAGGATGAGATGGTGCAGCAGCTGCAGGAGCAGGCCGAGACGTGGCGCAACAAGTACGAGGCGCTCGCCAAGCTTTACTCGCAGCTGCGCAAGGAGCACCTCGACCTCCTCAACAAGTACAAGCAGGTCCAGCTCAAGGCGGGCAGCGCGCAAGAGTCGATCAACAAGATGGAGCGCATGGAGCGCGACGTCAAGGCCAAGAACCTCGAGCTCTCCGACATGATCCGCGAGCGCGACCGCGCGCGCCTCGAACTCGACCGCCTGCGGGGCGGCCAGCGCGAAGAGGTCGAGCGTCTCAAGCGCGAGCTCCGCTTTGCCGAGGAGCGCGCACAGGACGCCACGCAGGCGCGCGGCTCAGAAGTCTCGACGATCATGGCGCGCATGAATGCGCAGGTCGCCGAACTCGAAGACGAGCTGCGGTCGCACAAGTCGCAGCTCGATGCCAAGGACGCCGAGCTGCTCATTGTGCAAGAAGGCATGGACTCGACGATCCGCGAGCTGAACGACCTGCGCCTTGACCGCGGCACGAACGACGACGCGATGAATGCCCAAATCGATACCGTGATTCTCGATAATACGCGCAAGCTGAGCGCGATCATCGACTCGATTCTCCAGGCGTGTGCCGACAAGGTCGACGAGGCGCTGTATGCCCTCGAGGCCCCGACAGCGTCGGGCAACACGGCCGCGACGCCAGAATACGTCTTGTCGATGATCGAAAAAGGACAGTCGTCCGCGAGTGAGTTTGCCGCCGTCTTTACGCTGCACCTCGAGCAGCAGGAAGGCGGCGACCACGTCGACGTGATCCGCAGCGCGAACCAGCTGGCGCAGGCGGCCGCCGAGTCGCTTACGTCGTACAAAGGCATCCTGCGCTTTGCCAAGGACGAAGACACGATGGAGCGCCTCACGACGGTCGGCATCGATGTCGGCAGCGTGCTCCTGCGCGTCTTTATGAACCTGCAGTCCTTCCGCCTCGCGGGCATGGGCCTGTCGCAGCGCCTCGACGTCGCCGCGCAGCAAAACATGCAGGCGAACCAGGCGTTTGGGCGCCTCGCCGATTCCGCGCAGTCGCTCATCGCCGCGGGACAGCACATCAAGGCCAGCGGCGATATCGGCGACATGGTCGAGCGCGAGATGCTCGGCGCGGCCGCGACGATCGAGCAGGCGACGCAGCGCCTCCAGGCGCTGCTTGCGCGCGAAAAGTCCTCGTCGCGCTTCTCGGCCACCGAGCTGCAGGTCCACGACACGATCCTCGGCGCGGCGCTCGCGATTATGAAGGCGATCGGCGGCCTGATCCGCGCCGCGACCGACTCCCAGGAAGAAATCGTGGCCAAGGGCCGCGGCACGAGCACCGCACAGCAGTTCTACAAGAAGCACAACCGCTGGACCGAGGGTCTTATCTCGGCGGCGCGTGCTGTGGCGTTTGCCTCGACGATGCTCATCGAGGCGGCGGACGGCGTGATCATGGGCTCGCACAGCCTCGAGCAGCTGATTGTCGCCTCGAACGAGGTGAGTGCGGCGACCGTGCAGCTCGTCGCTGCGTCGCGTGTCAAGGCCGAGTTCATGTCCCAGACCCAGGACCGCCTGGAGCGCGCGGCAAAGGCGGTGACGGACGCATGCAAGGCGCTCGTCCGCCAGGTGCGCACCATCACAGACAGCCAGAGCGCGACGTCAGATCTGGACTACTCGCAGATGGCCACGCACGAGTTCAAGGTGAAGGAGATGGAGCAGCAAGTCGAAGTGCTCAAGCTCGAAAAGGAGCTCACGCAGGCGCGCCGTGTCCTGGGCGCGATGCGCCGCGCGGGCTACCATGCCACCGAGGACGAGTAAATAGACCGTTGTACTGCTTATCCATATCTATGATGCCTCCTCGCCTTGCACGCTCGCGACAAACTCGCGCGCACGGTTCAGGACGGCCTGGACGCCTTTCGCGTCGCCGATGCGCTTCTCCAGCACGAGCCACTTTTGGAGCAGGGCCTTGGTCTGCTTCGTCGAGTTGCTGCGCGAGGTCATGGCGCGCTCAAAGAGGGTGCGCACGCCGGCAATGTTCTCGAGGCGCGCCTCTTGGTCGATGTACTGCCACCAGAGGTCGAGGCGCTTGGGGTAGCGTTCGACCAACGTCTCAAAGAGCGTGCGCGCGTGCTCCACGTCGCCGACCTTGTACTCGGACAGTGCGTAGGCAGTGAGCGCTTTGATGTGCTTCTGGCGCTCGAGACTCTGCAGGCTGCGGGGGACGAGCGCGTGCGCGTCGTCGGGGCGGCCGTGGCGCAGGTAGAATTGGTACCACTGCACCCACACCCCGGCGCTGTAGCCAAACTTTTTGGCGGTGCGCCGGAAGAGCTCGATCGCCTCGTTGATCTTGTTCGACTGCTCGTAGATGGCAAGGAGACGGAGGTGTACTTCCTTGGCATTGTTGACTTGCGTCGCCTCACGGAAGACGGCCGCGAGGGTCTCGGGCGTGCCGTACATGTTTTCGACATTCATGAGCGCGATCCACACGTTGAGCTTCTCTTGCTCCTCGCGGAAGTTGATCGTCTGGATGGCACGGCGGGCGACTTGCCGCGCTTTGTCGACATCGCCGAGCTGCAGGTAGAAGCTCACGAACTGGATCCAGAGGTACGAGCTGTTCGGCGAGCCGAGCAGCAGACGCTCAAAGTCCGACGCGGACTCGAGCTTCTTGCTCGCGAGGTCGGCGGTGATGTCCTCGCTGATGGCCGCCTTCTTGGGGCGCTTCGGCGCAGCGTCCTCCTCGTCGCTCGACTCGTCGTCGTCGCCGCCAAGGGGGGCGTCCCACCGGAAGCCGTCCTGCAGCGAGAGGGTCGGCTGAGGCGCCGGCTCGGGCTCGGAGTCGGAGCCGGACTCGACATAGTCGGCAGGGCCGCCATTGTCGTTCTCGTCCTCGTCCTCGTCCTCGTCCTCGTTTTCATCCTCGTCGTCCTCATCCTCGTCCTCGTCGTCATCGTTAATGAAGCGAAGATCGTCGTCGCCCTCTTCCTTCTCCTCTTCCTCGTCGTCGTCGTCGTCGTCGTCGACTTGAGCTTCGTCGTCAATGAGATCCTCGTCGTCCTCATCGTCGTCCTCATCGTCGTCCTCTTCCTCATCGTCGTCTTTCATCTCGACGTCGTCCTCGACAAGGTCTTCATCTTCATCATTGACAAGGTCTTCGTCATCCTCGTCATCCTCCTCGTCCTCGTCCACCTCATAGTCGGCATCGCTAAAGTACGACGGCTTGAGGCCGAACGAGATACGGCCCTTGTCCGCCTCGACCTTGAGCACGACTGCCTTGACGCGGTCGCCAACGGCAAACGCACGCACAGCGTCCGCGTTCGGCGTATCCGACAGCTCGCTCTTGTGGCACAGGCCACTGATATCCGTGTCGTTGATCTGTACAAACACGCCGTACTCGGCCGTGCCGCGGATGTACGCATCGACCTTGTCGCCCGCCGCATAGTCGCGCAGGCGGTTCGACGTCTTGCGCTCCTTGCTGACCGGCGCGCCCATGCGCGACGCCTTGAGCGAGAACTCGACCTTGTCGCCGTCCACGCTCAGGACCGTACCCTTGACGAGCTGGCCGACGTGGAACTTGGTCCGGAAATCCTTGACGTACTCGTCAAAGAGCTCCTTGATCATCACACGCGCGTCTGTGCGGCGGCCAAGCGAGACATAGACGCCCTTGTCGGTGACCGCCTTGACGAGGCCGCGCAGCTGCGCGCCGACCTCGAGCTGCGACGCACTGTCCACGGCCGGGTCCACGGCCGCGATGCTCGCATCCGCGCGCGACGCACGCGTCGAGATATCCGCCTCGCGTCCGCTGCGGCGTGTATCGAGCACGGTGGCAACGACCGTCTCGCCCTCCTCCGGGAGCGCCGCCTTTTCGAGGTCGTCGGCGGTCTCGGCAAGGTGCAGACGTGCGCGGCAGCCGGGGAGCTGCACCGTGCACTGTAGCTGCTTCTTGTGCACCTCGGTCACACGTCCCTTGACCTCGGATCCCGGCGCAACGGCCGCCTTTTGGCTCGGCGAGATGTCGCCGAGGATCACGAGGCCCTTTTCCGGGACCTTGTTCAGGACATAGAGCCCGTCGAGGAGGTCGCCCTCGCTGACCTCTTCGCGCACCGCCTTGACGTTTGTCTTGCGCATGCGCGCGAGACTCGAGAGCGCAAGGAGCGCACGCGTACCCGCCGGCTCGAGCACCAGGATCGCGACGTCGTCACGGATGCTCGCGACGCGCGCCGCGACCTTTTCGCCAATGTCGACCGTGTCGACATTGAGCTTCTCGAGGAACGCCGGTGCGGTCTGCTTGATGCTCGCGACGATACGGCCCGTCTCAGGCTCGACATGCGTCAGGCGCACCTTGACGACCTTGGCCGGGGGATACAGCTCCGCGAGCTGCATCGGGGTCAGCGCCGTGTCGGACGCCTCGACAAACGGCACGACCGCACGCACCGTCCCGCCGAGCTCCACCAGGAAGCTCTTTTGGAGGTGCTTGAGCACGACGGCGTTGGTCACGACGCCGACACGCGCGTCGTCCATCGCGCCGATAAACGGCAGCTCGGACTCGATGAGCGAGCGCTTCAGCGAGAGGACAATGCGGTTCTGGGAGGGATCCGTATGAATCACCTTGGCATTCAGCTCTAGGTTCGGCTTGTACTTTTTCTCGGGGTGCTTGAGGTGCACGTCGGAAAAGTGCAGGGGAAAGACGACGCCGTCGACGTTACCGTTCAGGCGCAAAAAGATGGCTTTCGGCGTGACGCGGCGCACCGACGCACGCACGACTTCGCCGAGCGGCACTTCGCTCACGCGCATGTACTGCTTTGCGAGGATCGACGGCTGCGTGCTTAGCAGGAGCAGGCGGTCGGTCATGGCGTGGCCTACGACACGCGCCTCGTGCTCGCTGCCGATCTTGTAGGCGCCTTGGCTGGGCGGAAGCGCGTCAATGTGCTCGTCGGCGACGCGCGAAATGTGCACAAAGCCCTGCACGTCCTTGCCGAGCACCTCGCACAGCAGGCCCCACTCGCTCGCGACACTCACGACGCGCACACGGCACTTGGACCCGATCGGATACGCGTCCGGGAGCGCCGCGTCGCCCTCGCGAGGTGCGCGCAGGCCGAGAATATGCGGCGCGCCACTCAGGCCGATGCGGCGCGCGCCGACTGCGTCTGCGCCTGCAAACGCCTCGTCGAGGTCTGCAGGCATATTCCACAGCACACGCAGCGTCACCTTCTTTCCGGCAGCGACGAGCGACGGATCGTCGCGGGCAGCTGGCGGAAGGTGCGCATTGTCGACCGTTCCGTCGAGCATGCCAAACAGCTTGACGCCGAGGCCGTGCGGCGTATGCGACGTGACCAGCGCACGCACGCACTCGCCCGGCAGGAGCGCGGCTTGGTTCGGCGCCGTCTTGAGCGCACGCGGCGCATGCGTCGGCAGCGTGCAGCGCACGGCGCGGCCGTTGCTCGCCACCGCCTCGACGGCCACAAGGACGACCTGGCCGAGGCGCAGGGGCTCGTCGCCCGCATTCGCCGACGGCAGGAAGCCGTGCACCTTGCTTTCCAGGCCGAGGTCCAGCGCATAGCCGTGGTCCTCGTGGGAGGTAATTGTCGCGGGCAAAAGGTATCCGTCGCCGAGGTCGGACACACTCACGCCCTCGTTCACGATGCGGGGATCCATCGAGAACTGCACACGTTGACTCTCGCGTTCGTACTCGCCGCCTTCGCGCCCCATCCCCCACTGGCGCTTGGCGTTGGGCGCCGCGACATTTTCCACGGACGCGAGCACCCACTGGCCAACTTTATAGATATCGCGCAGCTCCGGGGGGCTCTGGTCGTGCTCAGGAAGGTCATCGTCGACGTCTTCCTCGTCGAGCGCCTTTTGCAGGCGGTCGGTGAGCCGTGCGCTGACGGACGTCACCGGGATATGGCCGACAAGCTGGTCGCACATAGACACGACGAGCGCAAGGGGGTGCACCGCGAGCACGTTGCACAGCATCTTGGTGCCCGGAAGGAGGCGCTTGTAGTTGAGCATCTCGACACGCGTCTTGTCTTTTGGCGCTTCCGGCGCGCCGCGCGTCTGCTTGGCCTTCTTTGCCTTGGCCGGCGCCGCCTTTTTCTTCTTGCTCGACGACTCGGCAAACAGGTCGTCGTCTGCCAACTCGCGGCGGCCCTCCAGGAGCGTCTGGCGGTACTCGATCGGGGTCAGGCCCGTGCCGCCGCCGCGGGGGAAGGACTCTAGCTGCGGCCGCGACGCGAGGTGCGGCGCAAGCGGCGCACCTTCTGTGCGCGCACGCTTCACCGCGCCCTCGTCCGACTTGGCCTTGCGCTTTGCAGGCTCACCCACGTCCGCGCCACGCTTGCTCGCCTTGCTCATCACGGCAGGTCGAGAAAAAAATTTCCGGTATTACATAAGCCACGATGCTCTGGATGCGTTGGGCGATTGCGGGGGCGGCGGCGGTGGCCGCTGCGCCGCTGGGGCAGCAGGTGTTTATGGTGGATGAAGGCACTGCACCGAAACTCGACATGTCGTGGGCATCACTGCGGCGCGACCGCGTGCTCCAGCGTACGTACTTGCGCTGACGCAGTGGGCGACCAAGAGACGGTCCTCGCGTCCGAGATGGAAAAGTGGTGGCTCCGTGCGCAGGGCCGCCGCTTTATCGACGTGACCGAGTATCCCGATCTCGGCAAGGTGAACGCGCAGAATATGGGCGTGCTCAAAGTGCACTTTCCGGCGCTCGAGCACGGCGAGCGCCTGAAAGAGGCGTACGAGCACGTCAGCGACGCGGGGCCGCGCGCGGACCTCGCTAAATTTACCTCGTTCTACACGCGCTACTACCGCAGCGAGAGCGGGCGCAGGAGCCAGCGGTGGCTCATGGACCAGGTCGAGCGCCTCGCTGACCACTTTGCGACGAACACGTCCATCTCCGAGTTTAAGCACGACTGGGAGCAGCGCACCATCATTTTGCGCATCGGCGGCGCGAATGCTTCGCGCACTGCCGAGCGCGGCGTGACGATCCTCGGTGCGCACCAGGACAGCACGAGCTTCCTCCCGTTCCTCCGCTCGCCTGGCGCGGACGACGACGGAAGCGGCACTGTGACGCTGCTCGAGACGCTCCGTGCGCTCGGCGCCTCGCGCTGGGTCCCGGAATCCGACGTGGAGTTCCACTTCTACTCGGCAGAGGAGGGTGGCCTGCTCGGCTCGCAGGCGGTTGCGTCTGCCTACGAACAGGACCACGTCCGTGTCCAGGCCATGCTGCAGCAGGACATGACGGCGTTTGTCAAGCGCGGCACCACCGAAAAGGTCGGCATCGTGACCGACTACACGTCGCCTGCGCTCACCGACTTTGTGACACGCCTCGTCGACGCGTACCTTGACATTCCCTACGTGCGCACCAAGACCAACTACGGCGCGAGCGACCACGCGAGCTGGGACCGTGCGGGCTACCCGAGCGCGTTTGCAATTGAGGCTGCGTTTGAAGACTGCAACCTGCAAAACATCCACACGTCGCGCGACACGTTTGACCACGACGAGTTCTCCTTCCCCCACATCCTCCAGTTCGTCCGCCTGTCGATGGCTTTTGTCGTAGAGCTCAGCGGCTGGGCATAGCCCGATCGCCCGATCATAGTCTCGGCATCCCAACATGGCGTCCCCAGTCTCGCCGCGCAGCGAGATCGCGCAGTTCAGCCTGAGCCGGCCCGGCACGCGGCGTGGGTCGCCTGTCGGCCTGTCTGAGCCGCCGCCGGCGCCTATGTACGATGGAAACCCTATCCGCCTGCGCCTCGCGCCGGTCCTCGGCCAGGGCCAAGAGGTGCCCGAGTCGCTGCGCGACAAGGCGCCCGCGCAGCTGCGCGAGCCGCTCAAGTCGGAGCAGGAAGGCGCAATGATGCCGATCCACGCGGCGTACAGCCGTGCGGAGCTCATGAACTGGTACAACCTCCAGGCGCGCGTCGCGCACCGCTTCCATACCCAGATCGAGCCGCCGAATATGCGCGCGCACGACGCGCCGCAGGAGGCGCCGCGGCCAGACGACGACTCGATCAGCGAGGCGCCCGAGGTGCCGGGCATCGGCATGCAAGATACCATTGGGTGGGCGGCCGTCGCCGCACGCGAGGGGCGCACCAATGTGCACCCCACCGACACCGAGGCCAAGGCCGCGCTTACGGTGCACATGGGGCCGACGCCGGCGTGGAACGAGCCGTGGGAGTTTGACGAGTCGCTCGGTGCGGGGCGCGCAGAGCCGGTCGTGCCCATCGCCGGACTCTCGGAGGAAAAGACGGCGACGCTGAACAAGGCGCAGCGCCGGAAGCACATGGTCCGCATGTTCCTCCTGCGCAACGTGTACGTCCCGCTCCTCTGCCGCGTCGTGAACGTGATGGTGATGTCCACGACGCTCGCGCTCGGCATACGCCTGCGTCTCAAGCTCGACGAAAACCACTCGGAAATGGCTGTGGGCATGAGCCCGTTGCTGGCAATCGTCTTTTCGCCGCTCTCGATCGCCCACGCCCTGTTCCAGATCTGGATCGAGTACTTTAGCCGCCCGATTGGACTCTGGAAGCTCAGCTCCAAGCTCTGGTACACTGCGCTGGAGCTCATCTTTATTTGCCTGTGGTCTGCCGAGCTCGCACTGACACTCGACAACTACTTCACCTCGACCATTGTCTGCATCAATGCAAGCTCGCCGTTTTACCAAAACGCAAGCGCATTCCGCACCGAACTCACACACCCCGAGTCCAAGAGGACCCTCTGCCAGCTGCAAGTTGCGCTCATTTGCGTCGTGTTCATTTCGGTGATCGTCTACCTGATTGTATTTATGGTACGTGCACCGGCTAACCCAGATCTCGCTCTTGCGTATCTTTCATAGGATTCGGATATAATGCTATGCAAGCAGTCCATGAGGAGGCGTGTACGGCGGCGTGGTGCTTCGAGAGACGGGGGGCCGCGCCGGACGCTCGCTGGGCGTCGCTGGCCACACGGCAGCGCTCGGCGCAGCATCCGACGTGTCGGAAAGCACCTCGTACTCGTCCTCGTCGTACTCCTCGTCGTCGTACTCGAGGCCGTGCTCGGCGTGCCAGCGGCGCACACACGCGCGCCAGAGCGTCAGGGGATCAAGCTGCTCGCCACGCGCACGGCACACAAACTGCCAGTGCAGCAGCGCAGTATAATCGACGCGCGTCCGCCCGCGGCGGCCAGGAGGGGCAGGAGGAATCGGCTCGGGCGCCACGCCGTCACGCCGCTTTCCTTGGAGATCCATGCGCACCGGCCGCCGGTAATAGTGCCACTGAGGCGGGCGCGCAGGCCGTGCACGTTCCGGCGACGTCCACGATGATGGCCGAGGGGGGCAATGCCGCCCAATTAAGATATGCGTCTCGGGGTACACTGGCGGGCGGTCGACGGCCTCGACGACCGACCACGGAGGGATATTTTGCGACGCCTTGACCGCCGCACGCGCACTTTCTTCGGACGGCGTAATGGGGTATTTGCGCGGCCGGCCGCGTTTGCGTTTCGGAGGATCCGCGTCGGTGGACAAGAATGGGTTGTCGGCGTCTACCGGCTGCTCGCTCGCGAGGCGGGGGGTATCAGTGGCAGAGTCCGCCTCACTCGCACTTGTCACGCTCTCATTCGCTGGCGGCCGCCGGGGGTAGCGAGGCGGAACGCTGCCTGCGGGCCGTCCGTCTTTGCGTGGCCGGCCGCGTGGCCGTTTTGTTGGAAGCACAGGCGAAATTCTTACCTCTTCACCTGGCGGAGCCGAGGCACGCCGCAGGACCGGAGTCGAGTGGACTGGCGCACTGAGCGGCACGGCACTCGAGCTCGCGACGCGCCGCACTTCGTCGGGCGATACGCTTCGTGACGGGCCCCGTTCGCGGACGCCGACAAATGCATCATAGCTGGGTTAGGACAGACACGTACAAAGAGTCAAAGGCGGCCTCGGTCGGTGGCCGCCGCTGCCTCGCTAGTGCGCCGGGCGGCCCTGGCCCCTGGCCCGGCACGCGCTTCGCGTCGTGGGCCATACGCCAAGTGGAGGTCAAAGGAGCGTTCTCCACAGATGGAGCGCGACGTGTTTGGGCAGCGGCAGCGAGCCGCACGGCCGCCGAGCCGCGTGCTGAGCCATGCATCGCGTACGTAGAGCGGCTTATGCAGGGGTGTATGTGATGCCACAGATGCTGGGCGCGGAAGAGGTGCAGGCGGTGGAACTCGAGGCGGCCGGGCTTGGCGCAGTCGTGTGTGACGTACGCGACGATGCGAATATCCTGCTCACTGGCATGCGTGCGCCACGGCGGATCGAGCGGCACACGTCCGAAATTGAGCGAGTACGTACTACTGCTCACAAGACCTCGAAACCGATTGTAAATGTGGCATGGCTCGAGGCATGCGCGAACGAGGGCGTATGTGTAGACATGGCCAAGTTTGTGGTCTATCCAGGCGTGGATTTAGGAAAGAGGGGGCGAGGTGATGGAGATGACAATGTAAATGACGGAACTGATGCAAGTGAAACGACAGAGGCGACCAAGAAAGAGCAAGAGGGACCCCCGAGCAAGGCCCAAAGAGGTCCCAGCCCCACCGACTCGGATACCGAGACCGACACGTCGCACGACTCACTTGAAGAGTCGAGCACTGAGGATTCCCCTGCAAGCCGATTTACGCTTCCGCAGGCCGACTTGCCTACCAAAGACGGCGTCGCCGATCCGCCCGACGAGGCCACAGACGCCGAGGCATGGCGCAATGCGCCAGCGTGGCAAAATACCGAGTCTGCCCTCTACCGCCCTACGCCCCTGCAGAGTATACACAACCAGCCCTTGGTAGACGAGCTGCAGCTCCTGCGGAGGCACCGCCGGCTGACGACCGACATGTACAGCGAGATGGCTTACATGCGCGCAGCGGCCGCCGTCAAGGCCCTGCCCTATGCCCTTGCCTCGGTGCCCTACGAGACACTCTCGACAATCAAGGGTATCGGAAGCAAGATGGCGACCGTCATTCGCCAGTTTTACCAGCTTGGCAAGATTGCCGAAGCCGATACAATCCGCGCGGACGCCGCTGTGCAGACGATGCTCAGCTTTACGACTCTCTACAGCATTGGCCCACGCACCGCCGAGCGCGCGTACAACGAAGGCTGCCGTACGCTCGAGGATCTCACGCGCCACAAGTCTACCGAGCTGTCCACGCACCTCGGCGTCGCCGAGAGCCTTGCGCTGCTCCCCGACTTGGAGCAGCGCATTCCCCGAGCTGAAGTCGAGGACATTGCAAGCAAAGTACGTACAGTCGCTCACCAGATCATGCACGAGCTGCGCACCATTCTTCCGCATGCGGTCGGTGCGATCGCCGGGAGCTACCGGCGCGGTGCCGCTTCTTCCGGCGACGTTGACCTGGTCGTGACGCACGGGCCAACGGATACCATGTCGCCCGGCACAGCGCTGCGCATGCTCGTCGAGCACCTGCGTGCATCCGGCCATGTCACACACACCGTCTCTGTTGCGCGGCGGGCACATACCGACAAGCAGCTCGAAGAACACGGTGTGGACGTCGCGCAGCTCGTCTACCGCTGCACGCCCACGTCTGTGCACCGCCGCGTCGACATTGTCTTTGCGCCCCGCGCGCAGTACGGTGCAGCGCTCCTCGGCTGGACCGGAAGCGTGCTGTACGAGCGCGATCTGCGCCGTGCCGCCCGTGCGAAAGGCTACGTGGTACGTCGTTCTTCTCACCAGTTTGCCGCCACGGGCCTGACGCGCATCGACGATCCCGCACCGCTCGACACGCCCACCGAGCAGAGCATGTACGTCCCGCTCCTTATGCAGTTTTTCGATGCTGGATATCCCTCGCATACCCCCGCGTCTTCGCAATGCAGACTAGCTATTTTCTACGCAGTCACCTTGGCGAGCGACTCGGCGAGGTGCCTCACGTTGTGCTCCGTGATGCCCGCGACCGAGATACGGCCGTCCTTGGTGAGGTAGATGTGGTGCTCGTTCTTCAGCTGCTCGACCTGTTCGGGCGAGATGCCGAGGAACGCAAACATGCCAATCTGGTTGGTGATGTGGTCCCAGTTGCGCTTCGAGCCGAACTCGTCGACCAGGAGGCTCTTGAGCGTGGCGCGCATGCCGTTGATGCGGTCAGCCATACCCTTGACCTCGTCGAGCCACTGGCCGTAGAGAGCCTCGTCGCCGAGGATCTGTGCGGCGATGCGCGCGCCGTGCAGGGGCGGGTTCGAGATCATCGGGCGCACGGTGATCTTGAGCTGGCTCTCGACGCGCGCCTTCTCCTCGGCGGAGCCGGTGACGAGCGAAAAGAGACCGGTACGCTCACCGTACATGCCCATGTTCTTGGCAAAGCTCTGCGACAGAGCAATCTCGAGGCCCTGCTCGATAAAGTGGCGCACGGCGAACGCGTCGCGGTCCGTGTCGCCGCTGGCAAAGCCCTGGTAGGCCATGTCAAAGAAGGGGAAGTGCTCCTTCTCCTTGACGACGTCGGCAATCTGGCGCCACTGCTCCTGCGTCGGGTCGACACCGGTGGGGTTGTGGGCGCAGGCGTGCAGGAGGATGATGCTCTTGTTCGGCGCACCCTGCAGGTCGCGGATCAGGCCGTCAAAGTCGAGCGCGACCGTGTTCTTGTCGTAGTAGGCGTAGTGCTTCACCTCGAGACCCGAGTTCTTAAAGATGGGGATGTGGTTACCCCACGTCGGCGTCGGCACGTAGATCGCCTTGGCACCGGGGTAGTGGCGCGCGAGGAACTCACCACCGACACGCAGCGCACCGGTACCCGAGATAGTCTGCGTCGTAGCGATGCGGCCCTCGTTCAGGGGAAGCGAGTCCTTGCCGTAGGCCAGCTTCGCAGCGAGCGCATCAAACTTGGCCAGACCAGTGATGGGGAGGTACTCCTTGTCGAGTTTCTCGGAGACGATCTGCGTCTCCGCCTCGCGCACCGAGGGGAGGACGTACGGCTTGCCGTTGCCGTCACGGTAGGCACCGACACCCAGGTTAATCTTGCGCGGGTCCGTGTCCTTCTTGAAGGCCTCAGTCACACCCAGAATCGGGTCGGGCGGACCGGCGGGCACACCAGCCCAGACGCTCTGGAAGCGCACAGCACACGGCGTGCGAAGGAGGGGACGCGCAGTACGGCACAGCAGACGAGCACTCATCATGGAAATAGGAGCCAATCGTGGTTCCGAGCCCCCCGAAATATATTTCCATTTCTGCCTATGTGGCCTGATCGCATCGGTGGCCTGTGCGCTAGAATCCAAACGCCCCGAGGTCGAACTCTGCCGCGCCCTGCGACGAGGGAGGGGCGCGCTCGGGGGCGAGCAGCGACGCAATCTTTTTCGTCGGCTGCTCGGGCGGGGGTGCCGCAGGGGCAATGTCGCGCGCAAACGACCACGCCGCGAGCGTGCCGAGACCGATGTAGTCGCAACCTGCATAAGTCACACAACGTACCCATCGCCTGCCACCGCTCGGCAGCGAAGCGTATCAACGCCGACTCGGACGCAGGGGGAAGCTCCGACTCGTTCGTAGCAAACCACAACTGCGTCTTGGCCTGCTCCAGCGCAAGGACCAGCGCGGGGTCCTGGATATCGTTCCCGACACCCTCTTCAAAGTCGGCATCGAGGTCCTTTTCCCGGTCAGCAAAGGCGCGCATAGGAAGCTGCATAAGTAGATCGACGTACATGGAGCATGCGCAAGACGGCGCCATAGTCGCCCAGCACACTCAGCGCCCAGCACCCAAGCCAGCGGTCGCCTGACGTCACGGCCAGCGGCACGATCGTGTTGCGCAGCAGCCGCTCAAACACCGGCCCGCAGTCCTCCTCTTCATAGACACGCGCAATAGCAATGGCGAGGGGGATGTTGTGCATATTGCGCACACACACATTCACCGCGTCCTGCAGCGCATCGCCCAGCAGGAAAAAGGCCGCGGCAAAGTCAAAGCGGCGCTGGCTGATCAGCGCAAATGCATTCTTTTGCGCGGCGACGCGCCAGCGCTCGATGGAAAAGTCGTTCGCAAGGAACCGCGTCATCTTGCCTTGGTCAGGATGCCCGATGGCACGGCGCCACAAGGAGCGCACCGTGTTTTCGCGGCGCATCGCAAGGTAAAAGAGCGTGCACTGCACGGGGTCGACGTCGTCGCCGGCCGTATAGGCGACCCGCGCCGCCTGCTCCATCAAAGGCACAAGCGTCGCGCGGTCGCGCGCCCAGGCAAACACGCCAGACGCACAGAGCTGCGGCCATGCAAGGCGGGGACACGCTGTATGTACACGGCCCACCAGGATCTCTTGGTGGGCACTTTGGTGGCCCCAGTACAGAAGGGCACCGCTGGGCAGCGCCGGCGTCGCTTGGCTCGGCTCGTGGAGCGCGCACGCAGGGTAGAGGTACGTGAGAAACAGGCGGCCCGCCTCGTCGACTGGCTCGGCCAGCGTCGCACGCGCCGACTCGATCACGTCGCACAGCGACGCGGTGACTTCCGGTGCGAGGCCGGGCGCCGGGCGCTGCTGCAGGTCCTCGACGAGCGCAGCAAGCAGCTCGGTATCCCTCTCGGTGCGCTCTTCCGTCTTGGCACGGCGCGTGAGCACTTCCCAAGGGACGTGGATGTCGGCGGATTGTTTTGCGTCGTACAGCGATGAGCTCATAGCGCGGCGCAGCTCCGCAAAGATGGCATAGACACCATCGAGCATACGCATTTGCAACGCATACTGCACATTGCGGGGGTGGTACAGCGGCAAAAGCGCTGCACTCGCGGCGCACAGCGCAGGGAGCGACGCAGGCGCCTCTTTGTCGCCGCCTGCAGCGTACAGGAACAACTGGCACGACGACGCAATGAGCAGGCGCGAGCCTGCAAGCCACTGCACTTGCGACACGGTGCCAGAGCCAATGGCGCCAATATCGACCTCGGCAATTGCGCCCCATACCGGGGGAACAGGCCCAAGCAAACTCTGCTCCGTCTTTTGTGCCCAGACCCGGACGACGGCCTGCGACCCAACCGCGAGCATCGGCTTGTGCTCCGTGCTCCATGCGGCGGCAGGCACATGCGACACGTCACCGCCGATGTGCATCGCCTGCACGCACGGGTGGCAGAAGGGAGCGAGGGACATGTCCCAAATCGAGACGTGCCATCCTTTCCGCGTCCATGCAATGAGCGCAAGGTGGCCGGCATGGCTGCCGCACATCATGCGCACGTCGGGCCATGCCGTCTTGGTGCGCTCGCGGCTGTGCCACTTGTCTTTGTAGGCCCACACGTCGAGTGTGCCGTGCTCGTCGACGGTGCACAGTGAATGAAACGTGCCGTCGGCTAGCACCATCGACTCGACCATGGTCGCAACACGTACCCTGCCGAGCGGCTCGATGCTATCCAGCGATGCGAGCGCAGGGCTGCTGATGTGGTACGCCTTGCCGTGCGCAGCCACTTTCCACGTCGCGACCGTGCCGGAGGTCGAGCAGACGGCTAAGAGAAACGCGTCGCCCATGCATGCGCTGTCAAGGACAAGTGCCTCGGACTCGGCCAAGCCGCTCGGCAGATCATGCGCCTCGACGGCCATGTCGGCGGTGACTAGCGCGCTGCTTCCGCCAGCCGCCTGCGTTGGATCCGTGACGACGAGCGTCAGGCGCCCATGAACAAGCGCCGCGACCTGCGCGTCTGTCCCAAGGACGCACGCTTTCGACGCGCCCCTCAGACGCACGCGGTGCTCCGACAGAAGCGAGCCGTGCCCGTTTTCGGCAAGGTGCCAGCCGATGAGCACACCGTCCTGTGACAGGGAAAGGATGCCGCGGTGCGAGTGAGTCACATCGAGGGCGACAATGTCCGTCTTGTGCTCCGCGCGCAGGAAGCGCATCGGCGCCGACGTCGACGGCATGCGCGCCACGTCGCGCTCGTTGGCGACAAGCGTATCCTGTACAAAGATGCCGCGCTGGTCGCCGTCAAAGAGGAGCGCGAGCGATACAGCGGCGGTGCCGCGCATACCGTTTGCCGACTGTGCGTGGATGATGGCCGTCGGCACGACGCCGCCTCCTTCCGGCACACCAGCGTATGCGAGCGGGACAAACTGCAAGAGCAGCGGCGCAGGCGACGACTCTACGGCGACTCCCGCCGGAAGGCGCAGCATGATGTACGTGTTGAGGAGCGCAGGCGAGCTGCTTTCGAGGTTCATCAGCGCGTACACTGCGATCGATCCGTCGGCAAGCAGCGCAAAAAAGAGGTCGGGCGCATGGGCCATGAGCTGCTGCAGCTGTGCAAGCCGCAACTGCTGGCTCTCGACCTGGTGCCCATGAATATTGGCGTGCTGCTCGACGTATGCCAGCTGGTCCATGTCGTGCTGGAGCGCAGTCGCGAGGCGATACGCATCGCAGTACATCAGTGCGACCACGTCGGAAGTCGTTTCCGTTCCGAGATCAACCGTTGCATCGACTGCGGCCCACTGCCGCAGGACGAACGGCTCGTCGACGACCGGGGCGTAGATGCATGCTGCGCTATTCGCCGTCGTCACGACCAGCACGGCACGCGGCTCGGCCTCGGCGCGTGCTTGGCGCCAGTCGAGCGCGTGGACGACGCGCGTGTGCGACAGCTGGGCGACAAGAGCGAGTGTACTCATGTCCTGCTCGAGCGTGTGCCACACAAGCACGCGCTTGTCGTACAGCGGCACTGCAGCGAGGTACATGCCGTCGGGCGACCACCGTACGCAGAGAATGGTGCGCGGAGCACTACATAAGATAAGCGACGTACCTCTTGCGCCATGTGCGGCGCCACTGCGAGCCTGGGCGCGTGCTGCGCTGCCACACCGACACCGCCTTGTCCGTGCCGATCGCGAGGCGGCCCCAGTGCACGCCGAGCGCCGTGACGTACTCGCCGGGAAGCGGTAGCGTCCCGTCGAGGCGCCACCGCGCATAGGTCGGCACCTGCTGAAACTTGCCGATATTCAGCGCATCGAGGCGCCAAATGGCAATGACGCCTGCAAATGACGCGGCGAGCTGCGTCAGGCCAAACACGTACCAGGATCGTATCCGAGTCGGCCCGCTCCGTGCCGAGGGCGATGCTGCTCACTGTTGCGGTGTGCAAACGTCCCGCACTGCCCGGAACATCATCAAACGACAGGCACTGCATCAGCTGGCTGCGCCCGAGGAACACATTGATCCGGCGCCCACTCGCTTGTGCCTGGGTCAGCACGTCTGACGTACGCTAATGTACACCTGCTTTTCCGCGTTTACGTACGACGCAAACGTGTTGAGCGCTGCGGCGATACGCGGCGAGTCGCGCGGGACCACCGTCTTGGGCGCATTCGACGCGCCGAGCGACGCCCATTCGCGCGCGAGCGTCGGCAAGACGTCGGTCATCGTCGCTACGAACCTCCACTATCTTTCGCGAGCCACGCGGAAAGGATCCGTGCGAGCGGCTCGTTGTGACCTGGGTCAGGCGCGCGACGTACGTAGGCAAAATGCGTGCGGCATTCCCAGCTCGCAGACGGTCGACGAGCGGCGTGCGAGTGCGCTCGTGTCCAGGCCGAACGACTGCTCGGCGTGGCGGCGGTGCCAGGACGGCGCCCAGGTATCCTGTGTGAGCACGGCTACGTACCGAGTCGCCGGCGCCCCAGTAGGCACGCACGATCGTGTTGTGCTTGTCGATATAGTCGAGGAGTGTAGGAGGAATGGCCGTGATCGTGCGCATCTCGTCGCCGGCCATGCCGAGCGCGTTGAACGCCGCGCCGGGGCCGACGACGAACGAGGCAGTGGTGTGTGCAGGCTGCTGGCCCATGCGTGTGACGAACGCGACAATGTTGGCGACCCACGCAAACGGAAGCATCGCAAGGAGCATCGTGAGGTAGTGCAGGAAAAACATGCCGACGCGCGTCAGGGGAACGACGAGCGAGCGTGCACGCGGCGCACGCGCAATGTAGCTCACCGTCGGGAAGAGGAGATAGACGCCGTGTATGGCCGGATTCGTCTGCAGGAGCTGCAGTGCAATATACGCGCCGACACTGTGGCCAAAGACAAATACTGGCGCGCCGGGCGGGAGCATGGCCTGCAGCGTGCGTAGTGCGTGCCCCTGTGCCTTGATCTGATCCTGCAGCGTATAGTAGGGGCGCTCGTAGCCCAAGAGCGAGACGCGGCCGGTGGGCGGCACCGGACTTTCGTCGATTTCGGCGTCAAAGAGCGTACGTGCGCCTCCTTTCGTGCCGCCCGCCGCGTCCTCGGCGACATCGTGCCCCAGCGACGAGACACACAGGGCGGTCACCGTGCCCGCGAGCTCCTTTTCGTGGCACAGTGTTTCGAGGAAGCTCGCATAGTACGTCGAGAGGCCAGGGTTGCCTGGCACAAACAGCACGCCGATCTTGGGCGTCTGTGCGCGCACCAGCAAGGCGCGCGCGTCCCCAACAAGGCCATGGATCATGATGGGCACGTGCATTTGTCAGCGTCCATCACCATGCCGACGCTACGTGTGGTGCCCCATGTGCAGGTGCATGCCGAGCCGCCTGCGCACCACCTGATGTCTACGGAGCAGTTCCGCGGCCCGGAGCGCGTCGGTTTCCAGAACCCATGGGACAGCTGGCACAAGCCGTCTCCGTACGAGGTCGTGCAGGGCCTCGAGTGGGGCGAGCGCCCCGGCACGGATGCGCACAATGTGCGCCCCAACCTGACGGCGGCCGTGCGTGGTGTGTTTTCGCCGCGGTCCGAGTCGCCGGACCTCAAGTCGCAGGCCGAGCGCAAAAACGCGCTGCCGCTGCAGGTGCAAAAGCCCGACTTTGGTTTTGACAAGGAGCGCGCAAAGGCGACGTGGCTGGGGCATGCTGGCGCGCTGCTCCAGCTGCCTTCGCTGTCGGGCGATGGGCGTCCGCTCACTGTCCTATTTGACCCTATCTTTTCGGCGCGGTGCTCGCCGTCGCAGCTCGTCGGCCCGTTGCGCTTCTTCCCCGCACCATGCACGGTTGCGGATTTGCCAGAGATTGATATCGTGGTCATCTCGCACAACCACTACGACCACCTCGACTACCACACGATCGTCTCGCTGTGGGAGCGATTCGGGACGAATGTGCACTTTGTCGTGCCCCTCGGCAACAAGGCCTGGTTCATCCACGAGACGGTGGACATTGCGCCCGACTCCGTCACCGAGCTCGACTGGTGGGACGAGGCGACGGTCGAGGCCGGGGGAAGTGGCTCCCTGCGCATCGTGTGCACGCCGGCGCAGCACGGCTCGGGGCGCACGACGTCCGACGCTGGGCATACGCTTTGGTCGAGTTGGATGCTCGAGCACACCAGCGCACGCGACCCCGAGGACGTGTACCGTGTCTTTTTCGGCGGCGACTCGGGCTTTCGATTCCGCGTGGGAACGGACGAGTGCTGCGAGAGCCCCGAGGCGATGGACGAGAAAGGCGACGTTGGAAGCGCCGACGAGAGCGCCGTGTCGACCCCCACGCAGGTCGAGTCGCCGCTCGCGACCAGCACGCCGTCGCCTACCGACATGCGCCCCCGCCTGTCGAGCGACTCGCTCAAAGGCATTCCGTTCCTGGAAAAGCACAAGATACCCCACATCGCAAAGGTTCGGACCCTGTCCGAGTCGAGCGCGCGCGACATCTCGCCCTTTCGCCGCCGCCGCAGCGAGGACAAGGCAACTGTATACCCTGCATGCCCCGCGTTTGCGGAAATTGCGGCCAAGCTCGGCGCGCCCGACATGCTCATGCTCCCAGTGTCGGTCGGCGCGACGTACGCGTTCCTCAAGAGCTTCGATCTACTTCCCGACTGGATCAGCCCGATTCCCCGCCTGTCTGACGGACTAACTGGCGCGAATCATATGAGCGCCTCGGACGCGGTCGCCATTCTCCAGATCATGCAGACGCAGGGACGGAGCAACGGCCGCCCGCCGCGCCACCGCCCAGTCTGCCTCGCGATCCACTGGGGGACCTTTGTCGAGGGGCCTGCCGAGATCACCGAGACCATCTTCCGCCTCGAGACGGCCTGCGCGCAGCGCCGCGTCGCGTTTGTGCGCGCGTACCAAGGTGTGCCCGATGGACCCGATAGTACCCCCGCCTTTGCCCTGGTCAACCACGGCCAGAGCATTCGGGTTGTAGCTGACTAATCAACGTGCCTCCCGCCATGGCCAGCGCGACGTTCCGCGAGCAGTTTGCGGCGGCGCTGCAAAGCCGTGGCTCGCGATGCGCGTACGTCTCGCACCTAAAGGTGTACGAGTTCGCGGACGAAGGTGCGCCGAGCTCGCAGCACAAAACGCGCTATATCCTCCTCGCGCAGACGCCCGATCAGCGCGGAGCAACACTGTACAAGGCGAAGCGCAACGCCAACGGTTCGTTTAGTATCGGAAAGGAGTGGGACCTCGCTGGGCTGCGCGAGCTCATACTGCATCCTGATTCGTACGTCACGGTGGCACTTGCGAGGTCGTACCGATGGCAAGCGGACAAGACGCAGGACCCTACCGAGTTCCTGGGGTCCGTCGCACGCGCCTTTCAGGCGATTCAGGGACGCCTGCCGATATGCACGGGCTGGAGCATGGAAGAGGACGTGCAGCCGCAGGCCGCGTCGCCTGCGCAGCTCGCGCCAGCTGTGCCGCCCGTGCGCGGCGCATCCCCAGCATTGGCCCACGCAGGCAGCCCAGCGCTGGGTCAGGTGCAGGCCCCGGTGACGCCGGCGCTTGCGTCGCACCATGTTGCGTCGCCTCAGCCGATTTCCGCTCCGCTCGCTGGCCTTGCACCCCCAGTGCAGCCTCGCTCGGGATCCACGTCGCCTCAGCCGGCTGTGCCGGCCCAGTTGGCCTCTGTCGCGCCGCGTGCCGTGCCGGACGCGCAGCCCACACCCCCCCTGCGCTCGTCGCCTGCGCCGCAGCCCAGTGCGTATGAGCGCAAAGCCGACCCTGCGCTGGAAGCGCTGCGCGACGAGTCGCGGACGCCGTCCGACTCGGTGCACGATCCGCTTGCCTTGCGTGATCCGCTTGCACGCCGTGCGTCGCGGCGGGGTGGACTTACTCGCCCGCCTGCCGCCTTTGCGCCGAGCGCAGCCGAGACGGCTGCTGCGCGCCGTGCCGGCGGAAAAGAACACGATACGCTCACTCATGTCGAAGAGATGCTCGAAGGCTTCGAGTGGAAAGGCGGCAGTCTTTCGCTCGATGTGCACGGTACGCGCCGCAACGTCGGCACGGCCGATGTGATTGAGGCACGCCTACTTGAAGAGCTTGCGGCGCTCGAGTCGTCTAATATCCACGCCATGATCGAGTCGGACGATCGAGTAAACCAAGTGCTGCAGCACATGGACGACGCGCTCAACTACCTGTACCAGCTCGACGGCAGCATAGCTGGCTACAAGCGCCAGTTGAATGCGCGCGCCGAAGACATTGCGTATATCGAAGGGCAGAACCGCGGTCTACAGGTCCAGACGTCGAACCAGCGCGTACTCTTGCAAGAGATCGAGGTGATGCTGTCGACTGTCAACGTCGACAGCGATGCGGTGCGCAAGCTTGCGACGGCCGACATTGAATCCGCGTCGGACGTCCCTCAGCTCGAGTCAGCTGCCACGACACTCTACAAGAGCATTCTGCAGACGCGCCCAGATACGCAGAGCCGCACGGCCGGCACCGAGATTGCGGCCATGACCGAGCGTCTGCAGCAGTACGAGGCGATTGCAAACCGCTTCAGCAGCCGCCTGCTGCAAGGCGTTGCTGGCGTATTCGAGTCCGAAGGCAACGCGCTGCTGTCGGACGCAAATGCACTCCGACAGACCTCGGCACCGAATGCGACGCTGCCGACGCACGCGGGTATGGAGCAGGCTGCCGGCAAGTACTGTGGTCTGATGCTCTACATGAAAGAGACGTCGCCGGCACTCTTTGAGCAGCTCGCTGCGGCGTACCTGCGCATTGCCGCGCACTGCTACCAAGTAGAGCTGCAGCGCGTCTTTGCCGCGTGGCGCCAGCAGTTGGGCGACAGCGCGCGCCTCAAAAAGGGGGGCCTGCAGCGCGAGCACAGCATGCTCGGCCCCAACCGCGGCACGGAAGTCCTCCCGTGGGAAGCGCTGCAGCGCGTCTTTGCCGCGCTCGTGGCACGTGTGCAGGACGAGCAGGCGTTCCTCTCGGACCTGCTGCACATCAACGATACCAACGTCACATTCGCGGACTACATGGACCTCGAGCCGTACTTCCGCCACCGCGCCGCGGTCACGACGCCAATTGCCTCGGTGAGTGCCGGAGGCGATATGCGCTCGGCGCTTGAGCAGGTCTTTGGCTCCATCACACCGGAGCTCGACAGCTTTGTCACGAGTGTCGGCGCGTCGGACCGTGTGAACCTCGTCGGTCTCCTTGCCGAGACGGAGCGCGTGGTGCGCGAGTCGGCGTCGCGCCCCAGCGGCGAGTTCTTTGAGCATGCCCTCGGCAAGGTCCTTACGCGCATGCACACCGAGTTTAGCCGGCTTGTCGACGAGCAAATCCGCGCGATCGAGCAGACGAAGCTCTCGGTCAAGAAACGCAAGGGTATTGTGCACTTTGTGCGCGCCTTCCCAGCGCTGGTGCGCCGCATCGAGACGCAGCTGGTCGATGCCGATGACCTGGCTGTGCGCAGTACGGTCAACGAGGCGTACGAGCGCATCAGCCGCAGCATGTTCTCAATGCTGCAGTCCATCTCGAACATGGGCGTCGCGGGCATGGACGAGGACAAGGGCCAGCTGAACCACTATGTGATTCTGATTGAAAATATGCACCACGTCCAGACGCGTGTCAAGCCCGGCACGCCGCCGAACGCGGCCCTGGCGCATGTGCGCGAGCAGGCGCAGGCGATCTACACGCACGCGCTGACCGGCTACGTGCAGAGCGTGCTGCGCCGCTCGCTCGGAAAAATGACCGACTTTTGCACCGGCATCGACGCACTGCTGCAGACGACGCCTGCGAACGAAGTCACGCTGCACAGCGCCTACTCGAAGTCTGCTGCGAAGAAACTCGTGCGTGAGTACACTGCCAAAGATATGCGCAAAGCCGTCGAGGCGCTTTCGAAGCGTGTTCAGAAGCACTTTTGCGAGGAAGACGACAGCACGGGCCAGAGTGCCGTCTCGGCGCCGCTCGAGCGCGACGAGATCGCCGAGGTGCTTGCACAGGTGTGGCGCGCCAGTGAGGACGCGTACGTAAAAGAGACGGAGCGATTCCTACGGATCCTCAAAACGTGCTACAGTGATGCGCTCCATGTCGACTTCACCGCCCAGGACGTGCGGCGTCCTTTCCATATTTCCCCGCCCAGCGTGCGGAAAAAGTAGATGTACAGCAGCCCATGCACGCCCATCGATCGACAAGCATGCAAGCCACGATCGATGTCACGTGGAAGGCTATCTGATAAAGGATTCAGGCACAAGGTGCGGTGCGCGGTGCGCATGTCGTTTTAGAGGGGCTTCAGCGGCCGGTTTGCGATCGGGGTGGCCGACAGCAGCGAGGCGCTAACCACGCCGGCGCGGTGCGCGACCATCGACATGAGGCTGTCCGAAAGGCCGTGCGTGTATTCGTTGCAGCCAAACACATAGACGTTGGCGGGCGTCGTGGGGCGCTCGGGCACCTCGTGACGCTCCGTGCACGGCGTGCACGGCGTGCTGGGCGTGCCAGAGTTGTAGCCCGAGTCGCCGCGGCGTGCGGACGCGACGCTGCTCTCGCGGCTGCCCTCGCGCCCGACACGGCTCTGGGGGATGCGCTCGAGGACAGCGGGGTGCACGGTCGCAGCCGACATGTCGTGACGCCAGCGCGGAGGGTCCGAGGGGACAAGGCGGTAGTCGCGCGTGATACCGCGTGCGGCCGCGCGAGCCACGTCGGGATCGGCGGCGCTGGCAATCTCGGCGTCTTCGCGCATCTCACGCTCGCGAAGGGCAAGCACACCCTCAGCAGAAAGCATAGGGAAATGAGAAGAAAGCGTACGAACAAAAGGGAGCGTACTAGCAGCCCGTTGAAAGCCCGTGCCAAGAAAAACAGCGTCGTACACGTCCGAGCGCTTGACAGAGTCGCCGGCGGTGGTCGACGTAGAAATGCGAATGCGGCCGTCGGGGAGCGACTCAGCACTGTCCAGCGCCGTGCTCGCCATGACACGGACAACGCCTTTTTCAGGCATGTAGGGGTCCCGGTAGTCGATTTCCTGGTCATAGACCAGCTCATACACTTGCGAAAGCAGGTCGCTGCGCACGACCGAGTAGTTGGTGCGCTTAAACTCGTCGAGCTGCGCGCGGCGCGCGCGTGCGGTGCTCTCCCAGAACGTCGACACGCTCGAGGGGTCGAATGCGGCACTGTTCACAAACGGCGAGTCGTCGGACGGCACCAGCGCCGACGCACGCACAATCATGTCAAGGTCGGCGTCGGGGAAACGGTCGCGCAGGTAGCACACCATCTCGGCAGACGACTGGCCGCCACCAACCACCGCAAGGCGGAGACGGGGGGCAGCCGTGTCGACATCGCGGCGCTGGAGCACTTTGTCCAGGCGCGCCATTTGAGGAAGAAAAGTGGATGCGTGCACCACGCGCGACACGTTCTCGGGGTCGCTCGGCGGCCACTTGTACATCGACTGGAAGACGGGGGGGACGTTGGCCGAGCCACCGACAGCCGTCGTAACATTGCGCGCGTTCAGCGTCTCGGTCTCGCCCGTAATCGTGTTCTTTGCGAGGACGCGCAAATAGACCACCTTTCCGTCGCGCTCCACGGGCTGAATGTCGGTGACTGTGCGGCCGTAGTGGGCATAGGACTGCATCCGCTGCGCAGCCCACGCCAGGTACGCGCTCCACTCACGGCGGCTCGGCACCTTTTCTTCGCGGTTGATGTACTGCGCAAGACGGCCCTCGGTGTGCAAAAAGTTGAGGAACGTGTAGGCAGACGTGGGGTCGCGCATCGTCGCCAGGTCCTTGATCGGGGACACTTGGAGCTGCGCGCCAGGAAGCAGCAGAGAGGGGTGCCTGCGTTAGACCGGGGACATACCATGCGAATTGCGGCTGCTTTTCCAGGAAGCACATGGAAAAATTTTTGACCTTGGCTTCCTCGCTCTCATGCAGGGCAATGCACAGTGCCAGATTGGCAGGGCCTACGTCAGTAGCGCAACATACCGAAGCCAACGCCGATGAGGTCGTACACACGCTCAGACATGGTGTACGCAGAAGAACTTGCCCGCACTGCCTTTGTCCGATTGACACAACTCTTGGCACAGAGCCAGCTGCGCCCTCCCATCGATTACGCACGGCCTCCTATTTTTGCCGCATTACTCGGGCCCTTGCTCGCACCGCATTTACCACGTGGCAGGGCGTAGCTCCCACCATGTCGGGTTGGCTTGCGAAGAAGGCAGTATGGCCCACGGCCGTGCCAGAAAAGACCTTTCAGCTTCTGATCGGTGCGGATACGCTGGTGGAAGTCAAGGTCCAGCATGGCGGAGCGCAAGAGGGCCGCGAGGCGGTGCACATCGTCACGCCGACCGCAACGGGGCACGGACGTGCTCTGATCGCCGCTGATGTCGCGATGCACGTCGTGCCGCCTTGTGCGCCGTACACTCATCCTTCGCAGGAGCCGAATGATAACTCGCTCAATGCACGCAGCAAGCGCATGGCGCACGTCGAGCTGATAGGCGGCAACGACCTCTCTCTGCTCAATGTCTGGGCACTGACCTACATTTTTTTTACGCTGTGGCCCGACCAGGAGTACTTTGTGCTCCAAACGAGGTCGGCGCCTTCTTCGGGCGCTTGGGTCGTGCCCTTGCTGGCATCAGGGCTGGCTGTGCCGCACCCGGCAGACACACAGGCGCGCAAGACGTCTGTGGATGCTGACGCGAGCGGCGAGGTGCTGGTCTCGCGCGCAGCATTCTGGCAGGGCGCTGGGCCGTTGCCTGCAGGAGGATGGGTGCCCGTGCTTGACTCGGACGCGACCTACCCCCATCTCGCGCAGTCGCACCGCGCGGCGCCGAGCGGCCTTGCTGTCGGCACGCTTCACCCGGCCCGTGCGCCCAAACTTGGCCTGTGGAACGTGCAACACGCTACGCTACCGCTCTACCGCCGCTATATTCCCGAGATTGGTCAGACGCTTTCGTTCCGTCTGGCGAGCTCGCTCAGCGAGACGGACGTCGACCTACTGCACCGCTGGCACGCAACGGACCGCGTCAACACTGGCTGGCGCCAGGACATGCCGCGCGAGGAGCACCGCAAGTACCTCGCGGAGCAAGAGGCCTCGAGTGACTCGATTGCACTGATCGGTGAATGGGACGGCGAGCCATTTGGCTATGTGGAAATCTACCACGCAAAAGAAAATGCGCTGCGAAACTATTTTGACGCTGGTGACTATGACCGCGGTTTCCACGCTTTGGTCGGCGAAGAAAAGTTCCGTGGACCTCACCGTGTGAGGTCGTGGATGGGGAGCGTAATCCACCTGCTCTTCCTCCTCGATCCTCGTACGATGCGTGTAGTGAGCGAGCCACGTGCAAGCAACACCAAAATGGTCGAGTACGAGTGCATGTGCGGCGGTCATGTCGAAAAGCTCATCGATCTGCCGCACAAGCGCGCTGCACTGGTGTTTATTCCTCGCGAACGCTTCTTCCAACTGTGCCCTGTGGGACCTTTGCCGACAGTCTGATAGGCCGATATGGTGATTATGCAGGGTCCACTCTGCCTGGTGCCTGACGCCGAGTGCATCTGATTGGTCATGCCTCCACATGTCGACGTGCAGGTCGATCGTGTCATGGCCCAAAAAGTGGAGCATGCGGGCGATCTCTTCAAGCAATACATTGACCTAGATGTTCCGCGCTACAGTTACGAATGCCCCGGTAGATGCGAACTGCTTTGTAGCTTTGTAAAGCTACTTTGCTAAAGAGATCATGGTATAAGGTTGAATAAAAAAAAATTATGGCTCCACAATTCCCACTCGGCAAACGGACCGTTGCAATAGTGCTCCATCACGAACAAATGATCGAACGTCCTACAGAGGTGCCGGAAGGGCGATAGCCTCTGCTGCTAGGAGATTCAACTCGCATTGCAGTCGATATCAAACACAACAGGGACCAAGTCAGACCTAGGCTTGCCCATACAGTTTCGCCCAAAATCCTCAGTGGCGACGCCGCATTGCTGCCTTACGACGTCGAGCTGGAAGTCATCGGTGCATACTTACCGTATAAAACTGTGACAGGAGAGAAAGACCGTGGCAATTCACATTTTGCTCGACCTATTGCCCGTATTTTAGGTGACCATGCTGGTCTACAACTGCCCCATTTTTGGACTTTGATTTACATATTATGCAACGTTTGGCCAAGTGAAAAAGACTTTGATTTCGTTTTACCGAAGACAATCGCTGAATTACCAACCCTAAACCAGCTCGTTCGGATGCGTCTGTGTTCTAAACCCGACGTAGATGGGAAGTATTCTGACAATTACTGCCCGTACCAAGAGTATACGATCAATGGCAGTAACCCGCTCTGGTGGTACTCAGTAGATGCCACTTCATTTTGGCAAGGGTGTGGACCTTTTTTTGCAGGAACCTGGATCCCCGACTATTATTCGCATCCGGCCTTTTCTTCGCCGTACTCATCTTTGCGCTGCCACTTTCCGTTTGTAATGAATGATGAAGATGAGCTCCCAGGGCAGCTGGATGGATCGCAAATCAAGACAATTTCTGTCCCTTTATGCTGAAGTCCGTTAACCTACAACGTGCTCTCGTACTGGATCGTGCACGCGTGGAACCAATTATCATCTACACCGCCATCGCAGCAATTCAGAATATAACATCCAATGCACTTGGACCATACACCCTAGTTCCTGATGTAATTAGTCTTCTGTCTACTACCATCAGACATTTTCACACAAACTCTGTCTGAACTGAAGGTTGTTGTGCCGCCTCCACGCTAGAGTAATTTTAAATGTTACACATGGTCTGCTTTGTAATTCGTGAGTCATGTAGAAACGCATTATAAAAGGGTCTCAGGTACTTGTCGCTTTTCAGCATAACCTTCTCATGACAGAATTTACCGATATTCCCCCCGGTAAATACTCATTCACAGCTGGAAGAAGAAGTAAAATCGAATTTGAAGTCCAGCACAAAGGTTATATGTATGAGCGGTTGGCTCTCGTAATTAAACCGCACATTACATTTGGCGACTCTGAGACATTAGATCCAAAAATTGAGCTTCAAGTTATAGTACCATCTCTCCCCTACGAGGGCAGTGGCTGCTTCGCATGCTCAGGAGCACCACAAGATGCGATCGTGATAATGACAGGTTGTACTTCAGAATACACGCTAACTGTTACAACACTTTGGGTGATTTGCCATATCGTATTTACGATGTGGCCTAATCGGTTAACTTTTGCATTAATGATACCTAAAAGTATCTTCCAGCACAACAGGGCCATTCAAGCCCAAATGCAAAGACTCGCGTATTTTACAAGCTCAACTTCGGATGACTATGATGAAGTGAACTTTAAACACTACAAATGCACGTACTTCTTTCGCGAACAATTTTGGAAAGGGTTTGGCGCAAGTGAAGAGTACCGCTGGGCTCCTTTGTTGACTGGTGGAGTGTTCCGGTCGATTTACAATTTCTGGCAAGCGCAGCTGTTTTCAAGTTCTCTGGGCGACAAAACGCCACCCCTGCAAACTGCAGGTGATTATACCAACACTTCGTTGGACACAAGTGTACTATACCGGAGATTTCTACCCGAAATCAAGCAGACTCTGGTGTACCGGCTCATTGATTTACGTACTTCATTCGACATTAATCGGCTCTGCTCTTGGAGCGTTGATAAGCGTCTCAAAGAGGATTGGTTTGAAAAAGCAAAATTGGACAACATGTACATTTATCTCAAGAATTCAAACAGCCTTTGCCGCTATACTTTGATTGGTGAATTGGATGAAGTTCCTTTCTGTTACGTGGAAGTAAACGAGAAGGATTCTTGTATCCGGTCGGATTCTATCACAAGGGAGGGACTTTCTGTCATGTTTCGAATCATCTTTAACGAGCACTGTTTGCAAAATCGGCTTTTAACTGTTGCTACTACGGCTGGGCTTGTACACATGTTGTTCTTACTAGATCCCAATACGACACAAATTGGCGTTGCACCGAACGTCAACAATATTCCACTGATCAAATGTCTGTGCGAGTCCGGAGGATTTTTTCATGAGGTACGTACCAGTTTTTTCGGGGGAGAAGGGGATGTGCTAATTGTAGCTAAATGGCTCATACTTTGAGCGTAAAGCACTAGTTGTATATCCACAGGAGCGATTTTATCAATTTTTTCCTAGAGTACCTCTGCCTATGCTTTGAATCGAAAAAGTGAATATGACTAAAATGAATCTGTAACGTAATCTTTTGAAACCTAGTCATTTTATTACCTGCTACCTGAAGCACTTGTCATTGATTACTCATGGTACGAACCAATAATTTAGATAATTCGCATATGAACATCGAGTCATACATTCACCGTAAAAACGCTAAATCCAGGAAACACAAGTTGTCTAGATCTTGCTACGATGACCAGTGACGGTGAATGCAGTTCAGTAATGAGGATAGTTGATACTAAGGGAATAAGTTTTAGTGCGCCCCATGTTTCCGCGAGAATCGCGCCAGGCTCATACACATTCTTTCTTGGATCATTGTCGAAAATACGTGTAAAAGTGGAACGGACGAAGCTAGGAAATACAAATGATCTTCACTATACTATAAGACTTTTTAATTTGGGAAAAGACAAGTCAATCTTTGTCCACCCTCAAGCAGAGGTATATGTACGCACACACATCCCGGTGACATCTCCCACTCAAAGTCACAAAGCCAAAATACAACAACCCAAACGCCCTTTTATTCCAATTATATCATTCTTTTATAAAGAAGATGACCCACTTACTCTGCACCATATTTGGTGTTTTTGCTATACATTGTTTACCTTCTGGCCTGAACAAGAGTTTATTGCGCTGGATACTTCAACGTCAGCAACACTACCATACTGGCTCTTACCACTAATGGCGTCACGAATCGCAGGACCATGGCCTGAAGCGCTTGGCATCAAAGAGTTCCAACAATATCAGTCCACAGTCGCTCTTTCTCGGGCAGAGTTCTGGCAAGGGGCTGGCCCTTTGATAATGGGTGGTTGGGTACCAGCCTTGGACGGACAACGGCTACAGGTTTCCTATATGGATTTTCAAACAATCACTGATTTGAGTTTATTACCCTGGGAAATAACTCGAAAGGTTGTTCCGTTCTATGAGAGGTACATTGCAGAGTTTGGGGAGACGATCTCATTTTTTATGTTGACGCCAAACTGGATTGCAGGGCATGACCAGCCTAGTTTAGTACTACCAACAGAGAGTTTCTTCTTTGAATGCAATTGGGATGGTAAGCCATTTGCTACTGTGTGGACAAACAGGAATGAGTTCAGTGTCAACTGTAACAGAAATTATATTCAAGATCAATCGCACCAGAGGGTCGGCACGCAGTCAATTATACATGTACGTTTTTTTTTGCATTATTCCACTAACAGAAAAGTTCTTGTTTTTGATTAACGATAAAACTATGGAACTAAGTACAAAACCTGAAGAAGACGAAGAAAATGTCGAGTTGATCAAGTCACTTCTCCAGAGTGGAGGCCATGTCGACCGAGTGCGTGAAAAAGTTAGGCTGACTCTACAGTATGAAGAACCTTGCTGTCACCGCGAGCTAACGATTAAATTCACGCGAAAGAGATTTTTTCAAACTGGGTTCTTTTCTCCACTGCCCAAATGGAAGCCAGATGAGCCTTGTTGTTAGGTAGGTAGACAACGGGCCAGGGTAGTTGCACAGTTTTAGTAATTCAATTGTCCTGCAGCTTGGTTTGCCACACGGTTGGTATCTCCGCATTCTATACCGATTCGTGTGAGCAATAACACGTGGTAATTCACACAATGGGGTGTCTAGTCAGTTTCCTCCACCAACATTCAACTTCTCCCGTGCAAAACAGTTGATCCATAATATGCAAAGCCCGAGTGAGGCTGTTCGTGGCCCATTTCGTCTAAAAATTGGACAAACCGAAATAAAAGTTCAAGTCACACATCATGAAGATTCGAATGATCGGTTCGTGTGCGAACTTGCGCCTTCTGTAATTTATGGTGACTCTGACCTACTCGAGGAAGGTGTTGGGCTCCGCGTCACTTCACCAGGAGCCGACGACGAGAACGATGGTAGATGGGATTGTTTAAATTTGCCACAAGAAGTTACTATGACCTCATCGGTCCCCATACCAGATTCCAGTTTCACGCTGCCTAAATTTTGGGCATTGTGTTACATTTTGTTCACTTTATGGCCCGATCAGGAATCATTTACTTTCAAGTTACCAAAATCAAATACCAAGCAACGCTGGTGTATTAAAGCTCGTTTGACAGAATTACTATACATGCCAGATTGGTTTCAAGAGGGCCGTAAAACGGCGGATGGCGAGGAGATAAGTGAAGGAGGGGTTTTCCGAAAAACATTCTGGCAAGGAGCGGGAGCTGATGCGATTAATAGATGGGCTCCCATGTTAGGCTATTCCGTGCTCGCCTGCGTTGACATGGTTAGAAAACGATGTTTTACCTCCGAAGTCACTGACAACCCATTATCGAATCCTAAAGGTAATTATGAAGAAAATATGAGCTCTTTGGTTACAGGAGTTTTCTATAAGCGCTACTGTCCTGAACTGAGCCAGACTTTAACATTCAGAATTCTTGATCTGAATTCCTCAAGTGACGCAGAACTAATTCTAAGTTGGAAAGTTGCACAACATCTCGAAAGAGATTGGTGTGAATCTGTGAATCTCGATGATTTCCAGCCTTACTTTGATTATTATGTGAATGAAGAAGGATACGCTCTACTCGGCGAATTAGACGGGATACCAATATCATACGTTGAAGTAAGATGGGATCAAAATCTATTGAACACGGACGATGTTCGCAAACAGCGAACCCCAATTTTGATTCGAACTGTTTTTAATGAAAACGTATTGAACAATCGCACTCTCATTACTACAACAATCAAATCACTAGTCCACATGCTGTTCCTGTTGGATCCAAGCATTCTTGAAATCCGTACAGCACCACGAGCGACAAACTTAGCCATGGTAAAATGCTTATGTGAAGCTGGAGGATATTTTTCTGAGGTGCGTTAATTTTGCAACATACTAATGATTAGTTCATCGGCTCCTGTCGAGCTCGACAAGCTCTATTATTATACCCCAGAGACCGATTTTTTGACTTTTTTCCTATCCCTTTAGCCTCGATTGCATGAATAGACATTGAAAAGGCTCGAGTTCGAGTTCGCACCATATTGATTTGTCAGCTAGAACGTGGGCGAGGTATTAGATAATGTCGAGCATGAAATGCAATTGGTGCCACTCCACATCCATCGTAATGATCAAAGAAAGTGAAAATTACCGCTTGGACAAAACGTTTGACACTAGATTAATAAGCTACAATCTTCCCAGCATACCAGGTAGGATCATACCAGGATCCTATACTTTTTGTCTCGGGGACCGGTCAAGACTACGTATGGAAATTGAGTGTGACTCGGTCGATTACAAGGACAAGATTCAGTATACGATTAGTTTACAGAGCCCAGAAGGCCAGAAAGGTTTATTTGAAACTTGTCATTTAAAAGCAAAGGTGATTAACAAGGCGCCCAAGCATGTCGGTCCGGCTAAAGCAAAAGAAATAAGACAAGAATCTGTATCGTATCCTATCGCAACATTCCTCGTTCAAGACTTGGTGAGCCCCCTCACCCTTCGCCAAATTTGGTGTTATTGTTATACTTTATTCTCTTTATGGCCTGAACAAGAGTTCATCGCGCTGGATTTGAAAAACTCTTCTAATATACAACGTTGGCTTCCTTCGCTTTGCGCTACAAGACTAGCAGGGCCATGGCCGGAACATTTTGAAATTTCCAAAACCCTAGAATACGCATCAACAGCTGCTTTGTCTCGTGCTGACTTCTGGCAAGGAGCTGGCCCATTGAAGCTGGGGGGTTGGGTCCCAGCTCTCGATGAAGATCATCTGCTGCAAGACACTTATTTTTTGCATACGACGGATGAAACTAATGCTGAGGTATCCAAACTGACTGTGCGGGAGGTTAAAGAAAATGTGCCCCTGTATCAAAGGTTCCTACCAGAGTTCGGAATCTGCGTCACCTTTCTCATGCAAGAGCTAGAATGGGAAGCATCTGACTTGGAGCTAGCTTGGGTATTGCCCTCTAAACGACTCGATTTTATCTGTCAATGGGACTGTCAGCCATTTGCCAGCGTTAGCATACAAAACGGAGACTTCCTTATATTTGGCGCTGGAACCCCTGAGGAAGAAACGATACGTGCAGAAGTTCAAATCAGGTCAATCATCCATGTGAGTTTCAAGTTTTGTACTGACAAAGTTTCTTTTTCTGGTTAATGAACAGGCCCACGAACTTTTCACGACCGTGGAGGAGAATGAGGAAACTATTGACCACATCAGGTTGCTGTTGCGGTGTGGAGGTCATATTGAACGTGTATGTTGTAAAAAGTGGCTGATTTCTAGCATCAAAATGGATGTTGTTTCCGCAAGCTAATCATCGCTGTACCGCGCAAGCAGTACTTTCAAACAGGCTTTTACCATCCGCTTCCCAAATGGAAGCCCGAAGTAGCACGTTCTTAGTATAAATGAACGATGCATTATGCCAATACATCCAAAATGAAACATTTGTAATTAAATTTATCCGGTGACCAAGTCGCCACTCGGTGATTCGATGTTGCCATTACTGCTCTATCCTTTGCATTTGACTTCTCAGAAAATACGAAGGCGAGTCCTGCCAACCAGTCTACCGTTGCCGGTTTGAATCGGTGCGACTATGAACAAAACCTCACATAAGTTTTAGTAATCAAATTCATCCGTCGGAAGTATCCTTGGTGGCGAATTTAACAATAAAGACATCAATCTAGCCATGCCACCCACCCCCCACCCCCCCGTGATTGAGAGATTGACTGACGTGCCTCAAGGTCGTTACCCATTGCACATTGGGACTTGTACTGAACTAGACATAAAGGTCGAGCACCAAGGGTATGACTTTGGAGGCCGTTTGGTGCACCTGGTAACACCCGAGACAAAGGTCGTGGGCGCCTTTGCCCTGCCGCGTGGCATAAGATTACGAATACTTGCTCCCTACCTTGAATACCCTGACGAATATGGAAATGTACAGGAAACAGGAGTGCACTGCGATCGTGCGATCGTATGGCTAATAGAAGAGTCTGGACCTGTTCTATTGACGCCTAGACATGCATGGGTTCTATTTTATGTATTTTTTACTCTGTGGCCTGGCCAAAAGCACTTTGATTTCTGTCTCCCAAATACAAAACATAATATCCGATGCATGGGGCAGTTCTTTTTTCTAAAGCAAAGGATTTGGAGTGCTGAATTTAACAACTATGACTATGATGAGCAATATGAAGTTGGTGGTGTTAATTCGCCATCGTTTTGGATGTGTGGTGGTCCAGACAATACCAATGCCTGGATTCCTGATACTAGCCTAATTTCTACAGCACGATCACCTTATGAGCCATTAACTGGTCCCGGAAAACTAAACAAGCGAAACAGACGTCATTCCAAGAATGAACAAAACATTCAAAAATCAAGTGACTTTGGAAAAGTTATATACCATCGCTTTATCCCGGAGACTAAATCTATGTTAATTTACCGAAGTTTTCACCCCGAAAAGGACCATGAAACTCTTGAGCAGTGTGGGAAGCCGTGTAGCCCTTATTGTCACACGAAAATTATTGGAGAGCTAAGCGATATTCCCTTTGGTTGTGTCGTCTTAAATGATTATCGCAGCGCGCCTAGTTTCAATGATCTGGGAATTGAAGGTCAAGTTGCTTTTCAAATTTACTATATTGAAAAGTATCAAGAAAATGCACGAGACATCCTAATTGCCCTACAGTCACTTCTCCACATGCTATTTTTGCTGGACCCTTCCTCTAGAAGTGTTGTGGCGATCACCGGCGCTCTAGATTTGACCTTAATCAAATGGATGTGTATGTCGGGTGGAAATATAAGTAAAGTAAGTAAAAATGGCTCACCATCTTCAGTCTTTCGGATCGCTTGATGAGCCTCAAGTATTAATTGAGTTTTCAAGAGATGCATATCTTACATTTTTCCCTAGTGGAACCCCATATATCGCCTGCACAACATCATGGGAAGGCTTTTGTCATCACAAAGACAAGGACCCGAGATCTCATTACAGTTACAGTGCTGTGATGCCATCGGATCTAACATCCTTCAAATATTCCTTTTCTTCAAACTCCAATGCAATCCTGCCGGGAAATTACCGGCTTGATATTCACGGTTGTGCATTTGAGCAATATACAGTTGACATTATGGACCATGGCCAAGATTATGCGCGTTACCGCATAACTCTTTCATCAAAACATACGAAAAACGAAACAAACATTACAGATGACTCTGAACTAACCATTAGAGTGCATAACCCAGCCTCAAAAGAGTCAGGTCAAGACAGATCTCTAAAAGTACCTCTTGCTAATACAAAGCGGATTCCGATTGTTGAGCTGGTCAGCAATGATTCAGGACCACGGCTAGTGATGAAACGTATATGGACGTATTGTTACATTCTGTTTACTTTGTGGCCTCACCACGAATATATTACATTGGACACGAAAGAAGCACTAACACAAAACTCCTGGATCGTGCCACTCCTCGGCTCTGGGCTGGCTCGAAAGGAGTTACCTCGGGACGATTTCGGACTCTCTTTACTGTTCGGTGAAGACACTTGCGATCGCCACGTTTATTTATCTCGCGCTCAATTTTGGCAAGGGGTGGGCCCATTTAACGCGAAAAAATGGATCCCGATGCTGAGAAAGGGTAACTTTCCTTGGTTTTGTGTTTCAGCTTCTGAGGAGCAGGGACCTGAACTAGGCGTTGGGGAATCCACATTCCATCGAGGCATTCCTCATTGGGTCGGAAAGGAAGGCTTGATAATGTATCGACGTTTCATTCCTGAAGTCGGAAAAGTCTTGACTTTTCGGCTGAAAGACTATAAACGCGAAATCTTTTCGGCGGACAGTATCTACTTCAACAGATTCCCTGAGTCTGTCCCTCTTATCTGTGAATGGGACGGCATTCCCTTTGTGCGTGCACATGTTCATACCGCAAGAGAGTGCAATAAAGAGAATGATACGAAATCATTTCGCGTTGATGAACCCAAGGACAAACCACCCACTACAAATGAGCGACTTATGTTCTATCGAAGCTTGATCCACGTACGTGACATGCGTTTTGCTAATACCAGTTCATTTTTATCACTGACGACCGCGTTATGTATATTCATAACGAGGTAAGCACCGACTTCCCGGATATTGTCGAATCCTTAGGTCAATGTGGTGGATGTGTTGAGTGGGTACGTATAATTATTTTAACTGACTTGTCTAGATTAGTGCAGATTGTTGTCATGAACACTTTGAGACTCATATCTCCCGTTTAAACTTTTTCCAATACGGCTTTTATGGACCTGTACCAAATCTGGAGTACAAAGAATCAAGCCCGCTCGTATTTGCCGCAACCCCAAACTATAGCAAGTAACCCTCATGATATACTTATCCGTCGCTCACCGGATGGAAGTCAAGAGTAGTTTAAATTAACCACGTGCAAGTAAATATCACCTAAATGAAGCTTTAGTAATTAAATTTATCGTCGGCCCAAGTTGCCACTCGGTGACTCGACCCTTCCAACACTATTTTCTCCTTCGCATTTGGCTACCCAGATGGAGAGATTGACCTAATGGGTCCTATCCCTTGCGCATCGCACCTGCACTGAACTCGATATCAAAGTCGAGCACCAGGGAGTTGACTTTGGAAAACGTGTGGTGCATCTGGTATCGCCTGAGACGAAAGTAACTGGTGCCTTTGCTCTGCCGCGCGGCATAAAAATACGAGTTGTTGCTCCTTATCTTCCGTACCCTGACGAAAATGGAAATGCCGAGGGGACAGAATCCCATTGTTATCGTGCAATCGCATAATTATTAGAGGGGCCCGAACCTGACCTATTGACGCCAAGACATATGTGGACACTTTTTTACGTCTTTTTCACTCTATGGCCTGGCCAAAAGGGTTTTGATTTCTTGTTTCGAAACACAAGCCACAATTCTCACTGCATGAGGCAATCTGTTTATTTAAAGCAACGGTTATGGACTTATCAATACAACGATTTTGAATATGATAAGTACAAAGCTGGTGGCGTTTGTGGGCCTGAATTTTGGATGTGGGGTGGGCCTGATAAACTCAATGCCTGGATTCCAGATACCGAGTTGATCTCTACAACGCGACTATCTTTTGAATCTTTGATTTGCTCTACTAGGGCAAACGAGGCAAATCAAAACCACTTTGAAAAGGAGTCAGACACTATCAAGTCAAAGGGTTTGGGTAAAATCGTATATCGTCGGTTTATCCCAGAGACAAAATGCATGTTATTATACCGATTTGTCCACCCCGACAATGATCGTGAAATCCTTGAGCAATGTGGGAGACCGAGTAGTCCTTATTGCCATACGACAATTATTGGAGAGCTAAACGGAGTTCCCTTTGTTTGTGTCGATTTAATCGACTATCGCAACCATCCTAGCTTCAATGATCTTAAAATTGAAGGACAAGTTGTTTTTCAAATTTATTTTGATGAAGCCCATGAAGAAAATACACGAGACGTTCTAATTGCATTGCATTCACTCCTACATATGGTGTTTTTACTGAATCCTTCTTCCACAAGTGTTGTGTCTACTTCAAGCGTACTAGACTTGTCATTAATCAAGTGCATGTGTATGTCGGGTGGGCATATAAGCAAAGTAAGTGAAGTTGGCTAACTCTTTACAGTCGTTTGGATCGTTTGAAAAGCCTCAAGTATTAATTGAATTTTCAAAGCCAGCATTCCTTGAATATTTTCCCAGTGGTCGTCCATATATCGCTTGCACTACGTCATTCGAAGAGGAATGTGGTCATGAAATCATGGACTCGAAATCTCACTACAGTTTCAAGTCTGAAATGCCCTCAGGCCTAACGTCCTTCAAATATACCTTCTCATCAAAATCAAATACAGTCCTTCCGGGAACGTTCAGGCTTGATATTTATGGTTGTTTGTTTCAGGAATACACCGTTGATATCAAGTACTATAACTCGGGACAGTTTCGATGCACCTTTTCTCTTCGATAAACGAAACGGAGATGTGCACGTTTATTTGTCGCGTGCTCGATTTTGGCAAGGGGCAGGCCCATTTGGCGCAAGAAAGTGGACTCCGGTCGTGAAGAAGGGCGACGTTAGCAGGTTATCTGTTTTTATTGCTCGTAATCAAGAGCTTGAGCAGGAACTCAACGAATGCACATTGTATCAAGACAATTTGGACTGGGGTGGCAAAGAAGGAGGCTCGACAATATATCGACGGTTTATCCCCGAAGCCGGGAAAGTCCTGACTTTTCGACTAATGGACTATGAAGGCGAGCCAGTGTCAGCGGACGGTATCTACTCTAGCAATCTTCCTTCGCCTCTCCCCCTGGTTTGTGAATGGGATAATATTCCCTTTGCAAGTGCTAGCATTTGTGGTACGAACAGAGACGACTGCTATAAAAAAAAGCATGATACGAAATCATTTCACGTTGACGAAGTCGAAGACAAACCGCCAACTAAACAAGAGCAACTTGTGCTTTATCGAAGCTTGATCCACGTACGTGAGAGGACATTTTGCTAATTACAGTTCATTTTTATCACTGATAAACTCGTTATGAGCATTTATCGCGAAATAACCTCGGATCACCCGGATGTTGTCGAAGCCCTGTGTCAATGTGGAGGACGGGTTGAGGGGGTAAGTATGGTTGTGCTAGCTGACATGATCAGATACGCTCTTACTGTTGTTGGGATGTCTACAAGATACGTGTTCCTCGGGAACAATTCTTTCAATACGGATTTTACGGTCCTGCACCAGAAAAAAAAGAGACAAGCACACTCGAGGCTGCCCCTACCTCGGGTAACGCTATACAAACTTCATAACATGTTTGTTCGCAGCTGCAATAGGTAACAAGGTATATCATCTACATGGTACATGCATTAACGAAGTGGGACGGAAGGACGGGCAATTGGTTTGTGCACGTCTCCAGCCGCACTTGGCGCTTGCGGTGCAGGTCGTGCGAAACTGCACGACACGGCAAACGAGGTCCGGTTGTGCATCACTTGCGGCGCTGCGACACTGCTCCGTGGCTTGCGCACCGGGGGAATGGTGTACCGCTTCGTCGGGGCCTTATAAGCCACCGGCTTCCCGTTTTCATCGAGGACGCTTCGGTGCGGCGGCCATGCCACGGAGCCCCCTTTGCCAATCTCCTTTCCGAGCGATGTCGTCTTGGACTCTTTTTCAGACACGCTCATGGCAGACAGTTGGGCATTGAGACTGCGCTCGCCAAACACCTTGCGCTTCGGCTCGCCCTTGTTCTTGAGCGAGAGATGCTGCATATCCTCCAGCACGGCCGACATGTCGTCTGTACGCTTTTCCGACTTGGTATTCGCCATAACGATCCCAAGACCTGCAAGCTGGTCATCCTTGGGCATCTTTTCAAGCGAGTCCAGTACGATGGCCATTTCGCGACGCATCGTGTGCGTCCTAGACATGTCGTAGTTCGACGCGCGCCGTTTCGGCACGTCCGCATCGGGGTGTGTTTTCTCCACCAGCTTGCTCACCGGCTCAGGCAGACGCGTTGGCGAAAACGTTCCGCGCTCCAGGGGCCCCAGGTGAGGCGCATCGGGCACTTTGGCAGCGTCCACAGGAGACGCCCATTCATCGTCCACCGCAAGGTTGGGGCTGCTCCTCGCAGACGACATACCACGCGCTTCGACATCCCTGCGAGTTGCTTCAGACAAATTTCGTGCATGGCTGCGCTTCGCTTTTGGGGTCAGCGGAAAAGAAATGCCGATGCCCGCTACGCCGCCGTCCTGCGGCATGGAATGCAGCGCGTGTGCACGCAAAGGAGCGGGCCGGTGTGGCTCCGGCGCCTCGCCACGGGGCGATGCCGGCACTCTTGTGTGTTCCCGCTCGTCCGTGACCCATGTCGCCTGCGGCCCATCAAACTGTTTCGGCGACGCATCGAGCTTGGGCGCCGGCGGGGGGTATAGTGAGGGGGGAGCGGTTCATTCTCGCGCGCGGCGATGCGTCGCGAGCGCCTTACCGGAGCCGTGTCCTTGCGCGCGTCAGAAAAGGTATCAGCAGCATGCTGCGGCGGGTCCGCGCGGCTCGCTTGGCGAGTACGCATCGTGGACTGACAGGGTCTAGCAGCGCCTGATTGGCCTGCGAAATCAACAACGCCCTGGACGCGTCGCGTACGTCACGTGCAAAACCGATCCGTGCGTTCACGATGGCGCGTGCATGGGCCCCCCTGCAGCTTGCGCGGCATACACGCCCCTGGACGCTGGGCACGGGGCGGTGGTCGGATGCGCTGAAGCAGATTGCCAAGACAGACGAGGTAGGTACACGCACTAATGTAGGCCGCGCTGCCTGAAAGTGTCCTGATTGATTCGGATGCACATACTTATACGGTCTACGATGGCTACCCCAAAGCGCAATTTCATTTTCTCATTGTACCCCGCCTGCCGCTGTACCGCGAAGAGGTGCTTGAGAATGGCAAGCGGCGGAGAGTACAGATCCATGCGCGCGAGCTTGACTCGGTCAGTACGTTGCTGGCGAGCCGGCATGCCGCGTTTGTGCTCGAGTGCCTCGAGAAAGCAAGCAAGCGGGTACGTTGTTCCCCTGACACAGTTGATCGACCGTATCCACGAGTCGATGCAACGGCTTGCCATTCCCGAGACGCCGGGCGAATGCGACTATGCAAAAGATGGCCAAGGGACAGGAGCCACTTGGGACGTGCGCTGCGGATTCCACTCGATTCCTTCGATGCACCACCTGCATCTGCACGTACGTCGTGCGACTGACTCAGGTGATCTCGAGCGACCTCGTGTCAGACCGTCTCAAGCACAAGAAAGTACGTCGCTTTGCTGACGCAGCACTATCTCTCCTTTCACCCGACGGCTGGCTACTGGCTTCCATTGGAGCAAGCGCAAGAGCTTGCCAAAGACGGCGCCAGGGCCCTGCCGCATCCCGAGGCACACTACCACGACATCCTCAAGGGGCCACTTGTCGATCTCGACGACAAAAATACGTTCAAAGTGATGCCTGCACTGAAGCAGGACCTCGAGGAACGGTGGCGTGCTACCGTCGATGCGCAGCGGCTACGTAAATAGGGCATTGTCGACAATATGCAGCGTCGATTCACACAGGCACATTAGACGAGATGCGCCGCTAGCCGACACGACGCCTGCGCCCAGTACGGGGCCGGTTGGCTGGTCGTCGTGCCCCAGACGAAACACGCGGCTCTCGCCGTACTTGGCATTGGGAGCGGCGCGGTATACAAACACGTTGTGTGTGAGCGAGGCACGCGAGCCTCCCATGCGCGGCTCAATTGCCAGGACGGTCGAAGAGGCTGCGCCCGGCGCGCGGTGCACATAGACAGGATGTGCGTCGCGCTTTGACGCGAGGACATAGCTAATTGCCGGGGCAGTCTCGGTATGCTCCCACGGCGCGAGGGCCAAGGGTTTCGGAGGGGCAAACAGCAGGCCGTCGACATCGTACTTGAGCAAGAGGCGTGCGTCGGGGACGTTGGACGGCGCAGTACGCGCAAGGAGCATGCCCGCATCCGCCGGCGCGCTCTGCGACGTGGTGCCGTCGGCGTGCACTGCAGTAAATACGAGGCGCGTGCCGGCCAGTTCGTCCTCCTCTTCGAGTCCATCCTGCAAGAGGCTCGAGGTGCCTGCGCCGGGGTTCTCGGTATACTTTTCGAGTCCTTCGAGCATTGTAAGGAGCTCGCTGGGATCGAGCGTCTCGCTGACGCTGTCGTCGCCCTCAAACACGCTTGACCACCGCGTTCCTTCGTGCGCCTTGGCGATATGCAGCGTAAGGAGGCCCGTGACGTGCGTCTCGCCGGCCGTGCGCGTCTGTACATGTTCCCACGTCCAGAGACTTGTAGCGACGTCAATCTCGCCCCATAGCGCCCGCGATTCGTAGGTTCCTTGGCGGAGTGCTGCCTCGGTATCGGCATGCGCCGGCTCTTCGCCCAGTTCAGTGATGTGTGCCTCGCGCAAGGCCAGGCCGATGCTCGCGCCTTTGCGCGAAAAGTGCACACGGATTTCGTGCTTGGTGAGCGTCGCGGGCAGCGCAAACGCGACCGTCACAGTGTCGTCCGTCTGTGTCCACGAATAAGGCGGCGTCTTTCCGGGTTTGGAAGCAGGCGCAGGAGCTGCAGGCGGCGGGGCAGATGCGCCAAACGGCGCTTCTGCCCCAAGCAGCGTCGTCTCGCCGATAAGCGCCGCACTCACCGGCTCGTCTCCCGTCAAGTGCCAGACGAGGTGCACAGACGTGTCGTAGCGCACAAGTGCGACATCAAACGATGTCTGCGTCTGCGTATGATGCCCCGCACCCGACGACGCGCCGAGGCCTGCGTGCACAGGGCCGCTTTTCGAGGCGCGGCGTGCACGTTCCAGCAAGACGTGCTGGTCGGCGGCTGCTACGATGCGCCACGGCAGCGCCGTCTCGCTTTCAGGCACAGGCAATTCCGGAAGAGGATGCGTGTGCACGCGCGCCTCGAGCGAGTCCGCAGAGAGCGTCAATAGGCTCAGCACCGGCCCGTCGCACACCGCCACGGTCTGTGCGTCGACTGCGAGGATCGACGCGGACTGCGTGCTCTGCACACGGTGCACGCGCTCTACCTTGAGCGCATCGTCGAGCGCCGCGAGTGTCACGTACCCCTCCGCGTCGACGTACGCACACACCGCGCGGTCGCCCGGCACGATCGTCAGTGCGCCGTGCATCGCACGGGCCTTTAGCTCTTTGTACCCCAGCGATGCATCGTTGCCTGGGGCCGCTGCCTTGGTCGGCAAAGCAAACGTATGTTGCTTCGGCACATCGCCCGGCACGAGGCGATACGCCTCAAACTGCGGTCGCAGCAGTGCGCGGTCCGGCGCAAAGAGCATGGTTTTAAAAAGGCCCAAATCGGGAATCGGGGAAATTGCTATTCGCTATCTTGGCGGAGCTCGCGGAGGCGGCGCAGGACTAGCAGCATCCTTGCCAGGCCGCCAGTCGTGTGGGGCTCGTCGATCTCGTCGTCGACCTCGGTATCATTGGATGCGCGGATCGCACGCCACGTCTCGTCGAGCAGCGAGGTCTGCGTGGCCTGCGCCGGCTCTTCTAGCGGGAGCTCCCAGAGCGAAGGCTGGCGCCGCCCGTCGGCGTGCTCGATCGATCCTTCGGACTGCATCACGGACGACTCGCGCGAGTCCTTGTGCGTCTGGCGTGAGGAGAGACGCGCACGCTTGACGAACCCAATCGCCGAGCGGCCGTAGGTGCCCTGGCTCGAGCCCTGCGCCGCGGCATTGGCGAGGATATTCGCAAGGGGGTAGCAGCTCTGCGTGCCGGGGTGGATGCGTTTCTTGGGCTTCGCCTCGTCGGCCGCCTCGTCCTCGAGGCTGCCGCCCTGTGCAAGGACCTTGGCCTGCTCCTCCTCCTGGAAGCGCACGAGGAACGCAGCGCGCTCTTGCTGCATCTGCTTGCCCCATTCAATCTCCTCCGGCGTGTCGGTATCTTCCTTGGCGAACGCCTCCTGGGAAATAGGTGTCAGCGCGGGAATCAGAGCGCGGTGCATGTAGGTCTCGGGGCACGATCCAGCGGCCTCGGCGCGGTGCCGCGCCTTTTTCTTCTCCTCGTCGGTGCTTCCCACCTCGTGCTCCTCCTTCCAGCGGGTGTAGTCGGGATTCGGCACGCCGCGCCACAGCGGGTGCGTTTCAGAGAGGGGCACACGTCCGCCCGCTTCCCACGCGGCGTGCGCGGCGCGGCGCGATTCCGCCGACGATGCGTCGTCAAAGGGGTTCTCGGTGCCCGGCTCGCCCGGCACCTTGGCCGCGGGCCCTTCTAGGTAGTGGTAGACGAGCCACAAGAACGCCTCGGCACGCTGCCGCGCCGACAGCGGGTTACTCGCCTGGGGAAAGAAGAGCGAGTGCACGTCGAACGGCTGCGGAAAGTGCAGCGACGTGACTTCGGACGCCTGCTGCGTCAGGAGAAAGATGAGCGTCACGACCGACGTCGGCGGCACGCGGTTGCGGCGCAGGCGGCGTGCAATTTCTGACATGTCGCCCGGCACCTCTTCCGTGTCCTCGCCCGGGGTGTGACGCGCGGCCGCCGACGCCGTCGCGGTGCCGCCCGGCGGCCCTGGACGCTCGTACGGCAGCAGCACTGCTTTGAGCAGCGACTTCATGCGAGGCGCATCCTGCATGTTGCGGCGCGTATTGTCCGACTTTTGCAGCGATGGTACGGGGTGGTACGAGCGCAGAATCGTCTTCATCTCGGGGTAGAACGCGAGGGTCGTATTGATGCGGCCGACGTTCACGAGGAGGCACACCTTGGAAAAGTCTTCTGCGTACTCCTCGTCGAGCAGGCACTTTTCGCGCATGCTCTTGGTGCACTTGCTGCTGTTCATCAGCGCCTCGAGGTACAGCTCCTTGAACGTGAGCTTCTCTGCGCCGGGGTGCGCCCACGTCTCGTCCGGCTGCTCGAGCTCAGCGCAAGGCGTGATCGAGTCGGGGTAGTTGGTATCGCGCCACTGCAGGTACGCTTTGCGGCGGTCCTGCCACGCAGCGAGCTCTTCGTCCGTCTCGTCGCTGCGGCGCGCCGAGCCGGCCGACTGGCCGTACGGCCAGACGTACGTCGGAAACGGGCCGCCGATCGCGGCCGCGACACCGACCTGCACGGCCGGCGGCTGGCTCGCGACCAGCCCCTTGTCCGCCTCGGCGCTCGGCGCATCGTTCGCCAGCGCATTCACAAACGTCGACGTCGCAGGACCCCTGGGGCCGGCGCGGGGGTTCGTAAAGACGCGGCGCGTGTCGGCGAATAAGTAGCACAGCATCGCATGCTGCACGTCGACACGCGTCAGCGGCTCACCATCGTAGCGCTTCACGGGCTGATTCCGCATTTGCACAGTGCTGCATAAGTCAGGCGACGTACCCTTTACCGTGGCTCACCGGCGCGGCGCTCGACTCCGCCTCTTTCTCCCCCATGGCGGCCGAATACAACCCCGATCAAATCGGGCGATCGGCTGCCCGTGCGTCGTGGCAAGTGCCGTCATGGTGAAGAAGAAGAAGCCGCAGCTGAAAGCAAGCGTGCCGCGCGGCTTCGCCACGACCTCGGTGCCGAAGCGCGAGTCGACGCCCGAGCCGGAGCCGCCCGCGGCGCCGGAGCCCGCGGCGTCGGTGGCGTCCGAGCCGCCAGCACCCGCCGAGGAACCCTCGAGCGAGTTCGACGCCGAGGCCGCCGAGATGCAGGCGCTGCAGGAGGTGGTCGACGCGGTGTACCCCAAGGTCGAGCGCGAGTCGGCGCGCAGGCTCAAGGTATGTCGCATAGCTGACACAGACGATGGAATTCAACCAGCGCCTCGCGAAATCGCTGCCGCAGTGCAACGTGTCGCGCAAGCTGCGCAGCCAGGTGCTGGACTGGGCACTGGGGCGGTACGTGCCGGAGGATCCTGCGGACACTGTCGGCGTCGGGAAAGGTGCGCCGGCTGTGCCTGCCGAGCAGCCGACCGAGGAGAAGGGGAACGAGACGACGACGTATCTGCCTACGCCCGCGATCCAAGAGGTGCTCGGTACGCCGCCGCTGCCGGACACGGATGCCAAGACGCTGGAGCTTGCGCTGACGACGTGGGAACTGCTCAAGTCGCTCGGGTTCCAGCGCGAGCACGCAGACATTGCCCTGGAGTATGCACCGAATCTCGACGCGGAAGAGTGCATTGCCTTTCTCCTCTTTCACCTTCCGGATGACGAGGTGCGCAAGCTGTCCTTGTCGACGCTTGAGCCGGCCAAGGCCGAGGCCAAAGAGGCGCTCGAGCTGTCGTATGCAAGTGCGATCGACGAGACGCATCCGCCGAAGCACGCCGCCTACGAATTCTCGCGCACCAACAAAGGCAGCATGCGCCCGCTGAACGTGCCCGAAGCGCCCAAAGAGCGCGCGACGACCCTTGACGAGCTTCCGCGGGGCCTGCCGCTGGAGGTCTGGAAAGGGACCGAAGACGCGGTCGCCGACATTCAGAAGCTCCTCGATCCCGACTCGCCGTGGACCGACTTGATCGAGCACCCGATCGACGCATACTGTACGGCCCGCATCGCCCTGCTGCGTGTCGACCAAGAGAAAGCACGCCGCAAGAAACTCCTCGGCAAGGTCCTCGACCGGTACCTGGCCAACGTGGCCAACGAGGAGGGGGCGCAGCGTGCGTTTGCGCAGATTTGCACGCGCGCCAACGACCTCATGCAGCAGGCCGAGATGCAGCCGGCCTTTCACAAGAAGGCCGCCGCCGAGCGCTTCAAGGAGCGCATGCGTCTCCACCAGGAAAGCACCAAGACGCAGGTGGACGAGCGCACACGCCGCCGTGCCGAAATCGAAAAGGCGATGGCGAACGATGAGGCGGACATTGACGAGCGCATGAACCGCCAAATCGAGATGCGCGAGGCCAAAGAGCGCGAATCCCAGGAAAAGGAGGAGGAAGAAAAGGCGGCTAAGGCCGCGCAGGACGAGCTCGATCGGCAGGCCGAGCAGGGCGACAAGAGCGACGGAAAAGAAGAGGGCGGCGAATCCCTCTTTGGCGCGATGCTCGAGGAGCCCGAGGCGGCCGCGGACAATACACAGGTGCGCCTGCGCGAGATTGCGCCGAGCCAGGGAAGCCGCACCCCCCGAGCGCTCCTCACCGACCTCTTGAAACAGATCGATCCGCACGCCTCGCAGCGCTTCACGCCCGTGTCCGGTGGAAGCGTGTGCCGCAGCCACCTCGAAGTGCGCTGGAACACGGGCGACAAGAAAGAGGGCCATACCGTCGTCCTCGACTCGTACAAGCTCACGACCGAGGGCTGCGCCACGCAGCAGCTCGCCGACGACCTCGTTGCGACCGTCGCGCTGAACTGCCTCGGCCGCGACCGCCAGGTGCAGCGCACGCTCCCGACCGGCTTCCGTGCATTCTGGGACGAGCTCGAGACGCTGCGCACCAAGGAGAAGTACGCCTTTCTCCGCACCGAGTTTGGGCATGTCCAGGAGCTGCTGGAGCGCCGAGCGTCGCATCCTGCGCCGCCGCGGCGCCAGCGCCGTGCGGCCAAGAATGAGGGCACGTCGCGCTCGCAGCGCCGCAACGACAAGCCACGGCAACCGAGCGAGGAGATCGCCCAGCAGTATGCTGCGCGCCGTGCTTCCGATGCGTACCAAGCGATGCTGCCTGGTCGTGAGCAGCTGCCAATCGCCAAGTCGCGCAACCGCATTCTCGAGAGCGTCGCGCACTCACAGGTCGTCGTCCTCTCGGGTGAAACGGGCTGCGGTAAGTCGACACAGCTGCCCGCCTATCTGCTCGAAGACGCGCTCGCGCGTGGCGAGCCGTGCAAGATCTACGTGACCGAGCCCCGGCGAATCTCGGCAATCTCGCTTGCGGAGCGTGTCTCGCAGGAGCTCGGCGAGGCGCGCGGCGCGATCGGTGGGCCGGACAGCTACATCGGCTATGCGATCCGTCTCGACAGCCAGATTGGACGCAACGCGCGCCTGATTTACGCGACGACCGGTATTGCGCTGCGCATGCTCGAGTCGTCGGCCTTTGACGAGATTACGCACATTATTATTGATGAAGTGCACGAGCGCTCGATCGAGTCCGACTTTTTGCTCATGGTGCTTAAAGTCCTGATGCAGCACCGCCGCGACCTGAAGGTCATTCTCATGTCGGCGACGCTCGATGCAGACCGCATCAGTGCGTACTTTGGCGGGTGCCCGATGCTCCACGTTCCCGGCCGCACGTTTCCGGTGGACGTGCACTACCTGGAGGATGCGCTCGAGCTGTGTGACTACACACTCGAGCCCAACTCGCCGTACGTGTGGCGCAACAGCGGCAAGCAGAACCGCGTCAAAGACAAGTCGAGCGAGGGCGACAAGGACAAAGGCGACGACGATGACGACGACGATGAAGAGGAGGAGCGTTCGTCCGGCCTCGCTGGCGGCGTGTACAGTCAAAAGACGGTTGACACGCTGGCGCAGCTGAACGAGTACGCGATCAACTACGACCTGATCGCCGAGCTTCTCAAAAAGATCTTTACCGAGCCGCGCTTCGACTCAATGAGCCAGGCCGTGCTCGTGTTCCTGCCCGGTATTGGCGAGATTCGGCAGTGCCAAGGCGCGCTGAGCGGGCACACCATCTTTGCGCCGAACCGGGTCCAGGTGCACATTCTCCACTCGAGCATTGCGCCGGAGGAGCAGGCCGAGGCCTTTTACCCCCCACCGCCCGGCATGCGCAAGATTGTGCTGGCGACCAACATTGCCGAGACCGGTATTACGATCCCCGACATTACGTGTGTTGTCGACACGGGCCGCCACCGCGAGATGCGGTACGACGAGAAGCGCAAGATCAGCCGCCTGGTCGAGTGCTTTGTCGCGCGCAGCAACGCCAAGCAGCGCCGCGGTCGTGCGGGCCGTGTGCAGCACGGTATCTGCTTCCACCTCTTTACCAAGATGCGTCACGATGAGTTTATGGACCCCCATCCCCTCCCCGAGATGCTGCGTCTCTCGCTGCAGGAGCTTGCGCTGACGCTCAAGGTGATGCAGATCCAGGTCGGCACGAGCATCGAGGATGCGCTGAGCCAGGCGCTCGATGCGCCACAGGCGATCAATGTGCAGCGTGCCGTTGCGTCGCTGGTCGAGGTCCAGGCGCTGACGCCTAACGAAGAGATCACGCCGCTCGGCCGCCACCTGTGCCACATGCCGCTCGATGTGCACCTGGGCAAGTTTTTGCTGATTGCGACGCGCTTCCGCTGTGTGGATGCGGCGCTGACGATTACCGCGGTGCTGAACAGCAAGTCACCGTTCCTGAACATGGGCGGCGGCCGCTTCCGCGAGACGTCGCGCTCGCACTTCAATGCGCACCACAGCGACTTTTACTGCTACATTAACATGTACCGCGGCTGGCGCCGTGCAGTGGGCTTCCAGAAGGGTGCGTCGTTCTGTGCGCAATACTCGCTTTCGCAAGACATTCTGTACCAGATCGAGGAGCTGCGGCAGCAGTACCTCTCGTATCTGGCCGATACGGGCTTCATCGAGCTGAGCAAGGAGGTACGCAAGGACCTCTCGCGCAACCGCACGCGCAACGGCCGGCCGCGCCTCATCGAGGTCCCCGCCGAGCTCGACACGTACGGCGAGTGCGTCCAGGCCGTGACGCTGGCGATGGTCGCGGCGCTCTATCCGAAGCTGCTCATGATCGAGCCCAAGTCGGACCAGATGCGCACGCTGACCAACAACCAGCCCGCGGCGATCCACCCCTCCTCGGTCAACTTTCGGACGTACCCCTCGTCGTTCCGCTCGCACTTTGTGTTGTACCACACGATCATGATGTCGAAGCGCCTCTACGCGTGGGACACGGCGTACGTCAGCGACGTCAACGTCCTGCTTGCCGGTGGCGATGCCGAGTTCAAGCACGCGAGCCGATCGCTCTTTCTCGACCACAACCGCGTGCGCATGGCGACGTTCGACGCCAAGTCACTCCTTGCGCTGCGTGTGCTGCGTACCGAACTCGCACGGAACCTGCAGGCAAGCTACAACCACCCTGGCCTCGGCTGGAGCGACGACGAGCAGGCCGTCTTTGCTCTGACGCTCGAGGTGCTCGGCGCGTCGCACCGGATGGCAACGACCGGCAAGCCGGAAGAGGGCAAGGGAAACATGTGGTAATTAGACTACATAGCTACGTCGTGCAGCGCCAGCGGCACGTCCGCAGACAGCGTGTCACGCATCGCACTCAGCGACAGCCATTTCGGCGCGGCAGTCGCAGGCGCGGTCGTGGGGTCGGAGCGCAGCGCACGCTCTGCTGGCTGCAGCACGCCGTCGAGGTGCACCGCAAACCGATCAATCTCGCTCGCAGGATGGAAAGCAGGCGCAGCACGCATCGGCGCGACCAAGTCGCCGAGCGCCCATCCCTCGGCCTGGGCATAGGCCAGGATCTCGTCTGCGACGTGCATCGGCTGCGCGACCAGCGAGCCGGCCGCCGCAAGCTCGTCGTGCGGCACAAGAGGCACCTCGACCACCGGCGGAAGGACCGGGTGGGTACGCCCGAGGCCGAGCGCACGTTCGAGTGACTCCATATCCAGGCGCAGGTCCGCAAAGTCGAGGCGGGGCAGCGGATCGAGCGGTGAAAAGACGAGGCACTGCTTCGCACTGTCAAAGTCCAGCAGGCCATCGAGCGACAGTGCCTCGGGCGCCTCGTGCGCCGTGCCGAGGCCCAAGACCGACGCCGGGGGCAAGGGCTCGGCGGGCGTCAGCTCCATCGGAAGCACATGCTCCGGCGAGGACGGCGTCCACTCCATGCCGGGCGCCGTGAGCTGCGGCAGGCTCTGCTCGACCTTGATCGGCGAGCCTTGCAGTCCGGACGACACGCCGAGCTCGGGCGAGAGGCTCGCTGGCGGCAAGCACGGCGGCGAGCCGGTTTCCGACTTGATTGGCGTCTCCTCTACACTCTCGGTCTCGCTCCGAGGCGGCGGCACGGACGCGAGGCGGGGCGGCGCACGCTCCCTGCGCATCGCGCGTCCCGACGGGCGGCGTGCAGCGCGGCGCGCGCCGTACCTGCGATTCCGCCTGTTTTGGAACTGGGTTAGGACAGGTACGTACCCAGATGGTCACCTGGCGGGGCTGCAGTCCCGTCGCCTGGGCGAGCTTGTACTTTTCCGCCTGGGTGATGTTGGGCGCGTGGCGAAAGGCGGTCTCGAGGATCTTGACAGCCTGCTCGCTGTGCGCCTTTGGGTTGCCGCAGCGCGACGGGTCGACGTCCGCGAGGAACGCATCGAGGCGCTCGTCGACCAAGGCGAGGATCGTATCGTGCGTCTCCTGCGCGGCGGCCGCACACTGTGTTTCAAAGAGATTGTGCAGGAGCGGCAGCGCGTGCACGCGCGAAGCCCCCCAGCGCGACTGTGCCTCGGTGAACCCCTGGGCAAAGGTGGTCTTGAGGCGCTGCAACGCGCGCTCATACAGCGAGATGAGCGCGTCCTGCACATCGGTGGCAAGCGGGCGATCGCGGACCGCCTCGGCAAAGGCCTCGGTCGTGATCGTGCGCAAATTCAGCGACACGCTCGACCCGCCCGGCAGCGGCGAGATGAGCGACGTGGGACTTGCGCCCTGCCTCAGCCCCCGGAGCACGGCGAGGCATCCGTCGAGAAAGTCCAGCTCGAAACGCATGAGGGCACGAAGCAAGTGTCGTGCCTTTATACCGGTCCGTGCGCAGCCACAGTGGAGGCCCTTTGTGCCGTACAGCGATCGAGACAAGGGGGCGGCACAGCTGCGCCTTGCCACGATGCAGTCGCAAGAGCAGCTGTGCACCGAGCTGCTCGCCTTTGAGAACCAGCTGCTAAACACGCTCGCGAGCCACAGCGAGGCGCGCCTGGCACGTCTGCGTGCCGCCGCCGAGCACATCAAGCGCGAGGTGCTTGCGCGCCAGGAGCGAGGCACGCTGTCGCCGTCGACGTGCCACCTCGGGGCGCGCGTCGGCCAGCGCCTCGAGCGGCTTGCCGGCCTGCTCCGCTCGCAGGAGAACGAGGCGGTGGCGATGCGTACCATGACGCAGAACGAGCTGCTGCTCCTTTTGCAGCGCACGCCGTCGCTGCAGGAGACGCCAAACCGGGGGGATAAGGGGGAGACGACGCTGAACGCGTCGCGCATGCGGACCTGGTTCTTGCACAACCTCGGCTACCCTTTCCCGACACGCGACGACAAGCTCCAGATCCTGGAGGATACCAACGCCGAGGCGAAAAGCCGCGCCGATTGCCTCGTGTACAACCAGGCGGTGCTCTGGTTCATCAACACCCGCCGGCGCTCAGGCTGGACGCGTTTCCTGCGCAGCTATGCGGGCGACGACAAGGCCAAGATGCTCCAGATTGCGTGGGCATTGCAGAACGAGGAGCCGGACGAGGACAGGATATGGTATGCAGGGCCGCTCTTTGTGCATGGCATGCCGCATAGGGTGCGGGATGGACGGACCGTGCATCCCAGGTCGCTGCGCCATGTCTTTCCCGAGGCCAGCGAGCGGTTCTTGAATGACTTGCGCAGCGACTGGTACGCAGTCGTCGAGCGTGTCAAGGTCGGCGTCAAGGAGCGCGTCGGCGACTGGATCGACGAGGTCCTGCGCCTCTCGGGCACGGGGCACGAGGCACAGGAGCAGCCCCGGCCGACGACGCGGCGTGCGAGCGCTCGGAAGTAGGATAAGAAGCGCGGCAACGCATGCTGCGCCGACGTGTGTTTGTGGACTAGTTGCGGATCATAGACCAGGTAGATGTGTATACGACAAGGGGCATTCCAGGCGTCTACATCCGCCGCCGATCACGCACACCGCCGGCGGTACCACTGCGGGCGGAGCAAAGTGGAGGTCGTCGCCTTTGTCTGCCATGTCGTCCTATGCGCATAAAGTCAACGACCCGACCGCGACAATTGCGTCGCTGCAGGAGCAGATTGCTACACTGCAGTCGCTTATAGAGAATACATTCAAGAAGCCGATGGCCGAGTGCCTCGCGGAGCTCGAGGGAACCGACGCCTCGGCACGTGCGGCGGATGCACAGGCCGCCCTGCAAGGGCGCCTTACCGGCGCCAAGCTGCTTGTCAGCGCTGCATACGTCTACCTGGATGTGATCTGGAGTACGTGGATGAGCTAACGCAGTGTATCTGAAGAGCAAGGGCATCGATCCCAAGACGCACCCAGTCCACGACGAACTGGTACGTCGTCTCGCTGACGCAGGAACGTGTACAGGCCTACTTTACCAAGCTAAAAAAGGCGGCAGGATCTGAAGAGGGTACGTGCCATGACTTATACAGGCCCGTCGCAGCGCATCGACCAGGGTGCCGCCGCACGCATGATTTCCGCAGCCGCCGGCGAGAAACGCAAGCACAAGCGCTTTGACGGTGAAGAGGAGGACGAAAAGAGCGAGCCCACCAAACCCACGAGCCAAAAGGCATCGAAAAAGGAGAGTAAGGCCAAGGACGCCGCCAAGGCCGAGCCCAAGACGACCCCTGAAAAAGACTCGGCCAAGTCTAAAGGCGATGCAAAGACCAAGACCAAGAAAGCCGACAAGCACGAGCCCAAGAAGCGCGCCGACGCACCCAAGAAGAAGCGCGCCCACGCATAGCATCGATACCCTAGCTTTTTTTCTGCCTCCACTTCGGGATGTCGGTGCCGCTCCGCTGGGCACTGGGCCCTGTACGCACCTTGCGCACGAGCCGTGGCGCATGGTCGCAGCGGCGCTGGGACATGGATCTGCCTACCGAGTCCGACATGCCCCCGACGCTCGATGCGATCGACGCGTTGGCGCCGGCCGCGCGCGCGCGCCGCGCCAAAGGCGAGAGCGACGCCGAGTTCGCACGGACACGCTGGGAGACGGCGTTCCGTAGCGTACGCGACTCGTTTACGCGCCCCCAGCTGTACGACCTCGCAAAAGAAGCGCAGCTGCGCAATATCCGCTCGTCGCTGCCCAAGGCCGAGTTGGTCCGTGCTTTTCTCGAGCAGCGCTTTTCGCTCAAGAATCCCGACGTGCTCGGCGACGCGTCAGCATTTGTCCCGCTCGAGCTCGGCGACGTGTTCCTGCTTGCACGCAATGGCCGCAACCTGTTCGAGGCTGCGCGCGACGCGGACGCAACTGTCTCGATCGAGAAGCGCGACGGGCAGACCGGTGCAGCGGTGCGGGGCACCGAGCAAGGTATTGCTACGCTCTCTGACTGGCTCTCGTCGTTTTGTGCGCATATCCACAAGGCCTCGATCGAAGCGGATGCCCCACTTGGACTTGTTCACATGATTGCAGAGCGGTCGGGATGCTACCTGGAAAAGGAGGGCAAGGAAATCCATATGCGATTCACCGATGCGACCGCCGCACATACTGCCGCTGTGCTCCTGCAGCAGTACAACAGCCGCACCAGTGCATCGCACCTTGCGTGCCTCGGCGCGCCGAGCAAGCCGCTGATTCCCCTGCCGTACGCACCCGGCACGCTGCACAGCCTTGCGGACGCGTACGCCATGAAGAGCGAGCATGTGCGGTACACTGCGCCGCAGCACGCCGCGTTTGCCACGACCGGCCTGTCGCACGTGGACCTCGAGGGGCTGCGCGAGGCGGCGGCCCCAGCGCCGCTCCCGATCGAGCTGTTGGGCGGCGAGTGGAAGACGCATTTGCGTGTCGCTTTCGGCCACGCCGTGTGGCCTGCGACATCCCAACCGACCTCGCTCTCCGACCTCGCCCCGTCGCTCTTTCTGCCAAGCACGCCGCCGAGCTGCATGCGGGCGACCGAGCTGGGGCCGTACACGGCCGGCGCCGAGAAGGAGGCCGAGCAGGTGCGTCTGTACTACCGCGCGACACTCGACGCGCGGCCACTCGACCTGGTCATCACGCTGCACACGACGCCGGAACGCAGCATCTTCCAAGAAGCGCAGTGGATCGTCCAGAGCTCCACAGATGTCCTGTGCCCTGCCGCCTCGATCGATGCACGCATTTCGGCACAGTCGACGGCGCCGATGCATACACGCGCCCTGCGCGAGACGGCGCTTGACACGTATTTACAGAGCATTAACGCATGGGGCGACGTCGCCTCGCCGGGCGTCGACGCGCTCGCTCCGGACGCGGCGCCGCACCACGCCCCTCTTGCTCCTCGCACGCTTGGCATGCGCCTTGGCGACGATTTCCTACACCTCTCCTTGTACCGCACCGAGACAGTCGTCCAGCGCACCACGCCGTACAAGCTGCAGGACGAGCCAGAAGACGAGCCGATTTTGCATCTCTACAAAGAGGCTACCAAGACGGATGCCATGCAAGGCTTCGCCATCGCTGCTACGGTACGTCACCCTACTTACCCAGATCAACTGGACACACTGGCCCTCGTCCGACGAACAAGTAGAACTGCTCTCCGAGCTGGTCCGCACGCCGTACCTCTCGCTCGGGCGGCAGGCTTCGTAGACCTCCACATTCGGGTCGCCTCCCACGACGATGCACGGCCCTTGGCTGAGGTTGCTCGTAACCTGGGCGCTCTTTGCCCTGCCGGCGTTTGCGTACATTGTCGGCATCGAGGATAGCGAGGGGCTGCGACAGACATGCAGTGGCATGTTTGCTGGCAAGAATACCTCGATCGATGGTAGGTAGCTCGGCTGACGCAGTCGTGTTCTACCCCAAGTCCCAAGGGCGCGCGACGGCGCTCGTGTACGAGCTGAACGAGCTCAGTCATATCGGAAAGTTTGACCAGGTGCGGCAGCAGTATGGCCAGATTGTACGTCGTGAGTCTGACGCAGTTCAAAACGTACGTGTGCAGCACACAGGCCGTGGAGCACGGATTGTGCACCGAAAAGGACCTCGGCAACTTTATTGTCGACGACTCGCGCGGCAAGACGTACACGGTCCAGCAAAAGCAGTTTGACTTTGGCGCAGGGAGCACGACGACCAACGTTTTTTCGTACAATGTTACTGTCACTGGCTACTACTGTGCCGTGGCCACGTCGCTGAGCCCAGCTGCCGACCCGGCCCAAACGAACCAGCGTCTGAACCAGTTTTCGGGCCACGTCGACTTCCACAACGTGTTTCGCGGTAATCTTCCGGCGGCAGAGCATCCCAAGCTCATGTTTTACGGCCTGATGACTCTTCTCTATGTGATCCTCGGCGCAGTGTGGCTCACGTTTTGTGGCATTCACCGCGAGCAGATTGTCACGGTACAGCACTTTATTTCGGCTACAATCATCTTTCTTGTGATTGAGTTGGCGTGCCAATGGCTGTATTATGCGTATTACAACAACCACGCAATCGATTTTGCACGTTTCCGTGCGGTGGACGGAAGCTCGTCGGTGACGACCACGGCGCGTTTCCTGTTGGTGCTTACGAATGTGCTGAGTGCGATGCGCGACAGTCTCTCCTTCTTTCTCCTGCTGATTGTGTCGATGGGCTACGGTGTAGTGCGTCCCACTATTGGCTCAGTCCTGCGCAAGGTGCAGATTCTCACTGCCTTGCACTTTGTCTTTGGCGTAATGTACTCCATCGGCATTATTTTGATTCTGCTCGAGATGAACGGCAGCTGGATTTTCCTCTTCATCTTCCCGCTCGCCGCGACACTCACTACGTTCTTAATGTGGATTCTGCACTCGCTCAAGTCGACGATCCAGTACCTGACCAACCGCAGGCAGACGTACAAGCGCGGTATGTTCCAGCGCCTGTACTATATCCTGATCGGTGCTGTCGTGGCCATTATGGGCTTTTTCTTCTTTTCGTCGTTCTTGGTCGCAAGCAACGGAACGAGCGAGTTGGCGACGACTTCGTGGCAGTACCGTTGGTTCTTGTTGGATGGGTCGCTGAGTATCCTCTATTTTGTCGGTACGTATCCGTGCTTACCCAGTCTTTACGTCGATTGCCTATGTCTGGCGGCCGACCGGTCAAAACATGCGTCTCGCGACCTCGGATGAGCTGGCGACAGACGAGGAAGCGGATGTGGGCGACTATGAAGTGCATACGCTTGGAGGCGATGACGAGCTCGATGATGATGCAGTCGAAGTTGGATCGCAGCACCTGAAAGACCTCTCGCACATCCACGAGACGGATCAGCACGAGGGCTTGCCGCCGTATTCGGGCGGCCCAAGTCGCGCTTCTTCGATGCACAAGGCCAAGGGTGACGACGACGAGCTTGTGTTTGATGCGGACGATGCAGAGTATGCACCCCCGATGCGTCCGTCGTACGATGCTGGTGGGAACGAGGTTGAAAGGGAACGGCTACAACTCTCGGACGATGAAGGCGATGCACGCAAGAAAGATTAAACGTAGAATGACTCTAAAATGTGGAGCATTAGCGCAAATGGGTTCAATTTTTGCGCGGCACGGATTTTCGGCAATACACGAATTCTTGCAGACTTGCAAGCATACAACTCGGAATCCTTGGAGTGAGACGCGTTCTACATAGCTCCTCGTTCCGTATGCACCTTACGGGAAGGACAATTCGAGAGTTTGTCCACAAAATTACGCTTCTAATCGAAGTTAGCATCGAAGTGCTAAAAGGATAGCTGCGGCTGCGAAGATATAATCCATAGCCCTTCATTACTACGTCTTGGCGCGCTATTTCTAGTTTCCGGCTTTTTCATATGCCGCGACATGCTCGCAAGCATGTACAGTTGCTGTCGATCCTGCACGATGTACGTCGAGTTTTACTAATTCCCAAACTTTCGGCAGAATCCAAAACGCACGGACTACCTGCAGTGCTACCTGGGGTCATTCAGCGACCACGATGCAGACTCTCGTCTGTTTCGGTCATTAGCGGCAATATGCTTAGCGATGACTATATCTAGCCAAGCATATATTTATGGCTTAGTGGATTCGGACAAACCTAACCAAGCTTGCAACGGAATGTGGGCGGGGCCAGACACAAGGATTGATGGTGTGTAATCATGCCGTTAACAGACAGCCGTAATTTCTCCAGGAGGAAAGGGGAATGTTACATTAATCATGTTTGAATGGAGCGACTTTGGAAACATAGGCCAACAGCGTAACGGCGGGTTTCTTGGGGTGAGTTACCACTCTTAACCTAGGAACTTGAATATGTTTGCACCACGAAAGCAGCCGAACATCACAAATGCAATGGGACTCAACTAGGCCAATTCTTATTGGATGACGATGAAGGCCCAGCATTAACTATAGAGCAAATTACCCTTGACCTTGGATCAAAAAAACATTCTCCTACCGTCGTTTCCTACAATGTGACCGAAACAGGATACTACTGCATTGGAATGATAACCTCTGGTATGATTTACGGGTCTTCAAAGAGTAAAATAAAATATGGGCACGTTGAAGGCTACGCTGTATTCCACAATACCACCACAGGGAATCTACCTTCGACCATGTATCCTCTGATGCAATTTTACAGAAACATGACAATGTATCTTTTGGTCATATTTGCAGGATGGTACATGGCTTGCCGAACAAACGTTGATAAAAAGCCTGCAATTATCACTGATGGGATCTCCTTTATCCACCGTGCTACTCTGTTCTGGTTTCTTGATGCCTTCTTTCACTTGCTTGCATTAACAATATTAAATGCCATGCAAGTCGATTTTCGGTCATTCAAGGATTTTAATAACGATACTATGGGTAACGTGTCGATCAAAACTTCTGTCATCGTCCTTATATGTTCCAGTGCAGTTCGAGATGGGTTTTCTTTTTTTTGGCTCTCCAAATTTGGTTTAGATCATGGGCCTACAGGCATTGTCTATCTATCAAAAACAGTCCTCCAGTTTCTTTGGGGGTTATACACGGTGTTCAGAGCAGTGTTTTCTCTTGGGATACTATGGACCTTTTCGGATTTCAATGGCGACTGGTTGGTTACGGGGTTTCCTATTTTTTTCATTGGGCCCTTCGCCGTTGCAGTACCTTCTTTGATCTTGCTAATGTCTCACTTCAATGGTGCAAAACGGAATCTGTGCTACAAGAGCGGTCTATTCTTTAAACTGGGATGACCAGCTCTTGTTCAATGCAGTTTTGGATTGGTATTGCTCTTCTTGATCGCACCAAATCTAGAGACAAAACCGAGCTCTTCACCCCCTTGGGAATCGTATTGGAATTACACTGACTTAACCCCCGAAATGTTTGGCATGACCGGTAAGTGTACATTCTGACTTTATTAGTTCTGTTTTACTATATGTACATTTTACGGCCCACAAAATACAACATTCAAAGGATCTTATACGATGAAGCTATGGGAGACGAAGAGAACCAAAATGAAGACATCGAGATCAATACACTCGACGAAAACCGAGTTGAAGAGAGCGGGATTACCGTTACTGAGTTTACTCGTGCATCCGCCGGAGAGGCTCACTTCAGGGAAGAACCCCGCCCTCCCTACACTGATGAGGAATCGAAAAAACGCGATGGTAAGGAGTCACTCTGTCTTTCCTTGAACGAGTCAGGTGCCTCGCGCAGTGTAGATACCGAGCACCATGACGAGCGGCAGCCCCTCTTTCATTCTCCATAGATTTCAATAATTTCGCCTGACTAATTCGTAAAACTTTCGGACATATCCGACGCGAGACCCGCGCCAAGCGCACGGACTGCTCCACACTGGCTCGGATCTCTGGCCACGATGCAGATCTCCCGACTGTGTCACTCGCTCGTGGCTCTATGTATGGTGCTGGCTAGCCTGAGCTACGCCTATGTCGCAGAGCTACACGATTCCATTAAACCGAACCAAGCATGCACTGGAATGTGGGCCGATAATAACACGAGGATTGATGGTGAGCGATGCTGCCGCTGACAGAAAGTCATGTTGAATGCGGGGTCGAAAGACAACGCAGCTGTCGTTATTTTTGAAGCAAACGACTATGATCGTCTAGGCAAAAACGACCCCGAACGGAAGCGCTATGGGAAAAATGTATGTTTTTTCTCTAACCTAGTTTACAGAGTATGTCTGCGGCACGACAGCGATCGCGCATAATCTGTGCAACAGATCGCAATTTGGGCAGTTTCTCTTGAACGAGCTGGGGGGAAAAGCGCATACAATACAGCAAACATCAATTAATCTCGGCCTTGGAAATGAGAAGCCAAGGTCTATTTCTTATAAGGTTACGGAGCAGGGGTACTATTGTGTTGGGGCTGTTTCTTATACGACCCTTACCCTTGATACCGATAACAATACACACCTTGCTGGATATGCCAAGTTCTACAATGTGTTTCCAGGCAATCTCCCTGCGACAATGCATCCCTTGCAAAGCCTCTCTAGGCACCTTGTCTTGCTATACATTGTCATGCTCAGTTTTTGGTACTATTTGTGTTACACCAGTCAAGATGAAGCACGGTCAAAATATGTACAAATGATCAAATCACGGGTCGGGAGTATCTTCCTTGTGGCTCTGAGCGATGCTTTAATCCAATGGATATATTTGTCCTACATCAGTTATCACGATATCGATGTTGAACGCTGGCGGGATATTCACGGGTCTGGGATACGGACATTTGCAGCACGAGCTGCACTTTTCCTATCCCTTACGTCTAATGTTCTCCGAGACGTGCTCACTCATCTTCTCACAATGATGGTTGTGAACTGGGACCGCAATTCGAGAGAGGAATTGTCCATTGACAACTTTATGAAAGGCGTTTACATTTCCTACTCTGCAATTTCTTTTTTGTTTCATCTATTCATTGCACATTCATTGCTCGGCTCCAAGCACTTGGGAAGAGATATCCTGTTATTCCCATACATATTCGCGGCCGCCACTTTCAATTCGGTCATTATTGGTTCTGTCGATTACAGCTTCAAACGATCCAAAGAACAGCACCAGAAGTATAAGTGCAAGCTATTACTGTATCTTGGCTTTTTAACGGGAACAACTACAGTCATTTCGCTAACCACAACTCTTGTATTCGAATCGCGGAGGCTGGGAATGGGAGGGAATGGAACAGATTCAAGTTTGTCATCTATCTACGCTGTAGCTTCAACGTGGACGTATCTTTGGATCGGAAATGGCGGCGCTGAGAGGGTTACCCAGTTTGCTTGTAAGTCACCAGTTTTTAACGACCCAGACCTTGCGCTTCTTATGGTCATTTTTCGGCCATCACCCCATAATATCCAGGGATTCCTTTCTGATGAGCTTGCAGCAGACGTGCAAACTCAGGCTGGGGCCGACAGCGTCGTTATGCTCGATCGTGATGGACACGAGGCGGACGACACTCCTGATGTGTCGCTCATCACGCAACCGACTTGATCTACGCTGATGAGTCCCCGTCGTCGTACCTCGACAACTCGTCCGACACGCACACAAACCAATGCGAATCGGCCCTTGACCTAGGCATGCAAAATTTAGAGCGCCCCCAAGGAGCCGACGCCCACCTGTCAACGTGCACCCTTTCGACTCTCGCGCATCGGACGAGCAACAATTTCTCTTTGGCGACTAATAGGACACTAGCATCTCATATCTACATACCCCGCCTTCTTTTGAATGGTATCATTGTTCAGCACGAAGAAGAGCGACACACATCCATAGCGGTTATAATTCGCAGGGCCAATTAGATGGGCGCGACTACGCTGTGACTAATGAGTGCACAAGCTCAAGATGGGGATGTCAAAGTGGGTGCGCTCAATGGCGACCGACACGAGTCGGACGACACCACGAACGAGCCTCCTCCCAACACAACTAAGGGTGCCTCCATGGATGAATCCTCGTCGCCGTACCCCTACAATTCGATCGACACGCACACAGACCAGCACAAACAGCTCTTTGACCTAGACACCAAAACTTTGGAGCCTCGCTAAGCCGTCGCCCCACTAGCCAACACGCATCTCTTCGACTCCCACCCCTCGGACGAAGAGCAGCGTCTCTTTGACGACTCATAGAACATTAGCATCTCATATCTACATATTCCGCCTTCTCGTGAATGGTATCATTGTCCCGCACGCGGCAAAGAGCCACGCGCATGCGCGGCGACTGCCTTGCGCAATGCCGCAAGGAACGGCGCGCGAGACGCGTGGCTCGACGCAAGGCTCGGCGGGCGCGTAGCACACTCGCCGTCGCCGTCGCCAGACCACTCTGTAGGCGCCGAGCACGTCCTCACCAGCTGGGGTGCCGACACTGCGTCAGCATCCTGGCACGTACTCTGTGTCGCAGCGGTGCCGCGCGCCGCCGCCTCTTGGGCGCGGTAGCGAGCGCTGAGCCAGGTGCTCAGCTCCGAACATGCCGAGCCCATCCCATGCGGCCGCGCCCCTCCGCGCGTGCGGCGGCCAAACGGCTTGCCCTGTGAGTGGGCCATGGTCGCTTCCAACGTGGAGTCGTTTGACAGCTGTATGGTTATTGGCTTGCGGGGCACCGAACTCCAGGCCAATAACCGCCTGTCTCTGCCCTCGTGGTCATGTGGAGGTGCTACAATACACTATTCGTCGGGGGCGATGCGTTCGAGTCCGTGGCGCGAGCGGCGCAGGCGCTCGTGCAGGTCCATGCCGCCGCTCTGCTCGCCCCAGAGACTGCGTTGCTGGTCGACAAGAAAGGCAGCCTTGCCGGTTCCGCCGCCCTCGCGCCATTTGCTGTGGTCGTATGCGTCGTTGCGGCGCTGGTCTTCTTCGGCCTGAGTGCTTCGCTCTTCGGCCGTGATCTTTTGGATGCGTGCCGAGCGCTCGTCGTCCATTTTCTTGGCATCCGACATCATAGCTGCTAGCTTTGCTTCACGGTCCGCGTCGCTGCGAGGGCGCTGGGGCGAGCGCGAACGAGGGCGAGAAGGGCGTGCGTCGTGGGTATGTCTCGGCGTGTCGCGGGGGGTATAGGTACGGTCACGGCGCGCAGCGCGGTCGTACGAGTCGTCGGGGCGCGAGCGGTATCCGTCGCGGTCGTCACGGGGCGTGCGGCGGGGCGTGCGGTCGTCCCGACGTTCGTAGCGCTCGCTACGGTCGTCGCCACGATCGTAGCGCTCACGGTCATCGCGGCGGTCGTAGCGCTCGCGGTCGTCGCGGCGGCGGTGGCGATGGTGGTCGTCGTGGCGCCTGTCATAGTCGCGATCGCGGCGGTCGTAATCCGATCGCCGTTCGTCGCGGTGGCGATGCCTGTCCTCGCGGCGCTCGTCCTGATCGCGGTGCCTATGCCTGTGCTTGCGCTCCTTGCGCTCCGGCTCGAGGCCCATCTTGGCGCGCATTTGGCGCAGACGCGTGGGGTCTTTCATGAGCATTTCGTACACGGCCTGCTCCTGCTGCTTAATCGCAAGCAGTGGATCCTCGCGGATCTTTGCCGCCATATCGCGCTGCGTATTGGCGCTAGGCGCGTCCTTTGCGCCGATATTCGCTGTGCGCGAGAGCTGCTCGGCCTCGTTGCCCTGCAAGAGCTTGTCGACGCGTTTTTTTCCGAGCAAATAATCCTCGAGCTCTCCCTCGCTCGGCCCGCTCTTGGCCGCCGGGGTATTGTACATCCATTCCACGCGCTCGACGCGCTTCTTGCCACCCGCCTCTTCGTGGATGCGCTGCAGCTCCTGCATCTGGCGTTCATGTTCGCGCTCCTTCCGCAGTTCCTCGAGTTTTTTGCGTTCGGCCGCCGCCTCCTGCTCCTGCAACCAGACCTTTTCCTGGTTGCTGTGCAGGAGGGGGTGCCACGACTTTTTCATATTCAAGTCGCCCGCGCCCATCTTGCTGAAGCTCCGGCGTGGCGGCGGGGTGGAAGGAGTACTTCTCTCGGCCGAGATGCCACGTGCTTCGTCGCGTCGAGAAAGCAGGCGCGGCGACGGCGGTCCTTGTGCGCCACGACGTCCTAGGTCGGGTACCCCAGACAGGCACGGCACAAGGCACGAGGTTGTCTGTTTGCGCGTGTGCTGACTGTGTTTCTTCTGCGTAGCAGATCCCTGTATCGACCATGTACGACGAGGAAGAGGTGGAAGAGATCAGCCAGGAGGACTGCTGGGACGTGATCAAGGCCTTTTTCGAAGAAAAGGGCCTGGTGCGCCAGCAGATCGACTCGTTCAATGAGTTTATGAGCAACACTGTGCAGGAGTTGGTCGAGGAGAGCAGGAGTCTTACACTGGAACAGAGCGACCAGCACTCGGGCCATGCCGAGGACAAGTCGCGCCGCTACGAGATCGAGTTCGGCCAGATCTACATGAACAAGCCGCAACAGACCGAGGCAGATGGCTCTACGGCGCCCCTGTTCCCCCAAGAGGCGCGGCAGCGCAACCTGACCTACTCGGCCGGTCTCCACGTCGACGTCTCGCAAAAGGTCCTTGTCAAGGGCGAGGAGGACGAGCTGGACGAAAACGGCGACCAGCTCTGGGTCCCGGACCCCAGCCGCGAGGAGATTGTCGACGAAAAGGTGTATCTCGGAAAGGTGCCGATCATGCTTCACTCGCAGTTCTGCTGGCTGACCGATCTGCCGGACGAGGGCAAGTACAGTCTGAACGAATGCCCCTTCGACTCGGGTGGCTACTTTATCATTAACGGATCCGAAAAGGTGCTCATTGCGCAGGAACGCATGGCGGCGAACCACGTATACGTCTTTGCCAAGGCCCCGCCGTCGCCCATTACCTTCCTCGCTGAGATTCGCAGTGCGGTCGAACGGGGTGGCAAGACGATCAGCACCATGCAGGTAAAGCTCTTTTCTCGTAACCGCGAAAAGAGCCTGAACAACACGATCAAGGCGACGCTGCCCTATATCCGCAACGATATTCCGATCGTGATCGTGTTCCGTGCGCTGGGCATTGTGCCGGACCGCGAGGTGCTGCAGCACATCTGCTACGACTTTAACGACACGCAGATGCTCGAAATGCTCAAGCCGTGTATCGAAGAGGCATTCGTCATCCAGGATCGCGAGACGGCACTCGACTTTATCGGCCGCCGCGGTACGACCACCGGTCTCTCGCGCAGCAAGCGTACGGTCTATGCGCAAGAGATTCTGCAAAAAGAGATGCTTCCGCACATTTCCATGTCGGAGGGCTCGAACACGAAGAAGGCGTACTTCTTTGGCTTTATGGTCCACCGTCTGCTCCTCGCCGCGCTCGACCGCCGCGAGATTGATGACCGCGACCACTTTGGCAAGAAGCGTCTCGATCTCGCTGGGCCGCTGCTCTCGGGCCTGTTCCGCATGCTCTTCCGCAAGGTCACGCGTGACATTTACCGCCACCTGCAAAAGTGTGTCGAGGACCAAAAGGAGTTCCACCTGCAGGCCGCCGTGCGCCACGCCACCATCACTAACGGTCTGCGCTACTCGCTCGCGACCGGTAACTGGGGCGACCAAAAGAAGGCGATGCAGTCCAAGGCGGGTGTGTCGCAGGTCTTGAACCGCTACACGTTCGCCTCGACGCTGTCGCACTTGCGCCGCTGCAACACGCCCATTGGGCGCGACGGCAAGATCGCCAAGCCGCGTCAGCTGCACAACACGCATTGGGGTATGGTGTGCCCCGCCGAGACACCGGAAGGCCAGGCTTGTGGTCTGGTCAAGAACCTCAGTCTCATGTCCAACATCTCGGTCGGCACGCCTTCGGCGCCCATTGTCGAGTTCTTGGAAGAGTTCGGCCTGAACAGCCTGATCGACATGCAGGTCGCCGACCCCAAGGCGACCAAGGTGTTTGTCAACGGCGTGTGGCTCGGTACGCACGACGACCCCGGCCAGCTTGTCGACACGCTTCGCGATCTGCGCCGCAAGGACGATATTTCGCACGAGGTGAGTGTCGTGCGTGATATCCGTGAAAAGGAGCTGCGTATCTACACGGACAGCGGCCGTATGCTGCGCCCCCTCTTCATTGTGGACCAGGCGAACATGACGCTGCTCATCAAGCGGCACCATATCCAGGCGCTCAACGACGAGACAGGCGAAGGCTGGGACTGGACACGCCTCGTGCAGTCGGGTGTGATCGAGTATCTGGACACGGCGGAGGAGGAGACGGTGCTGATCTGCATGTCGCCCTACGATCTCGAGCAGTCGCGCGAGTTCAAGGCGTCGAACGGCAACCTGTCGACCGAGTCGTCGGACGCGACACGCCGCCTGCGCTCCATCCACACCTTTGCGCCCGACACCTGGACGCATTGCGAGATCCACCCGGCAATGATCCTTGGTGTGTGTGCCAGCATCATTCCCTTCCCCGACCACAACCAGTCGCCGCGTAACACCTACCAGTCGGCAATGGGCAAGCAGGCGATGGGTGTCTTTTTGACCAACTACCAGATTCGTATGGACACCATGGCGAATATCCTGTACTATCCGCAAAAGCCCCTCGCGACGACGCGTGCGATGGAGTACCTCCGCTTCCGTGAGCTGCCTGCGGGTCAGAATGCGATTGTCGCGATTCTCTGCTACTCGGGCTACAACCAGGAGGACTCGGTGATTATGAACCAGTCGGCGATCGACCGCGGTCTCTTCCGCTCGCTCTACTACCGCACCTTCCAGGACATGGAGAAGAAGGTCGGTGTGATTACTATGGAGGAGTTTGAGAAGCCGACGCGCGACACGGCCATCCGCCTGAAGCATGGTACCTATGAGAAGCTCGACGTGGACGGCCTCGTACCGCCCGGCACGCGTGTCTCCGGCGAGGACATTATCATCGGCAAGACGGCGCCGTTGCCGCCGGACAGCGACGAGCTGGGTATGCGCAGCAAGACGCACACCAAGAAGGACGTCAGTACGCCGATGAAGAGCACCGAGAGCGGTATCATCGACCAGGTACTCATCACGACAAACGGCGAAGGCGCCAAGTTCGTCAAGGTCCGTGTGCGCTCGACGCGTGTGCCGCAGGTCGGCGACAAGTTTGCCTCGCGTCACGGGCAGAAGGGTACGGTGGGTATTACCTACCGCCAAGAGGACCTGCCGTTCACTGCCGAGGGTATCACGCCGGACATTATCATCAACCCCCACGCCATTCCCAGTCGTATGACCATCGGGCACTTGGTCGAGTGTCTCCTTTCCAAGGTCGCGACGCTCTCGGGCCAGGAAGGTGATGCGACGCCCTTTACCGACCTCACGGTCAAGGGCGTGTCGGACATTCTCCACTCGCTTGGCTACCAGTCGCGTGGCCTGGAGGTGATGTACAACGGCCACACGGGCCGCAAGCTGCAGGCGCAGGTGTACCTCGGCCCGACGTACTACCAGCGCCTGAAGCACATGGTCGACGACAAGATCCACTCGCGTGCGCGTGGTCCCGTACAGATCCTCACGCGCCAGCCCGTCGAGGGTCGCTCGCGTGACGGTGGTCTGCGTTTCGGTGAGATGGAGCGCGACTGTATGATCTCGCACGGTATGGCCAACTTTTTGAAGGAGCGCATGTACGACGCCAGTGACGCGTACCGCCTGCACATTTGTGACATTTGTGGCCTGACGGCGATCGCGAACTTGCGCAAGAACACGTTCGAGTGCCGCGCGTGCCGCAATCGCACGTCCATCTCGCAAATTCACATTCCGTACGCGGCCAAGCTTCTGTTCCAGGAGCTGATGAGTATGGGTATCACTACGCGTTTGTACTAGGTAGCAATATATCTGCCTGTTGACCATTATCACTGCTATAGTACTCTATCCCTTGCGGAAGGAGCCCGCGGTCAGCGAGTTAAACAAACCCTTGCCGCCGGACTCCTTGCCGCCGGAACCAGGCAGCTTGTCCATGCCAGGGATCTTTTTCGCAAAGCTCGACGCGCCATCCTCCATAGAGTGCATGGTGTTCTGTGCGCCATTGAAAATGCCATGGCCCGCGTGGCCCGTAGCATTCGTTGCGCCTTGGCCGAGCTGGCCGATGCCGTGCATACCGCCACGTCCAGCGTGGCCGACCGCATCCATCGCACCGCCACCCAAGTGGCCCGCGGTGCCCATCGCGCCGCTGCCCGCGTTGCCAGCAGCATTAAAGGCACCACTGCCAGCGTTGCCGGCGGCGTTGAAAGCGCCGCCACCCAGGTTGCCGGCAGTGCCAAAGGCGCCACGGCCAGTGTCACCCACAGCGCCAAAGGCGCCTTGGCCGAGGTTGCCAGTGGTGTTTGCAGCGCCACCACCGAGGTTGCCGGCAGTGTTAAAGGCACCGCTGCCGACATTGCCGGCGGTGTTCATCGCACCACCGCCAAGGTTCCCGGCAGTGGAAAAGGCGCCTTGGCCGAGGTTACCAGCAGTGTTGAAAGCGCCGCTGCCGACGTTGCCAGCAGTGTTCACGGCGCCGCCGCCCAGGTTGCCAGCGGTGCCGAAGGCGCCACGGCCAGTGTCGCCCACTGCGCCAAAGGCGCCTTGGCCGAGGTTGCCAGCGGTGTTTGCAGCGCCACCACCGAGGTTGCCTGCAGTGTTAAAAGCGCCGCTGCCGACATTGCCAGCCGTGCTCATCGCACCTTGGCCGACGTTGCCGACGGTATCAAAGCTGCCGCGTCCGACGTTGCCGACGGTATCAAAGCTGCCGCGACCAATGTTGCCGGCGGTATCAAAGCTGCCGCGGCCGACGTTGCCGGCGGCGCCAAACACGTCGCCGCCAACATTACCGGCAGAGCTGAGCGCACCGCCGCCCACGTTGCCGACCGTGTCAAACGTGCCGCGGCCGACGTTGCCCGCGGTGTTCAGCGCACCGCCACCGACATTGCCAGCAGTGTCAAAGGCGCCACCACCAACGTTGCCTGCGGTGTTAAAGGCGCCACCACCAACGTTGCCCACGGTGTCAAAGGCGCCGCGACCGGCGTTGCCGGCCGCGTCGAAAGCACCGCCACCGACGTTGCCAGCAGCATCGGAAACGCCACGGCCTGCGTGGCCGGCAGCACCAAAGGCGCCGCTACCCGCCTGGCCGGCCGTGTCAAAAGCGCCACGGCCCGCGTCGCTCGCAGTGTCCAGCGCGCCACTTCCGGCGTTGCTCGACGCTCCGAACGCGCCGCTGCCCGAGGCGTTGGGGCCCATGGTCGTGACCGAGTTGAGCGCGCCGCGGCCGACACTGCTCACCGAGTCGGTCTTGCGGTGGCCGCTGCTGCCAGTCGTGTCTGCGGCGCTCTGGCCGGCATTCTCGGCAGAACGCAAGGCGCTGCTGCCCATTCCCGCGCCGTCCTGGGCGAACTGCCCCGGGGCCTCGACCGAGGTCATGGCGTTTGGCGCACGCGCGTGGCCGGCCTGGCCGACCGCGTCGCTGCCAGCGACGGCCGTGTTCGTCGCACCGGTCGACAGGCCCTGCGCCACGGCCGGCGCTGAGCCGGCCGTGTTGACCGGGTGCACGACGCCCGAGCCATAGTTGCCCGGTGCATTGATCGCGTTCGCTCCATGCGACGACGGTGCGGCATCGCGCGGCGTCTGACCAAAGCCCTGTTCCTGCCACGGCTCCTGTGCGCTGCGCGGCTCGGCAGCCTGCTGCTGTGCGCTGCGCGACTCAGCCTGCTGCTGCGCGACGTACTGCGACGGGAGCGGCACGCTGTGCTGAGGGTCGTCAAAGGAGAAGGAGTGCGACGGGGGCATCGCCGGCACCTCGGTGTTGACGTTCGGCTGCGCATCCCAGCGCTCGGGCTGCTGGGGCGGCATGCCCCACTGCCCCGTGTTGAGTGCGCTCTGGTGCAGCTCGGGGCTCGGGATGTCGGCACCGCCCGGGAAGACGCCCGAGTTGTCTGCGTCGTGGGGGCCCGCGCTGAACGGCGAGCGCAGCTGCGCGACGCTCGGCTCGTTGCCAGGGCTGTTTTGCAGCAACGTCGGCAGCGACGCACTTGCGCCGTTCATGCGGAATACGGGGTTCGGCTGGCCGTACTCGGTGTCGCCGCCGCCGCCAAGGTTCGGCGAGCGGACGAGCGTCGTAGGGTCAAAGTAGGGCACGCCGGAGCGCGTCATGCCGCGGCCCTTGCTCACCGACGAGACGCTCGCGGTGGACAGGCGCGCATTCGCCTCCGCGTCCGAGTACTCGTCCGAGGTCGGCAGGGGCATTGCGGCAATCGGCGCCGAGACGCTTGGCACCTTGCGCTCCTCGCCCTTCTTCTTGCGGCCCCACTTGAGCTTGGGCGACATCTTGGCAAGGAAGCCGCGAGCGCCGTTCGGCGAATTGGTCGTGTTCAGGCGGTCAGACGACGCAGAGTGGCGGAGACGGCGGGGCGAGCGCGAGCTCGTCGAGAACGTCGACTGCTTCGACGCATTCGGGCTCATGGGGCTCATCACCGACATCACCTGCGGCTCGCTCGGCGGCGTGAAGCGGCCGCCGCTCGGGATCTCGCTGGGGTTCGGCGAAAAGTCCGAGGGGCCAGCGTGCAGCGGCGAGGTCTGCGGCTGCGCGAGCATCGGCGAGGTCTGCTGGGCCTGTGCATGCATCGGCGAGCCCTGCACGGGCTGCGGCGCAAGCATCGCGGCGCCCTGGCCAGGCTGCGGCGTGAGCGTGGCTGCGCCCTGGCTGGGCTGCGGCGTGAGCGTCGCGCCCTGCTCCGGCGCCCAGCTGGCCTCGTCGCGCTCCGGCACGCTGCGCTCCGGCTGCACGTCGGACGGCGTGCCTTGGGCCGGGAAGGCAAACGGCGCGTCGGTCTGCGCGCTGTTCGGCGCAGGGCCCGTGAGCACCTCTTGCGCCTCGGCGGCGGTTGTCTCGCGCGTCGGCGCGCTCTGCAGCACCTCGATCGGCGGTGCGCCGCCGTCGCCAGGGCGGATGTAGTGCTCCTCCCCGACACGCACGTACTGCTGCGCATCGTTCGACATGCGCACGGACGATTCGGGGACGTACTGCTCGGCGTCCTCGGCAACGCGCAGCGCCGGCGCCGGCGCCGGCGGTTCGGGCTGCGCGACCGAGGCGCCGGCCGACCACTGGGCCCATTCGTCCTCGCCGCGCGGCGCGTACGCGTTCTCGGCGCGGCTCTGGTTCATGCCCTGGAGCACGTTCTCGAGCGGCTCGTCGTGGGTGTCCTTCGGAGGCAGCGGCGGCGGCGCGTCGTGCGTGACCTCCGACTGCGTCATCGACTCGTCCAGCGCGTCGAGCTGCATTGCGGCGCCGACCGAGTCGGCCGCGTCGTCGTCCTGCGAGTCGAGCAGTTCCGAGCGACGGGGAACATTGAGCGGCTGCACCTCGGGAACGGTGTAGGCGCCTGACGGCGCGTCGGCTGCGCCGCGCATCGCAGGCATCTGCAAAGAGTGCTGGTGGCTGTCCTGCGACCATTGGTCCTGGCTGAAGCGCGCAGCATGGCGGGGGTCGACCGGCTGCTTGTCAATCACCGACGAGGTCGAGGCGTCTGCGATGCCGTAGCGCACGTACGCCGGCGTTCCGGTCGAGAGCGGACGCGACTCGCGCGTCGCGTCTCCATCGCGCATTTCCGACACTGGCGCCGAGGGCGAAAGGCCCGGCACGAGCTCTGCATTGCTGCCCTCGTCCGCAAAGAGGCGGCGCGACTTGGGGGGGCTGGCGTTCGGCGCGTCGGCCGGCCCCGAGCCAAACGATGGGCCGCGCGCCAGGGCGCTGGTCCGCGGCACGTAGCTCGCGCGGCTGCGCTGGCGGGGCGAGAGCAGCTCGAGCGCACGCTGCAGGTCGCCGAGCGTATTATCGAATTCCACGCTGCTTTGGCGGCTCAGCTGCACAGGGTCGAGCTGCGGCTCGCTCTTGGGCGCGTCGGGGAGCTGTGTGCCGAGGACGATCGGCGAGCGCAGCGAGTCGCCCTTCTGGTGGCCCATGCGGCGCTGCGCGTTCTCGGCACTCGACACGCCTTCCGGCGCGGTGCCAAAGATGTCGCCTTCGGTCGGGCGCGACGGGGGGCGCACGATGCTCTTGCGTGCAATCGAATGCTGCCCAACCTGGGCACGCTCCGACGGCGCAGGCGACTTGTGCAGGCGGCCGAAACGTGTCGCGGCCGTCGTGTTGCGCAAAGCATGCAGCTGCTCCTCGTCCGCATCAGCGGCCGGCGCAGTGTCCGTGCGCTCGTCCTGCGGCGCCTCGGGCTCCTGCGCGTAACTCTCCGGCGGGGGCGTCGACGTGGCCGGGGGGCGGTTCGACACCGCCTCGGAAATGCGCGCCGACGCACGGCGCACCGACTTGGGCACCTCAACCGAGGCGCGGTGAGCGTGGCGGCGGGCCTGGGCGCTGTGGCGCTCCATCTCGGTGACGCGCTCGCGCGCCGCCTCGACGTCGCGCGTCGGCGACGTCGGCGTCTGCGGCTTCTCGACCGACTCGGCAAACGCGGGCCGCGCGGGCGCAAGGTCGTCCGAGCGGCGCTTGTCCTCTTGTGGGCGGCCGCCAAAGAAGCGCTGCGCGGCCGCAGACAGGCTCGCGACCGTGGAGCTCATCGTGTGGTGCTCCTTGGGCGCAGGCGTCTCGTCCTGCGTCTCGTCGCGGGTGGACAAAGCGCTCGGTGCGCGCTCGTCACGCGTAGAGAGCGCACTCGGCACACGCTCGTCGCGCGTAGAGAGCGCACTCGGTCCACGCTCGTCGCGCGTAGAGAGCGCACTCGGTCCACGCTCGTCGCGCGTAGAGAGCGCACTCGGCCCGCGCTCGTCGCGTGCCGACAAGGCGCTCGGCGCACGCTCGTTGCGCGCCGACGCACCGCTCGGCACGCGGCCTTGCCCCGACGCGTTGCTCGGCGCCCGCTGGCTCGGCAGCTCTGCGCGCGAGGTGCTTGGCTCGTCGTTGCCGAACGGCGTGCCCAGCACGGCGTCAGCAGACGCGGGCTCCGCGGGCTTCGGGATGTCGGAGAAAGGCGCGCTGGTTGCGTCGGTGTACGGCGCACTTGGCGGTCCGCTGTCCGGAACGTGCGGCAGCTCGCGGGGTGCCGTGCGGCGCACCGTGCCCGGCGAGAGCTGACTGTTGAGGCGCAGCGGCTTGGGCCCGCTGCCCGAGAGGGAGCGCGCAGGCAGCGGTGCCGAAGCGGGCTCGGAGCGTTCCGAGTCCTGCTCGCTGCCCTGGCCGATGAACGAGCGCCACCAGCGCGCACGCTGCGGGTCGACGGCCCATTCGAAGCGGCCGACGATCGGCAGGCGCCCATTTTCGAGTGCGAACGATGCGGCAGACGTGCTGCGCTGCGACGAGAAGCTCGCGTTGCTCGGCATGCGCGGCAGTCCGCGGCGGGGTGAGAGTGGTGCGGTGCGGCGTGCGTACGGCAGCGGTGATGGGCGTTGCAGCTCTGCGTCGCTGCTTTCGCGCGCCAAGGCGGGCGGCTCGTCGAATTCGTCTGCCTCGTCGAAAAAGGCGGACCAGAGAGCGGCCCACGTCGCGTCGCCGACGCGCGGTCCTCCGCCTCCGTGCCCGTCCTCCAAGAGGTACAGCGAGATGCCTCCGACCGACGGCAGGCCGTACTCGCGAGCAAGTGCGTACAGCTGTCCGCCCAGCGTCGGGTACAGTGGCAAGAGGATGCCGCGGCGGGCGTGGGATGCGATGGTCGCGCTGCGCGCAGGGAGCGACTCGGTCGGCAAGTCTGCGGGCGGTACCATCACGACAAAGTGCGACGAGCTCGCATTCTGCGGCGCCGGGCGGGCCCGCATCGGACTGTAGAGCCGCGACTGGGAGCGCTGCTGGCTCAGGTTATAGAACGGCGCCGAAGGCGCGCCGTGCGTCTCCTCCTCGTCCGCGCTAAAGTCATCGAGCGCGATTGGTGCCGAGGGGTTGCGTGCGATTGGCAGCGTAGGGCCCGCGCCAGGGCGTTGAGAAACAAAAGGCGATGCGTCCTCGGACGGCCGACGCTCGTCGCGAGGCGCACCTAGTTCCGAGTCATGCCTCAGCATAACACGATGCTGCACTCGGTGCTACAGCAAAGTTTTCCACACGGAGCTCCTGTCGAGAGACAGGCGACGTGGTGGTACGATCGACACAATCACGGGGTCCAGTAAATCCAGCGGCCGTGCAGCGAGGCCAACATCTGCGCATCGGCTAGCGGCGCTGCCGGGGCCGTCACGCGCCGGCGCTTGTTGGCCGCGTATGCGCCTCGGCCATGCACACGCTGCACAGGCGCGCATGTCACTCCACAACCGACGAATCACATGGAGGGATATTGTAAAAAGTACATGTCAACTATATGCACGACGACCCTAGTAACATCTACTGCGGCATGGGTGCTTCCACAACACCAGGCGGCGGTGCCTACGAGGTCGGACCGGTGTTGAATCGTACACTAGAATACAAGGCTACCCAAATTCACCGCACAGGGCGCTGCGCACGTAGCATCGCGGCCGCGTGCTCGTACTGCGTCAGGTGCACTGGCACGAGCGCCGGGTGCGAGGCAGTCGGGCCCTCGGGGCCAAAGAGGAGCGTCGAGACCTTGCCGCCGTGCCACTCGCCCTCGGTGTTTGTCCAGTAGACACGCTTGATACCAGCCCATAGCATCCACTCGAGACACCGCCAGCAGGGCCGGCTGTCCGCATAGCGCGGCGCAACCGAGGGGGGCGGGGGGGTCGGCAACGAGGCGGCGCGCTGGTGCCGCCGACGCTGCTCCTTGGCCTTGGCCTTGGACTCGACGTCCTGCAGCAGGCGCACGACGTACAGATCGGCGCCGCGCAGGCGCGAATCGGTCGCCTCGTGCGCGCGCACCGACGTGCGGATGCGCCGGTAGGCCATCGTCGCCGAGGCGAGCGTCTCGGACGCGGCGCCGAGCTTTTGTGCCACGTCCTCATCACGCGCCGCGTGGGGGGGGGTCGAGGGGCCGGACGACTCGCCCGAGTGCGTCGTATACGCGTCCGAGGCCGACTCGCCCGAGCTGCTCCCGCTGGACGACGCACCGCGCGCGCCGCGCGCCTTGCGCTCACGCTTCTCTTGCTTGCGACGCTCGAGCCGCTCGGCACGGCGCTGCTGGAACTCGTGCTTGAGGCGCTGCGCCTCTTGATTACCAACCCACTGGCCACACGCGCGCCCCGCACCGGTAGGCGGCACGCGCGTGTGGCGCTGGTTCTTCTTTACCTCGTTTTTGATAGCGCGGTTTAAGACACCACTCGTTCTGGGTAGTGAAAGCGACGCGTTGTTGCTCCCGCTTCGCACCCTCGACCAAAGCGCGGTCGCACTTGGTCTTGACATCCGCGGCATTCACACGGCTGGCCGCAGTGGGTGCGTCGCTCAAGCGGGAGCAATCCGAGTGCGCGCCGGCAGCACGGCTCGAAGTTATCGCAAGCGAAGCAAGATGATCTGAAAGATCCGCGTCCGAGTCACTCGTAGGACGCAGCTGGACGCTGGAGCGCGCGACATGCGGCCGCGCGCCACGCAGCAGAGATGTGATCGCATGCATCTCGGCGTGCATGCTAAAGTAGGAGTGCGCGGCGCTGGAACGGCCGCTCGTAGAGTCCTCCTGAGCGCAGTTCACACACGCTTGTGCGTCTGCACGCTGGCCAGGAAGCACGACAGCGTCGTGGGCCGACAAGGGCCCACTGAAGCCGGTGCGAATATGGTTGTGGCCTTGGCCAAGAATCTTGCCGCCCTTGGTGATCACAGCACCGTGGCGGTAGCGCATGTTGCTACGCAGGGCCTCCTGCGTAGCCGCGTTTCGCATCTTGTCTCCGCGCTTGTGGCTCGGCATCGTACCCAAAGCTATGATGAAGGAAGAGACAGTCTCGGCCGAGATCAATCCGAGAGCACAATGTACGCTGCCGCCGCTGACTCGGACTCGGAGTCGGACGAGAGCTCAATCGGGGCCGCGGCGCGTGACTCACGGGGGGTCGGCGTGGGCTGCTTGGGTAAGATCTTGAGTCGCGCACGCTCCTCGCCACTCGCGCGGGATGGTGTTGCACGTGGCTGGCTGGGGGGCGTCGGCGCCGCGTCCAGATGGCGCAGCAGCTCCGACTTGGGCTGCGACGCCGTGGGGGTATGTTGCGTAGGAGGCGCTTGGGTATCGGGCGTCGGCGCCGGGGCACCGACGAGGGCCTGCTCGGCCTCGAGCAGCGCCGCTTCGGCGTCGAGGTCCCATGCATCCGAGTGGGGATCCACAGCAGGGTCCACGTCCATAGCGAATGTAGAAGGCGCATGCGCAAGTACATGGACATCGGCGGAAGGTGCAGAGGGTGGCACATGCGCAGGTTGGCGCGGGGCGGCGGGGTCTTGGCGCGTGCCATTCGGCAGAGCAGGTCCTGACAGATTGGGCCTGGATGGATTGGATCCAGGCAGCGTTGGCTCGGTCGACTCAGGACTGACTTTGGGCACGGTGCGCGTAGGCCCCGTATGCGTAGATGCATTCGCAGATGCGATCGCATTCGCAGATGCACTTGCATTCGCAGATGCACTTGCATTCGCAGGCGCACTCGCAGGGGCAGATGCGCTGGCCGACCAACGTCCTTCCGCCCCCATTTGCCCATCACTCGGCGCAACATTCAGCTTGGCACACAGCGCAAGCTCGAGTTTGCGCTCGCCGTCTCGTGCAAGCTCCGGCACTGCGCCGCCCAGCACACTAGTCGTTTCTGGCCGCAGGAACACGACGCCGTTTTTTTCGCGGCGCAGCGAGCGCACCACGATTTTTGCGCCGAGCCTCGTCTCGCCCAGCACGAGCGCGCCAATATGCGCATCTTCGTATGCCATGATCGTCTTGGAGAATCCGTCGCTGAGCTCCATGCACAGCATGTTGCGGGGATACGGCGGCATCGCCTGAGTGCTCCGCCGCGCATACAAGGTATCCAGCAGCGTCTGTGCCGAGACACCTACGTCGGTCATGGCCGTAATTTGGAGGAGCGCGCTCTGTGGCAGCTCGTCGCCCAGCACGCCTCTCTCCAACGAGTCGCCGAGCTGCGACGCGAGAAACTGCGCGCGTACTGCACGCAGCAAACTCGGTTGGTCGTCGCTTAGCGCCGGCTGCATCGCCGATAAATGCGCTACGCATTCCGCGCTACGTCAGCCGCGCTACCTACCACCACTGCTCGCTGACCGGCGCCCCCCCCGTCTCTGCCGCGAGGTGTGCGCGAATCTCGGCCGCAGCGCGCTCGCGCGCGTCCATCGTGCTCCGTGCGTCGTCGCGCCCAACAAACCCCCGCGGCCAATCGCCGCGCACGCATAATTCCCAAAAGTCGGGCTAGCCAGCTCGATTCAGCCGCACGGGTCAGTCAGTCTTTGACGAACTCCATTGTGATGTACGCGGTGGCACGTATCCCATTCCAGGCCACGGCCCGCGCTTCTCTGAGCGGTGGTGTTGCGACACTGCGTGCGCAGGCTGCGCGTGCTGCGCAGCTGCACACCAGTGCCGCAGCGCTGGAACTGCAAAAGTTTACCATGCCCGCGATGAGCCCGACGATGCAGGACGGCGGTATTGCGACGTGGCGCAAGAACGAGGGCGAGTCATACCATTCCGGCGATGTCCTTCTTGAGATTGTGCGTGTCGAAACTCACACAGGAAACCGACAAGGCCACGATGGAAGTCGAGGCACAGGATGACGGTGTGCTGGCCAAGATCATTGTGCGTAGCGCGGCTAACCCAGGCGCAAGCCGGCTCGAAGCACGTCCCGGTGAACTCGACCATCGCAATTGTCGGTGAGGAGGGCGATGACCTCTCGGGTGCGGACGACCTCGCAAAGGAGGCCGAGCGCGAGTTTGCCTCCGCCAAGGCCAGCGAGAAGGAGGGCGAGCAGAAGAAGGAGCAGGAGAAGAAGGAGAAGACGGAGAAGACGGAGAAGAAGGACGACAAGGAGGACAAGCCCGCGCCGAAGCAGGACAAGAAGGAGAGCGCGCCGCAGGCCGACGACGGCCCGGTCAAGCGCGTGTTTGCCACGCCGATCGCCCGCAAGATTGCGCAGGAGCGCGGCATTCCCCTGCTCAAGGTCAAGGGCAGCGGTCCCGAGGGCCGCATCGTCAAGGAGGACGTGGAGAACTTTGCGCCCGAGGCGGTGGCCAGCGCCGCGGCCCCGGCGGCGGGTGTCTCGGCGTACACCGACACTCCCCTCTCCAACATGCGCCGCACGATCGCCTCGCGCCTGTCCGAGTCCAAGTCGACCGTGCCGCACTACTACGTCTCGATCGACGTGGAGATGGACCGCGCGCTGCAGCTGCGCGAGGTCTTTAACCGTGCGTCTGCCGAGGCGGCCAAGGGCGATGCGGACAAGGCCAAGGCGGCGAAGCTGAGCGTGAACGACTTTATCATGAAGGCTGCTGCTGTCGCCCTGAAGCAGGTGCCTGCGGTGAACTCGGCATGGCACGGCGAGTTTATCCGCGAGCACCACGTCCAGGACATTTCGATGGCGGTCTCGACGCCGAACGGCCTCATTACGCCGATCGTGCGCAACGTCGGCTCGATTGGTCTCTCGGAGATCTCGAGCGAGAGCAAGTCGCTCGCCAAAAAGGCGCGCGACGGCAAGCTCAAGCCGGAGGAGTACCAGGGCGGCACCTTTACCATCTCCAACATGGGCATGATGGGTACGACCAACTTTACGGCGATCATCAACCCCCCGCAGAGCTGTATCCTGGCCATCGGCACGACCGAGGCGCGCATCGTGCCGGACGACTCGGAGCGCGGCTGGCGCAAGGCGCAGATCATGCAGGCCACCATCTCTGCCGACCACCGCGTGGCGGACGGCGCGACGTCGGCGCGGTGGATGCAGGCGTTCAAGGCGGCGCTGGAGAATCCCTTGTCCTTTATGCTGTAGACCACCTATAGGACTATGCGCTTTCTTTTGCGCTTGCGAGCTTGCGCTCCGCCGCGTCGACCATGACGCGCGCGGCGTACTGGAAGGCGTCGCAGAGCACCTGCGGGACGTCCTTGAACTCGGGCACATCGTCGCACGAGATCGCGAGCGAAAAGTCGTTCGCATAGGAAATCATGCCGATCGCCATTGTCGCCTTGCCGGGCGAGCTGGGGGGGAGCACGTGGTAGCTAAACGCTTTGTGCTTGCCAAAGGACACCTCTTCGGTCGGGCCGGGGACGTTGGTCGCGACGTGGTACTCGCTAAAGGCGCGGTAGAAGAACTGGCGCCACCCGGGGTAGTTGGGGAGGTACCACGCACGGCGCTTGCACACAAAGTCAAAGGTCTTGTACCAGATCGCAGGCAGGTACGACTTTTTCAGGCGCAGCATCTCTTTCTGCACGAGCGCCAGCTGGTCTTCCACCGACGACTTTTCAGGGTCGGGGTAGCGCAGCCATGCCAGGGCACCGGTCGTGTAGTTGTACAGGTCCCAGTTCCCGGGCGGACGGCGGGAGATCGGCACAAAGATGGCCGCGCGCCGGTCGTTCTTGCCGGGGTTCAGCTGCTCAGTCGCCGCGCGCATCGCACGCGCGAGGATCGCGATCGCGACGTCGTTCAGCGTCAGGCGCACGGGGCCGTCGGAGAAGGCATTGCGGATGGTTTTGATCTTCTCCATGCTCACACCCTCCGAGTGGCAGTACAGACGATGTGTCGAGCGGGGCTGCCCGGGGTTCTTGTACACAAACGACTTGCGCTTGCGGAAGTACAGCTCACGCATCGTGTACAGCGAGTGCGACGCGGTGCCGAGGAGCGTCGGGCGGATCTCTGCCTTGCCCGCCTTTTCCTTCTTCTTGGCAATGTCGACCCACTGCTGGACTTCCTTGATGCCCATGCCTTTGTCCATGGCCGTGAGCGCGGCGTGGTACGATTGGATCATGCCTTGGCCGTCGGAAAAACTGTGGTGGATCTTGATCATGAGCGCACTCTTGGCACCTTCGGCCGTGTTCAGGCCCTGAACTAGCAGCGCTTCCCACACCGGCTTGTTGTAGTTAAAGTGGCGCGAGAGGAAACGGCCGGCAATACGGTACAGCTGCGCGTCGTCGCCCGTGCCTTGGCACGACATCACATTGATGTTCTCCGAAATGTGAAAGTCGTCGTCGATGCGCCACTTGGCAGGGCGCAGCCACGAGCCGGCCTTGAGACTCTTGGAGTACATCGTGTGGGGGCCGGCATTGAACGGCAGGCGGCCGACACGCGTGGCCTCTTCCAACTCGCGGCGGCGCGCCTCTTTCACTTCCTCGGGCGCATTCGCAAGCGCCTCTTGCTCTTTGCGCTTCTCGCGGTCGCGGCGCAGCGCAGAGTACGGCTGGAAGTCGACCACGTAGCGGTACTTGGGGTACAGTTGCGCCAGCACCTCAAAGAACTCGCGCACCGTGCGGTAGTCCAGCGTCGTTTTAAAGAGGTAGATGGAGAAGCACACTGGCTGGTACGAGTCGTCCTCCATAAGCAGTCCCAAATTATCGATACCAGTAAAGGGGAACATGCGGCCCTCTTTCACCGTATTCACCTGGCCTCCGGGGACAGGCGCAAGACGGCGCTTGCGGTTGCTGCGGGGGGGATCCATCGCAGCGAGCGTCACGTCGTCCACCGGGCCATCCGGGCCGCCGGGCGCCGCCGCTTTTTCGTCCAGCACTGCGGCGCCCGCAGCGCCTGCCGCACCACCCGCCGCGGCGCCGGCGCCAGCGGTAGTCGCACGGCGCACGAGCGACGAACGCGAGCTCTTGCGGCTCGCCAGACGCTCCTCGTCGCGCTCGGGCGTGTGGCGCACCTGCGACGGCGGACGCGAGCGCCGGCGCTGGCGCGGCGTCCTGACCTCGGGCGCATCCACAAACTCGTCGCGTGGCGGCTCGCGGTGCGAGCGGCGGCGGCTATCGCGCAGATCACGATCGCGGCGCTCGCGGCCCGCACGCACCTCGTCGACGTCGCGCGTAGGCTCTGCAAGCCCGCTGCGGCGCGAAACAGGGCGCGACAAACGCTCCTCGGCCTCCTCTTCGTCGACCCACTCGTGCTTCTGCGCCTGGCGGCGCGCGAGTTCGCGGCGCTCCGCGTCGCGGCGGCTCAGCTCGCGCTCTTCGGCCTCGCGGCGCGCAAGATCGCGGTCCACGTCGCGACGCGACATGCGCGCCGAGTCACGGTTACGCACACGGCGCGGCGTCTCTTCCGCATCCTCGTACCGACTTTGACGCGAGCGCACCGGGCGCTCCGGGCGCTCCGCACGCGCGTAGCGCGACGCGTCATCGCCGAGCGGCTGCGATGGTGGGCGGATCTGGTGGACAGGGCGGTTTCTGCGCGCCTCAGACAGCTCTCTATCGATGCGCGGGGCATCCGCGGGGGGGCGCACACGGTGCGCTGAGCGGCGTGGCCCTTCGCCGATAGACATGGTCGAATGGCGTAAGTCCGTTCAGCACCGCGTTTAGAAGCTGCACGCCTATGCCACGTGGCCCGATCGCCCGATTTATTACGGTTCTACGCGAGGTGCGCTGCGGCTTGGCCGCCGGTCGCCTCGTGCTGCCGCTGCGCGGCGTGCAGCTGGCGCTTGCGCTCGTCGGCAAAGGACTTTTTCGTGGCGGACTTGTCCGCGCGGCGTGTCTGCTTTTCGAGCTTGACGGCTTCTTTCCGGGCGCGCCGCGCCTCTTTGGACTCGTTCCGGTCGCGCTTGTGGGGAAGGGCGGCTGGGTCAGTAGGGGTAGTACGTACGTCGCTCGTCCGAGTCCGAGTCTGACAGCTCCGCCTCGGGCTCTTGTGTAGATTCGGTAGGCTCGGCAGGCTCCTGGGCCTTTTTGTCCTTTTGCGCAACCGTGTAGCCGACAATCTGGGGCACGCCGGTACGGGGATGGATCTTGATCTTGGGAATGCGCTTCTCGTCCGCCTCGAGCATGCGCGCACGCGCCCCGATCACGGTCGGCGCACGCGACGCGGTCGGCGCGACGCTCTCGGCCGCTGCAATCGTCCGCGGGTGGTTCTCGAGGTTGGTCTTGGTCGTCTGGACCGTCTGCACGTCCCACTGCTCGCGGTCCGCGCCGATAATGCTGGGATTCAAGAAGGGGTTCTCGGACGCAGGCGAGTCGACGTCCTGGCCATTGTCGGTGATGCGCACTTCGCCGAGACCCTTGCGGATCATCTCGAGCTTCTCGTCGGCGGTCGTCGTGCGGTCGCCGAGCACCGGCCGCATCTTGCCGGCAACGACCTCGTGCTTGTCGAGGAACTCGTCCATGATCTTGTCAAAGTCGCCGCGCGTCATCTGCTCGACCATGTCGTGATCGAGCTCTTCCTCCTCTTCGTCCTCTTCCTCCGCGAGCGCATCGAGATCGCCGTCGCCCGTCTCGACGCCGTACTTGCGCAGGACGCGGTCGAAGCGGTCGTCGAGGTCCGTCAGGCCCTGGTTGCGGAACATTGCCGACGAGCTCATCGACCACACCGTCGAGCCACCGCCGACGCTCCCCGCCTTTGTCGACGCGGCACGGCGCGCCAGCGCGCCTGGGCGCCCCGACTTGCCGAGCGCCGAGCCGGTGGACGAGACGGAGCCGGGGGCACGCATCGCCTTGGGCATCGCGGCGGGCAGGCCGCCGAGCTGGTCGCGCGCCTCCGCCGTCTCTGCGTCCGAGAGCTCGTCGTCGGACGTCGCCTGGGCCTGGTTATGCTTAAAGAGCGCAATACGCGCCTCGAGACTGAGCTCCTTGCCATCTTTCTCGGCCTCTTCGCGCTCACGCAGCGCACGCTGGACCGGATCGAGCCAGATGGCGTCGCCTTCCGGCGCTTCGTCGCGCCACGTATCGGCCGCATCGCGCTTGCCGTCCCACTGGCCTTCCTGGATCAGGCCGCCAAAGAAGTCGTCACCGAGATCGTCGTCGACAAACTCCTCGTCGTCCAGCGCCTCGAGCGTCTGGCGCAGGTGGGGGTCCATGTCGGGCTGCAGGCCTTGCAGCGATGGGTCGACGTCGTATGGCGACGAGTATTCCAGCGGCGTCTCGTTCGATGCAAACGCAGACGCAGGCAGCATGAGCGTCGGCTCCTGCTCCTTCTCCTCCTTTAATGCGAAGCTCTTTGGCGCACGGTCCTTGGGCTGGACCGCCGACGGGACCCACACGGCATCCGTGTCGTCCTCCTCGTCGACGCCGCCGTGCTTGCTATTCTCAGCATCGTTCATCGGACGCAGATGCTGCATATAGTCATAGTCGGTATCATCATAGTACACGCCATACAGCGCCGCCTCGCCGACATTGCTGCGCGATTTGCTGCTCTCGGCCAGCGCCGGATCCTCGCGCGCGAGATCGGCACGCGTTTTTCCCTGGATTAGCACGACCACGCACCTTTTGCTCGTTCAGAGGCCGGAATGGTTTCAAAACATGGGGTCCCGCTTCCGGATCGGCGTCACGCTGCGAGCGGTGCACCACCTGGAAGTGCACCGCGTCCGGCTGGCGCCACTTGCTCTTGGGCGGCATGGTCAGAAACCAAAAAAATTCCCACGTGGCTCTCCACTACGATGAGCGAAGCGCCGCTGGTCCTGCCAGGCCAGCCGCTGAATCTTCCGCCGCGGTCCAACGTCGGGGCGGGCGCCGGAACGTACTCGATCGGCGAGTACCTCGTTGCGAGCCGCGTGGGACATGCCGAACACAATCTCGACGACCCTGCGCGGCGGCGCAGCGGTGCAAACGCAATCGCCAAGGTGACGGGCACCAAGCCTCCGCTCGTCCTTCCCGAGCCGGAAAGCACGGTACGTGGCTAGACTAATGCAGATCATTGGGCGCGTGACGCGTGTGACGCCGCGGCAGGCGACCGTGTCGATCCTCGTCGTGAACGATATCCCGTGCGGCGGCGCGCTCGGCCACGGCGCCGGCGCGCGTGGCAACCATGCGGCCGGCGAAGGCATCGACGGCACCGACTTCCAGGGCGTGATCCGCGCGCAGGACGTGCGCAGCACGGAAAAAGACTCGGTCGTGCTCAAAGAGTGCTTCCGCCCAGGCGACATTATCCGCGCCACGGTCATTTCGCTCGGCGATGCTCGCTCGTACTACCTGTCGACGGCCGGCAACCATCTCGGTGTCGTGCACGCGACAAGCAGTGACACGAGCGCGTCCGATGGCTGGGCGCCGTCTGGACGTGCAATGCAGCCGGTAAGCTGGAAGGAGATGACCGATCCGGTCACTGGCGCGACCGAGCAGCGCAAGGTCGCCAAGCCCGAGTGGGTGTAGCTGTATAGTACATTACGCGATATGCGCTACGTGGGGATAGTGCGCAGGGAACGTGCGCGCTATGCGCTCGCGCAGCGCCGTCCACATCTCGTTCGAGAGCGCGCCACGCTGCCGCGCCGAAGCGCCAAAACGCAGCAGCGTCTCGAGCGTCTTTTGGTCGGGCAGCTCGGGGGGCATGCCAAACACGACGTCGATCGCCTCGGCCATGCGCCCGCACCGCGCCAGACACTCGATCCACGCGTCCTGCGCGTCTTTGCCGACGAGCACGCCGCGCCCCCGCTCAAGCTGCCGCGCCGTGTCGAGCGCACGGCGTGCGGCACTCAGCAGGCCAGCGTGGCCGCACGCGTCGAGCACCACGACGAGGCTCACTTCGTCCATAAACGCGAGCTTGTCTGCATTTGTGCACAGCACCACGAGGCGGTCCCATATGCCGAGGACGTGTGCGGGCGCGTCGACGTGGCTGTACGCATTCATCAGCGTGTTGATCAAGACCAGGTCCGGCTCGAGGTGGACGTCGCGCTTGATCAGCTCGTGCGTCGCATGGACGCCAGCGAGCGTCGCCCGAGGCGACTTGGCATAGTAGTCGAGCAGTACCGTATACGTCTTGGGCGGGGGATGCAGCTTGGCCGCACGCATGTCGCCGAGGATCTGCAACGGATACACAGGCGGAACACTGCATGGCTCCTTCTCAGGGTCCTCGTACAGGTGCAGACGGCAGCACGCCGCGACGAGCTGCGCGTACGAGCCCTCGTCAAGCTGACCGATCGCATGCACGGCCTGGTAGACCTGCCAAGCCTCGTCAAAGGTCATGCATACCTCCCATAGGCGCAGCACAAGCGTCGTGGCCACATGGGGTGGAATCGCAATGTTGTCCATCTGCTTCAGCAGCGCAAGGGCGCGGGGGATATCGTGCAGACGGGCACACGCCATGACGATCGGATAAAACGTGCCGAGATCCGTCAGCGGCGCAGGCGGCTTTTTCCAGCGGTCCAGCAGCGAGCGTGGGGGAGGAAGCAGGTCGCGCAGCAGTGCGTACGCCGCGTCAATCGCCGGCACAAATGCGTTGCAGTGTGCCTCGATCAGCGGATGCACCAGCGCCGCGTCGGGGCGGAGATTGTACAGGGTGCGCGCTTCTTGGTACAGTGCCTGGGCCTCGACCGTCTGGCCGGGATCCGGCGTGGCACGCACGCGCCGTGTGCCGATGCGCACCGCATGGCCGAGAATACACTGGATCATCATGGCGACAACGTAGCGCCCAGGGCGGATATGGATTGCACGCTCGAGCATATCGAGGCATTCCAGCGCCTCGTCGCACGACTGGGGCGGCGCATGGTGGGCGTGACACAGCGCAAGCGTCGACAGCGTCCATGCGTCGGGAACGAGCGTTCGCGCACGGACTAGCTCCGCCGCTGCGTCGGTCGCAGCCGATGGGCCGTCGCATAGGCCGACGTATGTCAGGTACGCGTGCCAGCCGACGCCATCATTGGTATCTTGGAGGAGTGCATGGAGGCGCAAGGCGACCGCATGCAGTTCGTCGAGCGTCGGGCCGTCGAGTGTGTCTGGGTAGACTTCGCTCCTGTCCTCCGCGTCTGCGTAGCGGTGGCACAGGCCCTGGAGGAGCGACGTGCACCCAACCTTGTCGAGCGCATAAATGCCCCCGGCCTCGTCGAGAAGTGTGCGTACACGCTCCATCGGCGCATGCACAAGCGCCGTGGCAATCGTCGCATTCACGGCATTCATCGGGATATGGATGCCTTCTGCACGCATCGTGTCCCACACAAGAAGCGCATCTGCATCGCGCTGGCGGCATAGCGTATGTAGCAAATGGGTATAGTCGGCGGCCGTCGGCTTCCACGCCGGGTGCGCCTCTTGCAGCTCGTTGAGAATATCGAGGACACGGCCGTCGCTCACCGCAAGCTTGGCCGCCAGCGCAAGCGAGACGAGCGGCGCATCGAGTTCCTCGCGCTGCGCCAGCGATGCGAGCGCTGTGCTCGCCGTACGCCGCATACGTGCGTCGCGCGAAGTGCGCAGGTACATGGTGAGTGCATCGTGCAACCTCTCGTCGAGCGCATGACCGAGGCGCTTGGCGACGCGCTCCAGCTCTTGTGGCGCAATGTACCGCCGCGCCCCTGTGCTGTACCGCGCACACGCGGAAAAGCGCATGCGCGCGGCCGGCATGGCCCCGGGCACGACCTTCATGCCGAACCAAAGCGCATGGCGCATGACAAGAGATCGGGCCATCGGGCTTCTTCACGACCATCATGGACGCCGCGGGTGCGAGTGCGGAGAGCACGCCGCGTGACGCGGGTGCGGCACAGGACGATGCCGCACGCCGCACAAGTGATGGCGGGGCGCCTGCGCCGGCAGCCCCGGCCGCAGCGCCCGCGCCGAGCGCGCCAAGCACCGCCCAAAATACGGTGCCCGCCTCGAATGTATATAGCGTGCCGCGCGTGCCGAGCGGGAGCGTCGCGTACAGCGGCCCTGGCCTGCGGACGCCGACGGTGCCGCACTCTGCGTACCCCCGCCCGGCGCCAACTGCCCAGGCCCGGCCGTGGCCGCCGCCGCCGGGCACGGTGCTGAACCGCGTCGGCGTGCCGCCAACGTACACGCCGCCGCCGCATGCCGCGCCGTACGTGCCCCGCCCGCCTGGGACATATGGCCCGCCACGCCCGCCGGCACCGCAGCCGCCCAAGAAGCCCAAACCGTCGTCGCACGCAAACCGTGCCAAGAACGTCGCGCTGTCGGCTCTCACAGGCGGCAGTATCGGCATGGCCGGCCAGGATGTGCCGCCGCCTGGCTTTCTCACTGCTGGTGGCGGCGCACGCAAAGTGCTGCCCGAGCTTGTGCTCCCGTTTGCGCTGCCGACGACCGGTGCCGCCGACGACGAAGAGAGCGAGCCGCTAGAAAAGAGGTACGTCGTCCATCTAACCCAGTCTCGTGCTCCTACAGGCCCTGCGCCAGACGCGCATGATGCACATGCTGCAAGTTCTGCCGCCCTTTAGCCACCGCCAGCGGTCCGGGATCGAGCACTTTGATCTCGTGCCGCGCGCGCTGCTCCAAGGCATCGATCCGCACAAGCCACATACCCTGATGCCCCTTGGGCGCGCAGACGTGCGTGTGGGGCCCATGGTATACTATGGCGTGCGTTTCTGGGAGCTGCGTGCAAGCGTATCGCCGAACTATGCCAAGCCGCGACCAAAGGAAAAGCCTCGGTACGGAATGGTGCAATACCCTGCGTCGGTGCGCCCGCCGCCGGGCGAGGGGTACATTCGGTCGCACGAGGGGTACATTCGGCCGCCGTCGTACGAGGCGCGGCCGCGTCCAGGACTGATTGGCACACCTCCAGGCCAGCCCGCCAGTGCCGAGAGTCTTGCACCGGGAAATGCAGCGCATGAGGCGCCGCGTCCAGTGGGCCCTAGCGATGAAAAAGCGGCTGCGGGTAGCGGTGCGGGGTCTAGCTCAGCAAGTGCTGCGCCTGGTACTGCTGGTGTGCCAAGCACGGCCGGTGCACCGGGTGGTAGTCCTAGGGGTGCTCCTGCTAGTGCGCCTAGTGGCCCGCCTGTGAGTGGCACTGGTGCTCAGATGGGAACTGCTCCTGCTGGAACCGCTCCTGACGCTCCTTCTGGCGCTCCTCCTGGCGCTCCTCCTGGTGCCCCTTCCGGCGCTGCATCTGGCGCTGCTTCTCCTAATCCCCCTACGAATACTGCACCTGCTGCTCCTTCTACACCTTCGGCTTCTACTGCTCCTTCTACTTCCAGCCCGCCCAACCCTGGTCCCTCCAATATACCCCCACGCCCTAATCCCCCGCGCCCCCTTGATGCTGGCTTCCTCGCGCGCCTGCAGCAGCGTGCGGAGCACGATACACACCTGCAAAACCTCTTGCAGCTCGCACGCACCGGCCAGCTGCCCGAGTCGGCGCTGCCGCAGCTCAATGCAATTATTGCGTCGCTCATGGTCCCTCCGCCGGCCAGGCCGGAAGAAAATGGGCCGCCGGTCGTGCTCGTCGAGTTCCCCGAGAACCCCAGCATCAACTTTGTGCTGCCCCTGTGGCACATGGCCGTCGAGCGCCGCCGCAACGTCGGTGCTCGCCGGGGCTACAGCGTCCTGCTCAGCTTCTTCCTGCCGGCCATCGGCTCAAAA